>NW_026250090.1:2279018-2879018 GCF_024043145.1 Alternaria conjuncta | reverse complement strand
GGCCGCAGGCCGACTGTGTGAACTTCTAAGCGTCATGCCTCCATCACGCTCATCCTCTGTGTTTTGCCGCAGCCATCTCCAGTCAACCGCATGCTCTACGGAAGATATACATTTACATCTCCGTATGTTGCACCTAAGTATGGGCAGCGCTACGAGCATCGCTCGTGCCGACTGCAGCCCCTAATGCAAGAGTCGCCTGAGAAATGCTTGTTCATCACGGCTTACTATGAAAAGAGACCTGCACATTGTTGCTGTTTCTTACACTGTTCTGCTAATGAAACATTAGATGACCTATGTGTCTGTCGTACGCTGTAAGGCATATTTAGCACCAAGCAAACAGCTTCCTCATATACGACCCATCATGGCATCGGCATCGGTCGATCCCGACTCGTTCTCCAGATGTTCACACGAGGCGTCCATTCCTCCAATCCTACCGAATTTCAAGCTGGCCAAAGCGAGTTCCTGGGCGTGACAGGCCCACGGTTGTACCGAACGCCCGCGATCGATATCGACGTCACCTATACATCCTCATACCACCCAGACCAACCTTGTGTCGCGGCAATATGATGCCCACGGGCGTTTTTTGATTTCGCATACTACTATCCCGATTCCTCTTGCTCGTCGCCATTTGATGCAAGCAGCTCTTCGTACACCCATACTTCCATCGCTCTACGCTCTCCATCTCTCGTCCGCTACGAGTTCGTCCACCTGAGGCCCATCAGGCCCCTATCACGCTCCAAGCTACTTGGGAAAGCAGCAAAGACGGTGTACTACGATGGTCTGACACTATATTAAGGCCACGACCGTGCTGGGCATCCTGGCTCCTGATCGCATCTGCCGGGTCGACATCATAATGCTTAACAATCACCACCGCGGATGTATTTACCCCACTTGTCGATGCGTCTCCGCCTGCTTCCATACGCGCGCTCGCTAGCGGTTATGATGGCGTCGCGCTGGTCGAGCGAATTGTCTCTATCCCTCTTTCGGGAGACGGGAGGGGGCGGGATGTTATACTTCTTCATGTATCCCTTCAGGTCTGTTTCACACTGCGATTCTATCTCCACGCCATCTTGCCTCTTCTTTGGCTCCGAAATGACAGCCTGTTCTGTCCTTCCCTTGCTCGTCTGTGGCTCTTCGGGATTCTGGGCAGTGTTCTGCGTACCAGGGTTACCTTGCGAAACCACCTGTCGTGGTCTGTCTATCACCTCTGCCATAAAACTTTCAGCACCAACGTCCGCAAAAGCTTCACGGGGAAGAGAGCTTGCATGTACCGCTGAAGTTTGCTTGTTGACTTGATCAGCTTCTGCCCCAGTAGCCGCGCTTGCTAGGCCTGGCTTATGTGCTTGCAGACTGGTCAGCTCACTGGCGCGATCTAGAGCCCCTGCTACTTCAGCGAGCAGTTGTTCCATCTTTTGCAAAGGTGTAGCTGTGACCTCTGAGACAACGAGAGCTGGTAATACCGCCACACCTTCAGACCCAGCGACTGGCTGCCTTTCTGAGGGGTTCACAGGAGCGCCACCCGCATTATCGTTCGCAGGCTCTGCCGTCTGCGTATCAACATGTTTATCCCTACCCAGCTGTTCGAGCTCTGCCTCGTCGCTTCCAGCAGGGTGTGTTGGTCCCAAGACACCAACAACAACTTCGTTCTGCCACCTTTGGATACGAGTGCGATCGAGCTGCTTCAGCGACGTCTTGTCCCACCACTCTATGTCGTATGCAATGGTTGGCACTCCATCGTCCCTACTGTCTGCCACGGTAACATTTGCAGCTCTTGCTCTGTCAAACGCATCCTGTGCAGCGTTCTCGGCCTCCTCAAGTGTTACAATGACGTTGTGCCAGCCCTCAAGCCACTTCCGACTGAACTCGATGCGAAAGTCAACATTTGGACGGTTGACCTGCTTGGCGACATACTCTTGAAGCTCTTTCTCGTATCCAAGCCGGTATTTATCGTGCTTCTCCCGGGCTACTTCCAACGCGGCTTTGGTGAATCTATTGCGCATGCCAAGACCTGGACGTGTAGCCTCAACAGATTGCTTCACAGTGGCCAGCCCTGACTCCTGTACCCGCGGCATGTAATCTGGGGCGACAACATCCGTCCCGCCGTCCTGACTCTTCTCCCAAGGAAGACGCTCCAGCTCTGTGGTCGCAGGAACGAGCTTGGCTTTCACGAAAACATCTTCTTGGATGGCATTCACCTCTTCCACGGGTTTCATCCAGGTGTTCTGTATTTCCTGGAGAATTCGTGGTAATTGCTCTAGTTCCTTTTTCATGGCTGCGCGCTTGTGTCCCATGTCGTTGCACTGCGTTTGCATCGCAGTGGCCTTGGATTCTTCCTCCGGTGTGAGCTCTTTTTCACCTAAAAGATCAAGATATTCATCCAGCTCTTCCTTGGTCTGCACCTGTTCTGCATGTAAGCGGAAGTCTGCTGCAATTAGGTCCTTCGTCCGCCTCCCGACCGCTTCGCGTGCTGCGCGGAATTTGCGGCCAGCCTCAATCTGCGTTCTCATCTTTTGAGCAAGCTCGTGCGAGAGCTGTAATGCAAGAGTAAAGCCCTCTTCATCAACGCCGGTGGTTTGTATCATGCGAGCAGGTCCATGAGTATACATACGATCATCATCGACTCCACCAAGCCATGTCTGCGCCTGATGTGTTCTCTTCTGCTCTATTGGACCACTCTCGTTGAGCTTTCCTCGTGTTCTATCCTTCGATATCACTTCGGGACCCTCCAAAGCTAGCGCGGACGGTCCAGGATTTGGCGGTCGCCAAGTGTAACGATGATCTTCTGCCCTCCCTACCGCTGTAGAGGGAGATCTCTTGCTATGGAACTTTTCTGCAGCCTCTGGCTCTGGTACAGGCAGTGCTGAAGACTTAGTACCTCTTTCTCGTCCTGTCGCACTAGCTGCATAATCTCTTTCGCCACGAAGACTCATACTTTGATCTTTCACCGCGCTCACAAGCGCTTTCGGATCAGGGGTAATGTCGTTAATGTTTAGCTGGCCACTCGTATAAACAGAACTGCGGCTGTCGACTAGCTTCTGCCGGTTGCTGCAATTGACTTCCGAGGTAGACTTCCTCGTACTGAGACTGTCTCTGGTTGTATTCTTGGGTTCCAATATGTCGCGTTTGGCTGGCGTTCGTTGCTGTTTGGAAGGACTGGCCAGGTCATCTCCATCGCTCATCACAGCGTTCGGCTCGCCTGCAGATCTGATATGATCCATTGGAGGGAATCTTCGTTTCTGATTGTTGACCAGTCTTTGTGCGTACGTGCACGCGATCTCGGAATCCGGCGATGGCCCAAGCGCTCTACATTCGTTCTTTGTTCCTATGTCAAGATAGGAGGTATGAGACGAACAAAGTAGGTCTCAGTCAGTGCGGATCCAGGTTAACATTTCTTTGAGGTATAGGTAACGTTCATTTAACAATCAGTTGCCGCGGTGGTCAGCGCGGCAGTGCAATAGACTTCATTTCCGCACTTACAACGGATCCAGGAAACACCGCAGTCAAGATTAACCATAAGTGGCAAGGTAAACCATTGGGCTAATGAGAAGCACCGAAGGAGTTTACTTCCCATCATGCCAAGAGGCTGACGCGCTCTCAGGCACGATCACGAAATTGAAGCTTGTCATGACATGAGTCTCAGCCGCCCTGGCTCCCGGGAAGTCAGCACTTCATGGGACCGAGTGTGGCTATAAGTCGTATCGCATTCCATAACGATACGGCTAACGTAGAAATTAACATCGTTCCAGAGGCGACCCAATTATCAAAATCTTGAAGCACATATACGGTAAGTTGTGACACACATTCTAGGTACCTCAGGTACTAAACATCGGGCCATTTGAGACTTATTCGCGGCAAATGTAAAGACCAATGAAGTATTGTTTAGTCGCCTACAGTGAATGACTAAGGTCATGCCCACTATGAGCACCCCAATCCCGTATGCAACAGGCTTTCCAAGCTTGGACCCTTCTCCCCCTCCCCATGTGTTGAAACCCTCGTTCGGCTCAATACCACTGGCGCCTCTCTCAACTCGGTTGCCGCCCCTTGTTTCTCACTAAGTTCCCACACTCGTGCATCTGCATAGATCGTTGTTTGTTCAGAAGACTGCCTTACGTCTGAGCAAGCCTGAGTACGCTGCAAAGATGACTGGGCGCGCTGCAGAGGATGAAGATGGTAAGTCTTCTTAATCCATTCCTTTTGATGCAACCCACTGATATTTCGTAGATACCGCAGCCCATTGTGCTGCCCAAGCGGATCAAAACGCCTTGGGCTCATCGCCCCTTTCGTGCTCACATGAGCCTCCCCCAAGCCCTTTGCACGTTTCTGAGGCTTCGACGATTAGCAATGCTGCCGTTAGTCTTAACGTATCACATGACGTTGAAATCAGCAATGTTAGCCACAACCATGCCCAAGTGGATCTCGCTGTCCTTCGAGATACAATGTCTGCCGCAACCGCTCCATCCATTTCGCTGGCAACGACACAGAGCGTAAAACTTCTCGGGGAAAAAGTCACGAATGCTCCGGACAGCAACATCATAGCAAATACCTCTGCCGCAGGAGACGTTCCCACCCTATCAACACCTACAAAGAGTGTGGAGGCTCTTGAGAAAGCACTCATGGATGCCATACGAGCGGCCAAGGCTGAACCTGCGTTTCCGTGGTCTATCCAGGATGTGGCGCCAGGCGCTTCAATTCGAGGCTTGAAGTTTGTTACCGACACGATGCAACGGATTGCAGTCCCACAAGATCCAGGGGACTTTGAAGAAGGAGGTTTCGTGTGGATCATAGTAGCTGAGCCTACCAGTGATCGAGACGTACTCGAACGTTCTCGAGGCAACGTCGTGCATACAGACCATGGATTGTTTGTGATCAAACTACGACCTGGGATCATTATCGAAAAACATGCTCGACACTGCACGGTGGCTGAGATGGGCCGCCGTGGCGATAGAGTTCTAGATGGACTCTCGCTCGTGGATCTTATAGAACGCATGGGGGTCTTGCCGCTTCATGCCGCTCCCTTCGATCCTGCGACACTTTCGGAAGACGATGAACTGTACCGTCTCATCTACACCCCTTTAAGGATTGCGGAATACTACGGGCCTGGCAAACCCTTAAATCAAAACTCCATTGTTCAGTTCTTCCGGACACGTCCTTGCGCCTACAACAACCACTTGCTTCGTGCGGGTAGACTAGAGACGGAATCCTTTTCAAGACTTCTTGCTACGCCGAACATAGCGAAGCAGTTACGTACTGATCTGTCCACTATGGCTACCGACCCACGTCTTGATGACCTAAAGACCAGGCCCATAAACCGCCGACCACGGGAGACTCTGTCTGGGTTTCAGCTTAGAGCATACGGCAGCTCCATGGCGCTACTGAAAGCGCTCAGGCTCAAGGCTGAAGAATACGTGGCACGACCTGCAAACCACTTGCGTACGCCTGAACGTAGAGTCGTTACAGGAGCAAACGCTAGGAATCGATTCGGTGCCGATCCAATAGCGAATACAGTTTCCAACGATACGGCGGCCATGGTGCAAACATCTCTTCCGACGACAGCATCGAGTAGCGGCAACTTCGTTGCTACTACAAGCGTTCACCCAGATCGCCGCGCCATGGTACCGGCTCCTACGCTCATACAAGCAGTCGAGCGAGACTCTTGCACGGCCTACGAATCCGTCACGAAAGAACTTATCCCTCCCCTCCAAGTTGCACGGGACATTGCACGAATGGAATGGGAAATGATTGCTTGTGACACTACCGGCGTCGATGTCCGTTCGAAGAAGCGAAAGTTGGCTGAAGCTACAAACCTGCATGATGAGGCAAAGACTCTAAGTATTACAATGTCCCTTATTTAATAAGAAGTACCTTTTGCGTATATAGTAGTTATATAATTTAAAAGTTATAAGTAGCTTATTTTACTTTACGTTATTATAGTACTATAAATAAAATAAAAAAGAACTAAAATATTAAATTATATACTATAGTAAGTTAATAGTTAAAAAATATATAATATAACTATACTTTAGTATTTTTATTACTTTTATAACTTATATAACTATAGCTACTAATATCTTTTTTATTAATATTATAAGCGTTAAGTATAGCTTTTAAAAAACGCTTATACTTATTAATAATATCTTAGCTACTTATACTTCTTTTAATTTACTTAGTATTAATAAAGTAGCTAGTGTTTTATAAGCTAACTTTTCTACTTTACTTATTAGCTTTATTATTACTTTACTTATTATTTTTATTATTACTTTACTTACTACTTTACTTATTAGTTAAAATACTACTTATTAGTAAAAGAATAGTATATATTTCTTTTAAGCGTAAAGTATATAAAAGTACTATTAACTTAGAATCTAGCTAACTATATAAGTAAGACTTATATAGTATAACTATAGGTAGACTTTAAGAAATAAGTAATAAATAATTTACTTTACTATTTTTTATAAGCTAGCTTTACGCTAATACTATAAAAAACTAAGTACTTTAGAAGTACTTTATTCTAGCTTAATATATAATAAATACGCGTTAATAATATTATTTATAGCTATAGCTTAAAAGTATAAATAAAAGTAAAGTAAAAGTTTAGAGATAGTAGTAGCTATTAAGTAATAGAATTTATATTTAGGCAAATATAGTCTTATGTGTGTCTTATGTAGGCTGAACGCGAAGGAACAACCTTAATAAGGCAAAGTTACAAAGCAAGAATTCTATGACAGTGCTTTAGGATGTTAAGCGGTTAAAACGAACTATGAGGAAATCAGAATTGCCCGACGAGGACTCGCGCGACGAAGCTATGCGCCTTTACTCCACGCTCGACAGTGTTACCAGGGGTGTGGAAAACCTCAGAGCGAAATCTACAGCGTTCCATGCCGGAAACTAAAGTCTGCTCTCTGACATGACCCATTTCATGGAATGAGGTGAGCGCTCAAATTACTTGCGCGGTGTTTTTTGCAACCATACATCCCTTCTGTTAGACTCTGGGACTCTTCTTCCGGTCTCTCGCCTGTCGCCTCAACAGAAGGCTAATTATATCCCAACTAGAATCAAAAGAACGAGAGCGCCTATGCGCGTGTGTACTCTACGCGCCGGGTCTGTACAACATATTGTTTTTCACCAACGGCTTGTTTTGACCGACAACGGGATTTGCGCAGGGATTTATGTTGTGAACAATTAGCGGGTTCGCTGGTGCTGGTGCAGGCGAAGACGTAAGCTTGAGACAAATATATCTCGGGTTGTAATACATGCAGTATTAGTAACAAGAATCTTATTCGTGTTTCTCTTTCTCTACTATGTGCTTCTTGCTTTCTGTCGGAGGAAGCACGCTATCTACTTAAAGTGTACTCTGTTCTAGAAGAGACCCAGGTACTGAGATTTAACGATGAAGTTTGACGACATGCATGTAATCAAATGCAATGTTAGTTCTGCGACTTCCATCGTTCATATGTATCTTCGATTTCTCTTACGCCTTTCTCCGTCGACCGAGATTTCCCCGCTAGGCTACCGATGTTTGCCCTTCATTATTTGGGTCAACAAGATGTAGTGAATCTTGAGCCCGCTCCCCAAATTAGGCTTAGACTCTTCTTCTTTTCTTGTGATTGGGTTCAGTAAGGGTCGCTATGACACACGACATCACGCGGCTCTCGTTTGCACGCGAGTATAACAGCCTGCTCTGCACCCACGCAAGCTTTGCCTTTAGAACCGTATCCCTATAAGGACACAAAAGTCCTCAAAGAGGAATCTCCATCCATTACGAACAGCCCGTTGTCTACTACACTCGTGATTGCAGCTACTACCCTACTACTGCGGGAAGAAGCGCTTCTCTAACAGGGGCTATCTACACTGGTATCAATAACTACCACTTGTCGGCGCGCCAACATGACCACCCGGTCTGACCTCGACTGTAGTAGGATAATCAATTCCCCGATCAAGGATATGCAAGCTAATGTTCTAGGTGATTCTACCACCCACCGACCGGACCCCGAATTTCCACAGGACATTATGGTCAACTCTCCTAGGGTCGGTCAAGTATTCTGGACTTTTCTAAACCATCCAGATGACGATCCAAGCCCGGATGGAGTCGCCAGAGATAGTGACATCATACTTGGGGGCTTGCGGCTGGCAGGTTGGCGACCCGTCATTGTCTTCCGTGTATGGGCGAAACACTGCTGGGTTGCGGAGATGTGCCGTCCAGACCGCCAATACTTTGATGGGCTATCACTCCGTGAACTTGTGGAGCGTGGCCACGTTGTTATGGACGCCAGCGAAGGTTTCGATTACGCGTCCCTTCCCGAAGATCACCATCTCTTCCGCTCTATTGGAGAGCCTTTCAGGGTTAACTATCACGATGATGAAGGAAGACAGCAGCTATTAGGATGGTCCTTAGTGCAGCCATGCCGCTTTCACAGCCCAGATTTCGAGCGTATGGGTACACTCTGTGGTCACCTTACCGAAGAATCTACTGCGCGATTCATGGCAGTCCAGAAATACAGTGACCGCTTGTCTGAGACTGTAGAATCAGTGTACGACCACGATTTCACACGAGCACCGATTCCCAACCCGCTTACGCCAGAGTATCGAACAGCAATACTGTGGATCAAGAATGAGATTCGCCGACTAGTACCTCCTCCCGGTAGTTCTGAGACGGCCAATGACGCGCATCTAGATACTAGTGAGCTTTTCGACTTTTCCTCAACTATACCAAATCGCGGGGACGCAGTCTCACCTTCTCTCATCATGAAGAAAGCCAGAGACGCGTCTTATGGATACTTGAAATCTGCAGCAATCATCAAATCCCAGAAGCAGAGCCTACTTTTTCAGGCAGAGGATGAGTATGACGATGTTCAAGCTAATTGGTGGGCATCTACTGCCGAGCGAAACAGTCTAAAGCGCAAGCGGGATGATGCCGAGGTGGAAGTGGAAGTGGCATTACTCCAGGAGAAGGGCTATAGAGAGCTTTTCATCGAGCTCATGAATTTCCTCCCTGATCAATCCCGATTCCAGGGCCAGGATGAGGACGTGCAACTTTGCTCGACTCTATCCCGCAAGTTCACCAAGGTTCAGATCGATGTTTGGAACGCCAGAGCCTTTCTTGATCAACGTCGGCGCACTCAGCTTTCTCAGCAGCGGTCTTGCATTAGCTGCATCGCAGATGTATCTTGAAGACATGGGCTTCATCTACGCCACGTTAGAGATTACTTCTCGAACATCTCATCGATCTTCAGCGAAACAGCAAAGTGTGTAGAGCTATAAGGTAGTGCAAGCAAGTACTTGTCTTACATAAAACGTGTACTCAAAGTTCGACAGCCCATGCAGTGCCTCGATCAATCTACTATACTTTCTGAACAGTCGTCTAGCCACTGACGACCTTGTGCAGCTTCACTGCGGACATCGCATCTTACCCCTTAGTCATAACACCACCACCATTAGTTCCAATAACCTGGCCAGTAACCCACCCAGCTTCAGGCATACACAGTAACCCAACAACGCCCGCAATCTCTTCTAGGTACGCCGGTCTTCCGCCCAAATCCTTTGCCGCCGCAATCGTCTCCTCCGAGTCAATACCTTCTCTCGTCGCAGCCAAAGGTGCCATATAGTTTAGCGACCAGGCCCTCTCCAACATTTCCTTCGGGAGGCTCGTATACATGCCCGTAGCTATCGCACCTGGATTAATAGCGTTGACTGTGCAGCGTTCGGCAAGCTCGCGAGCCCAGACACGTGTCATTGCTTCAAGAGCGCCTTTAGTGCCAGCGTAGCAAGACTGCCACCAGAAGCCCATTGAGGTTGTGATACTGGAGACGTTGATCACACGACCGGATCTGTCGTTCGGAAGATACGGTATCGCAGCTTGTAAGACGAATAGTGGAGCGCGCGCATTTAGGTTGAAGGTAGCTTCGAAGTCGGATAGTAGGACTGAGCCCATCGGCGCCGGATTAACGACTGCCGCATTGTTTACAAGTATGTCGATCTGGAACTTGTTGTTGTTGCTGAAAGCCGATTTCGCTGCATCGATGAGTTGATCCGGGCCGTCGGGGGTAGTAACATCAACTTTTGCTACTAATGTCTTGATAGAGTAATTGGCTTCTAGCTCTTCAGCTAAGGCGGTTGCATTGTCTGTTGAAGACTCCGAAGTGTAGTTGATGACGATGTTCGCTCCCTTGGAAGCCAGATGGCGTGCCAAAGCAGCCCCAAGGCCTTTTGAAGCTCAATTAGCGTCATGTTTCATTGGGGTCACGGAAGGAGGGACATACATACCGCGGGATGCACCAGTGATGATTGCTAACTTGTTCTCCAAAGGTCTCGTCATGGCCGATGTTGGTGCTAGACTGGGACAGCACAGTCGCCGCCTAGTTGCCCACTCTAGTCGAACGTAACCTACTTGATATTTTATGCCCGCGTGTATGCCAACAAATCTTGCATTGACACCAATAGTTTGGCGAATACGCCATCCCGGGTGCTGCATGTGATAATGATCCTTCGCGTAGGCGGAAGAACATGGGTATGTCCCGTGGGTGGGGATAGGCTTGGCTAGATCGGCGGAGAAGAAGGGATGCATGCAACTGGCCCGCCTCACCTTCTTGATACTTTGGTTTTCGAACTGCGGGCTGCTATGTCTCTTGCGATCTGAGCAACCTATTCACGTCCTTACAGCCCCTCTGGTAAAACTTGTACATAATTCCATTGTGACTGGTCCTCCCATCGAAGCATCCATCATGAGGCTGCAAAACCGAGTCGCGATAGTGACGGGCTCGTCCCAAGGTATCGGGCGAGAGATCTGTCATCAGTTCTTCGTTGAGGGAGCCTTGCTCGTATGCGCTGATCTTAGACCTATTGGAAAGGGCGAAGACACTGCTACACACGAATGGATCATCAGCAAAGGCGGACGGGCCGTTTTCATTGAGACGGATGTCAGTGTAGCCACCAGCTGGGAGGCACTCGTTGCGCGAGCAGTGGAGGTATATGGTCGACTTGATATGTAAGTATCCATCCAGCTATCATATGTACAGTCATGTAGGGGAAATAACTGATATCGTGGCCCTAAAAGAGTGGTCAACAACGCAGGCATCTGCACAGAGGCCAGCAACCCACAACCCATCGATCAAGTCGACGAAGATATGTTTGACGCCCACATGCGCATCAACACACGAGGAGTCTTCCTTGGCTGCAAATATGCCGCTCGTCAGTTCAAGGCACAAGCGCCGCAGCCCAATGGTATGCGCGGTTGGATCGTAAATCTCGCTTCGATGGTATCCAACATCGGTATGCAGGGCCTCAGTAAGTTATTCCACACGAGAACATACGATGATTTTGCTTTTGGCGTTGGGCTTACACGTTCCAGCTGGGTATACGGCGTCCAAGGGTGCTGTGGCTTCGATGACGCGAACCATTGCGCTGGATGTTGCGAAAGAAGGCATAGTCGCCAATTGCATTGCTCCGGGATGTAAGTCGCCCTTTCCAGTATCGCATGGGCCACTCTAATATCTTTCGCCAGTTTCGCAAACTGCAATGCTCGAGGATGCGCTTGGTGGGGCCTTGTCATCCGCAGCAGACGCGGTCAAAGCCTCTATACCTCGGGGTAAATTTGGTCACCCCCACGACCATGCGAGAGCTGCGGTTTATCTCGCTAGCGATGATGCGCAGTGGGTAACTGGACAGGTGTTGAACGTTGATGGTGGCTTAACAGCACAATGAGTCTTGCAGAATTTGCTGTGCATCGGGTCGCACATCCAATCAGGTGGTCTTACAAACAGCCCGCAGGTACTGCCTCCGGAAACGTCTGGACTTCTTGTTAGCCCTCAGAATTGAAGTCTGTCTAGAACATGAGAGCTCTCGCATATACTGTAGCTCCATACCGGTTGTAGTTGTGCCTGCATGGCATGCAATGTGCCGGCAGCGGGCGAGTTTTAAGGATACCGCGCCACAGCCCGTTTGGGGGGCGTCCTTCCGCCTTCCCCGCCCGGGGCGGGTATCTGTGCGTCAGGCTTCCCTCTCAAGCTTCCCTCCCAGTATTGACCAGCTACTGCCCTCCCTACCCTCTTCTCATCTCGTCACTCGTGTTGCCATCAAAGATTCTCTCGGTTCGTTGCCCTCCCGTAGCACATGCCGCATCTTGGGCGGGCGTGGCAAGCGACGTGGGGCCGAAAGCGGCGCATGGACTCGGAAACATCCTCACCATGCCGCATCCTCGCATGTCACATGCGCGAAGCGCGGTTCATTGGCAGCACTGACTGCCCGACCTTGTCACATTAACATCAGGCCTCGTCCTTAGACTTGAATTTCGCTGCAAGGCGCTACTTTGGGAGGTGGATGCAACCTTGGCAGGATCATTGCCTCAGCATGGGGGATTACCAACATCCAGAGGCAAGATCTTGTCTCAGGTTCCGAAAAGGATGTGCGTGAAGCTCAAGATGGTAGCAGTATTGTTCATCTTCCTGGACATTTCTCGTCAAGGGATCCATGAAAGGGGACACTCACGAAGCACGGGTGTTTTCCTACTGTCAGCACATAAAGTAGTCATGGGGAAGGAGAGGAGATTTCATCGAGCATTATGCCTAGTCCTACCTCCCCCTCGCTGGCATTGGCCGTCCTTGTTTTGCTTCCTTTCGATATCATCACTTGGGCGCTTCGCTTTCATGTCCGACTTTCTAGAAAAGCATGGGGTCCGGATGACTGGTCTATGGTAGTTGCAATCGTACGAACACGTCAAATTCTCCCAATATCACATTTACTTATAATGAACAGCCACTTTTTATCATCTCAACGATGGGTATGCTTGGGATCGCCTTCACAGGAGGTGGAAAGAGGGACGACGAACTTACAGTCAACGAGAAGCAGACAGCTATGTTTGTAAGTCAAGCAGTGTATCCACAAGGTTAATCATGCTCACTATATACAGTGGTGGTCAGTACTGTCATGTCACAGACTGCAAGCTCGACAATAGTTGACTCCGCACAGGTTCATCATGCAAACCATGTTCTGCCTTGCCGCTATCCCCGTCAAGTGGGCCATTTGCTTCACCTTACTCCGCATCGCCAATGGGAAAAAGGCATATGAGTGGTCAATATATGCTATTATGGCGACGGTCGCGTGTGTCATGGCCTCGACGACTATATACGAGTTCTTCCATTGTACTCCAATTGCGATGAACTGGAAGGCTGTAGAGGGCGGCACCTGCAAGGCACAAAGCAACATTACTGGATTCAGCTTTGCGCTTTCTGCGGTTTCAATCTTCTCGGATTGGTTTTGCGCTATCATGTGAGTTCTACTGAAGTATTAGCTTGTGTCTTGACTGATCGTGGCGTAGTCCCATCCCACTCCTTTGGAACGTCCAGATCGATCTCCGCGTCAAGATATCCATCATCGCCCTCCTCGGCCTCGGCATATTCGCATCAACAGCAGCCATCGTTCGCCTCACAGTGACACTCAACCTCAGCGCGACAACAGACTTCCTCTACTATGCTATGCCCGTAGCGGCATGGGCGCATGCTGAGCTTGGGCTTGGCGTTGTTCTTGCAAACCTTTCGGCCTTGCGTCCCCTTCTCGAGAAGATGCTCGACCTTGGCTCGACATTGCGCAGCAGCAAGAAGCGTACCGGCGATCAGGCGTCTGGTGATGCATACATGGAGCTTGAGGAGGGTATCGGCAGTAAAACGAGGACAACGTTGTCGAAGAGGCTGAGCGGGCGAACAGGAATCAAAGCAGCTGTTGGTGTTGGAGAAGATCTGGATGGTACCTCATCTCTAGGTGACGATGATAGGTCTACGCGCAACATTATGAGCCGACACGGGCAGCATAACATACAGATAGAACATGAGTATGAGGTCAGCTATGAGAAAACGAAAGGCCATTGAACAAGACTAGCGGCTGGACACATGCAATGAGGGAGAGAAAACTTAGAGCCGATAACTGAGCGTCCGATGTATGGTGAGCTGTAGCAAATGATCATATACGATAGCATATTAGAATCAGCTGCCTTTCATTGATGAGTTCTTGCGTCCTTCGCCAGTCGGTGAAGATTGTAGATAAACAGCACTTGGATCTAGAGCTCATGGATCGGCGCACAATAGACCCCTGTCGCTGATGCATGTCTGATTAGCCACCCCAGCGACTGGTATCAATGTCCCAACAGTCACGAAACGACATGCAGCATACCCTGGCTTAGGACACATATCAAAACCCTTACATATATTGCCCATTACTCGACAGATGCTACAGTCACTTGTCCAAGCGTTGGGCACAAGCTCAAAGCTCGTAAGAGGCGAAGCCATTCTTCTGGGCAACTTCCATGTACGATCTCCTTCGCTGAGAGCGGAAGTCCCTTGAACAAGCTTGTACGCTATGGCCACTGTGGTTGCGGGTCAATGTTCCTGGAACGATGCTGCATGCGCTACTGCATCCCGTTGCGTAGGACTTTTGGCGATCAAGACATCGACTGTGCGAGAGGGGAAGCTATGGCAGTCTGAGGCAAGCCCATAGCTACGCTGATCTAGACACTAACTTGTTTTAGTACAGCTCATAGTTCTATATACATTTACAGTCGTTTTTATCTTTACCTTAATCTCCCATGCTTTCTTCTCTCACCCCAAGGCAGTGTCCTCGTTGAACAAGATGTCTCGCCTCGATAGCAACAACAATCCGCCAGACACCTTGCCCGAGAAGCATAATCCAGAACCCGACACATCTCCCATGTCCCTCGATCCCGAAGAAGCAGATCGGCTACGATCACAAGCACTCTCAACAGACGTCTCGAAACTACGACATGGTTATTTCCTCAGTGCAAGGATCGTTGGCTCGTTCTCTGGAACTGGAATCGTCGTGCTTGCGACGTATTTCCAGTTCCAAGCCTTAGCTGCTGCGATATCTTCCGTCAACGCAGACATCGGGCCAAGCGCCAATGTTGCCCTCGTCAGTACGGTATGGACTGTGTCGCAGCCTATCTCTCTCTTGCTGTTTGGCCGACTCAGCGATCGCTTTGGGCGCCGCAATTTTGCCTTGGGTTCCTGCGTGCTTGCGATCATTGGTGGTATCGTCGCGGCCACAGCGCAGTCTATCGAGACGTTGATCGGCGCCGAAGTTATCATGGGCATCGCATCTGGAGTGCCAGCAGCGTATCCACTCCTGGCGGGCGAGCTCGTAAGTAATAGGTACAAATATGTTGGTACTGCTCTAGTCGTCGTGCCAAATGTGATTGCGACCGGCTTTGGGGCATACATTGGTCTGCGATTGGTTCAGGTAGCTGATTGGCGATGGATCTTCTACATATACATTATGATGATGGGTGAGTCGGCATATCTTGCGGCGCCTTGACATGCTAACGACCATCAGTTCCCGGCGCTGTCTTGTGGTTTTTCTTCTACCACCCGCCTTCTTATACCCAGCTTCACGGCAAGAAGTCCAGCAAGATCACCGAACTCAAGAAGGTCGACTGGACAGGGGTCGCCCTTTTGGTAGCTGGTCTGGCTCTTTTCCTACTTGGCATCTCTTGGGGCGGCCCTGCACAGCCGTGGTCATCTCCAAGAATCCTCGGTCTTTTGCTCTCGGGTGCAGTGGCCATTATCGCGTTTATCCTCTACGAGGTCTTCCTAACGCCGGTACAACCGATCGTTCCGATGCGCTTCTTCCGCGACATACGTGGGTTCACCTGTCTGGAAGTCATTTCAGCGACTTACGGTGTCATCAATATCGCGCTTTTTGTTATGTGGCCACAACAGGTTGTCTATATCTTTGGTTCCACTGTTAGTTCCTGGGAAGAGACTGCATGGCTTTCAACAACAGCTGCATTCGGTCTTTGGGGCGGGATAGTCATTCTCGGTCCTCTTATGTCGTGGATTGGCCACATCAGATACCAGATCTTGGTGTCTTCGATCTGGATGACCGCTTTCCTTGGTGCAATGGCCAGCATCACGGTGGAAAACAAAGCTCGTGCGATTGCCTTTTCGTTTCTGGCGGGTTGGACCATTGGATGGGGCGAGGTCATCGCCGCGATTGTCGTACAGTATGTAGTTTCGGATCAAGACCTTGGTGTTGCGTTCTGTAAGTTCTTCGTTTACAACCTTGTGAATGTACCATTGCTGACTGGCGATAGCTGTGATTTCGGCGTCTCGCACTATCTTCGGTTCCATCTTTACCGCCGCATTCATCGCAGTCTATACGAATAAAGTGCCGGGCTATCTTGCATCCATAGTACCTCAACGCGTTTTAGCGGATGGACTGCCGGAAAGCTCGTTAGGCGCGCTGATGACAGCTGCCGCGACCGCCAATCAAACAGCTCTTCTAGAAATCGATGGCATGACACCGGAACTGCTTCGCACCACCAACATAGCTATCAGCGATGCTTACTCCGAATCGTATGCTTACGTATACTACTTCGCTGTCGCTATCGGGGTGCTTGCAATCGGCGCGTCACTGTGTATGCGCGATTTCGATGGCTATCTTACTGGCCATGTATCGAGGCAGCTGTACCGCAAGAGAGACACCAGCACTGACCCATTGGAAGCTACCACACAGGTAGCTGGTCAAGGCTCGGTCGACGACAGCGACGGTGCCACGAAGGCCTGATGTGGTCTCTAAATATGATGGCCTGGATTTGGAGAAGATATTTGGGATGCGCAAGCTGAGAGCGCCCGGTTTCATGCATTTGGATGCCTTTGCGTGTCGCTCTTCACCTCGCGGACATCCCGCGATTGCGATTCGGCCAAGGAGTGAACAATTGGTTTACGCAGAAACGTAGCATAAAACAGCTGTAGCCACGGTGGAAGTAGTATCGATGTTAATAAGTGCTCGTACAACGCGCAAGGCATGATGCAAATGCGCTCGTGGGATCGCGAGGTTTGGCACTCATTTCCCTCCAAGGGGTGCGCCAAGCCGCTAACTGTTCTGGGCTTAGATGTGTCATGCCATCAATTGATGACGTGATCGAAATTGCACGCATCGCGCTCATCCGCACCACCACCATCTTCGCACACATGGAACTCGGTGAAACGTGCATGCATTCGAATGTTCATTACTAAGGGTATATTGATTCTTATCCAACGGGTTGTTGTATCCTGCGTGTCCAGTCGTCGATCCGCCGCCGTTTCTTTCCTTCCGCGCAGTCGCTGAAGCTCCAGTACGGTTCCGTGTGCCAGGACTTACTTTTCGATGCCGGCTCCAGCACAGAGTCCTGCATTTGTGGTATCTCTCTGCGGGGCTCGACGCCGGCATCCGGATTTGCTTCCTCTCCTGAGCTCGAGACGTCGTCATCTCCCTCTGCTGCACGTTTCCACTTCTCTGCCATGTGCAGTAGGTACCCCAAAGGCCGCAGGTTGGGTTTGGAGCTCGCGTCAATGGCATTAATCCATTCCTGGACGGCGTCTCCGTCAAGACATTGCTTCTTGACTGCTGCGTATTCCTCAAGATCGTATGGGAAGTTTGGTTCCCTGTCATCGTCCGAGCCTATGATGGAGACTGCTGCTTCTGCTGCAGCTACCAACTGAGCTTCATGGGCCGCTTCTGCACGTTTCACCGCTTCAGCAAGCTTGCTTCCGGCGCGCACATAGTCGCGGCTGAACTCTTCCTCTATGAGGCGGTCGGGTGCATCCGGTCGGTCGGCAGCAGCAGCAACGCGTGCCGCGAGAAGTCCTCGTCGGAAAGTGTTACGATGTTGGTCGTGTTGACTTTGAGCCTCGTGCTTCTCTCTCCGAGCTTTGGCCTCTCTCACGATAGCAATGGCCTGACCAACGCTCAACTCTTCCAAGTTTGCTGCTATCGTCGTGGCTTCATTCTCGCCAGGCAGAAGCTTAGAATCCTTATTTTCATCGAAGCGTGACACGATGGGAGGCTTATTCGCCACCCTCATCCCTTCAACCCTCTGCGCGACGGGAGGAGCACTCACCGCCTTATCATCCTCAAACAGCCCGCACCGGACAAAGATATCCTGCAAATTCTCCTCTACTACCATTGCAACACCTTCCCATGCTTTACGGGCAAGTTCGATGTCCCGCAATAGAGTTTCCTTTTTCTGGTCAATCCTTTCCATCTTTTGATTTATCTCATGCGCTTCTCGGTGCAAGCGTTCAGCCGTAGGACTTTCATGCGGAGTCGGCGTTCGGCCTCCACTGAGCTTCGGCAACCCTTGCAAACGATGCTCGACGGACTTTTGCGACAGCCTGCTCATTCTCAATTCCTGGTCCAGTTTCGGTATGGATATGTCTTTTTCGCGCCGGTATTTGAGGCCGGTTGAGATCTGGGTTTGGATCATCGTTGCCAGCTTGTATGGAACCTTCATCAACATTACAGGCGGGCTGCTGTCCACCTGGTCAGTCTTAGCCCTCTTCAAGATGAACATCTCGGCAGCTTCGTTGGTGCACAGCTGCTCGATGTCTGCCATGCTCTCCATGATCGCACTTTCTGGGCCTTCCAGAGGTGAACCTCGAGTAGAATTATCATGCGTTTCTGTATCGTTGTTAGCCATTGGAATGTTTACACTTCCGACGTCTTTTATACGTTTTTCTAACGACGAAGACAATTTTCTCCGGCTTTGATATATATCTGGAGGCGGTTCTCCGGTCGTTCTTCTTTTCTTTGTTCGCATGTTCTGTGTGACGCCTTTGCTGCCCTGTTTAGCTGCACATCTTTCGCTGTTATCGCGATTATTGTCTTCGCCACATTCGAGCGCTCGCTTTCTGGTCTTTCCAGTCTGATCCGCTTCATACTGAGGGACTTCTTCGAAGTGATCTTCAATGTTGACCATGATGGAGGGGCTACGTCTGAGGCGAAGGGAAGACTAGGTATTTGAGACTGTAGATGTAAGCGAGAACAATGCACTCCTTTGTTTAGTTTTACATTGTGGTCAAAGCTTGTCTTCTATACATGAGTCCTAGGTCTCCAGTGTCTTGCGGCTTCGCTTCTGTAAGTCGCGAGTAGATACTGTCCCAACACATGATGCCGCGGGTCGACATCAACAAAAGGACTTGAGCAGACTCTAAGGATTGCGATCTCTCTTATTTAATAAGAAGTACCTTTGCATATATAGTAGTTATATAATTTAGAAATTATAAGTAGCTTATCTTACTTTATATTATTATAGTACTATAAATAAGATAAAAGAGAACTAGAATATTAAATTATATATACTATAGTAAGTTAATAGTTAAAAAATATATAATACGTACTTTAGCGTCTTTATTACTTTTATAACTTATACTATAGCTACTAATATCTTTTTTATTAATATTATAAGCGTTAAAATTAAACTTTAAAAAACGCTTATACTTATAAATAATATTTTAGCTACTTTTACTTTTCTTAATTTACTTAATATTAATAAAGTAGCTAGTATATTATAAGCTAACTTTTTTATACCTATTTTTACTATTATTTAGCCTATTATTTTTATTATTACTTTACTTATAGCTTTACTTATTAGTTAAAATACTACTTATTAGTAAAAAAATAGTATATACTTTTTTTAAGTATAAAGTATATAAAAGTACTATTAACTTAGAATTTAGCTAACTATATAAGTAAGACTTATATAGTATAACTATAAGTAAACTCTAAAAAATAAGTAGTAAATAATTTACTTTACTATTTTTTATAAGCTAGCTTTACGCTAATACTATAAAAGTATAAGTACTTTAGTAGTACTTACTTCTAGCTTAGAATATAAGTAAGATATATTAATAATATTATTTATAGTTATAGCTTAAAAGTATTAATAAAGTAAAGGTTTAGAAATAGTAGTAGCTATTAAGTAATAGAATCTATGTTTAGGCAAATGTGTGTCTTATGTGTGTCTTATGTAGACCGAACGCGAAGGAACAACTAAGGACTTGAGCATTAGGACGGTTTTCGACGACGTTAGGCGACTAGGTATCTTTCGGTCTATTACATTGCCGATGTGTTCGCCACCCTGTTCACTCAATCTGAATGGTGTCGAGTGAATGGCATGTGTTAGTTCGCTATGCAGCGCGTCGCAATATGATTGCAGCGACGTTGCACGTTCACAGAGCACGATCTGCTTCACTGGGCCAAAATATATGCATCGCAATGTTCACGGACCATTGCATGAAACTATAAATGTGAACACACTTGCGGTGTTACCCACGAAGAACCCCCCTGCATCCACACCGGTTAGACCTGTGACTACAACCCAATCCAACCACGGAAGTCGTTTTCGGATCTTCACGGCTTTAGCATCTGAACCCGCATATTGACGACAGATATGGCAAGAACAAACGCAGGGGCTCGGCCTAGTAGGGGCAGACGTGTTACCTGGTCACCTTATGCCAGACGTGCCCGTAGCGAAGCCGACATGGACAGACTGTTGTGGCGAGCGATACCTCCTGGCTTCGATGGCCCTATCATTGACGAATTCCCCGGTGAGCGGATTGAGGCGGTCTATCTTGTTAAAGCTTCGAACACCAAGCACTTTCGGCTCCTCTCACAAGCGGAGATTGACCGGCTCAAACTAGGTGACTTGTTTCGAGCCATAGTACACGAAGCAACCACATCTCCTCGTGAAATTGGAGAAAAAGGAATGACACCCACCATCTTTGGCCAAGCGGTACCCAAAGATCGATTTTTTGTCCTCGTAAAGAAACACCGAAAGCACGGGGTGTTCGTACCTGTGACATCACGAGAGTTGCAGGGGCTAGAAGGCCTTGGTGAGGCAGAACGATATGCTTACATCGGTTTTCGAAAGGAAGGGGAGGTCTTTGACCGCAATAAGCTTACTGAAAAAGACCCCCAGTACCTAGCTAAGTGGGATCCGCTTATGCTTGCCGAAGGGGACTTAGATCCCTTCTCGTTTGCGAACCTCTCTTACCCAACGTCATTGTATTGGTCCAGCAACCTCCTGCGTGCAGGCTGCCTGACGAACCTCAGTACCCAGCGGGTGCTTGAGCTGTTCGAAGAGATCGACCAGGTCACTCCAGAACAAGATCTTTCATCTGGAATGGAAGAGCTGAAGGATGAAGAAAATGCGTTCTTATTCCAGCTTCATGAGTCCACTGCTAGCGGCGAAGAGGATCCAGACCGGCCAAAAGGTACTGCAAATGAGCAAATCGCCGCCTACAGCGCACGACATCGTGACGTCGAATCTGTTTTAAAACCTCTGAAAGAAGTCGAAGATAAGATATTCCAGGCCGTGGACGATAGCACCATCAACGCCGCCAAGGCAGAGAACAACGTGCGAAGAAAACGGTTCGATTACCACAACGCGCTTCAAGCTGGTGACATCGGTACACTTGCACTAGAGTTGTACCAAAAGGAGATCGAAGAAGCCAAGATTGATCGTGACGAGAAGCAGAAGATCAAGGATGATATGGTGGCATTAGCTGAGGAGATGGAGCGGAAGCCCGAACTGAGGCCTCGTATCCCGGCTGGCGCGGAAATCACGGAGGGGCAAATGACTATCATTAATGACGCTATGCGATCGCTTCAGGACCGTATGGATAGCATTTCCAAGCAGATGTAAGTTGACTGGGTCGACCTACACGTATAGATAGACATTGCAACATGTCTTTACAGCGCGTCTTTACAGCGCATGATGTGATATATTTCAAAATTTGTCATTAACTCACCCCCTCACCGCATCTACGCCGTAAACTGAACATCACTCTAAGCTATGCATCATGGGCCAAGAAATGTATGATGTGATCTTGAAATGAACATGATATGGTATTGGGTATTATCGCACCAAACAACTAACTCCAAAGCGCCTCGCTTCTATGCTATCGCAAGTCCTCATACACGCGTCAAGTTCGCTCCCTCAAAAGCATCGTACCAGCCCTTCATTTCCCACCGCCTCGTCAACAGCCATTGCTTCGTCTTGGCATTCTCATAAATGTACGGTTGTTTCCACCACTTTTCGTGGACGCTGACCAGGCCCTTGGCGATATCCACGTCGTTCGGACAACGGATGTTCCAAGTGTATGCGATCTCCCGCCACGGCATCGGCCCGTCCCAACGATGTGCGAAGTTCATGAGGTTTTGTTCGGGGTATCGGGGATCGAAGGAGTTGGGTGTGTTGAGGAGCTCTTTGTAGTAGTTGAACGCGTCGAGCGAGGGTGCGAGGATGAAGAAGCCTGCGTTCATCTTGCCGGCCTTCTTCAGGCCGGTGCCGTGACCGGGTGGGAAGGAATGGGTCGAGTCCCATACTTCGGAGTTGGATGCGAGGAGGTAGGTGGAGGGTAGGTTCGTTTCGTTCGTGGGCTTGGTGGCAAGGAGCTGGGCGCCTGGGTCGTCGAAAACGCCGTCGAGGTTCTTGAGCAGCATCGAGTCGCCGTCCATCACCAGGATGCGGTCGTACTGTGTCATTTCCCAGACGCGTAGCTTCGTCATAACGTCGTCCCATCGGTGCAGCTCGGCGTGGACCCAGCTGTCGTTCTCGGTGTGCAGGAATTCGACGGCGTGGACGATGGCACCGTCCTTCGCTAGGCGGTCGCGCCGGGCCTGAGAGACGCTGGGTGTGACCATGACGACGACATCGTGCTTCGTGCGAGTCTCCTCTTTGTGTACGAGCTGCCAGACGAGAATACGGATAGCTTGGAAGTACTTGTCCTCCTCGAGATCATCGCCCGCATCAACGGTTCCGGAGAGAAATGTGACGTATGCTAGTCTCTCCTCTCTGTCGAGAGTGATGTTGGCGTTAACATAGGGCGGTGGTTGCGGTATCGGCTCCTTCTTTTCTTCTGATTTGGCGGCACTGTCGCTTTTGTGACTTTTGAACTCCGGAATAGAAATGTGATCGAACGCGCGCGTTTCCACGGCGAGAAAGACAAATGTCGACACGATCACAAACGTCCCCAGCGCAATCCGGATCCATCGAGGGCTGGCAAAGATATTCCAAGAGCCGGAAGGCTTCATCCAGTTGGGCTTCGACCCAGACATGGACGCCATGGTGCTGGAGCAAAAGAACGACTGAATTCCAGCTTACCGGCAGGCAGCGACGCCCGCCGTATTTCAACCTCATCCCTTTCCACGCCGGTCCCGTAAGCCCAGCCGCATCCGGTTGGACAGCATATTATGCGAGGGGGCAAACCCGTCGAAAGGTAGGCAGCCTACCATGAGTCGCGGACACCCCGGCATATCTTGCGCTGTCCAGACCCTTGCGAACGCTGACAGACTTGACAAGCAAAGCTTGGCGAGAATGCGATAGTTTGATTAGCTGCTGAGCATGCAGCGGAGATGATCGCCCCCGCCCCCTTGTCGGCGCAGTAATACCAGCTCAGCCCTGTACGTCTGGGGACTTGCCCGTCGAGTATCGTGAACATAACGGGCCGAACGCTGACCTAACCAAGACTGCACAAGCAGAATAGACTCGGTGCAATGCGCAAATGTTTCCTCCTTGGATGCGCCCTTGGAGGCCTTGAATAACCGTCCGAAAATGAAGAAATTGATGCGAGGCTCGTATCGCGTTTGATCTTTCGCTCGTTTGCCCAGAATAGCCGGGCTAGCACCACTCGCGCCACGCCTACTTAGGTACAATCCGCTATTTCGGGGCGCCTAACGACGCCAAATTAAAAACGCAAAGCTTACGGTCTGGAAACTTACAGAAAGACATGCTGTCGCAGTAACAGAAAACTTCTCATGCGCAGTCCGATCGTTCTTCGGAATGTTTCGATCAAACCTTGGAACTATCCGGCACCGACGGAACCATAGTACAGGTACACGAGCAGACTAATCTGGTAGAAGCACAGGCATGTGCATGCCTAGAAGGAGCAAGGTCTAATAAGATTATACGCATTTCTTTCCTGAAAAGTCTGACGGGATCGTCGGTGTACTGTAGGGCCGTTGCAGCCAGAGTACCCAAGACTGTGATTTCGGCCAGATTTCGCCTGTGTCGCGCCGTGCTGCGGTATTGAACCTTGTCAATCTTCTAATCCGCTGGTAAGATTGCTGAATAATCGGTGGAGTACCGTTGGGGGTTCTAGTGTAGGGATATACTAGGCGCACCATGACGGCAGCGCACCTCGTCAACGCCATATCACGGCGGGTGTATGGTTGTACAGATATCTGGGTATCGTTTCATCTCCTGCCATGCCTCACAAGAACGGTGTATGATCTCGCCTTGGCCGCTGATGGACGGCGCAGCCACGTCGGTTACGCAAGCTACACGTTGTAGAGGTACGCCTGACCGGCGTTTACGCGGTATGCAGAAGCTTTCCAAGCCTTTGGGAAGAGTGCGTTTATGATGCACACGTCGAACAATCCCTCAATCTGAACGGTTTCCGCATAACGCTACTTCCTGATGGTCTTGAGCTCTTCAGTCGAGGTCATTCGAGGGCTATCGCGGGTACCTGTACCGGGTTTCTCGTAACGGGGTAAGACTTTGCATAGGATGCAACGCGGCAGAAGCAAACATTGTACCTCAATGGAGCTCAATCGCCGTGTTCGTCGCATCTAGATGGAGGGGCGGAATTCCCTGGTGTTCTTGGACGCCCCAAAGTCAAACATCAAACGTGTTCTTCCCCTATTGTGAGCCCGTCCGTTAAGACGTGGTGATAGCCCCATCGCTCATCACAGCGGTATCAGATCGTTCGCCTTCCACTTACATTTGACTGCAGCCAATGAGACGCAGATGCATGCGTGTGACGTGGTATATCGCCGGGTCCGCGGAGCTGTGTGATGTAGTCAATACAAAGCTGCAGGCCTAGGAAGATAAGGAGGCGAAGCAACCCCAAATCCTTCCGGGCGAAGTACAGGATGCAGACTAGGTACTCAAACACAGCACGTGTTTCAGCTTGATCGCAACATGCAACCCAACTCGTCAGCCTGGCGGCGAGCGCGATTTTACGGTCATTCGTGGAATCGTGTGAGATCAGTGGAGGCTGTGTACCTGTCGTCGTCGGCCTCAGCAAAACGCGCCCTGAGTGATGCCCACGGCCAGTCGCTCCGCCATGAGTTTCGCAATTGCAGCTGCATCATTGAAATGCTGGAAAACATCCAGGCCAACGGTTTGCGTCGACGTCGCACCTTCCCCTCGAGTCTGCCTCGGCAGTTATGAGTCTCGCGTATCGACAGACGCAAGCACGACCAACAGAATGCTTGTTCATCCCTCGCCCCACGATGTTACGTGCGAGGAGGCCAAATGCAGTCCTACCAACTTGCCAGAAGAGAAAGAGCCTACAATTACTTCGGAGGTCTTCGAGCCACTTAAACCTGAAGAGATGAAGTGGATAGATGGCGACATGGGGCTATCGCTTTCCGATAATCCACATCCTGCACCTCGTTCAATCTAGAACCCAGCATCATGAAAGATGGTCACTCACAATCTATTCAAGTATCAAGCAAAACCGCTAGACGCCAGTCGACAAAATATTCGGTTACTACATCTCCACCCAAAGATTCGAACAAACGAGCGATGTTCGACGATCTCAACGAGTAATGTAAAACTCTCTACGACACATTGAACACCTGACTACCAGAGACTTGTGTCCAACCCACTTGCTGACCGATTTTAGAATTATAATTATTGAACGTCGCGTTCCTGTGATCCTGTCGAGGATGTCAGCGTTGGCCCAGTGTCCGCCGGAACACAAAGCTACTAACCTCTGCCTGCAAGGCTTCGACGATGGCTTTTTCGAGTTCCTTATCCTGAAATGCTGCGATGTCCTTTAGGGCAAGAAGAGCATCCCTGGATTTGATCTCAGACACCTCCATTTTGCAGAGCCTACGCTGCTCTTCGAGCGCTACAGGATACAGTTTGACGAGATCGTTGACAAGCTCTGCGATATCTTTGATCAACTCCTTCAATTGTCTCTCTTCATACAACGTCCATTGTACTCTCTGTCGTATAGGTGTTGTGTTTTGGCGCTTCGAAGATAAGGTTCGCATCTTCGCATGCAGCGACTGGCCCACAGCCTCCATGTCTGTGGCTGGGTCCAGAACTTCATCATTCCAATCAGCTCCTCCTGTATGACTTTTATATTTGTTGGATATATCCTCCGCGTCCGCGAAGAGGCCCACTACCTGTGTCAGCACTCTGGTCGCTGTTGCCACTTCATTTGGCGGTCCTGTCGCTAGCCTCACGCTGTGGGCATTGCTGAAATCGCCACTCAATCCAACAGACTCGCCCCAACGCGAAACTCGCAATCTCTCATTCTCTAGCCTTAGCAGACTGGTTTGAAAATTGGTCCCAAAAGCGCGACCAAGCCGGACGTATTCGAAGCAATCGACAGCGTTGTTGAAAGTGGTAGCAAGGGCAACGATGCCGATGGCAAGACCAGCTCCTTCCATGCTTGAAGGCTGTAAAAAGATGCTAGCAATGAGACAAGAAATGCTATCTGGGAGCGGAGGGTTTGATGCATCATATAAACGTGGAGAGACTCGGGTTTCGTCGATGCTCACGGGCGTGGCTGAACCGCTGCATGCTCAGGTGACCTCGGGAGTCTGCCTCGCAAGAGCGCACAACATGTCTCTAGCCGTAATTACCTCCCTGCATTTGGTGGCACTGCCAGGCTCCATCTCTTACTTTCTGCCTTCGTTTTTCCATGCTGCTCAATCCCCATGGATATGCGCTCGACTGCACAGCCTGTCAGCTTCAACAACGAGGCTGCGAATATCGCCATTCAAGCAGGGGTGTACAACAACCATGGGAATACCAATGTGAAGTATGCGACACTATCTTGTATCAACAGCATCATCTGCGGTAGCTGACGGAACTGTAGTCTGAATCAAGACGACCCGATCAGAAGATTACCACAGGCTACTGAGGCGCCTTTCAATGCGTATACCAAGCAACACGAACCTACTTGTCTTCCCCATACACGAGAGGACATCCTGGACCAGATATATC
This sequence comes from Alternaria conjuncta, assembly GCF_024043145.1. Taxonomy (NCBI): domain Eukaryota; kingdom Fungi; phylum Ascomycota; class Dothideomycetes; order Pleosporales; family Pleosporaceae; genus Alternaria; species Alternaria conjuncta. The sequence goes on along the minus strand of NW_026250090.1, from coordinate 2,852,233 downwards.
GTTGGACCGACGGGCAAGATGAGCCATGTGTGTACTGGTTAAACGGCCTAGCAGGAACTGGAAAGTCGACAATCGCGCGTACCGTTGCTCGAAGGCACCACGATCTAGGAAATTTAGGGGCCAGTTTCTTTTTCGCCAAAGGTGGTGGCGACGTCGGGCATGCAGGCAAGTTCGTGACGACCATCGCTGCTCAGCTTGCAGGCCGTGTACCCGCAACACGCGAACACATCCGTGAGGTGGTCGAAAGATTCAACGATATATCAAATCTCTCATTGCGCGACCAGTGGCAACAGCTTGTCCTCCGGCCATTATCTGGACTGAGAAATTCAGATGGTAGCACTTCTCTTGTCTTCGTCATCGATGCGCTAGACGAGTGCGATGATGACAGTACCATTCAAACTGTCATCGAGCTGTTGGCCGAAGCACAGGTACTGAGCGAACCAAAACTTCACATCTTCGTGACAAGTAGGCCCGAAGCAGCAATTCGAAATCGTTTTCGCCGTATGCCAGACACATTGCATCGAAGCTTCGTGCTGCACAACATACCAGCTAGAATCGTCAACGCTGACATAAAGCTCTTTCTGGAACGGGGTCTAGCGACTATTGGTCAACAACAAGACCTACCTGATGGCTGGCACGGTCCCGCAATCGTCACGAAAATGGTGAACAGAGCCAGTGGTCTTTTCATCTGGGCGGCAACAGCGTATCGATTCATCGACAGCGGACGAAGATTTGCAGCGCAAAGATTGAATTCGATCATAGAACAGGATGGCGATACTCCAGTCGAACCCGAGAAACATCTCGACAGCATCTACCTTACCGTCCTGCAGAGTTCGATCTCTCCAAACTATACAGCTGAAGAGACAGAGGATCATTGCAAGATGGTGCGGCTTACTCTTGGAACACTGGCCGTGCTACAAGCACCTCTTACTACGCGAGCGTTAGGTGAACTACTGGATGTTGCGAAAGAAGGCATTGGGTCGATTTTCCAGGATTTGCATGCTATTCTCGACCTACCACAAGATGTAAACCAGCCACTACGCCTTCACCATCCTTCGATGCGTGATTTTGTATTCAACAACAATCGATGCAAAGATCTCAATTTTTGGGTGGACGAAGCACAAGCAAATGCTTTCTTAGCAACGCATTGTATCAGGGTAATGACACGCTCTTTCGAGCAAGGTGATGGAATCTATGCAAGGCTCAGATCAACGATCCCCTTCGACCAGGCTTCGTGTTCAGTCACTATGGAGCTGAATTATGCATGTGTCTACTGGACTCGCCACCTCGAGCGAAGCAAAATCAGACCTGTCGATAATGGACCAGTACATGTCTTCCTGGAAAAGTATCTTCTCGACTGGTTACTTCAAAGCGCTCGGTGGGCCACAGAGGTACCGATGCAACAAGCCAATCTCCGTTGTCTAGAAAATTCTGTTTCTGTAAGTGTTACGACCCTGGTGCGAAGTGTTCATTTCTGAAAGCTTATAGGCAAACGATGCTCCCCGTCTTTACGCTCTTCTTCGTGGATCCGGCGAGAAGAAGTTTGATGTCTCGCTGTACAAAGTGCCAGAACCTGGATTCAGATTGATAGATTGTGTTAAAGTTGAGCGTTCATCTTCAAGGCCCCCGCTTGGCCCTCCTCTTACCATGAGACTTCGATCTTCAAGCATTCGAGCTCCAGCGACAGAGGGAACGTACTAGAACGACAGCGAACGCTCCCGATCTACATCGTTGTTTTTCAACCGCCTCTAAAACACCCGGCACCAGGGATAATCATACCCAGGTATTTCATGAGACATTTCGGGTCACCAATATCAACCGGTCGGCACCAGATTGTACGTGCCAAGAGTCTCACAAGATGAGATCACACTTAGAGCCAACCACCGCATCCATGAGATGAGCACTAGTCGCCATTCATTTCAGATTCTAACATTTTGATATCCAGACTAGCTGAGAAGATATATGCCCAACCACCGGTGGATGGCAGTAGGGTATCGTAGACCAAAGAAAAAGCAAATACTCAAACAAAACAAGACAAAGCTCGCAAAAAAGCGCAACACAGACCAGACAAACTGTCGCCCAAAGTGATAAAGATGTGCCTCCGACTCCCCTTCCACATTATGCATATGCCCACGATATCGTCGTTTATGATCATACCGCGCCGTTTCCATTCATTTTACACCTATCTCCTCGCATCACTCTCCCTCCGATTACTAGGCGCAATACTGCTCCCTCTCCTCATACGATCACTCGGCGCAATGCTACTCGCCGCAATACTAACAACATCGCTCATGGAATCCTGATCGCGCTGGTAACTATACTGCATGCCCGAGTCGGGGCCTTTGAAGCCGTTGTCCCAAGCCGAGATGCGCGAAAGAAGCCTACACACCCAAATTAAAACGATTCCTTTTTGCACAACAGCGAGATACGCAATGTGCGATGTGGATGTAGATGTTGGTGTGCCCTTACCGATCGTCTGGCGGACCGTAGTATTCTTCTGGGATGAGCTCGTAGTCGCCCTCGACGGGGAGGTAGAAGGCGGATACGGCGATGGCGACGGAGGTGAGGAAGAGGATGGTCCAGCTGGCGGTGCAGAGGGTCCACGAGAGGTCGAGGTGCCAGCCGGACCAGAAGCGCTCGTCGTGGTCGAAGAGGAAGGCCTGGGCGTGTGACTGTTAGCATGCTTTGCTTCTGCGATGGGCATGGGACCCTGCAGGAAGCAGGGAAAACGCGGGGGAAGACACGTACCACTATGGCCATGCCGGCGCACTGGACGATGGCACTGAAGGAAAGGACGCCAACGGCGACCTGCCAGCCTGCGGCCCGACGCTGGACTCCGCCGGAGATGATGACGATGAAGGAGACGATGGCGCAGAGCTCGACGACGACGCCGAACGAGGTCAGGAAACCGACTGTCCGCCACATGTTGCAGAAGGACGGGTCCTTTGTGCAGTCGCTCATCTTGGGGAAGGGAACACAGGTGCCCGTGACGGCGGAGCAGCGACTGTGGAGGCCGTACGAGTATTCGCGCTTGCCGTCGGGGCTGTAGCTGACCCATCGCGGCATCGAGATACTGGCGATGGTCATGATGGTGCCTGCGCAGTCAGTCTCATCTTCCTTTGTAGCGGCATTATCATCGTCTCTTACAGGCCAGTGTGAGGATGAGCCCCACGCCATACACAATTCTTCGCGTCATGGTGGATGTGTAATTACTGTCTCAGCGGGTGGTGAGAAGTTTCGCCTCGAGACTCTTGTCGAATCGAGACGGTGGCGCAGAGGGAGGAGTTGCGGGGTTTATGATACGGCGGGATGCGCGATTAGGTGTGAGGCGTGCAGTTGCAGCGTGCGTGCAGGACGGAGAGGCTCTAACTCTAGGCGGCGGTTGAGTACAAAGGGTGGGTTGGCAGGCGCGACGGAGCGAATAGATAAACAGTCGCCAGGTGACTGAGGGCAGGCGCAGGTGCGGGGAGGACGGATTCAGCCGGGGCTACACGGGGTCAGAGCGACACCATGATATGGGTGCGAGTTGGCTGATGGGTGGGTGTGAAAAACGCTGCTCTCCCGTCTGGAATCGCGCTAGGAGGGGGAGGATCGTGGTATGGCGAGGCGTGTGCTCCATGACGACAGGGGCGCTTGGACGCCTTTCCCCACGCGCCCCTAGCTTCACTTCACCGCTAGGACTTTTCTCTCGACACCACCTACTGATAGCGCATAGCGCGTTGTGGGTATAGCCAGTGTCACAGTGTTCACGTTCTTATTTCACGTATATACGTTATACGACATGTCCCCTTCACCAAGCGAGCGCGAAGGATTCATCGCTTGGGATGGCGCAAACACTGCATCGCATTTCGGAAAAGCGGTGTCAAATCCCATGTTGAGCTTTGCGCCATGCTCCGATCGCCGATCATGTCGTGATGGACATGGCATGATCCTAGGCTCTGCTACTTCCTTGAAACTTAAACTTTTGTCAAGTCTTGTGAACTTCCCAGTATCCTCCGACTCCGAATCTTTGCGTGTCACAGGTACGAGGCATTTTTGGATGGGATGATGGATTGGCAGTTGCATACACTGATAAGGATCTGGTCACGCACACCAGCCACACCACCGATCAGCGTCAGCCCACCGGTATGCGAACTGTAGCGAACACGTGGGGCCGCTGCGATATTGCAATGGTAAATCGCGGTACCAGCTGGACGCGAGTACAACAATGGTCATTTGAAATTTGCCTCCCCGCTTTAAGCCTCACGATTAATGTCGCTATAAAGCTATTCTTGCTGGGCTAGGGAGGCCTCGGTGATAAGAGGCGCTGAGCTAGGTAGTCGGCAAGGACCTAGTGGACGCACTCCGCACTGCAGCATCATGCAGCTACCATATTGGCCTGCATCTGTCATTGGACGATTAGTGCTGCAACGGCGCATGCCTCGCACGAGGAGAGAGCGAATTGATAACGACGCACGTCGTTGGAGGCTATTGGACCACCTGCCAGTCTAAGGTTGGCATGTCCAGCCTGCAAGCTTACAATGGAGCTTTAAAAGTATACATATAGTACAGAGGACGTGTTCCTCGAATGGGTAACGGTCTAGAAGACAACGTTCTCGGGGTTTCGCTCAGGCTGTGTCCTCGGCTTCTGCAGCATCTCGTAGCAGAGTATCGACGCCGCAACGCTGACATTCAAACTGTCGACTCCGACCTCGTTGGCCTCGCGGCCATGGGGGATTCCGACCTTGTATCTCGCCAGGTTGACCAGACTGGTCTTCAATCCAGTGCCCTCAGCACCCATCATGAGGATTGTGGGGTGCTCGGCAACTGGGCTGTGGTCGGCGGGAAGACGTTTCCTACCCTGCGAAATAGTGTAAACTACTTTGTTGGATCCAGGCTCGGGTGCGTCTTCGGTTGAAGAGAGACTTGGGGGCGCAGGCGGAATGGCGTCGCTCGCGTAGATGCACCACCCTGCACCCGCGCTCCTTTTTAGGAAGTCGGTTGGGTCTCCGACCTTGAAAAGCGGAATGGCTTCAGCGGCACCGGCCGAGGCCTTGACCGCGATGTGGCTCCAGTTTGCGGTATGGTGGGTCGGCGTGATGATGGCGTCCGCACCCAGGACATAGGCTGAGCGTGCAATAGCCCCAAGGTTGCCTTCGTCGACCTGTAGTTGTTAGCTATCATCTCATGGACGGTATTGTTGTACTCACGACTCCATCCACGTAGAGGATTAGTGGGTGTCTCCACCCTCCCGACTTGTACGAGTACAGTTCTTGCTTGCCGTTGACGAGCACGTCTTCAGCGCTTTGGCTATCAAGTGTGACCCTGAAGCTCTCATCCTCAAGAGAAGCCGTCTTCAGCTCGGTAATGGGAGGGACGGGCAGAGGCGATGCCTCGAGAATCACCCCGTTGTGTGGTCGACCACTACTTGCTTTGTCCAGAGCGCGCATATACTCATCTCCAACTTCTTGTGTGATTGGGAATAGTTTGTGCGACCTGATACGAGACATGAGGCCTTCTCTACTTGCACCTCGTGAGTGTACGTATAGGTTGTAGAATTGACGCCGGTCCGCCTTGATCGCAGCTACCACGCTCCCATACCCGTATACGAACTCTGAAGCGGCAGTCGTGTAAGGGAGTGACTCTGGTCCCCTCACGGAAGGCCTTTGTGTCTCCGTGCCGGCATCAGACGACTCTCGGCCATGGCGTTCTCTTCTGGCGCCCTTCGAATCCGGTCTGTGAGAGAATCGCGGTTCGAAGGAACGGTCATTCTCATCCCGAGCTCGCGGACTGTATGATGCCGCGTCATCGCCCCTTTGGGAGGATCGTGCTTCAGTGACACCTTCGTCTGCTACATCGCGAGTGCGGGGCGTGTATGATGGCGCCCTGTTGTCCCTCCAGTTTCTCTCTGGTCTCTGTTTCCTTGAGTCGTTGCGATCATTTGTCCTATGTTTCCGTAAGTCGCTGCGATCATTTGTCATACGCGGCCGGGGCCTATCGCCATCATCATAGCGTCGGAAAGTTCTTTGTGGGTGTATATCCCCGTTCCGTCTCCCTTCTGGATCAAGCCTGTGAGGAGATCGTTTTCTCTCGCCATACTGTCTCTCATATTCTTTTTGTGCCTCGCTGGGGCGGTGCGAGCCCTGCTCGACTCCCGTTCCGCGCGCATCTCTTCCAAAGCTGCTTTGTCGCTCTCGTTGAAACCCGCCTTGTCGTTCTCTTCCCAGATCACTTGATCGTTCTCTTCCAAAACCACTCGATCGATCTCTTCCAAAGCCGCTCGGTCGCTCTTCCTTGGACCGACTCGGCGCATCTTCATCGCGGGGTATACGTCCAAATCTGCTACTGCGAGGTGCTACAGTCGAGCGATCACCGAAATTTGGTTCTGGATCCTCACGAGGACGGCCAAATTTCTCGAACCGTGCCTCACGGCGAGTCTGACGGCGATTCTTCACCGGTTCATCTCCTTCATCGTTGCGGTCGTTTCGTGTCCGCGGTCGGAAGGGTCGATCTGGTCCACCCTGCCTGCCCCTCTCGATGGCGGCAGTAATGGATTTGTAGCGGAGGAAGGTGCGTGGGATGACCAATTGGCGTGGGCGTAGTAGCGTGCTACTAGATAGGCAAGAATAAACCATAACAAGGTCAATCGGACAGTAGTGGTGGAATTCGAGACTGGACTCGTAACCAGCGCAAAAGAGATGCGACAAAAAGTTCCTGATTGCCAAGCCAGGCGTTCGCACTAAGATGACAAGCGCGGGACGCGAAGTCACGCGTCTGGCGTTTGGGCGCTATCATCGTTCACCGAGACGCGACGGAAACCACGGTACAGCAGCGCGACTGCATCCCCATTCCCCACTCATCCCGCATTTCAAAGCTGTACATTGTACCTGCCAAGGATATCGAACCTTGTCCCAATTCATTTCTGCACCCCTCGACCGAGTCGGGCCCATCAGATGCTGTCGACATAGATCCCTTGCCCAAAGAGCCGTCCCGCAATCACGCACCACACTAGACGAACGCATCGCAGACCGCAAGATGAGTAGCGACGAAGATGGCGCGGCGCTTATGGCGGCATTCAAGAAGAAGCCGCCACCAGGGCCCAAGGCAAACGCTGCCCTGAGTACTCCCCGCCCCGCGCCTACAAGGGAAGCGTCTGATTCCCCCGCTACAATGTCAATACAGGACATAGACGAAGACTTCACGATGCACATTGCAACTCCGCCTCGGAAGCGGCGGGCGGTATGCGTCCGGATACCCTCAGCGAAAGTCAAGAAGACTGAGTACAAGTACTACGAACCTAAAGATGAGGTGGAGAAGATCCTTCGCGAGTTCGCTGGGAGGAAGGGCGACATGATTTACGAGGTCAGGCTGTCAGGTGACCGCGTCAAACAGGTGAGTGATTATATCTTCGATGTCTCAAGTTTCCTTACTATTACCGGTAAAGGCAGCCCTCGCGCCGGGTGCAGTTGGTCCCGCTATATAAGCACCACCTCTGCTTGGAGTCCTTCTTCTCTACAACTATCTATTCGAAGTATCTTACTAAGTGTCTATAGATTACCTTCGAAGAGCTCCTCGAACTCAACGGTGGCCCAGAGGCACTACAAACCTTCCAACCCGACGACGATCCAAACGCGACCGGTAGCGACGACGACATGAGGCTTCGTAATCGCGCAGGCAAGGCTGATCACGAGGGCTTCGTGGATATCTCCAACTTCCCCATCTCTTCTTCCGAAGACGACGATCAAGACGAGCTTGCCTCCGATTCGCCAGGCCGTCGCAATGGCCGCTCACAGGGCTTGAGGCGCGCAGCCCGTCGAGGACGTCCAGCAAGAGGTCGCTCAGAGAACAGCGATCTCATTGCGCTCTCCACAAGTGAAGAAGACTCCGAAGACGCCGGCAAGAAGCGGAAGGGTCGGCGTCGCAAAGTCGTACAACAACCCACACGACGTTCAACAAGACAGCCGACTCGAACAAACGCCAACGACAACGAGGATGAAGACGAAGACTCGGAAGATGGAACCACAGACGAGTCCAGCGCCTCGGACATCCTCCGTTCAGATCTACTACCAGGTCGCAAACGCAAGGGACGTCCTCTGCGTGCTGCAAAGCCTGAGAAGATACCCCGAGCGGGAGTCCGACAATCTGATCGGGCAACACGTGCTACAAACAACATGCAGGAAGCGGGTATCAACGATGTCTATCGATCTGACTCGGCCCCCAAAGTGGTTGCACAGAAGGTCTCAGTTGTCCGAGAAGTGTTTCCGAACCTACCTCGAAGTGACCCTTTTCGTGCACGACACGCCGGGGGTTGCGAAGTCTGCTTCGATGGCCCCAATGTTGCGCCTCTGGTCTACTGCCAAGGCTGCTCACTGGCTTACCACAAGAACTGCTTGGGCAACCGCTCCACTCGCGATCATCTAGTCACCAAGATTGGAGACGAGGAGTTCGTTCTACAATGCAAGAGGTGCATCAACTTTTACAAGAAGAAAGACGCAACTGCTCCCGATCTATCCAGATGTCAGGATTGCGCTATCTCGGGTCCTTCCTGTCGACCCTTTAGACGTCGCAAAACCACACAGCAGGAGATGAAGGAGCGCGAGGAAAACGACGGCCATGATCCAGTCGTCGACGTACCTTCTGAGCTTGTCAACGATCCCAACAACGTCATGTTCCGCTGCACTAAGTGCTCTCGTGCCTGGCATTACCATCATCTACCACCCATGTCGCAGTACGCTATGGACGTCAATCGCGACGACGAGGAGATGGCAGATGAGCGTTTCCGCGAGTACTCTGGAAAATGGCTCTGCAAGGAGTGCGACGAGACTTTCGATCAGAAGGTAGGCGGTATCATCGCTTGGCGCCCATCGGATGTTGAGACATACCGTCCGGGTACACCATGTGAACTCGTTTGCGAAGACGATAAGCAGTACTTGATCAAGTGGGAGAACGAGTCCTACTTCCGATCCGCATGGCACTCCGGCGCCTGGACTTGGGGTGTCACGGCTGCAGTCCAGCGCAAGGCCTTCTTTAAGCGCGAGGACGGGCCGAAGATGCGAACCGAAGACGCCATCCCCGAAGAGTACCTCCGTATCGATATTGTCCTCGACATCAAGTACACGAGCTATGTCGAAGTCCGTAGTGAAGAGATTGACAAAGCTCGTATCAAGGAAGTTGACAAGGCGCTCATCAAGTACAAAGGACTCGGCTACGAAGATACAGTATGGGAGAGCGTACCAACCCCAGAAGACGGTGACAGGTGGCTTGACTTTGTCACTGCTTACAACGACTGGGTGGCCGGCCGCTACGTCAAGATTCCCAAGCAAGGACCACTCAAAGGACGCATTGAAAAGGCTCGCAGCACATCATTCGCCAAACTTGAGCGAGAGAAACAGCCTGATAACCTTGTTGGTGGTGAGCTGATGAAGTATCAGCTGGAGGGTCTTAACTGGCTTTACTACAAGTGGTACGACCAGAAGAACGCCATCCTCGCCGACGAGATGGGTCTCGGAAAGACGATTCAAGTCATTGCCTTTATGGCGACCCTCATCCAAGAGCACAACTGCTTCCCCTTCCTGATTGTAGTCCCCAACTCGACGTGTGCCAATTGGCGACGAGAGATCAAGCAATGGGCGCCGTCTCTTCGCGTGGTGGCTTACTTCGGGTCCGCCAAAGCTCGTGAGATGGCCTACCAGTACGAGATGTATCCCGAGAAGACAAAAGACTTGCGATGCCACATCGTCGTAACCTCCTACGACGCAGCCGCCGATGACAACTGCAGGAGGTTCTTCAGGGGTGTTAGCTGGGCAGGTCTCGTCGTTGACGAAGGCCAGCGCTTGAAGAACGACAAGTCCCAGTTGTATACAGCTCTCACAGCAGTTCGCGCGCCGTTCCGTCTTTTGTTGACTGGTACGCCGCTGCAGAATAACGCCCGTGAGCTCTTCAACTTGCTGCACTTTCTCGACGACACTATCGATGCTGCCGCGCTTGAGGAGCAGTACACTGAGATGACAGCGGACAATATTCGAGAGCTTCATGACCAGATCCGACCCTTCATTCTGCGACGTACCAAGGCCAAGGTTCTGACGTTCCTCCCGCCTTTGGGTCAGATCATTCTCCCTATCTCCATGAGCCATCTCCAGAAGCAAGTCTACAAGTCTATCTTGTCCAAGAGTCCGGAACTACTCAAAGCTCTCTTCACCTCCGACAAGCAGCTAAAGCAGCAAGAACGTGCCAACTTGAGCAATATTCTTATGCAGCTACGAAAGTGTCTTTGCCATCCATTCGTCTATAGCAGAGAGATTGAAGAGCGAAGCGAAGTTGCCGCAGTCTCTCATCGCAATCTCGTCGAGGCCTCTGCCAAGCTCTCTCTTCTCGAGACCTTGCTTCCGAAGCTTCAGGAACGCGGTCATCGCGTGCTCATCTTCAGTCAGTTCCTCGACATGCTCAACATCATCGAAGACTTTTTGGACGGTATGCAACTCCCGTACCAGCGCTTAGACGGTACCATGGGCTCGCTCGAGAAGCAGAAGCGCATCGACCAGTTTAACGCACCCGACTCGCCGCTATTCGCCTTCCTTCTCTCCACACGCGCTGGTGGTGTAGGCATCAATCTTGCAACCGCTGACACCGTCATCATACTCGATCCTGATTGGAATCCTCATCAAGATCTTCAAGCCATTGCTCGAGCTCATCGTATCGGTCAGAAGAAGAAGGTGCTGTGTCTTCAGCTGGCTACTCGAGCGTCTGTAGAAGAGAAGATCATGCAAATGGGTAAGAAGAAGATGGCCCTTGACAAGGTCGTTGTTCAGGATCTGGACCGAGATGATCCCGAGGACGAGGATGTCGAGTCGATACTCAAGCATGGCGCGGCGGAGCTCTTCAAAGACGACGATGCCGACCACGACATCCGGTACGACGACGCCTCTATTGACAAGCTACTCGATCGTAGCCAGATCGAGAATACACGGACTGGTGACGATGACTCCGCGGAATCTCAGTTTGGCTTTGCCCGTATCTGGGTCAACGAGAAAGGCGCATTACAGGACGACTTCGACACGGTGGAAGAGGAAGTTGCTCCAGATCCAGGTGTCTGGGACAAGATCTTGAAGGAACGACAAGCCGCCGCTGCCGCTGAGGCACTTGCAAAGGCGGAGGCTATGGGTCGAGGACGGCGGGCCAAACAAGTACGCAATGTCTTGTCATCCATTAGAATAGTACTAACATCGTGCAGACTGTCGATTACGTGATAGATCCAAAAGACGCCGATGCAGCATCCGCCGCAGGAGACGATCGACGCGAGGAATCCGCATTACCGCCTTCACCAATCAAGAAGCCGAGCAGGAAGCGCAAAGCCAAGACAGGTTCCGAAAGCGATACTGACTTCCAAGCCGAGTCTGAAGACGAAAGCGAGCCTGAGCCTGGTCATGAGGACGTTGATGCCGCCAAGGAGCTGGGTCATGTTCGCCATCGCAGTACAACAAACAACGCCAACTCTTCGCTGTACAAGCAGAATGGCGCAGGTGCGTCTCAAGTTCCTTCGTCAAAGTCCCCCACTGCACCTGTTCCTGTACAAACTACGCCTAAGAAGGGTGGTGCGAGAGCTGTCAGGTCGCCATTGAAGCCGGTGAAGATTTCCCCACCGAAAGGCGGTACTCGAATGAGACTTCAGCTCTCGACGCGTCCCAGCAGCGGTGGACCAACTCATTCAACCGCCTCTTCAGGCCAGGCGTCATCACCTCGTCCACCAGCCGCCTTCGTCGATCTCTCTACACCACCACCAGAGTCATCGCCACAAGCCCCAAAGACTAACGAAGTCACAGTCAAACCCTTCGAACGTGCCACTATTCCCATCCGCAACCCCCTCGAGCCAACCTACGGCTCCTTCGGCAACCGCATCTGCCCCGCCTGTCACAAAAACCACCCTCAAGGCGCCTGTGAGCTCAAAGCCGCCGGCGTCGAGCACTGCAACCTCTGCGGCCTAGCCCACTTCGGCCACTCTCGCACCTGCCCCCACATCAAATCCGAAACCCAAGTCCGCGAGATGCTCGAGGCGCTTAAGAACTCGCCTGAAAAGAAAGAACTCGTCGATGCGGCGATGAAGTACCTGAGGGGTGTCAAAGGCACACTCGTACAGCAGAAGAAGAGGGATAGGGAGAAGGCGGCGTTGGCTAAAGGCCAGCCTGTTCCTCCTCCTACTTACTCTGGTATGGGTCGTCCGCCTAAGAACGCGTATAACAGGCCGCCGGGCAGTATGAGCGGGAGTGTGAATGGTGGAGGTTCTGGCGCTGGTTCGGGCTCTGGTTCTGTGGGCCCGCCTATGTCTATGTCTGGAGGTTCTTCGAACGATCCGTCCCGTTCTTACGCCCAGCATGTGCCTCAGGCACAGATGGAAGGGGTGTATGGTGGTGCGAATGGTGTTATGCAGCAAGCACAACGCATGGCTCAGCAGCAGCAGATGGTTCAACAGCTGCAAGGTCAGGGATATGACGATCAGCAGGTTGAGAATGCGCTGAGGGGGTTCTTGTTCCAGGGCTAGAGGCTTGGTGTGTCGTGAGGGATGTGGTGGAATAGCGTCTTTCGCTGAGTTGCTTGGGAGCGGGATTGGTATCATTGGTTAGGTGGTCTAGGGGCAGGAAAAGGCGTTCTGATATTGCATGGTAGCTTGGCGTGGGTAGTACAGGTCACGGGGCCGAACGTGCTTGGCCTCTGAGGAGTTGGAGTATGTTTACTAGACATATTGATACCCCGTAATGAACGTAGTTCATACATCAAAATCATACGGTGTTATACACGTGCAGCTTGCCAACAATTTGTGTTAATCATACAGGGCTGTGTATGCAGTAAGTACTACAGTGACAAGTCTAGGCCTCCTCATGTTTGCTTACTTTCTCGCTGCTCCAAGGGAGTCCGATTCGCGCTCCAAACAATTAGCATCGCCTCAATAGTTGGACACCAAAGTGCCGGTCCTCGTCACAACCTCTTCTTCCTCAGTGCCAGCGATAGTATCATCAACTCCTGAGTCGGCTTCCCCCTCACCCTCCTCAAACTCTTCATCCTCTTCCCCAAGCGTCTCCCTCAAACTCTCAACCCAGGCATCATACTCTCCGACATCCTGGATCCCCGCCCCATTACCCAACACCTTCCCCCTCTGCTTCCCCTGCTCTTCCTTAGCAATCAACGCCTTCTCCAGCACGCCAATCTTGACCTCGTCCCCATCTCCTCCCAATGTACTCCCATCCCAACCCCCCTTCTCATCACTAACCAGCCCGTTCCGCCAACAAAACGCCATCCACTGCCGCCAATGCTGATTCTGCTCCAAAACCTCAACGTTACCAATAACGAAAAGCGCTTCTTTCGCTCGGGTAAGAGCCACGTTCATTTTCCTTGCGTCTTCTACGACACCCAAGCCTGCCTTTTCGTCTTTAGCCAAAAACCTCTTTCGTGCTCGTGTTGTACATAGCACAACGACCCGTTTCTCGAGTCCTTGAAAAGCTTCCAAGGGACCGATGTTGACGTCCCATAATCCTGCGCCTCTACCATACTCGGATGAACGGATCATTGAACGAAGGAGTTTGACCTGTGCGGCGAAGGGCGACATGATGCATATGTCTGATTGCTTGACGGAGGAATAGCGGTGGAGGGTTTGGACGATGTTGCAGGCGATGCGCGCTTCGGAGATGTTGTACCAGCCGCCGTTGTCGCGTTCGATCTCGTCGAGGCCGGTGTGCGGCATGAAGAGGACGGGCCATTTGCGGCCGCGCCAGAGATCGGACTGTTGGAGTGGGGTGTTTTGTAGTGGTGCCTCTGGGATCAAGGTGTTGTTGTAGAAGAGAGCGCTTGGTACACTGAGGATGGTGGGATGGGAACGGTAGTTTCGGACTAGTAATGTGAATGGTGGGTATATGATCGGTAGCATCGACTGCTTCAGTACTGGTGGGCCGGATGATGGTTTGATCTTGGAGCGCGAGAGAGGGTGGTTCTCGTATAGCGGTCGTTGGAAAAGCCGGGCGAACAAGGACCTGCGTACTAAAAGGTTGCGGGATGCGGTTCGTGGTCCCAGCTGCTTCTCATCTCCTGCCATCACTACGCGTGGTTGGGGCAGCGAGGCCGGATACGTGAATGGTGGGCATACAACACTAATGGCTGGCAAGACGTCTAGTTCAGTAGCTTGAGCTGCCTCGTCTATGAGTAGGGCGCTCCAATGTAGCTTCGGAATGGGAGTTTGGTCGTCCGGGTTGAAAGCTGATGACATATTCCTTTGTATAGTCCAGAGATCATTGTTGGTCAATCTTGCGTCTGCCAGTATCGCCGCGTCTTGACAAGAGGTTACTACAATGTTGAAAGCCATGAGCTCCTGGAATGGCGGTAGACAGAACATGTCGTTCTCGATATGGCAGTACTGCAATAGCTCCCGTGGTACCTCGTTATCAGCCCTTCCTGGTCGGTTAAGTCGGAATAGCTCTTTTCGTGATAGATATTCCTTTAGCCTGAGGGCGAGTGTATCCGCCGCAGCCTCCGATGGAGCGCATATTAGCATGTGTGCGACATCTGTAGTGTTTAACAGTTGCATTGCCGTCTCCACCAGAGTCTTTGTCTTTCCTGTACCTGTTAAGGTTAGGATAACAAGTCAGTGTATGTCCTGGATGCAATTCGTACAGTTGTTCCCTTACCTGGCGGTCCACTGATCAAGTAAGGCACAGTCCCATATATGTTGGTACATATATCGTTGACAGCATGCGCTTGTTCGTAGTTGACAGCGCGATCGAAAAGCTTGCGATGGGGAACTTTGCGCAGTGTAGTTTGAACTTCGCCATGAGATTCATCAGGAAACAGGATTCGGAGACTCCAATCGTTATGAGAATCGTGGGATGCGGCTCTCGTGACGTCGGCGTTAAGTGTGGCATATTTGGCACCGGGCGATTCGCCAAAATGGTTCAGGCTGCTGGTTGAGGATAGATAGCCATGTGTTCGTGGAGAAAATCCGACGAGTCTCAGCTTGGAGCTGAGGTGTGCCAAAGCTCTTCGCCGGCTTTGGAGGATGTTGAACTTCAGTGGGATGACGACGTTAGCGAACATGCGCATGGGCGGTACCGGTGGACAGAGGCCATCTGCTTTGAAATAGACTGTTTCTTGCGCACGGTTGACACCGAAGACTGCGGCATTGTGCTGTACGCCTGTCCAAGGCCTGAATACTATTGAAGGAGTTCCTATGTATCCGAATTGGTAATCATCCACATAGTTTGGCATCAACGTCAAGGCTCCTGTTTCGTTAACATACAGTTGACGTATCTGAAGCACGTCGCCCATTTCAATGTGTGGGTTATCTTCTCTTAGTCCTGGCACTGTCAGGCACCACAGGTCTTGGTATTGCCAGAGTGGGACTTGATACATCGCGTATGATTCGTTTTCTTTCTCCTTCGCTACACGCTCCATGGCGGCCGATACGTCGAAGTGTTGCAGATAGGTGGACTCATTCAGCGACGTAGGAAAATCCGCTGCTGATCTGATTGTATAATCTTCAGCTTCCGCGTATGGTGGCGGTATAAAGCTTGTTCCGGTGAATGTATGCACGTAATTCTCAAAGTCGATCCAATGTCTAGGTCTTGTGTTGATGATGGTAGCCACTTCGGTGTTGATTGCTTGGAGACCTGGCGGAACGAAAGGCGCGGCGTATACATCATAATCCCATGCAATGTCAGCTGGGTCACTCTCGGAGGTATCATTGTTCCGGGAAGTTTCTGGTATACCTTGGTCCGTCGGTGAGACTTGCTGCTCTTTTGGCCTGAAAGCGATATTAGGAACGGCTACAAGTTTTGATATGTCCTTTTCCATGGTTTTACCGTGCTTATATTGACCTCTGTTCACATCGGAAGTATTGTACGGCCGGGTAGTTGCTTGGGGCACCGCGCTAGTGACTGTCGTAATGCTCTATGAACTGCGAGCGGCAGTGTCGGCCGGGCGCACCTGCCAGACCTTTTGAGCCACGCCGTTCCCCGGACTGTACGTATTTGAAAAATCGAATGGTGTCCTGGGTCAAATTTGGTATCATGGAAGATTTCCGCCAGAGATGCGAGAAGGTAACTGCTATTGCGAACGAGCACTTCGTCGCAATGTAGGAATCACGAGCGGTAGGTTGACCCAGGAGCTGGCCTCGTGTGTTGGAATTCCCTGATCTTTCAACTGAGATGAAGAGGAAGAATATTAACTGATGTATGGAAGTTGGCAGGTTATCCCAAACATTAGACTCCGTGGATCACCCTCTTGGAAATGTGATGAGCTGCGAACGTTCGTTTGGCTGGATCGTGCGTGTTAGGAGGCTGAGGACCGAGGAGGCAAGCCGCATCAAACAGCACCGATAGATATATTGCGATGTATGCTTCCAAGAAATGGATCCCAATCGCGTCAATATTGGGCGCCGTTGTGGCAAGAGGTGTAGGTGTAATGTCGCGTAGCAGTTGTGGCAATCGGCCCTGCTTAGCGCCGCGCTAAAGCTCCGACCCAAACGCGTACATAGGTACGCGCTTCGGTTCATCTTCAAGCCACCTACCTAGGTACGACGACTAGAGAGACGATGTCTACCATCTATTGCACGGTGTTCCATGTCGCCACCACATCAGCATCTTCTTTTATAAGATCGCCGATCAAACGCAGAGTGTTGTCTCGACGCGACTAGACGCGCTATCAGAATTTCGACAACCCTACAGATAATAATGGAATGTGCATACACCACGCGAAAATTATGACAGAAGCATGCGCTGTTCGACTGGAGAATCGCATGCGTCACACATGTATCCACCCGTATGTTGTGCGGCACTGCTGCTATCGAGATCGATCTTGCTGCACTTCCCCGCAATACGTCATGATCCGAGGTTGTACAGGCGGACATCAATTTGTCGAACACGCCGCATCAGTGAGTATAACGTCTATTTTACTGTTGTGCAACCCAGTACCGTTATTTCTATTTTCCATCACATTTCCTCTACACTGCTTCATCCAAAATGTCCAATCAGCAGCTGGTCGAAAGCAAAGGCATCTTCCACGGTCTACCTGTATACCCCTCGTCATTAAAAGGACTTACAGCCATTATAACCGGGGCAAATGGTATCTCTGGTAACTATATGCTGCGTGTGCTAGCGCAGGATCCCGAGCGATGGACGAAGATCTACTGTTTGTCAAGGCGACCACCCGCGATTCCCGATGGACTACCGAAGAATGCCGAGCATATCTCTCTTGACTTCCTGCAGAATTCAGAGGACATCGCGAAAGTGCTGAAGGAGAAGGGCGTCAAGGCTGACTACGTCTTCTTCTACTCATACGTTCAAGTCAAGCCGAAAGAGGGTGGTGGCTTGTGGAGCGACGCCGAGGAGATGTGCAAGGTGAACAGTACGTGCTAGCTGATTTATGACTTTCCAATATACGAAACTAACGTACCGCAGCCGCCCTTCTCAAGAACTTCTGTGAAGCTCTCCCCATAGCCAACATCAAGCCCAAGCGCATCATGCTCCAGACCGGCGCAAAGAACTACGGTATCCATCTCGGCCCTGCAGCTACTCCCCAGGAAGAAACAGCACCACGCGTCACTCTCGAACCCAACTTCTACTACCCACAAGAAGACTTTCTCTGGGACTACTGCAAAAAGCAGGGTATCGACTGGAATGTATGCATGCCAGCGGGTATCCTCGGCGCCGTGCCAGACGCCGCAATGAACCTTGTTTTTCCGCTCGGAGTATACGCAAGTGTGCAGAAACACCTAGGCGAGAAGCTTGAGTTTCCGACTGATCTGCAAGCTTGGGAGGCGAATAGATGCATGTCGAGCAGCAAGATGAATGCGTACATGGAGCAATGGGCTGTGCTTAATGATGGGGCGAAGAACGAAAAGTTCAATACTATGGATGGTACGACCTTTACGTGGGGCAATTTCTGGCCGAAGTACGCGGGTTGGTATGGCATCGGCTATGAGACTCCCAGCCTGGACGAAAGTGCCTACACGGTCATTACCACAAAGCACGATCCGCCCCCGCGAGGTTTTGGGCCACCAGCAAAGCTGCGCGTGCGTTTCACACTGACCGATTGGGCAAAGCAAGAGAAGGTGCAGAAGGCATGGGAGGAGATCGTTTCTAAATATGGTCTCAAGGTAGACAAGCTTCAAGATATGGATATCGACCGCATCTTCGGGTTTACGGACGGCGGCTTGATGGGATCTTCATTGGATCTCACGATGAACAAGGCGCGGAAGATGGGATGGCATGGGTTTGTGGATTCAAATGACGCTATCAGGGAGGTGCTTGGAGAATTCGCAGATCTCAAAATGATTCCTCCTTTCGGGGCATAGTTGCGAGATAGACTGGGTTAAGGCCATTGCATTTCTGCCCTTACTATATGCATCGACTCTAAACTCAGTGATGTCTTATGTATACCCTACAATGAAAGAGTTGTTCTGGCCCTGTACTGTAGCACAATCAAAACAACCGAAAGAGATGCGTCCAGACATACCCCATCCGGAATGACCAGCAAGAAAGATTGCCCATAGAGGATGCTCCTGCGCTGATATCACAGTCGGCATACCTTTCCAGCATGGCTTTTGGTTTCGATTTTGACACCAGTTCGAAGTGTGAACGTTATACACCGTCTGGGTTACAGTATTGGTGGCATGTCCAGGACACTGTTTTGCAGCCTCTAAGCTGATGATAAGCGTTTGAATGATCGAGAGTACCGAGACTATCCCAACAGAATCGCCGTTAATGCGCCCGCACATCGCAATGTCATGTAGCGGTAGCCTCGCCGGCTTTTCTAGACTGAGATACAGGGCCCTATCAGCCGGACGAGTGACTGCGGTGCCGAAGTGACATTCGCCACCAGTGTTCACAAGGGGAAGGCTTGCCTCGGTATCTGAGTCGCTCATATTGGAAGATTCAGCCGCAATAGACAGTCCGTACATTATGGTTTTGTCTTGTGTGTGAATGGCGCCTTGAGAGCGGACAACTGCGTTTGCCCAAAACTGGTCGAGACAACGAATACCGATTGCCTTTTCGGTAGGTGCCATCTCAAAGAGTAGGCTCGGCAAGACTGCGTACGCACCAGTCCTCCAGCCTATGATGCGTCGTACGTCGACATCGGCTTCTTGGTCCACCCAATCTGGGCTTGACGCTGCATGGACCACAGCCAATATCTGTACGGCTTTCCACAATGGAAATCCAAGACTGCTCGGTTGTGATTCATGACCCGGATGTACACCGTTATCAATGATTGAGCTCATCGATGCTATCCAATCCGGTGTATCAAGAGCAATGTTGATAGAGTGGCGCAGGCTCTCAAAGTCTTCTGGGGCTAATCTGCTGGCAACCGATATGAGAATCGAAGCTGAGATGATGCGAAAATTGATCAAGGCGGGTGGAAAGCCTGTTTCCCATCCAATACTTGAGCGCTGCTTCTGATCCAAAATGATGATCCAGTCCTTAGAGCCCGCGATCTTCTCATAACAAGGCGCTAGCCATTCGGCTGCTATCGGGAAATGGAAAGCGGCAAGCCGTAGAGCAGAAGGAGTGGATGCGATCTTTGATTTCTTCCAGACCGGGCAAGCTTGTACCTGTCCCATGTTGGCAGCATGACTGCCTTTAATATACCCACTCTTCCATACGAAACTCAAGTGCTCCTGGATGTATTGATAGACCTCCTCGAAACGAGACTGTAGAACTTCCGGGATAAGACCCGATTGTGTTTCCAATGTTGTACAGAACAGCGCTCCCACGGTATTCAATCTATAGTGATGGATTTGCTGATCGTTTGGCAGCTCATCGTCACTCAGCCTTAACTTGTCAGTTTCCATGTGTCCACCTAAGACAAGGACCAGCTCTTTGTCCCCCATTGGTTGCTCCCCTTCCCCATCCCATGTGATCACCTCCCCAATATTATAGCCTACAGCTCTCAAGAGTGTAGCAACACGAGTGACGAGGCTGCTGCGCGTCAGATACGCTTCCCGGTCTCGAGACGCGATCCACACCAAGAGTCCACCAACAAGCCCAATCTCAGATCCGTCATCGGCAAGTATGAGGTGGCGCAGTTTTTTTCGATCGCCGGTGGGGACACCGAGGGACTCGATCTCGGTAACGAATCGTTGCGGCAGGCCTCTGGCTGCACCTTCGTTGATTATCTTGTCGAGATTTTCCACGAGCTGGCCGTGTATCTGATCCCGCATTAACCCTTCTTCGAAGAGGGCGGGACCTAGACATTTCATGAACAGCTCTATTGCGGTCGATCCTCCGCATTCGTGAGCCAAAGCACAGATCGTAAGGCCAATGAGCTGCGTTCTTGGGTCACCGTCGAACGACTCTTCGATGTTCTCATTAGCTACGTAAAACTGGCCATTGCAAGTGAAGATTAATCCGGAGAGTGGCGATAATTGTAACTTGACATCAAGAGTCTCCATCTTCTCAATTTTCAACGTCTCTTTGCGGAACTCAAGCAGGCTTTTCACCCCGGACAAGCCTTTCAGGAAACCCCAGGCTGAATGGGCCGCTGAAACAGTCGCGAGCATGTCGGCCGGGCCGACCTGGACAGATTGTAGTAATGCATCTGTTGATTTGGCGACCTTGAAAACGAAAGTCATGGCAAATGGTAGTCGGGTGTTTCCAATGATTGAGCCTGGGCTGAAGATGAATGTAACGATCATTGAGAGTAGCCTTCTCGACTGCGGCAGGGCTCTTATCAATGTGGCATTAGCCGAGTCTGCCTTATTTCAGAGGGCTTGACTCTACGGGCCTATAGGAAGAATGCAAGCTGTGGGATGACAATTGGCTCACCACCAATAGATGCAGGCCAGGACCAGGGCAGACAGAAGAAGCCTACAAACATCATGTCATGGCGCAGCCGGTGAACAGCACAGTAGCGCAAGGGCTGCAGTCTTTTGGATGGGTCCTCGCATCCAGACCTACAGAGCACATGTATTCGAGTATGTGCTCCATCTTCCATAGCCCCCGGCTACGCGAAAGGCGATGGGCCGCTTCGCGATCGGCTGGATTTTTTTGTCGGCTCATGTTTCTGTCAAGGCGTAAGCTCTTCTCGGTGTTTTATGCACGCAAGATGTGAGCATAAGAAGGCCGTCCACAGTCTTCTGTCCAAACGTGGCAGAGATCAGTTTTCTGCTTGTACTGGATATCATAAACTCGGTCTGAACGCGTCAATCACAGGTCCATCTCTGCTGGAACTGTGCTGTCGACTCCATCGTTGTTGATCCACTGGTCGTGTGAACTTCCCGGGTCTCCGCTGGCAAATTTCAGGTACCGACAAGCATTCATACCTAGGTAGGGTGTGATCTGCTCTTAGCGATACCCAGCTTCAACATCTGCGAGGTTCCCCCATATATGGGTGCGTGAGGAACGTAATGGTCGTAAAAATCGAACGACTAAGTCGTCGCAGTTGTAATGTGCAAGTACAGTGGTGAGTGAAGGAGGCGGAGCTGACTCCTGACGCTAAGGCGCCTGCGCTAGCACACGCGGAGCAGGAGCCCCGCCCCACGTCGCGGAATGGCTTGCTGTCAACGCGTTTACGTCGGAAACAACTTGCAAATTGTTTGCGGATATGGGGATATTCTAAATCCCTTCGAGATTTGACTCGCAATTGCCGTGGGTTGTTTGCCATTGGTATCTCTTGCCCGAAGCAATTGGCGGACCTCCCCGTCAAGGCACCGACGCGTTCGCCATCAGCACCGACGACGCGCTACCATCAAGATGCTAGCCGACGGAAAGATCGACTCGTTAGATACGCACCTGGAACAGTTCAAACTCAATGATCAGGCCAGGCAAAATGATCTAACAGTAAGTCAATACCGAGATGTCCTCACTATTTAGGTAGTCCGCGATCCGCTAACCCCGCTTAGAACCTCCTTAGAGAGTATGGGCAAGTACTCGACGAATACAAAGACCTAAAAAGAGCCTATGAACAGAAAGGCAAGAGCACTATCGCTGCGCCTCCAGGCATACCTATACCAACCATAGCTGCGGCGAAAACGGCTCGCAACCCATACGTCTTGGTGTTAATAGACGGCAACAACTACATCGTCAGTATCATCCCAACGATCAAGTTTCGCGCTAACAAATTCCAGTTTAACGATGAATTTATTCGCGACAAAGAAGAGGGCGGAATGCGCGCTGCTCGTATGCTCAACGACGCCATAGAAAAGTACCTGCAACAAAGCGTTCCACAGGCCAGATCCGCTCGCATACATGTCAAGATCTACGCAGACTTGACCAATCTATCTAAGCAACTCGCAAGGTCTAAACTCGTCGGTTTGGAAAAGCGATCGCTGTCTCCTTTCTCCGCTGCATTCACCCGAGCCATCAGCCTCTTCGACTTCGTTGATGCTCTAGACGAAGAAGGCGCCAAATTCAAGATCAGGGAACAGTTCAAGATTGCCTCTGAAGACTCAGCGTGCAGCCATATCTTGTACGCCGCTTGCCACGATCCGGCTTATCTATCTCAACTCGTACCCTTCAGTGGTGTACGTGACAAGATTACCCTTGTCCAAGGCGCTGGATGGAACTCGGAGTTCCACCAGTTCAACTTGAACGTCACACAATTTCCGACTGTCTTTAGATGGTCTGAACTTCCCATCATCGTGCCTACAACTAAAGGCGGTCCATCAACAGCAACCAAACAAAAGGCACTAGCCGCAGTACAGAAACCGATACTCACACCCGGAACACCAACTCCGCGCAAAGAATCATGGAGACGAGACGACTCCTTCAGCATGAGCGACTCCGCATTCGGCGACCTCTCCCCGGTAGAATCCAACAGTTTCTTCGACCAAGAACGAGTAGGCTGGGAAGACCGCTCAGCATACACCCAAACAGCCAAAAACGGTTCTTCGAAACCAGAAAACAACTCGCAACTTTGCAAATACTTCCAAAAAGGAAACTGCCGTTTCGGCACCAAATGCAACTTCCTCCACATCCCCAAGAACATCTCAGAGACGAACGGATCTGGTCCTTCCCAACCACCAAGAGGGCCCTCAGGAGCGCCTTATCCTTCCCTTCCACTCTCATCTCAATCCTCACAACGAAACAACCCGGACATCACACCGCTATCCACCCTCCTCCCCGCCGCCCCAATCCCCGGCTTCATCCCCCTAAACACCTCGCACCAACGCCTCGACCCCCACCTCCCCATGCCCCCTCCCCCCGCCTGGAAAACCTACAACGCGCGCTTCGCCAAAGCAAAACCCTGCAACACATTCCACCTGCAGCAGCGCTGCACCACGCTAAACTGTCCTTTCGATCACAGCGAGCTGGAGCCTGAAGCAAGACAAGTGCTGGAGTATGTGGTGAAGTGTAATCCGTGTCCGAGGAAAGGGGCGTGTAGGAGAAGCGATTGCTTCTATGGACATCATTGTCAGAGGGAGGGGTGTAGTGAGGGGGAAGGGTGGGGGGTAAAGAAGTGTCGGTTTAAGAGGGAGATGCATTACTGTGAGAGGGATTTGAGGGTGGGGAGTTTGGTGCCTGCTGGGGAGGATGTGGGTGGAAATGGGAATGGAGTGGGAATGAGTGGACTGGAGGTTGGCGATGGGGAGGACTTTATGTGGTAGGGTGGGTAGATTGGGGAGACGAAGGTGCGCGTTTGAAAGACACGGCGATAATTGGTAACTTATCACATATACGTCGCAGGGCGCTTCACAACTATCCAGCTATAGGATCAAGTCTGGAAATGGGAAGGTCTTGAAGCATTCGAGGAGCAACTGCCTTTTTAATATATAACCGAACCTTCACTATCATTCTAACTAATACATGCTGCCGTAATAATACCCTCGTTGCCTTGTAAGCTCATCCCGAGCAACCTTTCCACCCCGTCTGTAAACTACCTTGAAGAGTGGGTATCATCCCCATGAACACCGTACAGAAAATACAAACAAGAACAGAGAACCACACGTACCAAGACCGAAGTCTGGAAGAGAAAGTACAAAACATTACACAAAGAATACAACAGACAATACTAAAACCGCCTTACTTCTCAGCAGTAGGCGCCTCAACAGCCCTACTCGTCCCATCCACCTCCACAATCTCAATCTGTCTTCCCATTCCCCGTCCCATCCCCGGCCACTCTCCACCCGAGCCCCGCTGCTGCCACACCTTATCGACCTCGCTGCTCGGGCTCTCTGGTGACGACAAGCCCTGCGAGGAGAACCCTGGAGAAGGAAAGCCCATGGCGTTATACTCGACCATACCCCTGGACTCTCTCTGATGGAAAGCACCAGTAGAGCGGGCGGTATTCCGTGCTTCAGTCCGCCGCCTCCGCCAAGCGAGAAAGACGACGAAGCCGATGAAAGAAAGGAAGAGACAGGCGCCGATTGTACCGCCTACTATAGCGCCTAAACTGGGTTTTGAAGAGCTGGAAGAAGAGACGGAATCGGTTTGCGACGTAGGTGAGCCGACTGATTCCTTGGTGACGGTAGCGTATACTGTTTCCTTTTCTGGGGCGCTGCTCGATAGACTCATGCCCAGGCTGTGATATGCGGTACTGGTGAAGCCGCTGGCTGCGCAGCCGTGTTGGGTCAAGACTATTCTGTCGTAGATGACGTGGTATGCGTAGCAGGCTGGTGCAGAGCTTTCTGTGCATTTCAAGATGAAGGCGTTGGTCGAACAGGCGGCGTCTGTGCAGGAGGCTGATAGGGCGGTGGAGGGGATGCAAGTTGTGGCTAGGTTGCAGTCGGTCGTTCGGGATGAAGGGCAGCAGCCGAGTGCGCCGAAGACCTTGTTTGAAGAGCATTCATCTGTAGGGTTGGGACATGTTATTGCGCTGACTGTTAGATGTTAGTGAGGTTCAGAACTAGATGGAGGATGAGGTTACCTGAGATGCCGGCACCAGAGACATATCCACAGGTATTAGCTCCGCCGTCCTGCCGTCTGGAGAGATCGAACGGCAACTGTGGAGCTGCCGTAGGTGCTGGACTCCAACCATCCATCGTCGGAGTATATTGTGTAGCCTCAGGTAACGAAAACGCAGCCGCATATACCATCGTCGATCCTAACAAGGCAAGAAGAAGAAGTGTAACCGCCATCTCGATTCCATGTGCGCAGCTCTTTAACTAAGTAGACAAATCAAGCTCGAACCAGATAATCAAGTATGACGACGGCCAGACACCAGAAAACGTCGTGCACGTCGAGTAGTATGAGGTGCAAAGGCGAAGATCGCTACGCAATGCAGCAGACTATAAGAAGCCCACAACATCTTACGCGGCTGAGTGCATGTGGGAGGGAACCCAGCACCCTAGCAACACATGTTGCGGCAGGGTAAGCTCCAGAGCTTCCCTGGCTGTAGAAATCGGGCCATGGCCCTGGCGATCCAATTGAAAGCGGTTTCGTCTGGCGATGATGCGGGTGAGCTGGGGTAGCTTCAGGTAAGGCGTCGCATTACACCCTTCACCTCTTCGCACATCAGTCCAATCACGCCTTGCATTTTCCGCCCTGGACAAGACGTGTACGCGGTGGGCCAGTGAGGGGGTTGGGCAAGGTCTGGTGTGCGGCCGGATGGAGGTTGGTGTAGGATCAGGTCGGCTTGGGGCGCAGCAGCGCATTGGTAGGCGGGCTGGTGGGGTGTAGAGTGAGTGGGTCTAAGCCTGCATGTGGCGTTGGGCGAAAGAAGGTAAATATAGCCCAAGTGAGCATGATGCACAGCATAATTATGCGGGATGACGAGCGGGGTATAATACTGCAGTAATCCCTTAGCTCGATGTCTTTAGCTATTGGGCGATGAGATGGAGAGTTGACCTTCAGGCCTGCGATGAAACATACAAAGATGTATTGCACGTGGATGCACGTGGGAGATTACATGCACTGCCTGTTTCGGCAGATTGTGGTCGTAAAGCTGGCTCGCTGTTGCATCATTGAGTGGTAGTCGGCCTGGGAAATGAAGCCAACAGACAAAGCAGAGTGGTCGTACGCGAAGGGTCGTCCTGCAGTTAGGCTAAGACATCTGACGGCCAAGGCCAGGTCGTGGTCTGAGGCCTCCCTTGCGTGAGCTTTGATGTGTACGTAATGGCCTGATAGATGTTTGTTTTGAATTCAAGATAGCATGCCCGATTCTTCCTAGATTCGTCTATATACAACGATGGTAACCATAACGCCTGTCGATGAATCCATCGACTTGAACTCCCCCATGATGCTGTTTCGTACGGGTGGCCGTCGTAAGGGTATACATAATGTACAAAGGAATGCGTGGGCGGTCTAGTCCCGCTTGTGGGGGCCGACGATCTTGGGGTACATTCTTGAGAGGTGGTAGTTGATGTTGTTCTTCTTCTGGTTGGGGTTTCGCTATGAAGGGTTAGCCGTGTTTGAGAGTTGATAGGAGGTGAACGTACTGGTGCGTCCATGCATTGCCGTAGTTTCTGTTCAAGCTGTGCGCAGCCTTGCACACTGTAGCCGGACGATGCCCAGCATCCTGTAGCCATGTCAGCCCAGATTCGTGGTGGCTTCCCCATTGCATTCCACATAGCGTTGCGCCTTCCTTCGATATATTCCAATCTCTTCACATACCCAGAACTGATGACATTGCTCCTAAGCATGGGTTCGCTTCTGGCTTGTTCGGTCGGCGGACGCGGAGTTTTGGCAGTGGTGGGAGGGGTCGGTGCGTGGCCGACTGGACGGCGGTGCCTGAGGGCTTCGGTACCATCTTGTAGATGCGGTTCGGGAGATGGATGCGACTTGGATGCGACGTGAGTGCTGGTGCTGTACGAAGTGTTAGAGGCGATGGCGTCGTCGTCGTCGACTCGGTGGATTCAAAAGTTTCCGCCGCGGCAATCTCCTTAGCGTGCCTGCCCCATCCTAATCCCTGTCCGGCTTTGTTTACGATGGCACCTTCCTAGCGACGGAGGCCAACACAGACGACACCCTCGTCACGACCATACTAACGAGCCTACGACACAGTTCCCATGTTTGCGCGCCATTGATCTATTCATTACACTAATAATACACGGCCGACGTTATGGTTTTCACTCCGCGCAAGCGCGCCGCTCCCACCGCAACGTTCGACAACACCTGGAACGAGACCAATGCGGCATTCCTCGACCCAAATGCGCTGCCAGTTTCCAAAATACCGCGAGGATGGGAGAGGAAACAAGAAGTAAAGAGGGTGGGAGAGGGGAAGGAAAAGAAGATCTGGCGCAGATTCAATCTCAGGTCGCGTGCCGACGACACACCACAGGAGGCAGAAGATGAAGAGGAACGAGACGCGCGTTCAAGACCAGTAAAGAGGCGGCAGCACATGAGCCCAAAGGCTATGGAGAAATCAACGAGCAAGCTTGGCGGCAAGAAGCGCGCGTTCAAGGCGACGCGCTGGGACCGCAGGAAGAGCGTTCTGCCAAGTACGTTACTTACGCGCATGACCGCGACATCCGCTGATTACTTATAGGAAAGAGAGCGGCCCAGATCGAGGACCCCGCGATCGGCGCAAACGACGAAGTCGACAGTGAAGAGGAGGGAGAAAGTGCTCATACCGTGGAAGGCGAGGATAGCATCAACGAGACAGACACAAACATAATCGAACAGACCGAACTATTGGAAGACGTACCTTGTGCGTACGAAGAGACTTCGACTTTCACTTTCGCCGTGGACGCGCCGACGGCCGAAGCTACCGATACCGAGATCATAGACGCAGACGACCAAGAACAAGAAGAAGCAGAGTCCACACAAGACGCGACGCTCGCGAAGCTATTTCGTTCGCCACTCAGGGAGCAGTCGAATATCCCGACCGCATCACCGGAGAAGGTCGAATATCCAGAGCTTCCTCTGAGCGACAACTTAGAAGCAGAGGCGGAGACGGCTATGACCGAGGTTGTATCCACCGAGATGATCAGCAATGTCGCAGAGGATACAAATCAAGGGGAAACAATCTCCGCTGGCGGAGGACCCGGGGAGAATGTTGAGATCCCAGACGAGGTTGTCAAGCAACAAGACGAGACCATGCTTGAAGAGGCGGACCCGGTTACAGAGACACCAGAGCCGGTGACACAGCTTCAGTATCCAGCGTTGCCGTTGGAAGATACTATCACTTCGCCGCTACCAGCGCTCGACGAAGACGCCAGCGAGGAAGACGAGGAAGATGTTGAGTTATCTGAGGTTGAGCTAGGAACATCGACAGATGCAGTTCCGAAGGAAGATATACTTAACTCCTCTGAAGCGGTCGACCGTGAAGACGAGTTTACGGAAGCTTCTTTGCAGCTGAACATATTGCGGGATTATCAAGCAGCGCTTCAAGAGCACAGTCTTGCGCCTACAACAGTTCAGTCAGAGCCCAACGAGCTTGAGCAAGAAGAGATGGATGATGATATGCGGCCTGATGAGGAACCAGCCTCTCCTGAGGCTCTTCAGTCCCCTGCCCAGGACCTTGCCATGGCCGACGCGCCTGCCTCAGCATCTATAGACATCGCCGATGGATTGACATTCTCGTTCACACCCAGCAAACCACAGTCGCCCGCCCCACGCAGACTACACTCGCCTCCGCCTCCACCACGTCCTGAGTCTGGACCTGACGATGTCACGATGACGGTCGCTATCGATGATGACACCGCCATCCTCAAGGACTTCCTCACGCGTGCTGCAGCAAGTAAGGCTGAGAAGGCCGCCGTCACTACACACAAGAGAGAATCCCTACAGAATCGACGAGACTCAGATATCATCAAGCACGCCCTAGCGTCGCCTCGCAAGGTGCTTGAAGAGAAGGATCCCAACTCGCCCACTAAGCAGCACACCGAATTAACCCTGGATCTGTCGCAAACACTCACACTAGCCAAGCCAGATGAAAAGCTTCCATCACCTACACCCGGCGCAACAGAGACCGAAACCGCAGAAGACAAGAGCGAACAAGGATCAAGACGTTCTGCACGAGCAAAGAAGACAAGATTGCCCACCCCGGCATCAATCGGACCAGCACCAGCACCCAAGATCAACATCCGCCGCGCCGACGGGAACGAAGTTGTCGTACTCAAGAAGGACGACGCCAAAGTCCTCGCCGACATGACACGCAATAACACGCGCAAGAACAAACAAGGCGCTTTCTGCGTCACCGTCCGACTAATGAAGCTCGCCATGGACTACTCCAGCCTCCCTCCCCTCGACGACTCCACCAAAGAACTTGTTGTCGGCAAAAACGTCCGCTGGGACGAAACCTTGGCGTACTACCAAGAGAACCCCGAGACCCTCGCCAACGCTTTAGCAGACGCAGAGTCCCTAGCCACTCCAGACGAACTCGGCATGTCAGACTGCACCCCCGAGCCCAAGAAGAAGAAGGAAAAGACTAGCAAGACGTCCACGCCCAAAATACGCAGAGTACGCGGGTTGGGCACATCGAATGGTACGCCAGGAAAGGGGTTACTGGCACCTGCTAGTCTCCTCCCTGAAGCTGTTCAAGAAGAAAAGGCAGCGTCGCAGGAAAAACTATCATCAAAGCCCAAATCGACCAAAGTCAAGAAGATGGCCATTGCTTCTTCTACACCCACGGCTACTTCCACCTCTACACCAACATCAACATCAACATCCCTAAGCAGCAGTCTCTCGTCCAGCACAACAGACACTAAACTCCCTTCTCTCGACGTCGCACCCGTAGGCGTCCAACGCAAGAGCCGGCTTGCTGCTCCTAAGAAAGTCGTTCTGCCACAGACACCTTCGTCTGCCAAGGCAGGCGATAAGGAGAATGTGAGTAGAGTGGGCATGGGTGATGCGACGCCTAAGAAGGGTTTGATGGCGCCCAAGGTGGTTATTCCGCCGAGTGCGACGACTACGGCGAGTGTGGGGATGGGAGTGGAGTCTGGGCTGCCGAGACGAAGGGGAAGGAAATATTAGCTGTAGTGTTGAAGACGGTGTGATGTTTTTGGATTCATCTTTGGGGTGTTCTATACCACTTTGCTGTTTGGAGTTGTTTATGCATATACTGGTGTTTTTAGCGGTGGCGTTTGGCGGGCATGGGCATTTACACGGGACCAGTACTAGCATAATGCACGCTCGATATCGATCCATTCACAAGATCCATCCTGATATCGATCCCCTGAGATATGATCATATACTCGTAAGTCGATTGCTTTTTTCTCTGCCCTAAAACTCCTTAACCCCACTCCCCTCCCACCCCACAACCACCCCATCTAAACATTCAACTCACTAACCTTAGCCCCCTCAATATACGCCTGATACCTCTTCAGCTTCCCCTCAAGCACACCCCCCTTCCCACAAAACTTCTCCACAATCTCCTCGCTCCTACCCGTATACAACTTACTATCCAGCATGCCATCCAGCTCCCCCCAAATCGGCTTAAAGAACTCCGTGCTGCGGATCCTCTCCACCAAATCATTGCTCTTACCCTCGTTCTTGACCTGCGCACCCGCCTGGTGCGACAGCACGCGGATCTGCTCGTGGGCTTCTTGGCGCGACTCGCCCTTCGCAACGAGACGCATGATGATGGACTCTGTGATCATGAAGGGCAGTTCTTCCTGCACGCGCGCGTCGACGCGCTTGGGGTAGACGACGAGGCCGGAGGTTACGTTGTCGAGAGAGAGGAGGATGGCGTCGGCGAGGAGGAACATCTCGGGGATGTCCATGCGCCGGATTGCGGAGTCGTCGAGGGAGCGCTCCATCCATTGGTCGGACAGCGTGTTGGCGAAGGAGGCGGGCTTGGACATGAGTTCGCGGGATAAGGCGTAGATGCGCTCGGAGCGCATGGGGTTGCGCTTGTATGCCATGGCCGAGGAGCCGATTTGGTCTTTTTCGAATGGCTCTTCGAGCTCTTTCCACGCGGCTAGGTGTCGGATGTCGCCGGTGATTTTTTGGGCGGACGCGCCGAGCCCGCAGATGGCGTTGGCGATTAGGAGGTCGACTTTGCGGGTGTAGGTTTGCGTTGAGATGGCGTAGCACGAGGGGAAACCGGCTTTTTTGCAGAGAAGCTCGTTGAGCTGGTCGCACTTTTTGCTGTCGCCGTTGAAGATCTCGAGGAAGGAGGCTTGTGTGCCGGTTGTGCCTTGGGCGCCTCGGAATTGGAGTGTTTCGCGGACGAGCTCGATGGCTTCCAGGTCGAAGAGGAGGTCTTGCGCCCATTGGGCTGCGCGCTTGCCTACGGTGATGAGTTGCGCGGGTTGAAGATGCGTGTAGGCGAGGGTGGGCTCGCTCTTCCATTGCAGGGCGAAGGCTGAGAGGTTGGAAATGACCTTTGCGAGTTTGGGGAGGAGAAGATCTAGGCCGTCGCGCATGAGGATTAGTTCTGCGTTGTCGGTTACGTAGCAGCTTGTTGCCTGTGGGATATCAGTCTGAGTTATCTTGACTCTCACACACACAAAAACATACACCGTAATGAATAATACCAGCAGCAGCCGGAGCGACCTGACCAAAAGCGTGTACATGCGCCATAACATCGTGTCTCCTCTTCTTCTCCTCGACCTTGGCAACCCCGAAATCATCATCCGTAACAGTCAGATGCTCCCTCATCTGAGACAGCGCATCATCAGTGATACTCTGAATACCAAGCTCTTTCTCTGACTCCGCGAGAAACAACCACAGCTTGCGCCATATCGAGTGCCGACTGCGCTGCGAGAAGAGTTGCGACATCTCCGGGGAGCAGTACCGGCCGGTGAGAGACGTCTGGTACGCATCGAAGATGGTGGCACCAGATTGCGCCTTCATAGTCGATATGCGAGACTGGATATCGAGGGAAGCGTCTTGAGCGGCCATGATTGCGCGTGTGTATGAGGGCGAGAGTGTGAGTGTGAGTGTGATGTGGTGGTCGATGACTTTAACGGTTCGTTTGTGGATTAGCCCGATAGTCTTCCGAATTCGGTATCAACGTTTGCTCTCCAACGTTCCTTGTAGTAATTCGCAACACGTATGCTAGCACTACAATCAAAGGGTTATAGAGCTGGACTGAGGGGATATCGTGAGGTCAAATTCCAAACGGTGATTCACAACGTCGTGGGCCACCCTTTTTCTATCCCAACAAACCAATGACGTCCTCACGTGTAGCCAAAAAGTTTTGGTCCCTCGCTAAACCCCACATTTAGCTACTATCGCACCTTTGCAAACGCACGTCAATGGTCGATTGTCATCCTACTGTCGGAACCTGAGATAGGCCGATCGACAAGAAAATGGCGATTTGGAGTAGCAGAAATTTTCCCGCGCGCGTTGTTGGGGTTCTGGGCGGCGTTGAGGCTCCTTGTAGCGATCTTTTGCTACAAGGCATCTCAGAATTGCTTCACTCAGACATGTCCTTAAGCCCTCGGCGGTTGATTTCCCGGTCGTATTCAATTGAATGACCAAGAACTACCCCACGCAAGTGACATGTCAAGTTCAGACGTGTTCAATGGCATGGCTAGAGTCTAGACCTTGGTATCTCATGATGCGCTTACTCCACAAAACTATATCCACCAAGAGCCGTAACCCGTTCATGCGGTTCATGCGGCTCTGCTCAAATACGAACTCCACATTTGTTTCCGTCTCCGCGGGCTCACAGCGCCGGTCCCTTCCATACGTCGCGGTTGATTTTGAACAGGTTGCTCTGCTTGTGTGGGAGGCTGATCTCGCGCTCCTTGTAGAAGCCCGCTTCTTGGAGGTAGTTTGCCAGTCTGGACAGTTAGCATAGTACTGCATGTGTAGGATGCAATACTTACTTCTCGTTATCGACCCTCGGCTCCAACATGACCCTCTCCGTCCGGTTATCCGCGAGCCAACAGTAGTGCACTAACGCACTCAACCAGATCTTGACCCTATGCGCTCCCCTGAACTCCTGCTCTCCTACCAGGCAGTGGAAGCCCCGGTCGTAATCACTGACAATGGGCAGGTATTTACCAAGGTTGTCCTCCTTGACCCAGTATAGCTCGAAGTAGCCAAATGGCTTCCCGTCCCAGCAACCCATGACTGGGAACGAGTTCTTCGATTGTAGGCCGTTCTTGAGGAACTGCTCCTGGTGGGACTGCGGGCCCGCCTCGCCCCAGAAATGCGACACCCGGGGGTCGTTCATCCACTTGTGTAGATATTCCGGATCCGACATGCCGTTTGGACTGGGCACGTGGCTTGAGACCGGGCCCTGGTGTCGAAGCGCTTTCGAAGAGATGGAAGCTACTCGGAAAGACAGATATTGTCCAACGCTGGGTATGTACCTTGTGTATAGTATCTCGCCCTGCCGAGGTGGCTTCGGTCGTATCGGGTGTCGCGTATTGTTCGTGAAGACGTATTGCGCGGGAGGCGGTGGGTAGAACGTGGGTAAATGCGAGCTCGAGTGGAAGGGACCTGGCGCAGTCGGTGACCACAAGCCTGGTGAGACCTGGTCCAGTTGATGTTCTTGCTTCGCATCAGATCCAAGCGCGGGAGACGACGGTCGCGAGGGATACGGCGAGCCTGATGGGAAGGGTGAGTTTGTGTTGGCCAGCGGCGAAAGAGTGAAGAGGTATATTCTGGGGTCGAGCTGCCAAAAGGTCCTCCGACTGACAAACATGCGCTCCCAGCCTTCAGGAGACGATTCCTCTTGTGCACACCCAACAGTCGAATCTTCGCTGGCGATGAGTCCCATGCGCTCCAACTTGGGCAGCACAACTTTGCCCTTGAACACGCCCTCCCTGTTGATGTTTATGCGCCATTCGCCCTTTGGCTTTCCTGCATCCGCAGTGTTCTTGGAGATCGCGTTCGTGACCTGGAGCGTCGGTTCGGGTTGGTGAAAGTACCAGTACAGTGTCGCCCACAGCATCATCGCGATTTGGCGGGTTGGTGAGGCAGCGGGCTTGAACTCGCTACTGCTGGGGTTCGATATGGACGATATGTAGAGGTGGTCTCCGTTCAAGGTCGGCCTTTTGAAGCGATGCACATGGCGCGGTGGGAACAGCTCCTCCTCACCCTGCTGCTGCTGCTCTTGTTCGTTCGTAGGGGGCTCATCTTCGGAATTGAGCACGATTGTCCAGCCAGGTGGGAACGGCGAATGCGTGTGAATATCGCTCGACTTGAAGAAGAGGCCGCCAAACACGGGCGTGACGGTAAGGTTTTGGCCGTTGGGCAGATGGACGACATTGACTGGCGCCATGATGACGTTGGCGGGGTAGCTCGATTATGTTAGAAGGAAGATGGAGCGCGAAGCACGATCGTAGTGGTAATGTTCCAAATGCAGGGCAACCCTCAATCACCTCACATGGGGTGAGATCTATGGTACTTGGATCAAGCGTCTCTTTTTTGCGGCACGCGATAGTCAAAAACTGCACAGCTGTCACCCACGTCTTGATTGACTAGTTTCTGTCTGAGAACGCCCGCGCGGGGCTTTCGCGGGGCATTAGCATATACTGGAGCTTTCTGTTCTTTTTGAGATGCTCTCACATGAAAATGCACATGTCCTGATACAGATGCTGCATACATCATGCGAACGTAAGGCGACATGCAAGCGTCATCATTGGCCGGGGAGCGCATGGCCGTGAGGGAGTGGAGGAGCTCTGAGCTCGGCGGTCGGCATCTTCGCATATGACGAAATGGGCAGTAGATAAATCCGAAGCTTCCCCAGAGTTCCACGACCTCTCAACACCAACAACAACACACCACACACTCTCAATTGAACACACCACATCAATTGAAGCCATCATGAAAACTGCACTCCTCCGCACATCCGCCCTGCGCTCCGCAGCCCGAGCCGCAGCTCCCACCACATCTCGCGCCGGCCTCGCAGGCACGACATTTGTCCGCGGCAAGGCCACGCTGCCCGACCTCCCATGTACGACTCCATTCCTCATCCTATAGATATCACCTACTAACAACCCCCAGACGACTACGGCGCGCTCGAACCCTCCATCTCAGGCAAGATAATGGAGCTCCACCACAAGAACCACCACAACACCTACGTAACCTCCTTCAACAACTTCAGCGAGCAAATCGCCGAAGCCAAGCAAAAAGAAGACATCAAGGCGCAAATCGCCCTGCAGCCCTTGATCAACTTCCACGGCGGCGGCCACATCAACCACAGCCTCTTCTGGGAGAACCTCGCGCCTGCCAACCAGGGCGGCGGCGAGCCCCCGTCGGGCGCCCTGTCTGCTGCTATCAACAACAGCTACGGCAGCCTCGACGCGTTCAAGGAGAAGTTCAACACCGCGCTTGCGGGTATTCAGGGTAGTGGCTGGGCGTGGTTGGTGCAGGATACCCAGACCGGTGCTATTCAGATTAGGACGTATGCGAACCAGGATCCGGTTGTGGGGCAGTTCCGTCCTATTCTGGGTGTTGATGCTTGGGAGCATGCTTACTAGTAAGTGAACCATAGACCTTTGACTATGGATATCAGACTAACCTTCTCGTAGCCTCGACTACCAGAACCGCAAGGCCGAGTACTTCAAGGCTATCTGGAACGTCATCAACTGGAAGGCCGCTGAGAAGCGCTTCCAGTAGATCCGATGCCTCTTCGGCAGGACAAGGTTCCTAACTCGCCGTTGAAATGGAAGTGATCAGGGACAGTTGATCTTCATAGTCTGTATAGTGTAGTAATGCAAGCGAATGGATTAATGCAAAATTACAAATCGTATATCATTCGTCATCCCATATATATACCCTCGAAATTATCTACTTGCTATGCTAATCAATATGTTCAGACGCTGATAATGCAGATGTTGCTAAAGAACCCTTCTAACGCTGTACAATGCCATCCCAAAGAAATGCCAGATGCCAGATACCAACCAAACACGCTACACCGAAGCATACCCCAAGTAACCCCTCCCACTACGCGCAAAGACAAAACTAATGCCTAACCCCCTGCATCCACCGATCAATCTGATCCCTCTGCCTGGGATCCATGGGCGGCTCCATCATCCCCCCATGCATCATCCCATTCATACCCATCGGCATCTGCATGCCATTCATACCCATCCCGCCCATCTGCATGCCCCCCATTTGCATACCGTTCATCTGCATCCCACCCATCTGCATCGGCATCTGCATACCCATTCCGTTCATCTGCATGCCCATGCCATTCATCTGCGATCCCATGCCCATCATGCCGCCCTGTTGCATCATGCCCGGCTGCTGCATGCCCATCTGCATGGGCATACCCATCATGGACTGGTGTTGTCCCATGCCGTTCATCATGCCGGGCATTTGCATGCCCATCATACCTTGCTGGGGCGGCATGGCGCTCATTCTTTGCTGGTTGGCCATCATCATGGGGTTCTGAGCGTTCTTGTAGGCTTGGATCTTCTGGCCGAGCGGGATGTCGTCGTCGTCTTTTTGGTTGTTGGTCATGTTTTTGAGGAGTGGGTCCATGGAGCCGTAGGATGTGGCGCGCATAGTTGCGGTGAGACGTTGCTGCTTTTTGCGCCCTTGGTCTAGCTCGTTTTGATGGAGGAGGCTGCCTTGGGGGAGGTGCGAGACGAGGGCTTCGTTGGAAACTTTGCGCGCTTGGTTGTGCGGGTCGATGGGGTTGGCGGAGAGGATGTCGGCGAGACTGCTGGAGGAACGCAGATTGGGTCGGTGGCCGGATTGAGGGGCTTGTTCGCCTCGTAGGGCGGCTTCAGCTTGCAGGCGGGCGCGACGTTGGCCGAGGGTCTCTTCTTCCTCTTCGTCGTCGGCAGCGGGAGGGGGTGCTGGAGGAGTGTCTTTGGATTGCTCCTGGCCTTCTGGAACACCGAACTTGCTCATCATCTCAGAGGCGAAGTCATCGCTGACTGTGCTCTTACGCACATCGCCGAGTGCTGATTCACGTTGTTGCTTCTCCTTGATGCGGCGCATACGGTCAGCCAGCGTCTCGCCAGGCTCCTCATCCGAGTCTGGTTCCGGCGTTGTGATGGTAGGAAGGTTGAGCTGGCTTGATGAGGCTCCAAGGTACTGTGTGCGTCGTTGATTAGGGTCAATGCCGAGTAGCCTGGTGCGACGGCTACTGAGGGGTTCGCGGTCCTCCAACTCTCGCTGCTCGATAAGACCCATGCTCTTTTGACGCATTTGCTGTTGCTGTTGAGGTCTGTAGAGAACACCAAGAGGTACGTCGTCATCTGAGTCTTCTTCCGGCGGAGCTTCCCAGGCAAGGTTTACTTTTTTGCGGATTCGTCGTTGCTTCTCGGCTTCCGCCACGTCGTTCATCTGGAGCAGGGTTTGTCTACCGTCAATCAACCCCTGCTCCATCAGTGTCACGTAGTTCATCTTCCGACCCTGCTGTTTCGCCTTGCGTAGCTGAAGCTCAGCGAGAAGAGTAGTCGGCGCGCCGTATTGTGGTTCTGGCTCCCCTTCCTCTTCGCTCGATTCTTCTTCTTCTCCTTCTTCATAATGGTCTTCGGTGTGTTCTTCAAATGAAGGTCGAATAGCATCGGGATCACGTCCATCCGGTCCTCGTGCGTCCTCGTCACGCTCCTCTAATTGGTCACCGAGGCTCATCCGGCTTTCACTTGCTTTGACAAGTAATAGATTCATGTCAGCCGAGCTGTTTCGTTTCTTCAACTTCTTCAGGCGCTCGCCCTTTGCGTTGTGGTCAGTATCCAGTATGTTGAACGAGCTGCGTCTTCGCGTCTCTGCCAGTGTCGGTGGCATCTCCGGTAGTTTGGAACTCCTACGCTTGCGTTCCGCACCGTACACCTCGTCGCCAACATGTCCAGCAAATGGATGATCAGTGAATGCAGACACAGGAGCATGTGCAGAGGCGTCCAGGATGCTTTCGAGCGTATCCTCTGCAGACTCTCCCTTGACGGCAAACTCCTGAGTGGGGGCAGCTCGGTTGTCAAAGTAGGCGCTTGCTCGTAATTGCGGTGGGAGCGCCATGAGACTCTGCCGGCTCTTCCTGTTGTTAGGCTTCGGGTCTGCCAGATTATCACCAAGCAATGGCATGGATTTCCTATGCTCGTTTTGCATGGAATCCAACAATCGTGACCGACGATTGGCTTGTTGACTCATATTAGGCAATTGTGACAGGCGCTTGGGTAGGTTCAGCATCTTCGGTACGGGAGCCGGGTAGAAGACCATGCTATCGTCTGGCGGCGGTGCGCCTATTGAGTGAACGCTCGGATTTGATTTCATCATGTAGGAATGATTCGAGGAATGTCGGCTGTGGCTGTGGTGAGATGGTTCGGGTTCCTCCTCCACAGTATCTGGACAGTGGACGCCATCGAAGTCATGCCATAGTGTACGTGCTTGGTGTGTAGTGTCGGTCGAGGCTGCTGTCGGCGGTCGGTCTACGAAATCGCGGTAGTCTGGATATTGGTTCTGCAATTCCTCGTCGGGCTCCGGGCGTCTAGGTGGGGTGCCTATATGGATACTGTTACGCAGCTCTTCTGGCAGACCATTCGCGACTTCATCGAATATGCGTGTAAAGGACGAGACCTTCCGTTGGGGCGGCGAAGCAGAGTCGCGCTCTTCATTGTGTTCCTCTTCGACTTCCTCCGGGTGTACAATCTGTCCGAGACGCGATGCCTTTGATTCCGAGCGCTGGCGCTGGACCGAAGTCGAGGGTTTGGACCAGTTGCCTGTCCCTGAGCGCAGCGACCCTGCAGGAGAGGTTATGTAACCGCCCGGAGAGTATCCGCCCCATCGTGCATTTCCGTTGAGGTCTACGATTGAATTGGTGTGGGAGCCTATCGAAACGCCGCGACTTCGGGTGCTGGCCTGTCTCGTAGGCTCGAGGTCGTTCGTCTGTAGTGAAGATCGCCGACTGTCAGTCAGCTTTAGTTCCGAGTATGTCTTCCGAATCTCCTCCTGCAGGTCTGAGCCGGACTCGCTCATGCGTTCGGCATGTTCTTCCAGGCGTTCGATGTTGCCCACATATGCCCCTTGCAGCGACTGGAGATCGGGCACCGGATGACGGAGGTCGCCGTCAGTCTTGGGGGAAGTCATCACAAAGACAGGCAGTAGAGGGTCGCCGCAGAGGTGAGAGAGTCTCTACTTGACTGCGGTGCGACTCTGGTAAAGGAGACTTTTGGTGTGATTGTTGCACCGAACCGGACATGGGTGGAGGGTGATCGACCCCGATCCTTTCCAAGAATAGCACCCAGCACGTTACGGCAGGAGCGACCCAGACCCAACGGCTCTTGGCGCTGTCACCCAGAACTCGCGACTGAACATCATTTTGCGACAACACTCCCAGTTCGTCCACGGTCCGACCACGACAAATCACGTGGCGCGCATGTCTGCCTGATACACTCCCGTATATTGCGACACCTACTACCACATCGAACCCACGACCAGACTCATCGCGCGCACCGAACAGCTGCCGGCTGCCAATAATACCCTCGTATTCGAATATTTACACATACGAACACCTCCACCATGGACGAAGGTGGCAAGCGCAAACACAGCTTTCGCCAGCAACCCAATAAGCGGGCAAAGGCTGAGGATGGCTCCGCGCTCAAGTCTGGCTTTGGTGCCAAGATGCTGGCGAAGATGGGATACAAGGGCGAGGGTGGTCTGGGAAAAGAAGGCGCTGGTATCTCAGAACCTATCCAGGTGGTGAACCGAGGCACCAAGGGCGGTATTGGTAGCGTCGCAGAAAAGAGCGAACAGCAGCGGCGCGAGGAGCGGCGCAAGGCTGAAGAAAATGGCGAGAAGTATGTCGACACGTCGGAAGAGGAGCGCCAGGAGAAGAAAAAGAGGAAGGCCAAGGCTCGGGGCGAGACACGATCCTCAGCGCCACGACCGAAGAAGACCGTTTTCGAACTCGAGCAAGCTGGCATGCATGTGCCGCTTGCACTACAGTCCATTATCGACGCGACAACCGGCGCATCGACCCCTACCTCAGGCGTATCGCTCCGCGGTCCTGACATTGTTCCATTCGAGAACTCCCTACAAGCGCGCGTACGGAGAGATCTGAACAGTTTCTCTGAGGCATTCGAACAGCTGCAGGTTGAGTCGCAAGCCATCCCTCCTCAGGAATACGCGCTGCAGAAGGAACTGGAGGCGCTCGAAAAGCAGATGGACGAGCTGGAGGACCTACAAGCACGGATAGAGTCACTGCGTACTGGTACTTTCGACGTTGTCTGCGAAGGCCTCAAGAGCCTGCGCGCGGCTTACCCGTCCAAGCCCCTACACCGTGAATCTATTGCCGTTATACATCCCCACTTCTCCAAAGCAATCGCTACTTGGGAGCCACTCGAGGGCGCGTTAGAAGGCGTGGCCGCAGCTTTCTCCGAAATGGCGAACATCATACAGCCCCGGAGTAGAAGGGTGGCGTCCCAGGCCTACACCCACCCCTCTGAAGCATTGGTCAGTCGCACCGCAATCGACGAAGAAGACACGATCAAACGCGGCACCACATCCTCATATGAGTCCATGATGCTCAAATATTGGCTACCTAGAGTGAGCTCAGCTATAACACAATGGGATGTCAAGAATCCACAGCCCATGGTGCATCTGCTAGGAGTTTGGAAGCCAGTCCTCCCACCATTCATCGCGAAGAGGGTGCTTGAACAGGTGACTACAAAGCTCTCCACTTCTGTGCACGAGTGGAACCCGCGAAAGTTCAAGAAGAGCCCACACACATGGGTTGTCGAGTGGCTGCCCTTCCTTAGACCAGCTGACTTGGACCCCAAGGGATCGGGCCTGGTCGCCGAGATCAAGCGCAAGATCCGGCATGCACTGCAGTCTATCGATCTCTCCAAAGGTCCATTACCAGGGATGGAGCAATGGAGAAGAGTCTTTGGAAAGGCAGAGTTTGATCATCTACTCACTTCCCATCTGGTACCTCGTTTGTCGGCCTTCCTGCGAGACAGCTTCGAGATCAACCCCGCGGAACAAGATCTCGCGCCACTCGAGGCTGTGTTCGCCTGGAAGGGACTGATATCGAACGAGGTTATTGGAGAGCTGCTGAAAGCACAATTCTTTCCCAAGTTCCTCGAAATCATCCACCAATGGCTCACGAGCCCGGAGGTGGTCTTTGAGGAAGTTCAGACGTGGCTTACCTGGTGGAGGACTGAGATCTTGCAGGACGACATCAACAATCTGCCTTCAGTCGCCTCGTCATGGAACGAGGCATACTCGCTCATCAACACGGCATTGGATCTTGGAGATGCGAGACTAACAGACCTGCCTGCGCCTCAGGTCGAAAGCACGGGAGCTTCGCCAGAGGTGTCTCAGTTCTCCAAATCGGTCAACCAACAAGCATCTCGTTCTACACCGCAAGTAGACGAGCCGACTTTCAAGGACATTGTAGAGGAGTTCTGCGCCGAAGAGAACCTCCTTCTCCTTCCTCTCCGCGAAGCCCACGACCAGACCGGTCTACCGCTGTTCCGTGTCACAGCAAGCGCGACGGGACGCGGAGGCGCAGTGGCGTATCTCAAAGGCGATATCCTGTGGGTGCAAAACAAGAAAGACAAGAGTCTCTGGGAGCCTACCGGTCTGGACGCTAAGCTCATAGCCAAGGCAGAGGGCAAGTGATGCCTCCCGCTTCAAACTGCGTATTTCACACCACCTCGGTGCTCGGTCCTGACAGGCACAGGGTAAGCTCCCATAGCCTCTCCTGGGCAGATGTTTTTGTTAGCCATTCGCTAATCCGGCATCGGTACGATGCTTCCTTAGGTAGTGATAGTGATGACGACGCGCAGTCAGTCGAGGCTATAATGAAGCCACGTTATCTCTCCACCAGCGTCTGTTCGTAAGCATAGTAAGGCAAACCAAAGTGCCGAAAATGTTGCATGAATCGTGAACGAAAGAGGAGTACGGCCAATGCGAACGGCTGTCACAGCATCGGGGGGTAATGCGGGCGTTTTAATCGGTCCTTGCTGCAAGCCTAGTCTGTGACTTTCGTTGCATTCGCTCATCACGGACATTAAGCCACGAGGCCGCGTAGAATTATTCACTTCAGGTGACGAGTCGGACTGCGAAGGAGATATGTTGATCCTGGATGTCGCCAATATAGTGGCTCCGTGATGGCTCGTGATTACTAGTGTGATGGGGTGACTGTGCGCTGATTCGCATATGTAGGTATAGTCGGGCGCTTAGAATAGATCTCCGTGGCCAATAGGAATAGCGGATTGAGTGCGCATTTTCTGGCGTGCAGGGGCTGGCTTTCATGCATGCTGACCGTCGTGGGTGGGTGGGGGAGACGGAGGGAGGATAGTGGAGGTCAAAGGAGGTCTCACCCTCTGCTGCATTAATTGTACTCTAGTATTGAGTACTCTGTGTTGATTCTTGCGCATAGCACTTCAAGAGAGCTTGCTTTCCTATGGTTTGTAGCCAATAGGAAGCCTCAAGACATAAGTGGGGACGTGGCATTAGAATAGCCCTAGGTAGTTCTCCATCGCCAATGGGAAACGCAGAACGGGTGCGCATTTCTTGGTCTTGCAGGGGACGCCTTTCATGCATGCGGACCGTCTCCCGTTGACTGTGCCCCGAGCTGGCAGGCGATCGCGCATGTCCGGGAGGTTGGTGTTGGTAGTCTCGAGTACTGTGCGCTCGAGCGTTGCGGCACGGGTAAACATGTTTCTTTGTCTTCACCACAACGAAGACGACTCACTGCACAACAGTTGCATCACCGCATAGACTCGATGCTTATAGCTCAAGCCTCGAATGTCGAGATTTATCATCGGCACATCCCATCTCGCCTTAGCTTCAACGAAGCGACCCCGCCTCAGCGGCTGAGAGACAGCATCCACTGGACGCCCCAATGTAGCTCAAGAACTAGACCGGCCAATCAGACCGCACATGCACCTTCCCAAGCCATCACACCCAGTCGCTCTTTCCTTGCATCCGACCACTTGCAGACCGCCGATCAAAGTACTTACCCGCTGCCCATCCCTCTTCATATCACCATGTCGCCTGCTGTTACACTCTGCATTTCACCCGGTTCCTCTCAGTCGGGATAGCGGGCACTCATTCATGTGCAATTGCGGCCCTAGATCGACATTGCACCCTGGACGACCTTGACGAAGCAGCAAGCAGCTCGAAAGTTAGACCGCCCACATCTGATTGTCACATTATTCCTCTTTTCTCTGTTATATATTTCCAGTCCCCCCTCGACCTGAGGGCGCGGCTTACGATGCTCGTCGGAGCGCTTCCTCCGGCACTCATCTCACTGCTTCTTGTTGCATCGCGTGTTTCTGCTGCGCCTTACGACTTTCTCGATAACTATCGCGACCCCACGCCGGCGGCTGACGAGGGGCCTCCTGCTTCATACCAGGCTGTCCGAGACAAGAACGTGCTGCCGTACGAGATTTGCGGTGTTGTTGGCGGCTACGTCTTTACAGTACTTATCTGGGGGGTTCTTCTCCTCACTGTTGGTAGAAAGATGAGACGGAAGGCTCTCGACCCGCCCAAGCAATTGGAGCTGGAACTCCAGGACAAACCGACTCTACCGGCTCTTCGAACAGCTGGACTTACATCGCCACCGCTATCCGCGCGGTCGTTTTTCGGGAAGTTCAAGAGAAACAGGAACGACTCTGCTGTTAGCAACCCACAGAGTCCTGTTGTTCAGTCACCAAGCTCGTTCGACCAAAAGGTTCTCGATGCCCACCGGGGTCAGGATCAAGCAGATATGGAGCGTCTCTACGCCGCCGTCATGGATTTCGACGAGCGCAAGCACTCCTCCAAAGTCAGTGTAGAAGAAACAGAGCCCATCCCCCGACCCACCGAGCGACGACGCCCCTCAAACATCAGCATCGCGCGCCCAGAATCCCACAGCGAAACCCCAATCTCGCCCGTAAAAGCCATCTACCCACCAAACTACAGCGTCCAGCAACCCGCTGCGCCCACCCAAAGCACCCACCTCCGCGCCGACGCGCACCCACCCCCAAGCCCCCGCAGCATCCTCTCCAAGCGCTCCCAAAACTCCAACACCAACTCCACCGGCAGCAAAAACGCGCGCTTCAACCTCAAGAACCTGCGTATCTCAGGCCCGATCGCAAAGTACCCAGGCGCAGACTCCGACGACGAAGCGCGGACACCGCTCTCCCCGCGCTTCTACGCAAATCCCGGTGTCCCTCCTTCGCCACCGACACAGACGAACTCGCCCACATCGCCAGAGCAATACACAGAAGAAGCACTGGACAGCGTACAACCTCTCCCCCGTCCGGCACCGCAACGCCTCGGTCCACCACCGACATCCCAGCCCTCACCCCGCCAACCCCCACCCAAACCCCTCTCCCCACCTACCTCCCTCCCCCTCCGCTCCTTCGCCTCCCCGCTCGCAAGCCCCGGCATCCAAACCACGGTCCTAGACCGCCGCGTCGAGGCCCTCGCTCTCGGGACCCCGAAAACAGGTGTGCCCTTTACGCCGTACAGCCCGTACATGCCGTTTACACCCATCACGCCTGTGACCCCGCATTTGACGACGAGGAAAGAAAGGAAGATGGAGAAGAAAGAGGGGAGGAAGTATGGGAGTAGGAGACCGAGGGTTGAAGAGGAGCTGGTGCAGAGTCCGAAGGAGATTTTTGGGGATGGGTGGTAGATGTGGATGTGTGTGGGATGGAGAGAGGGGAGGGATGGAAGAGGGATGGAGGGGACTGCATTTGCATTTGCATTAGCGATTTCTCTTTTTTTTTTTCACTGTCACTGATAACACGCCGCCGGTTGGCTGGTTGATGATGAAGTGCGAGGCATGCATAGTTCTTTTCTGCGTTTATATTTACGACGTGTATTTTATCTGAAGAAGGA
Organism: Alternaria conjuncta; assembly: GCF_024043145.1. Lineage (NCBI taxonomy): Eukaryota > Fungi > Ascomycota > Dothideomycetes > Pleosporales > Pleosporaceae > Alternaria > Alternaria conjuncta. The sequence goes on along the minus strand of NW_026250090.1, from coordinate 2,807,714 downwards.
GGATGGTTAGCATTGAAACGTATATATTGAGACGAATACCTTCACAACCAGTATATTGTACTTGCGAATTATCTCATCCCCATTCACGGATAAACAACATCAAAACCGATGCAAAGACAACTGGTCAACAAAACCAGCAACTCATGCATTAAAAAGCCACTTTGTATAACCCCTTCCACGCCAAAGTAAATGGCTCAATCTAATTGCTCCTCCTCGTCCTCTCCACTCTCACACCCTTTCTTCTCTTTCCTCCGTTCCCCTTTTCTCTCTCCTCTTCCTTCAAACAATCAATAAATACACACGCACACGAATAGTTGCGACGCCGACAAACAACTATGCCCAATCTAACGCGTCAGTCTCGCAAGCCGGACGAACCCTATACACTGAAAAAGAAGAAGAGTAGTAAAAAGAACCATCGGGGTGTATAGCGGATAAAATGCCACCCACTTGGCTACTTCTGTAAGGTACAAGAGGCCCAAGCCTCGGCCCCTAAATGCCAATAGTTCTGAGCCAACAGATGACGACGGTGATAGATTCTTCTGTGGAATGCCGTACCTTGTAAGTTTGAGCAACAAAGGAGATTTGATGGTTGGTAATTGGACTGGTATGGTAGTTTGACACAAAGGAAAGCAAGACACCTGGAACGCCGTACGCTGGATAGATAAGCAGCACTTCGGTCGCAGGAGATAGCAGTCGAGCGGGATGATAGTACGATGAGTGATATCGCGGGTATTGGCATTTCTCGAGAGTAGTACCCATAGTAAACCGTACCGATACGTTACTAATGTGACACTTTTACTTCTCTCTCAAAAGTTTGCCAAACCGTTCTTGGAATGACGTTTGCTAAAGCGCTTCCTGCCCTTGATCGAGTCAGTCTCGGCGTTATCTTTGCGGAGGTGGCCGCCGCCCCCATGCCGCGAGGCGGGTATGTTGACGCCCTCGAGGGCGGAGTCTCCTCCCAACGTACTGGTCGGGGTGGTGTGGTTTGAAACGAGCTCGTTCAGACCTACGTCGGCTGAGTACGAGTTGGTCATGGTTTGCGCGAACGCGTAGTCGCGTGCTTGTTCGATGCTGTCGAGCCATTCTTGGCTTGAGTACTTGCTGCCGTCGGGGTCGCTCGTCGTACTCTTGGGGTCTTCGAAGACGTATTGCTTCTCTTTCTAAGGGGGTGTTAGTGGTGGTTGGGTTGAGATGGGAGTGGGGTTGCGTACTGTTTCTACGAGCCAAGCAGTGAGGCCTTTGGAGTCCTGGAATGATCTCCATGCGCAACCTGCGGAGAGCAGCGATACCTCTTCCTTCAGCTTCTTGTCATTCGTGCCTGCTGCGCACATCAGTACGCGTGCATTCGACGTTATCATGACGAGCCGTTGGCGCTTCTTGACCGTGTTGCCGCCAAAGAAGCGCGAGAACTTCTTGGGTTGCTCCACAGGCTCTTCCTTTCCGCCTACAACATGACCAGCTGGGTGTTGCGTCACAAACATGTTTCCCAGCTTCAATATCCGTTCGTCTCGCTTCGTGAGGACCGGTGACCAGTCGATGTCTAGTTGGGAGGGAGGGGGTAGTTCGGTGATGAGGCGCGGCTTCGGTCGTGCCTGGGTTTGGGTGGATGCCGCTACTGATGGCGTTGATGGGCCTGGACGTGTTATTGGCGTTTCCTGAGGCGTAGAAGGGTTCCTACCATTCAGCTTGATGGGCTCTTGTGCCGGCGGACTGTAGGCCTTCAACCGCGGAGCCTTCTGTTTCCAGAGGCCCTTGCCCCATTGTATTCCTTCGAAGAAGGGGTGGTTCTTGATGTGCTCCATGGGTAACCGCGTCAGCGGATCCAGCACCAAAAGTCGCTCCACTAGGTCCTTTGCCAGCGGAGGGAAGCCATCCGGAAATGTGTATTCTAGACCAACAATCTTTTGGAAGGTCATGTACTCGTTCGCGGCCTTGAACGGTGGTCGGCCGGCGAGTAATTGGTAGATGATGCATCCGAAAGCCCACAGGTCGCTGGCTTTGCATGCATTTTTGTCTGTGAGGAGTTCGGGCGAGACGTATTCGGCGGTTCCGACGAAGGACTGCGCGCGGTCCATCTGCACGCTTTCCAGCGGATCGCCAGTTGTTGAGCTAACGCCGTTGTGTTTTTGCTCGAGTATCTTTGCTGTTCCAAAATCAGTAATCTTGACGTGCATTGCATCGTCGAGCAGGACGTTCTCCGGTTTTAAGTCGCGATGTATGACGCCCTTGTTGTGCATGTAGTCGATGGAGTCCAGTATTTGGGCGCCGTAGAACCGTGTGCACTCGACGTCGAATGTGCCCATCTTCTTGAGAAAGCCTAGCAGCTCTCCGCCCGCAGCCAGATCCAGCACAAAGTATAGCGATCGCTCGTCCTGGAAGGTGTAGTAGAGTCGGACTATGCCGGGATGCTCCGTCAGTCGGTTGAGGGTGTCTTTTTCGATGTTCACGTATTTGACCTTCTTCTCCTTGATGATGTGGCGCTTGTCGAGCACCTTGATCGCGTACTCGCGCAATGTCTGGCGGTCCGTGGCGGCCAGTACTGTGCTGTAGGAGCCCTCGCCCAGTGTTCTGCCAAAATTGAAGTCCTTGACGCCCTTCTTCACGACACGCGTTATCGGCCGTCCGTTCTGGTCGAGGTCCTGGCGGGTGCTTACAGCCGCGCCTTTCTCCTTCCACTCCTCGCTGCTCGATAGCGGCCCGCCTTCGACGCTGTAGGGTGAACTGGATAATTGTGAGACGCCGGCATCCATGGGTATCCGCCGCGAGCTTCTCCGGGGCGGCATGGGGCCGTTCATGGCGGACATCTGGGCTGACTGGCGGTACGGGTCTCTCCTGCTGGCCTCTCGGACGGGCATGGCGCCGGGCGCAACCCGCGAGCTCGCCGTCCGCCGGATATCGCCCGCCATTGCGTCGTCGTTGTATCGGTAGGTGCCCGGGGCGGTGGTGGACGAGGTGGAGAGGTTGGGGTGCTGGTACATGCTGGTGGAGACGGGGCGCTCTCGCATGGGCTGCGACGTCAGGGCGGCGCTGCGCTGCTGCTGGAGCAGTGGGCCGGCGGCATACGGGGGATACGCAGGCTGCTGGTGCTGGGCCTGGTGCTGCAGGGGCATCGACTGGCGGTGGGAGAGGCGCGGCGAGTGCGAGTGCGTCGACGACGTCTCGGCCAGGGGCGAGGGGAAGGCGGCCGGGGAGCCCGAGGGCGAGCTCTGGTAGGCATTGGCGGCGGGCTGGAGCGACGAGTTGGCGGGCTCCTCTTCTATGTACGAGTGTTGGTACGTGGGGTCTTGGGGCGGGTGTTGGGCGACGGCATGGTCGTGGTCGGGCGCGTCTTGGTGCTGCGTGGGCGGCGGCGAGTCGTCCTCGTCCGGGTTGGCGATGCGCAGTCCGCCGAGCGTCTGCGACAGACTCAGGTCGCCATTCATCGTGGCGGCCACGGGGCAGCGCCTTGTCTGGCAACGGCGGTAAACGAGAAGAGCGAGTGAGGTCGCAGCAGTAGCTCAGGCACCACCCGCGGCGCGTCAAAGTAGCCTCTTTTAGCGTGCGGAATACGAGCGTGCAGCGGAGGCATGGCAGGGGCCCAGCGGCCAGGGCAGTGGGCAGATAACGACGAAGGCCTCGCGGTGAGGATGCGATATGAGCGCCCGTCGTGATGCTCCGCTGCCACCGTTGGTGATGCCATGCTCGGCGACTCGCTGACGAACGCCGACCCACCGACACGGACACTCGAGTCGGCGATACACTACACCACTACCACGACACCATCACGATAGAACGCGTCTTTTGAGAGGCAGTGAGTACGCGTATTAACGCACGCAGTGATACCTCACTCTAGTATCTCATGCACCAGATGACGTTCACCTCGTGGCTCACCTGGGCACTTACATCACCAGTATCAACTCTGGTAGCGATGCATCTTCACGGCAGTCAACGCGTAAGGTGCATTGACGTCCATCATGTCGGACGGGAAGGCGCTGCTATGCGCGCCGTCACCCCCCATTACTATTGCAACGGCGCTTCCTAGTTAACAGCAGGAGAGCAAGAGTTAGAATCGGAAACCACCATGGCTCCAGGTAGGTAGGCTTCTTTGTATACTCGCCGGTACAGGCACCTCATCTGCACACCCTCTTTTGGACCCATATCCCTTCAGCTTCACCCCCGTCGTTCGCTTCCCAGTTGGTAAACATGTTACGTCTCAGACCATCGGAACTCACCCTGACGCCCGATGATGTCGAGGAGACCTTTCGTCGCATAGCCATCAGGCAAACCTCCAGAGCGACCACAAACCTGACTTCTCGCCCTACAGGACAACCAGGACGGCCCATACTCAGACGCGGCGCTCAGAGGTCAACCCGGGATGCCATCACTGCCCTGGGGTCCATTCCCATACTGCAGCCCCAACAAGCAACATTTACTTCTGTAGAAGAGGAGGAGGAGACAGAGCACACCTCCAGCCAGGAAGCGACACTGTCAACAGATCGTGACGATACCGAGGGAACCACTTCGTCCAGTCACGAGAGAGAAACCGAACCACCGCAGTCTCCAGCGTCGCCAACATGGTCACTGCCCTCTCCGGTGTCCCCACCTCGACGCACAATGCATCTTCCGTTTCGATTTGGACGAAGCCGCCGAGCTTCCACTACTCAATCTCCGCCCGATGCAGTTGTGGCAGTATCGCGTACGCCAACCAGAGTACCAGTCGGACATGCCAGAATGGGCTCAACTGGCACAAGCAGCATAGGTGATACCAGCAACAACTCCACGTTATCTCCATCTGGTGGGTCTACCGAAAGTACTTCTGGATTGCGAGGCGGCGGAGATCGGATACGTGACATGGCTCAAGATACGCCTCATGCTCCGTCACCTTTACACCAGATGCAGAGACTAAGTTCGCCCGCATACCAACAGCCATCCGGGGACCCCACCAAGTCGCCGGTCAGCCCGCGCCTACACAATCCTACACTCTATCTCGAGGGCTACGTCCATGATACCCCGAATAGTACCACGTATCATTTCCGGGAAAGCGATAAGTATCGTTTTTGGAGTATTGCACCGCACAGTGAACCACGGCGAGGTAGCGATCGTCAGCCTTCCGCCGCGCGAAGCTCCTCTACGGGGGCCGCCATGGGATCCCGTGTTGCAAGTCAAGCTCAGAGCCCCCCGGACCAATTCTTTGAAGACGTCTTCCGTACATTGCCAGCGGTCGAGCCTCCAACCAGACAATTTGCTAGGTCTTCCACCGTAACTCATGGGGAAGACTACCATTCTACTGCATCGGATATTTTTCATACTTCCGGTGGCTCGCTCCAGCCAGAACAAACAGGCCCAAGGTCAAGGCACTTTAGTAGCGACGCTTCAGCTGCCAGTGCGCAATTCTCTTATTACGGCTCACTTGCCTCTAGTACGAGGTTCCCCAGCAGCGAGGCATCTTTGGGACGTGACTTATCTCGCGTTCAGCTCGATGGAGCGGCCGTCTCGAACGAAAGCCATTGCCACTACTCACCTGATAACCCCTTCGCTGCCCAACTGCGTGCAATTTCAGGTAGCTCGGCTTATTCCTCGTCAAGCAGGGCTGGCTCTGGTCCCCATGGGCTCTCGCCGCTCCCTTCAATGCCTTATAATCGCACCGAAGCTGGTCACCCAGTGCCCCGCAGCTACACAGGTGCCTACATCGACGCCACTACAGCGGTGGTACAAGATCTCGAGTCGCCACTTGATCCCTATGCGCAGCACTATCAGCAACAGCTACGAGCTCAAGCTGCTCGAGAGGAAGCTCTTCAACAGCATGCTTTCCGCCAGCAGGCTATGCTAAATCAGCGCTTTCCTCCCCAGTCCCGTGCAGAAAGTCTCCAAACTCGTCGTTCAAGCCATGGGCAGGGTAGCCAGCCACGTCCCCCACCTCAAATTCCGAACGGTGTCAGGATGCCCTTTCCCCATCAGCCTCAGCAACAATCACTGCGACCTCTGCAGTACCCATCCGAACGTACTGCCACGATGCAGAGCTCGCAATTTGGTGGCAGAGGTGGAAGAGGTGATCACCGGTCCGGCGAAAACGACCCCGCCTCGCCATCAACAAGTCGGGATCTGATTGCGCATCATGGCAGAGTGCAGGCACAGCGGGCAGCATTTGAGCGTTTGCATAACCCGCGGTCGACGCAGGTCGAGACTGCTATCAACACATCTCGACGTAGCTTGCCGCAGACGACGGTTCCTTACGATAGATCGAATCAGTCCCGCGATTATGCGCAACCTCCGTTTACAGCCATGGGGATGCCTCACCGCAACGATGAGCGTTCGAGCACTCCTAATATCCCGAGGCATGCAGCGCAAGGAATGCATGATCGTCAGGCAGTTCCAAACGGAACCCGCCAATTCTTCGGCGAACTTCCTCAACGTGTACCCACTCAATCGTACCGCCCACTTCCCGGCGCCCGCCACCTCCACCCAACACGTGACAGTCCCCTCACGGCTCTCGCTCTAGACCACGGCAGTGGCACGACTAGTAGACGCTCGCGCTCGCCGCTCATTCGGGCCCGTACGCATAGGCGCATGCCTCCAGAGCAGCGCGACCAAGAGAACGATGGGGATAGGTCGTCGATGCGACGGGAAGAGGAAAATGTTAATGCGCGCTACGGAGAGGAGGAGCAGCGGGGTGCGAGGATGGATGAAACACCTCCTAGGATTGGACGGGTGGAGAGGAGGATGTTGGATTAAGTGATATGTGGACTTTCTTATTGGGTAGTGTAGCTGGAGGATGGTACGGTATGGAGCTGTTTGAATACGCTAGGTCATCATTCGTAGATGGATATGCCGTTGAACACGTGCCGACTGGATGCGCACAGGCGGATTCTGAGTATAAAAACTGCTATTTGGCGTCTTCTCTTCTGTTCATTCAAACTTTCATATTCAAAGTCTTTTCTCCAAAAGGGATCGAGAACTTCTTCATGGCGCCTGCCTCCCTTTCCAAAAAATACAACGGCAATGGTATCATGTGCGAGTCGCCAAAAAACCTTTTCTCGCTACTACATGTTCCCTCCTTCGCCTGCAAATATCTCAAAAGTTCAAAAGAAAAGATTATGTCGTCGTCTCCGCCTGGCTTCTCTCAAAAGTTAGATCACTACGCGACATGACCTCGCAGCATTCGCGCCATCTCAACCTACGACGCGCTCCCGACATATAAAAACCTCTATTGAGCTATCGCCCTCCTGTCTCCTCTACCAACTTCCAAGATTTTTCCGCAAAAATAAACGACGTCCTTGATCATGGTTTCGGCTTCGCTGTATCGAAAAACGACTGACGACGATGTTGTATGTGCGGGTCGCCAGAAAAGGTTCAGGAGGATGAAGAATGTGCTTCCGGCCTTTGGAAACGGTTGGGGTGTGGCATAATGGGGAGTGCCTTCCTCTTCCTTTCTCCCAAAAAAGAGTCGCTGTACAGAACATTGTTTCCGGGAATTGTCCGCCGCGGCCTCAAAACAGCATGTCGACTCTTTTATGCTACGGACACTGGATATATAAATATTACGACTTGACTCGACCGTTCTTCCTTCCACCTAACTTTCACGAAAAGACCTTTCGGAAACCAAAATGGAAAAATTCAAGGACTATGGAGTTCGTGCCTGCGTCTCTCTCAAAGACAGAACGAACGATTCTGATGTTGGGATTCAAAAAGGCAAATCAAACAACGGATGTCTTGTCGCCTTCGCTCCGGTCCAGAAACTGAGGCAAGAACAGCGTATGCTGCTTCTTCTGGTTCAAATTCTGATCTGACTATAAAACTCCAAAAGAGCTAGGAGATATCTTAATGTGGCTGGGCGCCTGCTGCTGGAGTAAAAATTGCGGTCGAGATCGAGTACTTCTTCTATACTCTACACCACGGTACTACTCTCCAAAACAATCCTCAGCACCGCCATGTGTGCTGCTCTTTCTCCGAAAGGTCCAGAACTACATGGACATGAGAAGTGTGCGCCGGAGATCGAAACAGCTATGGAAAAAAGGCATGGACTATCTGCTTCGCCGTCGCATTAAGTCGACAAAGGCGGTCGAATGATAGAACACATCCAGAAACGCAAATGCGACCGGATTGCTCACATGCTTGTGCAGAACGGTGATGGTGGAGTATAAAGCCACCCTCTCGGTGTCTCGCTACCTACTTCTTATTCTTCACTTTCCGGGTTTATTGTGCAAAAAGCCCATACGGTCTTCGCATGGCCTGCTCCTCTTCTTTCCAAAAATACGCACACATGGTCCTGATGGCTGTGTCCTGCTCTTCGAAAAACACTACTTAAAAGCATCATGCGACTCTCCGCTGCCCATTATCGACAAGAAACCGGCATAAGCAGACCGGATGCTGCTGGACGACCTATAACTCTTCTACATACCTCCCGCTGGTCGACCATCCTACCTCCATCATCCTCGACAACTCTTCCTCTCAAAATTTTATTGTGGCCTTATGATGGTCTTTCTGGCTTCTCCTCCTCCAAAAATCCAGAAATCGACAGACTGTCGCGCCTCGTCCAAACGACAACTAAAAACACTCAGTACCACGAAAATTCCAGCAAGACAACATCATGCTGTTCCGAAACGTCCATGAAACTCTATCATGCGATCGCGCGTGCAAGGCGGCGTGTGTATAAAAGCTCCTCTTGGGCTCTTTCCGGCTTTGACTCCTTATCCTCACATTTGTTGTGTATATTTCCAAAACGCCAAAGAGCAGTTGAATGTTCGCTTCTCTTCTCCAAAATGGTGTATTTTTGGAGGTATGGCTGCCTGCCTTCTCAAAGGCGCAACGTACGCACTGATGGCTGCCGGCCTTCCCCAAAATTCACCAGTTTCGCGGAATGTCTAGCTGTCTACTACAAAAGCTCAGGGTGTCAGATGATGGCTGCCTGTCTTCTCCAAAAACCTACTCCTAGGACTCATGACTGTGTCCCCCCGAAATCCACTCACGGAATGTTTATGTCCACCTCGGGGTGTGAATATCTAAGTTACTTCGGCGCAGTAGAGTTGGCCCGCTCTCTTACAACGCTCTATTTGTACACAACTATTTGCAGAAGCATACATGTTTTCCTCTCTCCGCTGAAAGATATAGCCATCACGGACATGGCCGCGTTTTCTTCAAATCGACAGCTAGAAGGCCCATGATCTGCGTCAGCACCACGAATATCTCAATCACTTTGGCGCAGTACACCCTTACTCCCTATTCCTGAGCTTGATCTGTTCAAATCAAAATCAAGATGGGTGCATGGTCTCGGCGGCTCTCCAAAATTATGACCCCAACGCCGTATGGCTGTGTTCTCGAAAGCGCGTGAGAACACGAATGTGACCTCCCTCGGTATCTTGCGCATGTCGTACGCCTTCGATCCTTCTTCGTCGAAAAGTCTCTTCGCCATTTTGCGATCTTTCCAAAAGGTCTACTTACCAACCTCATGGTCGCTTCTCGTCTCTAAACTACATGTCAAGATCGATATGGCTGCTTTCTCCGAAAAAAAGACTTTACATTTCAAAAGACCACACTATCTCCTCCACGCTCTCTCAAAGACAAGATCGAAAAAGATGTATGACCTTGTCTGGAGTATAAATACCTCACTTCTTCGAAGCAGCTCAACCAACCTTCTCTCCTGGCCCTACCTTCGATCTTTCTAAACGGTCGTGGCATCAACAAGATGGCCTGTGCTGTTCCGTCAAAAAACATCTGAGTGCGTTCTATGGCTGTGCATTTCAAAACTCGATCGTGAATATGAAATGACCAGCTTCGGCATTTCGAGAATGTTACACACATCCCGCTCTTCTCCGCACTAGAATGTTGTTCCAGAAAGCATCATGTGTCTGCTCCACAAACTCGGGAAAGCACTTGGCATGAACTCTGGCGTCTTGCAGCATGCGGCATCGAAAGCATGGACTTTCTTTCGAAAAACACTGCGATATCAACGAATGTCGTGTGCTCGCGCCGCGAGCATAAAAGCGATCCTGTATCGACCAGGTTCTCTACTCCTTATCCTTCTGTCCATATCAGAGATCCTCCAAACCCCGAATTTTGGCGCGACATGGAGTTCCGCTTCTGAAAAGTGCATCTGAAGCAGTATATGCGGTCGTTCCTCGGAAAAGCTGTACTCACTTTTCAAAACACTTCACGGCTACTACTACCATGCGACTCCGGCGAGCAGTCGGAATGGCGGGTCAGACATCTGATCTGATGCAGTACTACAAGACATTCAAGTACAATGGGATGGTCTTCCTCCTCAAATTCTTCCTTCGCTAGCTTGATGCTCCGGCCGAGCGTTGTGAGTATAAAAACTCCAAGCAACGGACTCAGCTGTTGCTCTCCACCCTTCTTTCTACACTGGAAACTTTTCCAAAAAAACATGAGCGATCAAGACATGGAGTCCGTCGGCCTTCAAAAACTTCCCATGAACCTATTCATGGTCTCGTCTTTCCAGAAACTCGAAGATCAGATCTACATGGGCACGTTCTGTGTCGGCAGCGGGTTCGAATATCCGCACCCGTACCTGGCTTTTTGAGTTTCGCAACTCCAAAAGATCTCCAGATCTTATCGAAATCACAACGCGATCCACTAATGTTGTTCTCTGAAAGCCAGAGTCCTCACATACCGCTTTGACCTCTATAGCCAAACATACTGAGAATTACGAAATGTGGAGTCGCGGATATAAAGCCATCCTACAACAACATAGGTTCTCTCGTCTCTATCCTACTAGCTATTCCAAAATTCGTGAAGAACCGGGCCATGGTTTTGTGGACTCTGCTGTCCTTTCAAACAAGCATACAAGTCACGAATGACCTTTTCCTTCCAAGACACTCAACTCAGGGTACATGATCTCTGTCGGCAGTGTGTTTAAACTCACGCTCGAGATCTTTGTCTGGAATCTCTCATCTCCGAATAAACTCTGGAAATTATTCAAAAAGCAGACGCCATACAGTTATGCCGTTCTCTTGAGGCCAGACTCTGCACACATTGCTCTGTTTTCTGAAAAGAAGTTCACACTATCACCTGCGCTCCGAAGGCGCGGGTATAAAGTCTACCTTCTGGTCTCCCTTCTTCCTCTCTTCATCCGCACACTTGTTGTGCAATCTACCAAAACGCAGTGAGCTAGAGGCTATGGCTTTGCTTTCTCCCAAAATGAGAATCTTCACTTTCGATGACCTTCCCTGCTGGTCGACGAACAACAAGACTCGGTCCGGTCTCTACAAAATATGTTTTACTATCGTTATGGACGTCGCTTAAACTGAATCACAAAGACTCTTATGTTTTGAGAACGACGAAAGATGAGACATACTATATTATGGCCGTTCTGCGCAATTTGGACCACTCTAGGAGCCCCGAAAAATGCAAGATTGATGGGGCTATGTTTGCTGCTGGTGCCGAAAACGCCACCCGATCGATACATGTTTGCGTCGCTCGTCTGACGTACAAAATTCCATGGAGCGCATTTATGGCCTGCAATCACATCATCCGAAACAACTACATGGAGCTGCAGTGTGGTTTGAAATGGGATCTTACTTCAAAAGACGCAGGTCTCGCAAGCCATGGCTCTGGGAGTAAATAAATTCAACAGTCGTTTACTGCTTGCTTCGTCACTCTACTCAATACCTTTCTTATTCACAACAAAAACAATACGCTGAGGTCACAATGTTGCCCAGTTTTCTTCAAAAAGAGTTCATGGGTAGCGACATGTGTTGAGCGAGTCGCGTTTCCAAAATCTCGACCGAAAATCCTGATGACCTCCGCGATGCACTTTTCCGCTCTCATCTCCAAAACACGCTTTCGTCGTACGCATGTCTGCGTCGCGAGACCATCTGCGCTCTAGGGTGGGACTATAAGTCGTGCTTTCCACGGTCGTAGCAACTTCCCTCTTTACTACCATTCAGCGGTGATATTTCCAAAAAAGACACGGTGTAGCTTTCATGGCTGAGCTGTTCCGATTTGACCAAAATGCGGACGCTGTTGGGCCATGTCTCGCCTGCGTCTCCTGGCAGGACAGTTTCACCAACTATCAAAAAATCGATTCTTCAACGTACTATGAGATGCTGGTTGAGAGACATCGCAGCGATTTATCAAGTGCAGCATCGACCCAACATACCTATAAAACCAAACCACACCCGTCCACGTCGATGCTTCCTCCACCCTATCTTATCTTCATTCTTCCGAAAAACCAAGAACTATCCTTCCATGACTTGCTTCTCCCGGCAGTTGCTTGTCAGTCTCATCCACGCACGTCATATCCAACGCACAGTCACAGTCTCACGTCCATCCACCTGACGAAACCGCCAAAAGCAATATCCACCACGTCTTCGAAACAGCGTCATAAATGCCACGTGCCATACTGAGCTGTGCCGCTTCTACAAAAAACGAATGGAGCGTAGCGCGATACAGCCTGACCCGAGTTCGAGATGCAACTCTGAAGTGGATGAGGTGGATGGGGTGGATGAAGTGGACCGTGATATCATACGTGGTGACACGTCACATGTTTTTGAGGACAGACTGCAGAGACAATAGTACTGCATGTGCGGGGTGCCGCGATGGGTGAGGGTCCGCGGAAGGGTCATGTCGGTGCGTGGCGTGGAGGGTCAGATGATGTTTGCATGTATTGTGAGGTGTGTTGGTGGATGTGGGCGTATGTTGGTGGACTGCGCCTCTATTGCATCGTGAGCATCGGTGCTAGCCGGTGGGCTTCGCGTTCTCGCCATCGCTACGAGCCATGAGCCATCGGATGCGCGTCGCCAAGCCTTCATCACAAAGCGGTCGCCTCTCAATACGTGTTGAGCTGTCGCTGATAGTCTATGAGACGTCGCCCGGGTTTGACGTCGGCACTGCGGGGTCCGACATTGAGACAGAGGAAACGATGCGACGAGACGAGACGAGACGACGAGAAGGAAGACTCATATCTGCGGCAAGATCAGTCGTGTAAAGATCAAATCCAATGACGTTCTTTTGGGGGCCGCCTGTCTTCTTGTGGCCCAGCGACAACAGCTACATGCTGAAACTGCGAAGCGCTGAGGGACAGCCAGCCCGGGCCGTCGCAACGCTCGCAACCGCCAGCCCTCAAACAGCAACAAGCAGATCTCCCGCCAGCCTTACACAAGCAAATTGCGCAAGCAAACCGCATACCGGGACATGTTCCAACGGTTGCGACAAGCTCCGATGCTGCCATTTTTGGGATTGGGGTGACACAAGCGCTTCTACGTGGGCGGCTCGCACGAACCCGGCCTCGATATAGCAGCCGCGGGGAATTGGGCGACTAGTACAGAGCCTCATCTGGCGCTTCGGCTAGGTAACCTTTTCGAGGCGCGTGGGATGCAGGGATACGGATTCGAGATTGATGAGGTCCAGCGTGAGGGGTTACATGACCACGTCGCGGATCGCTTAGACGGAGGACCTGACATAGGCAGGTGGTGGAGGACGCGATGGCATCCAGTAGTCGACGTGCAGCGACTTGTCTTAGCTGGCTGCGACCTTCTAGAACCGGCGACGACGATGGTGGAAGCGTGATTGGCGAGGTGCGCGAGGCGGTGCAGCGGCTGTTGAGGTGGTCTCGAAACTGCGAGGCCGCGACATTGATTGGTACGCTTTAGTTGCATGAAGGTCCAGTCTTGGCATGCTCGAATACCGCGTGTGCGCTGGAGCAGGGCAGCAGAAGACGAACATGGCGTTGGTCGTGCTCGCTGTCATCCGTCGTCGCCCAAAGAGGCTGGTAGCATCTGGGATGGAAACAGGTGTGTTGAAACAAAGATGACTTGTTTGCAGTGCGCGCTGCCCAATGGGCGCAGACTAGATCCCTGCGCATGACGGCGATCCATGGATCGTGGTGGAGAAATCCGAGCTCCGTCCACCGTCTGGCCGAGTGGAGTTGCGATAGACACGCTGTCATGCGACTGACAGATGGCAGGGAGTAGTCACCTTGAAAAACTATGCCGTGGTGCATGCCGTCGTATGCCGTCGAGGCAAGAGGGATGGCATACGATGGCACGGCAATGCAGCAGTGTAGTGGCGGCTGAGCCACACTCTTCTCCATACTACGAGCATCTCCTACGGCTACGGCCGAATTACACGCATGCAACGCGTGTTCGTGAGGCAAAATGCTTTTCTGCCCAAGAGGCCAACCAAGAGTAAGCTGGGCTCGAAGAGGCTGGGTTGTAGTGCATTCCGCCCACAAATTCGTCACCGTCTGCTGGCATTCTGCTCGGGAGATATATGGGAGCAGGTGTGCTGCTACTGCGTGGTCGCATGCTATTCATCAACCGTAGTGCTCTGGCTCCACCTAACCCGACTCACCGCCTCAATATCTGTCTCCCAACCCGGCAACGTGACCCAGCTACGAGGCCAGCAGACCCTCTAGTTCCGGCCAGCCTTCCACAAGCACCGTGATTGTCGCAGTACATAGCGGTCGCTGCTGCCGCAAACTCGAGGCCTGCAGTGCAGCAAACGTCGTGTCTGTACCAACCCAATATTTCGCGCACTCCACTCCAACACCTCGACTCCAACCTGCATCCATCTAAAACATACTCGACCGCCTTCGAAACGCGATTCGCATCACGGCTCTATTGGCTGTCAATTTCGCACGCCTAGAGGGCCCTGCGCTGCGTGCAAACCATTGGCTTGGACTTGAAACAGCCTATTCCTGGGGTCCTGCACCTCACCACTCGCAATCTTCCAGGCACCCCAAACGGGCCAAACAGCCGCTGGCCTGAGTCCGGCGTGGCGCGCTACGTAGCTGTTTCCTGTGCGTGAGCTCCATCCATTGGATCCCACACGCAGCCGCCGAACCACCACCCCAAAGGATCCGACCCTCGACTTGGAAACGCATCGCTACCCGCTCAAGGGGCCTGCGAAATAAGTATCACGCCGCCTGCCGTCGATACTTCTTCCTCACAGTCAGTCACCGGCTTCACTTCTCCATCCTCCCTTCTTTCCTCCTGTCATCCTAGCGGTGCAGGTGCCATTCTCCACACTCCGGCAGTGATTCGCGCTCCACCACCGACTTTCCCTCCGACTTCCCAGACTGGCAGCGCCATCTCCCGTAAAATTTCAATCGCTTTGCACCTTCCGACTGGACTCGGACTCTTCACCTTCACCTTAATAATTGTTGCCTTGCCTACTCTGCCGACTCAACCTCGTCGTCAGCCACGCAGCCTCGGACTCCCGCTTACCATCGTTCAGACCGGAATTCCGACTACGCCTCACTACAGGGCATACACGGCATCCACATACAGTTCGACATTCACTTAAGACTTCACATCACCTTCGGGACTACTACTCCATCAACATCATGCCTTACTCACCAAACCTCGTCGCCGAGAACACGGCTGCCCTGGATCACTTCATCCAGCTCCCGGTGTCACATGACATGATCTCGTACCTTGCACAGAAGGCCACACAAGTCATTCGCTGCGAACCCTCAATCAACAAGAACCTCCCTCCTACCCCACCAGCATCGCCACCTCAGCATGCTGCCTCCAACATCCGCGAGCCTGCCCTGCCATCAGTAGAGGAGTTCATCACATCCATCGTCGAGAGGTCACATGTCCAGACTGCCACCCTCATGACCTCGCTCGTCTACCTCAGCAGGTTACGGTCGCGCCTTCCTCCCGTTGCCAAGGGCATGCGATGCACCGTCCACCGCATCTTCCTCGCCTCCCTCATCCTTGCGGCTAAGAACCTCAACGACTCCTCGCCCAAGAACAAGCACTGGGCCAGGTACAGCGCTGTTCGCGGCTACGAGAACTTTGGCTTCTCCCTCACCGAGGTCAACCTCATGGAGAAGCAGCTTCTGTTCCTCCTTGACTGGGATCTCCGCATCAGCACCGAGGACCTCCACTACCACCTCGAGCCCTTCCTAGCGCCCATCCGCGTCTGGCAATCTCGCCAGGCCGAGAAGGCCAGGCTCGCAGAGAAGGAGAAGGAGCTTGCCCGCCAACAATACCAGCTCACCGCCGAGAACCTCTCGCGCTCAGTTCACCCATATGCGTCGCAATCCTCCCTGTCTTCATATGCTCCTCGATCCCAGAGGGGACCACGCTACATCCCATCCTCCCGCGCACCATCGCGCACCCCATCTCTATCACCACCCACCCGAAGCTCCTCGGTCTCCACCTCTTCCGAATCACCCGTCAGCCTTCACGACGAGCCTTCAGAAGCGATCCTCCAGCGCTACGACGCAGACCAGGGCGCCAACGTTGTATATATCAATGGCCCTCACTCGTACGTCCCCAAGCAGCAACACGCACTCCCGCTGTACGACACCCAGCCCTCGAAGAAGGTCAAGACCTCTGCGGGCGGCATCTTCAGCAGGATGTTCGGCCAGACCGGCGCCTATGCCGGCCGCCAGACTACCTATTAATGCCATTCGGTACCCCACCACCCTCGCTTCAACAGCCTAACGACTTTCCTTATTGTTCCCCAATGACATGATCTGATGAAAAGATGCTCACTGGATGGACATCTCTTCGCCCATCTCGTCATCTCTTCTTGCATTGGCCGGCGTTATAACACAATCTCAGCATTTGCATAGCACAGCATTGTACCGGCGTTGGGATATCATCAATCAGTTCGGAATCTTGAATCGCATCTATATTGCGATTCTCGGCGCGACCGCCTCATAGTAGTTTAGCTTTTTCATAGCTTTCTCACAGCCCACAAATAACTATATACCGCGGGTCCTCTGACTTGTCAGATGTCTTTGCGAGTAATGGGAAAAAGGAAAAATAAAACATTTTGTTCAAAACACAATTCTTCCGTCTCGTGTTGTTTCCGTCTCCGTCTCGGAAAGTATATTCTTGGCAACGGGCGTTCTCCTCTGTCAGTGTGATTGAATGACTCTCCCTCCCGTGTATCCCTTCGCGGTTCGCAATTTCCGTAAATTGGGGTCTGACATGCGCGCTAGTGTGTGGGACGGGTATCTTATCTAGCTAGTGCGGACGGATTTCACTTACAGATAGGTCCATGGTTTGGTGGCGCACGCTCTTTCTTGACGCGATTCATCAATACGCGACTTTGTCCAATATTTCTCGCATCGCATGATGTTTCTCATGCCGCACCCAAACAGGGCGATCTAATCGCTGTGCGGTAATTTGGGCGATGCGGAAGATGAGCAAGACGGCATACAGGCAGCACAATAACTCAACTAGGCATAAAATCTTGTGTCCATACACATGCACAGCATGAAATACACCGGCCACTACTCCTACACAACTCGACAGTACAGCCACAACGCCATCCGAGGCCTCAGTAAAATGCACACTCGCCAACTCGCGATGCTATCCAGTCGTTCTGCCTTGTACGACACTTTCTGCGGGCCGCATGCGCAGCCACAATAGGCTGACCACCTGGCCGACCACACATGACACTTTAAACGAACAACTGCACCTGTATACCTGCCACAGAGCCTCCGCAGCCAATATATCTCCAGCTGAACAATGAGTCTGAGAACGGCTGAATCGCGCCGGTCAAGCAAGAAGGGTGCCTCACAACCTCCATGCACCCTCGTCATGTTCGGATCCGAGTCCAATAAACCCCACCGGCATCATCATCAGCAAAACTGGGAATACGCCATGCGCATGTCCCACATCTAACCCGTAACCCGTAACCCGTAACCAGGACTGCAGAAATCTTTTACCTCGGCATCTCTCTTATCTAAGCTATCCCTAAACTATCCCTTGATGTAGAATCCACAAAATGCCAGATAGCGATGGATGGCACGCACGGCAAAGATGGCAATATACGATATGCAGGAGTCAAGGAGCCTAGGGGGCCCGCGTAGATCAAACGGGTTCTGAGTGGCAGGAGAGATGCGCTAAGCTTGGTTTGGGTATGGTGGGGGGTTTCAGGTGGGTGGCTTGGCGGTAGGGTGTTTGGGTGTGGTTGGTTGGTTCGTCCAGCCGAGGAGGAGGGAGGGGAGTTGTGAAGGTCGGTATTTGTTGGAATTTGGGATTGGTGAGTTGGTGGGTTAAATGGATCCCGTTGACGCATTTTTGATGCGCATGCAATTGCGCGTTGGGAGCTGGAGGTGGGAACTAGGGATTGTAGGTGGTGATGTCATCGACGGTCGTGATCGGGTGGGTCTCAGTGTGCGACGCGGTCGCGTTATATGTTATGCACGATACTCTTCATCCTCCTCGTTATACTCGAGCTCACGCGTTCCAGCTTATTGGTCAGTCAGCGACGTGCTCCAATTTTTTTGCGATGCGTCAGATGAACCGTTCACCGGGTTTCAATGGCGCAACACCTTGCGGCTCCCAGAGCTAGGTACCTGGGACACTTCATCCACGATACCCAGGCATCTTCGGCAGTCAACGTCCGACGCTCAGTTAGCAGAAGTCCTATACCGTTCAGTGCATACGAAACTGCACAATGCTTTAAGGCCTACATTCATGCTGCGTTCCTCCATCGAGTAACACGCATTACCTGCCAACCCGACAAGAGCAACACAAGAGCGCAACAAGGAGAACCCGTCGTCCTTCAGCAAGACATCTGCACAATAACAATATCTAGTCCTTGTATAAGATCATGCACATCATCAGAATTATGTGAAGACTTACCGCATGCAGCCACGATCACAGTGGATCCTTCGTCTCAGGCATGAAATCTCGCCGCACCTGATACAACAACTGTCAACACTTGCCTGGTAACACGGGTAGCCTGGCATGCCAATGCCCAAACACTCAACCACCGTCTAAGATGGCCAACATGAGGATTCCTTTCGCTTTTGCCATCTTCGTCGCTCGTTCTTCATCCCCCTTGAAGGTTTTCCGTTCTTTTCGTAACCGCTGGCCGGTCCCTTTTTCGCTCGTTTCTTATAATCTTTTGTAATGGTTCGGCAATTCACCTTCTTACCGGGAGATCGGAGGGATACGGGGGATGATGGCAGGACGGTGCGGTATAGCCATTGGGGACGGTATAATACTTTCTACGGACTTTCCTTTACGACGACGCTTTCGACTGTGCTTTTGCTGGCGCAACTCAACGAATGCAGGGTTACGGGTCAGCTCTTTACTCTTGCGAATAGGTTTCCAGGTTCCGCTGCGTTGGTCGTACAGCTTCTCGCTGCTTTCTTTGGACTTTTGCATCTCGCGGTTATCTGCAAGCTCATCAACTACGCGCTTCGATTGCGGCTCAACAAGGTCAGCGTATCCCTGGATGTGTTGCGCACTTGGGTGGATATGAGCATCATGCGCGTGGACTGGGACTTGCCTCTACGGTTCTTCTTTCCCTCCGTATTCGTTGTTCTTCTCAGCCTTGTGCCTGCGGCGCTCTGGGCTGGTTCAATGACACCATCGGTATCGCGGACGGTGGATAGCGGCATGCTTTTGATCCCAAGCTACGAGAACGTATCGATGATCAAAGAGTATCCGATGATGATTGGCAGTTCGGGACCGTCGCTGCGCACGCAAAAGGGCTTCTTCACGTATTCGGTTGGCCAGCAACAGAGTAGTCAGCTTCTGGCATCAGCTGCCCAGGCGTCTTCTTTGGGTGGAGGGCCCCATGTCCATCGCAAACTCGACAACACTCAGTTCAGCTACCGAGGTCGTTCATATGGCGTCGGAGCATCTATCGGACTCATGGACCAAGGAATCAGGTCGAACAGCCAGGTTGCGGGATACATCTACCAAGAGGAGGGCTACCTGGCAAACGTCACCTGCACGTACAACGCAACTTCCAACTTCACTCTTTCCGGACCAGTCAACGAATGGATCTATGCGGCTTCTGGCAACCTGCCAGACAGCGAAGAAGGCCCGGAATACTCAAACTACATCGGTCACGACGGCAAAGCCATCGTGGCGATGGGCGTAGCGTACAGCGACCGTTCACCTCGCCGCTACCTCGCCATCGCTGCTGGTTCAGCCTATTCCTTCCTCAATACCACGCAATGCGAATTCGACTTCACACCCACCCTCTTCAATGTCACCGTCGACGTCGGTAATCTCAACATCACCGTCAAGCCCGTGCGCACCATGCCCGATTTCAATCCTCAGCGAAACGTCACGCGCACGGTTGTGCGGCAGTTCGAGCTCATGTCTAACGACATGACGAATCTGTATGTTTCGCTGCTTGGCGAAGCGTTCAATTCTAGTATCGCGGCATACAAGATGTCAGAGACTTTCAATAATCGGACGTTCACTGAAGAGGAAGCAACACTGGCGGGTCTCACGAATAGCATGGTTGCCATGGCTGATGATATGCTGGTTGCGTATGCGTCTGCGCAGTTAATGGTTGGGCGCATGTTCACTCAGCAACCAGCCAAAGTCTATGTCTACGCGCTGCAGTTTGGTCAGCCGAGTTACATCTACGCTATTTTCACGCTCAACCTCGTTATCATCCTCGCTGTTGTGTTTGAGGCTGTGCGCACCGCAGCGTGGTCTGCGCTTGGCCGCTTCAACTATCTCGATCCACGTGATCTCATCGTCGCTGCATCTAGAGGTGGAGGCGATATTGCAGCCGCAGCCGACGACATCATGGAGCGGAGAGAAGGGAGGAGGATGAAGCACATCTGGCTATTAAGCGATCCCGACGGCGGCAACGGGTCCCTCATCGTCAACCTACGGGGCGACCAAGACGGACACGTCAAGATTGAAGTGGGCGCTGGACAGTGCAACAGAGACACAGAGAGCGCCTACCCGCCAGACGAGAAGAGCATGTATGTGAAACATGGCGCTGAGACAGAGCGGGGGCCGTTGACACCCAAGACACCTATGAAGATGAAGGTTGGCATTTTCGGGTCAAAGCAATAGAAGACATGGGCTTAAGACATTGCTCGGTGTTCGGCGCTTGGTGCGCTTTGTGGAAGTGGGTGAAAGAAGATGCGTAGATCAGTTAATGAGACTTTGTTGAGACTTTGTGGTTTGGTCAGATGATGAGCATGTGTGGGCTGGAGTGAGTGACATTGGAACGTGACGAAGGAGGGTATGTGAGGAAGTTTGGGCCAGGGGATGGGGGATATAAGAGGATGAGGAAGTTCGTGATGAGTGGACATCAATACAGCATCACATCTTCACATCATCACTACCATCTCACAACACCATCACAACAGCATTCCAACCCTTCTCATCATCAAACCACCAACAACCACCCCAATCATCTCCCCAAAAATGTCATACCCACGCGTCACCCTCACCGCTACCCCCTCCCGCGGCCGCGGCGAGCTCGTCGCAAAACTCAACTGGTTCTTCCGGACGGCCCAGAACGACACCACATTCTCCCCCCACGAATTCGACGCCTGGTTCCTCACTCTCACCGTCGAAGACCGCGCAACCGTTCACGAAATCCTCCAACCGCTGCAGCAAAACTGGCCTAGTCAAGTTGAATACCCCAATGTTATTGCGCTGGTGCACTGGCTGCGTGAGCACCGTGCTGAGTACCATGCGGAGCGGGTTGCAGAGCGAGCTGCTGCCGTTGCGAATGGCGCCGCGGAGCAGGAGGTAGATAGGGTGAATGGGAATTTGGGGGATGTGGAAGAGAAGGTTAGACGGATTGAGGAGACTTTGAAGATGATGCAACAGGCTTCGGGAGCTCCTCAGGAAGAAGCGGCAGCTGCGCCTACGGTACCTGAGCCTGAGCCACCCGTTCCTGAACCCACCAGCCCTGGAGGTATCGACGAGGAGCCGCAGCCCATTCATCCTCGCCCATATCCTGTTGATGGAATGGATGTCCTGGCCGTTCTCGTCATGGTCTTGGCTCCGGCATGCTTGGTACGTCTCCTGATGATCTTGTTCCTGTTCTCGGTTCTACGACAGGCCTCTAATGGTACGCGACGTCTCTAGATCGGTGTAGCATTGCACCGACGCTGGTTCCGGTAGTTTCTGGACTACGGAGTTTGGGATAGAACTGCTTTGAGGATTTGATTGGAGTTTGCGTGGTTTCTTGGTTTCTTTTCTTTGCAAACACTCGCTGGTAGACTGACTGACTGGGTTTCGTTGTTGTCTTTCATTCAGAGGCGTTCTCGTGGTTTCTTGTGGTTTTTTTGTCTTTGCAAACATGTCTTGGTAGGCGTTGTTGGAGTTGGGTGCGTTCTTTCTTGTAGTTGCAAACGTAGACAATAGACAAACCGGAGAGATTCGGGATATAAACGAGCTACTTCCTGTGTATGAGTGAGTCTTCATCCGATAACATCATCCATCATACAAGAACAACTTACAACAACCATCAATCTCAACAACACAAAACCAACAATGTCCAACAACAACAACAACACCACCCCCGCCAGCGACGCCACCATGGCCGAGCGTCTAGCCTACTACGAGAAGTCCTGCAAGCGAGCCGAGAAGCGCATCGAGAAGAAGAAAGCCCTCGTCGCCAAGTTGGAGGAGGAATATGCGGCTCTTCTAGAGCAGCTCACCGAAGCCAGGCTTGCACCGAAACTAGACATGGAGCGCATCGAAGTCCTGGATGCGGCGATCAAAGCGAACAATGCAGAGCTTGAGACTGAGGCTGGGCGACACGAGCAACTGTGCGAGGACTATCAGAAGCTTATCGACATGAAGAACGGGTCGGAGGCGGAGTTCATCGCTCGTGTTGCGGAGTATATGGATAAGGAGGCGGAGCGTGACGGTGGCGATGGTGAAGATGGAGAAGGACAGGGAGAGGACGAGGCTGCCTAGGTCGAGCCAAGAGGCGCGAGGGATGGAGATAGGGTCTGGTGGTCGATGTAGTAGCCTAGAGTAGCTCATCGTCGCTCTCTCATCGAGATCAGAGGCCGACTTTGTGCTTGCGCAAGGCTTTTCCTTAGAAAATACATGTCTTGACATGAAACTTATGGGGTCATTCGCAAAGTGAACGTGATGCAACCTCATCATTCTGAAATGAACATGAGCATGTTGAAAGCCAAGTATCGCATTGAGAAGAATAATCGGCGTTGAAAGGCAAATAAAAGTACAAACGGTAAGTTATGCGAACGCAAAGGGCATGAGGTGAAAGCAAAAAGAGAACCAACGATAACAACGATAACAACGATCACGCTCCCCAGTCCACCATGTCGCTAGTTGTTCCCAAGCTTCAGGTACTCTCGTCGAGGACCTGGTCGCAGACGGCGCGGTGCTTGATGAAGAAGACATCCAGGCCCAACTTGGCCTTGGTGCCTGAAGTGAGAAGAGCCTGGATATTGTCGCATGTTTCAGGGTGGTGCGCACAAAGATCAGCAATGCAGATTGCCAGCTGACCTGTATCCATCTTGAAAACAGAGTAAGCATCGCAGGTATGAGGCATAGTCTCGGTGACCCATTCTTCGTAACTCTCATTGTTGATCGTTAGAATGGCATGGAGTAGGTCGGCTGCGTCGTTGCAGCTGACTCCGGGGATCTCCGGGTCGCACAGGGAATACAGGCAGATCCTTTGATCCTCAGGAATGAAGGCGAAGGATTCGAAATCCGTCGGGAGAGATGGGTCGCTCGCGTGCATTGGCGCCGCGATAGCTCCTGCGCAGTAGCAAGTATCGTTGAAGTGACCGCAGAAGTCGCAGTCAGGTTCGCACTCGCATGTGGGGGCCCGGGAGATCACCGGAGCATCGATGGCTGGGTAGACTTTCTTCATCTCCTCCATAACCTCCTCGCATGGGAAGCCCATCAGGAGTGAAGCATTCACGGGGTCGCAGACTGTGGGGTATATGGCACGAGCATACGACTCTAGTGCCGATTCATCACAATCGTCGACTCCAGTGTGGTACCTCCGGACGATGTTGCACAGTGTAGGGATTACTGAGTGATGCGGGGTTGGTAGGCGTGTTGGCTCAATGTCGTCTGGTGTGTTGCGAGCTGCAGGGACGCGACGTCTTGCCGGGTAAATGACCCTGGCTAGGCATGGGCTGTTTCCTGGTTTTCGTGGCTTCTTGCAATCTGGGCAGTCTGTTTCGCGAGGTGCAGGCGCAGGTGGTGTGAAAAAGCCCCCGCGCGACGTGGTGGACGTGGTGTCCGATGGTGCTGGCCTGTGCGGAATTGCTGGTCCTGATGCGGTACTCGCTGGCCTGGGCGGAAGAATCACTGACGATGTGGACGGCGCCGGTATGAAACCGGGGGTCGGTTCTTCGGAGAACTCAGCGGTCATGCCCATGGTATACGTGAACTTCATGGTATGGACCTCCCGCGATTCGGAACCGTCAGTGTCAGATCCGGAGTCGGAGTCGGTATCCTCTGCCACATGATCTGGAAGGTTGCCCGTGTGAACTTCAACGCTGTCTGCACCGTGGTGTGTAAGGCCAAAATATGGGTAGTCGTAGCACGACATGATATCGGCAAGAGACGTGGAATCTTTCAATGTAGTCACGCGTGGTGACGTATCGCAAAGGACAAGCTCAATGTTGTCTTTAGGGGTGCAAACATGTGTCTCAACCTTTGCGGAGCCGTAGAAGCTCTGGTGACAGCTGTGCAAGGCGATCTTGTTGTGGAAGGGGTTGCCTCGAATCGGGTCCAGGCCGACCCAGACCTTGTCTAAGGTGTCCAGGTCAATCGTGTAGGCGAAGTCCATCTCGTTGGCGCCCCTGTTGATACCTTCGAACTTGTCGGAGATCTTGATGGCAACACCAGGATTGAGGGGGGACCCAAAGTGCCATGGTTCTCGGTACTGACCATGAGGCTTGAGAGGGACGTTTTCGGTGAGTGAGCTGCTGAGCCACTGGGGTACAGACCAGATGTAGACCGTGTATGGGCAATGGTTGGTGACGATAGCTCCGGCCTGAGCCAGAGCCGCGAGTGCGAGGACGAAGAAGGCTTGTCCGAGCATTGTGTTGAAAGGGTTCGGTATGAGAGATGATGCAGTCAGCAGTAGCAGTAGAAAACACTGGAGAAGGGGTTGGAGAAGAAGAAGAGACTCGGGATGGGAGGTGGAGTTTATGAGCAGTCGAACGTGTGTTTACGTGTCGTCATAACGAACACAAGAAGTTGTAACATCGCCCGTTGCTGCCATAAGTTGGAAAGATTTGGGGAGGTGCGCCGGATGCGTTGGGAGGTAGCTCATGCATTTCGTGAGATCTTCCAAGCCTATTGCTACCCTAGCTTCCTGTTAGACCCCCAGAAATATCGGTGCGTAGTCATTTGGAGATGCTCCAGCTGCCGTAGCCGATTCGTAGATGCTAGCAACGTGTGGAACCATTCTTCGAGGTCCATGGTGCTTGCTCATGTAGCTGGAAGGGCGATCACGATCTCGCAAGATCGCTTTCCTGGCGCAGCAGGCCCAATTCGGGAATCGCCTTCTCCTTACCAGTATGAACTGCCACCATGTCTCGAGAAGGAGAGCACGATCAATAACTACAGTCGGTTAAAGGGAAGCCCCGGGGCCGGTCTCTGGTGATCAGGAGATGAAGCGCGTCGCACGGCGGTGATACTTCCCCACCTGTGCGTGCTTTGGCACAAGGAGACTTCAGCATCGCGTTATCACCACAGAAAGAGTCGCATAGGCCGCCATGCACGATGGGTGATTTGTTGTTGAACTCCATGGTGGTGGTTGTATTGTGGGTTTAGGGTTGGTGTGGACAGATGCGCACGGCGAGGGAAGTCGCTTACTCAGCCCCTCACTCGCAGCTTGAAGCACTCTGGCTAGCGTCCTGGAGACCTGAGGCGCGAATGAAACACTGCAAACCTCAGCATCAGCGACAGTACAATAAGAACAGAATGGCCCCGTATACTGTTTGCGCAAGTTGCGCATTCTCACACATCTCACTTTTCGCTCCTGGGTAGCATTGTCGCCGTAATAGATACTTTCAACGCCCGATTCGCGTCCAAGCCTCAACTACGCGCCGACACGCCCCACCATCCTCCATGATTCAACAATCTTCCTGTATTGACATGCCCGCCATGTCTTCCTCAATCAGAGAGGTACCTGTGCAGCTACCCAAGAGCTTCGACCGACCCGACGAGCCATGGCACCACTACATCAATGTCGACCTGATATGGTACGTCCTCGGGTACACGGTCTTCCACCCATTCGTATCATGGGTCGTGGTATTGTGTCTGCGCGCGCAGTACACACCTTATGAGAACATCGAGATGCGCATTGCCATGGCTTGGGCTATGCTCATGACCGTCACCGGCATCTTCGGACTCATCAGCGACCGGATCGCATGGGGATCACCACGCGAGGTGGACCTAGAGGAAGAGGTCATTGTCATAACCGGCGGTGTTGACGGTCTCGGCGGACTGCTGGCAGAGACGTATGGAATGCGCAATGCCAATATCGCCGTCCTAGACATGAAGGAGGTCGATGAAGATGAGGCGGAAAACAAGGGCGTGGTTTACTACAAGTGCGACGTGAGCGACGCAAAGCAGGTTGAAGCTGCCGTAGCCAAGATTGTCGACGACGTGAGTATTCCTCTGCTAGAAGACTGTACTCTGCTAACGACTATAGCTCGGCGCTCCGACGATCTTGATCAACAATGCTGGTATGGTGCAGACCAAGTCAATCCTCGACTCAACCGCTGAAGATGTGGAACGGTATGTATACTCTGGAATCCTTATTGACATCTTCTGACACCTCAACAGCACCTTCCGCGTCAACACCCTGTCACAGTTCACCACCCTCCGTACAATCCTCCCGCATATGCTGAAGGAAGGCCGCGGCACCATCGTAACCGTTTCCTCCGTCCTCGGCCACCTCGGTGCCGCCAACCTATCCGCATACACGGCTTCAAAAGCGGCCCTTCTGGCGCTGCACCACTCGCTTCGCGCGGAGCTTGCTCAAAACCCCGCTGCAAAGGACATCAAGACAATCCTCGTACAACCCGGTCAGATGGGCACAACCATGTTTGCAGGCCTCAAGACCCCAAGCAACTTCCTAGCGCCTGTGGTTACGCCTGCTGATATCGGAAAGGATATCATCAAGCTGATCGAGAGGGGTGAGAGCGGCGAGATTGCGCTTCCTCTATACTCGAAGTACATTCAGATCCTTGGTGTACTGCCTGTCGGCGTGAATCATCTTGTGCGGAAGTGGAGTGGCATGGACAAGGCTGTTGGAAAGATGGGTGAGCTGAGGCAGAGGCAGGCTCTAACAGAGAAGAAGTAATGGGCTTGCTAATACCCACGATCTATCGACCTACACACGCGGGTGGTCTCGGATTAATGTACAATACACGCTCTTGATCTATGCGACTTGACATTGTACGCGATATGACCTTTTCTCTTTAATAATTCTGCGATCACACATCACACAATATTCTGTTATCACGGCATGCGTTTGCATCATGGATCTATGCAAACCCTTACACCGGAACAACATGCCAGTGTTCACATGTGAACGATGGTTTGCGGGGACCACTAGCGCCGTAGGGCTGATCTTAGCGAGCGCTCGCACATCTCGACCCTGAAATCGCGACGACGACATCATCATCACCACAAGAAAATGTAAGAAGATACCGAGCTATTCTGTTTGGTCTAGCAAATTTGCATGCGACACATACTAATTGACTACCAGACTTCCTCTGCCTCAAACCAACACAATGGCCGACCAGAAAGCATCTAAGTACTACGCTGCCGAGGAGGAGGCGCAGATGAAGAAGGTATGCGCATTTCTCGCGATAAATTTTGAGCAGTAGAAAAGACACACAAATGTATATGTTGGAGTTGTCGCGAATATCAAGCTAACAACCCAATTCACAGGCGCGCAAGACAGCCCACCCCACCAAGTACCGCGAGTCGCTCGCCCCAGGAACCGTCCTGATCCTCCTCTCCGGCCGCTTCCGCGGTAAGCGCGTCGTGCTCCTGCGCCAGCTCGAACAAGGCGTCCTCCTCATCACCGGCCCCTTCAAGTCCAACGGCGTCCCCCTACGTCGCGTCAACCACCGCTACGTCATCGCGACTTCGACCGTCGTCGACATCGCCGGCCTGGACGAGGAAGTCGTCGCACGCGTGAGCAAGGACGAGTACTGGGCGCGTGAGAAGAAGGACGGCAAGGGCGAGGACGACTTCTTCAAGGACGGCGAGACACCTGCAAAGAAGGAGACGGATCCTCAGCGGATAGAAGACCAGAAGAAGGTGGATAAGGCGCTTATGGCTAATATCAAGAGGACTCCTGATTTAGAGTCTTACCTGGGTGCTAGCTTCGCCTTGAGGAGCAGCGATAGGCCGCATGAGATGGTCTTCTAGGCGTCGGCACGAGAACGGGGCGAGAACGGAGCGAGGACGAGACGAAAACGAGGCGGATATCTGCGGCAACGGTCCGACCGGGAACGACGGTTCGAACGAGGATGAGCACCCGGACGCCACGAGCGATACGGTACGATTTCATATGTAGATGAGATACCCATGAACCAAAATTCACAGCACCAACACACCATTGCCCGCAACTGCAGCTCTACGATGACTGGATTACAATTTTTCCTCCTTCGTGCTACCTCAATTTCAATCCTTACCTCCTGGCGTCATAAGTACTGCCTTGAGCATGCAAGGTTCTTTGGGGGCTATTTTTGATGGCCATGTGTGGCTATACACGTGGTACGTACCCCTCAATGGCAGTATGCAAGTCTACATACTACTTCTAAATCCTAGACAACCCCCTGTTACATTCCAGCTATGGTGCAGTACCCCTCCAAGAATCGACGAATGGGTGTGCGCACCGGGCACATCATGCGTCTTGATGGAGGGGTGTCGGTGATGTGCCAATGTGGCACGGCGGCTTTATTCATTGCCACATGAACTGCGATTTGGCAGGCCACTAGGCTGTGCTGCATTCTGTGGGAGATTGAGTAGGCGATTGGCAGGTGTCGACAAGGTTGCGATTTTGGTGTGCTACCAGCTGCAATTTGAACGAGGCGAAGTAGCTGTGCTGGCGAAAATCATCGCATGGGGGCTACGTCCAGTATAACAGCCTTGCTCAGGTTCCCCCCGTGGGCTTCACGACTCTCCGATCGACCTATCTTTGATCATGGCGCAACAACAAACACAAAAGCTTCTCAAGCATTCCGAAGAACCCCAGCCGATAGCATGGAAAACAGGCTTCTGGCGCCGTCTACCCTGGGCCGGTCACCTCGCCCTCATCGCTACACTAGTCGCATCCGCTTTCATGATCCAGATTCTGGTCACATCGGACGGTCAACCTATCGATTCTTGGACGTACCAACCCACCGTGTTGCTATCGATCACGTACACGCTCGCCAATCTCGCCCTACAGTACGCCCTAACACAAGCGATCACTGTCGCTTGGTGGGTTAAAGCACTTCGAGGTGATGCGAAGGTCAAGGACTTGCATCATATATGGGCGTTTGGACACGGCGTCAAGGACATCGTGTTCGCGGGACGTTCGTTTAACATGATCGCCCTGACGGCTTTGGTCGTAACGTTGGTGCCTATCAACGGTCCTTTGCTTCAACGAGCTTCTGTTATTGAACAAACACGCGGACTTCATACCGTGAATGCATCGATCAGCATACACAATACATCCTTCTCTGATTATACTGGATACATAACTGGACGTTTTCACGAAGTTAATAGACTTAGTGACCCGTTTACGCATGTCGTGAAGGAGCACAACAACCGCAATCCAATCAATATTACCGATTCCGGGTGTTCCGGGACGTGCAAAGGTATCATACCTGGGATGGGTTACGACGTTCAGTGTGTAAATGATACGAATATCTCTTACAACCTCACTCTCAACAATGAAAGCCATGCTGAGGCCCAAGCGTTCTTCACCAAATTCTCTTACTACGAGGAAGTGCCAAACCTCAAAATCATCAATTACACATCCATCATAAAACGCAACGACAGTTGTGAAGGATTTCTTATCCGAACAAATTGCTCGCTTACACCCGCCACCATCGAATATCCATTCGTCATAGCCAACAACACGATCTTCCTGGACCCCGAGACATCCTGGGAGACTGATCGGGCTGTGGCACACTATATTAAAGCTTTCTACCTACAAGGAAGCGGTACGCAGTTTTCTGAGCATGGTGGCCTATGGTTCTATTTGGACAGCCTCTACGCCTCCAGCTCGCTGACCAGATTTGAAGGAATCTTCTGGTGGAGTTCGATGTTCACTGGTACGACTGCTATGCGTTATGTGAACGAAAGTGGCGGGGGATGTTGGGGGACTTTCACGGATCCGACTTTCGATATAATGAGCGATGCTCGAGAACTTGCGTTTCGAATGGCGCTATATACAGCGCCAAATCCAAACAACACGTACCACATTGAAGTGCAGGAGGAATGGGCGAAGATCGTATACAGGAGTCACTACATCTATCTCGCCTTCGCCGTGGCCATCACCCTGATAGCAACTCTATGCGTCTTCAGTATATCTCTGGGATGGTGGCGCCTCGGCAGGGAAGTTTCGCTGTCACCAATCGAAGTCGCGAAGGCATTTGCTGCGCCAGTGCTACAGAACGCAAGCTCGAATGCGGAGGTAGAGGCACTAGTCAAAGAGATTGGTTCAAGACGAGTCAGATATGGAGCTACATGGAACGATGAAAATGACATCGAAGAGACACAGCCTAACCTGCGATTTGAGGAGCCTGGGAAGTGTGAAAAGCCGCAGAATGGCCAGGTTTTCGGTCATTGAGCTGGTGATAATTTGGGTTACGTTATTCATGGCTCAATCAAGATCGTGGGCTTGTGTTATCGGTTGCTGGTTGCACCTGCTTTGGAAGAGAGTGTAATGGCGTCATCATGGGCCGAGGGCAAGGCTGTGACTTCCTTCTAAGGCGTATTTGTTGCTACTTCGCGACCACTTCATCCAGTGAACCCCGTTTCCTTGGCGATGAGATGAAATCATTCCATGTGGATACCATCAGGCCATGCGATAAGGTAGTGCCAACGCCACAGCATGACCTCACTCCCGTGCCAGCTACATGTCAGCCACACTCAACTTCGACATACCCTCTATTATACCTTTACCTACGCACTCTTTTGCCGAGTAATAACGGTCCGATGCGTCCTCTTCAGGAACTGGCCCAGGACGCCAGTGGTCACGCCAGTCCCAGTAATCACGAAACAAGCGGTTCTTTCAGTGGCACTACTCATAGTGTTGTGTCTGATGATAGCGCACAAGATGTAAGTGACTGCCTCAACGTGGAAAGAGCCGCAGCTAACAGCATATGACAGGAGAAGCTCGTACAGTTCCTGGCATCATCTACCCTTGATGAGACCAGTACTAGTAGTTTGCTCAAAACGTTCTGTAGGGACATGGAACAGCCGGTGTATTCATCACTAGGGGGTCGATGTAGTTTCGCCTTGCTCCGTCTCGTTCTCCAATACTGACATGAGCCAGACAAGTACCGGTCCGCTGATGGAAGCAACAACAACATCCACCTGCCTAACGTCGGTAAGGCTGGTTCGTACTACGCGCGCATGGTCACTCCAAGACATATACCTACAAAGCTTCCCGATCCAGAACTGCTCTTCGATACACTGCTCGCGCGAGAAGCCAAGCCAAAGCCACACCCCAGCCAACTATCGAGTCTGTTCTTTGCCTTCGCGGCTGTCATGGTATGCGATGTGTTTCGCACAGGCGACGAAGATAACGATGTGGCCATGACATCTTCATACCTGGACCTATCGTCACTATACGGGGAGTCCGAGGAGGCACAGAGCTTGGTCCGTACTTTCGTTGATGGGAAGTTGAAGCCTGATGCATTCGCTGATACAAGGATCCTCAGCCGGCCCGCAGCGGTAAGTCATGAGCTCTAGTTTGTTGTGTAATTGCTTATCTTTGGTAGTCCTCTGCCCTGATCGTATGCTTTTCGCGATTTCACAACATCGTTGTCGAGCAACTGGCCATCATCAATGAGAACGGTCGATTCAGCCCTCCCTGCAACGCGGCTGGAATCGACACTGGATTTTACAAGCGAGCTCTCAGCAAGCGCGACAACGACCTCTTCCAGACTGCACGGCTAGTAACGACCGGATTATACATCAACATTGTCCTAAAAGACTACGTGCGCACGATCCTCAACCTACAGTGCGTAGATTCCTCGGTAACCTTAGATCCACGAGCAAAGATAGAGGGTATCATTGGGCCGACAGATGTCGACAAGGCCCGTGGCAACCAGACAAGCGCCGAGATCAACATGATCTATCGGTGGCATTCGACTATATCGATGAAGGACGAGGACTGGCTCACAGATCACATGTCTATGATATGTCCAGATATGAAGATTGGCCATCTGACATTGGAAGACATGCGAGCTGGTATGCGTCGACATGCTGCTATACCGCCTGCGGATCCTGGTCGGCGTGTCTTCGCTGGTCTCGAAAGGAAGAGCGACGGCTACTTTCGCGATGAGGATATCGTTCAAATACTCACAGAAGCCACGGATGAAGTTGCCATGAGCTTCGGCCCACGCCGTATCCCTTTGGCGTTGAAAGTCATCGAGGTAATGAGTATAGAGCAAGGTCGACAGTGGGGCGTGGCTTCTCTCAATGAGACCAGGAGATTCTTTGGTATGACATCCCACACCTCGTTCACCGATATCCATCCCGATCCCGATGTCGCTGCCGCGCTCGAAGTCTTGTACGAGGATGTTGAGAATGTCGAGCTATATGCCGGAACTATTCTGGAAGAGCCAACTGCCCCAATGACTCCGGGATCAGGTCTGTGTGCAGGAACGACGGCGACCAGAGCAGTGGTGTCACATGCGCTCTCTCTTATTCGGGGTGATCGATTCTACACCGTGGACTATACCCCGCACCACCTGACAGCTTTTGGGTTCAACGCAGCTTCCAGCGAATACTCAATCGATGGCGGAGGTGTCATGTACAAGCTACTGATGAGAGTCTTTCCCGAATACTATCGTGGCAACTCGATTTACGCGCACTACCCGCTGACCACGCCTGTGGAGATGAGACGACGACAGAAGTCTCTCGGGCACGAGACAGATTTCTGCTATGAGAAGCCGCGCTACGGGTCGCCTCCCACAGTCATCACCGATTACAAGATGATCCTCCGTATTCTTCGTGACCAGACTTTGTACACGACAGCGTGGACTCACACCCTGCGGCAATTGGAGTATCAACCACACGTTCTGCTTGGTCACACCTCCGCTGCCATCAAACAGCAAGACATTATTCGACAAGCTATACTCGGCCCAGAGGAGTCTGTGGAAATCTTTGCGCACTTCCTCAACCTGAAAACCACCCAGCTCGTGCAGAACAACAGCAAATGGCTTTTCAAAGTGGCCGAAATAGACGCGATCAAAGACGTGGCAGCTCGCAGTTGGACACAATTTGCTGCGTGTCTGTTCAACATCCCGATCAACGACTCGCAAGATTCAACGGCCAGCTTTGATGACAAGCAGCTCTTCAGCAAGATGATAGCAGTATTTCACTTTGTTCATCTAGACAACAATCCTGCCAAGTCTGCCGCACTCCGGAGGGATGCAATCGTTGCAAGCGATGAAATGTCGAAAGAGGTCAAGGTTGTTTGTGAAGGGATGAAAGCATCACCCACTGTGCAATTTCCGGATCCCCGAAAACGACGACATGCGAAGCGCAATCTCATGCCAGACCATGGAGCGAAAGTGATGCAACGGCTCTTCGACAATGGGGCAAAGGTCAAAGAAGTCGTCTCTCTAGTGGTCATACTTGCCGTTGATCTTGTCGTGTTTAGCACCTTTGCTGTAAGTCTACAAGTCGTTTCAAGCATTCGCCCCGGCTGACCATTACTAGTTCTGCCAAATCATCGATCTCTTCCTCTCGGAACCTTACCATTCTACGCACTGGCCGGACATCCAAAAACTGGCGAAAGACATCACACCAGCAAACTCCGAGGTACTGCGCGCATACGTGCTTGAGGCTCTGCGCCTTATCACACCCGCAACTGGCTTTCTCCGCATCCCTAACACCTTTCTCACCACTAGCGACTGGCGACACGCAGAGGGTATCAACAAGGGTGATGACCTTATCCTCGACGTGGCAACTGCATCTCGCGATCCCGCTATCTTTCCTGACCCCGACAACATCAACCTCGACCGTCCACACGAGCTATATCTACCATTCATCGACGGGCTACACGGAGCACTGACCAGGCCTATCATCGTCGCTGGTTTAGTCACCCAGCTGCGTATCTTTGCTCGAATGGAAGGTCTCAGAAAGGGGCCGGGTACGCAAGAGACGTTGAGGCGGGAGGTCCAAGAGGGTACTGTAAGCTTTTTGAGCGAGGCTAAGGATGAGTGGGTCCCACTGCCAGTCAGTAAGTACATGTTCGCTACATGAACTGTTCGTGGGCATTCTAATCATCTGGAATAGGCATGCGAGTTCACTACGACACCTTCGATCCTACTGCATGCGCGACCTTGGCATGATGAGTACTATGATGGTTATCTTATGATTGAAATAATAATAGAGACGCCACACCTCCAACCAAACGAGTCACATAGTAGTCTCAAAGATGTATTCTTAGTCTCCTCCTACGATACCTCCGCTGTCCTTCGCATTGGAATCCCGCGACTCGTTCTACGTTGATCATAGATTTACTCCAATCCACTTAGCCCCGCATCTAAGTATTGGGATTGAACCAATCGCCATGCCTAAAATAAGACTCGTAGTAATAGTACTCGTGACGATTCTCGTCATGAAATGCGCATAATGTTCCACAGCTACATCTCGGAGGCCTATTGAAGGATTAGTATACGCCTGACACAAATCATAGGTACCTTGTTACTCACAGTTCCTCATCCGGGGTGTCAAGAATGACTTTCAATGCCGCTTCCTGGTCGTGATGGCGCTGGCCCTTGAAGATCGCCTCCCACTTCCCTTTCGTGACCGTCTTCACAGCACCGGTCAACGTCACCGTTAATCTCTCCCCCAAGCTCTCTTCCTTGCACTTATTAATCAGGAAGGGATACGCGAAGGTACAAATCCAGTCTACTATCGTACGCTGACAGCAAATGTAATCTTCTCCTCCATACCGAGGCAATCGATGTTTATCGGGTCTACAGCCCCAGGGGCTGCCCTGGTAGCCGTCATATGGTGTCCGAAAGCGGAGATGTAAGTCACGGAGGTTGTCAAGCTTTTGAAGACAAGAACCCATTGACTCAGAAGCAGTAATCGAGATCGGAGAATAA
This sequence comes from Alternaria conjuncta, assembly GCF_024043145.1. Classification (NCBI taxonomy): domain Eukaryota; kingdom Fungi; phylum Ascomycota; class Dothideomycetes; order Pleosporales; family Pleosporaceae; genus Alternaria; species Alternaria conjuncta. Next base: position 2,772,730 of record NW_026250090.1, on the reverse strand, counting down.
AGCAGACTAACGCCGAAGAACTCAAACCACTCCACATTCGTGAAGTTCAACTCGATCTTACTCAGATGCTGGTAAGTCATCGCTGGACCCGCCCACGCTTTAATGGCTAGGACGAACAGGTCTGGTGTGAAGAACCGGCTACGCATTCGTACCCAGGCGAAATGGAGGAACTCGTTGCGGATCGTGGAGTTTACCGCCGAAAGCGAGAGACTCGGTTTGTGCACAGGAGGTCGATCTTCCGGCACACGGTTTTCATCCCATGGGGACGCCAACAATGCCTCACCCTTTACACGCATAAACAAACCGGGGTGATAGCCCAGCCCCAGCGTTAGCTGAGCTTCAGATTCGGGCTCTCCATCGGGCCAGAAGCAGGTGTACTCTTCAGCGGTGCACAAACTGTTCAGCGGATATACTTCACCACCAAGCGCGGCCTTGTAGATCTTCTCCCGGATCTCAGCTGGAAAGTCTTCGAAGCGACGTTTGCTGCCCTTGCTCTTGTACCACTTGAACTGCAAGTGATAGCCAAGGCGGCCGACCCACTTGCGCGACTTAATGTTCTTCGCGAGCCAATCACCGAAAGACACCCACTCCTTCTTGTATGTCTCGTAGACGTGGATAGTCTCAGCAGTCGGTGGTGAGCCGCTCGGCAGAATGGTAACCCACTTCGCCTCTTTCACACTGTCTTTCTCTACAATTTCAAAGTAGTAAGATTTGATATCGAAGAGATTCATGTAAGGCGGCCAAAGCGGAGGCGCGTCATTGACAGGCCTGATATTGACTCGCAGCGCGAAGGCAGCAAAATTGTGTTTCTTCGGCCTGTTCATTGTGTGATACATCTCAGCGAGTACGGGGTCGTTGAAGTGCCAGCCCTTGTTAAACTCGTACGTGGTCTCGTCGGTGAAGCGGCCGACTTGTCCATCGCGTGGGTCCCGCAGCATTACGAGCGCGTCGGTGATCTTGTTGGTGCGCGCATCGGAGAGGACGCGGTTGTACTTGCGACGGCGATTGTACTTGCGACGGCGCTTTGCGAGATCGTCCTCGGCTGGAGGATCAAAGATTGCTAGGCGGCTTAAGAGGAAGCTTGGCGCTGTTGCGTTGAGCGTCGAGGACTTGACTGGTACGAAGGCGGGCGCTGTGGCGGTGAGCTTTGAGCTCGTTGCCTCCACAGCGGCTTCGAGGAAGTTGTCAGGGTTGAGTCGTTGGGTAACGGAGTCGAGAGTAGCCGTATTCGAGGGAAGAGTGTTATAATCATGTTGCCAGTGCTCGTAAGAGTAATATGGTGGGCTAAAGGGGGTCAGCTCGAAGCTGCTCGAGTATTGTTGAACGGGATGACCATAATAGCCGACGAGCGAATACGCATGGTAATTCCAATACTGAGATGGTACAAACAATGGTATCCGAGGAAGAGTAGGACTAGCCATGTCGTGTTCGATATCAGACCGAGAGTGGTAGTCAGGGTCGAAAGGCTCCGCGGAGAGACCAGAAGCAGCCATTTCGGACATCGTGTTGGGGTTGAGGAAGCTGATGGGCCTTGTAGTTGAGTGTGTGGAATAGACTAGGGCTTGATAGATCCGAGCATATGCACTGGGAGGTGATTCTAGCGCTAAATATTGGGGACGGTCTGTGCATTTTACTGTAGGCAATAGTAATAGGGAATGGAGTGGCGGGTACGGAGACTTCACTTTGCTATCTCTGGTTTCTTCCGTGTTAGTTGGGCTACTAAACATACAGAGCGGCTGGTCAAAATACCTGGTGCATTAGATCGTGGCAAAAATCTTTTGCGAAGCCACCTACACGCGGTGTTGAAGGTGTGTTTGAAGTCTGTCAGTCTCTCAGGGCGCAATGAAGCATGATGAAGTAACTCGATGATATGTTTCTGGTCTTGGAAGCTAGCTTCGAGTTCCAATGTGGTAAACAGATAAGTAACTTTCCTGTTCATACTCATCTTGTTTAATGTGTGCAGATTGCGATCTTAGTCTCCAAAGCTTCACTCATTCTTCGTCCAGTGAAGAAGCATGATCGGTTACGACACCTTCTATCCTATAACCAATTGCTATTCGCGTTTGACGATATCTGGTGTACTCCTCCGGTTCATTGATTAAGGTAATCCCGCTTTGCGACGGACCTTTTGGACTGGATGCCTTGGTCTTCCGATATATGATTGACATGCTCCTGGTATTAGCTCGCTCAAGTAGCGTCGTCTTGTTCCTCGCAGTCAAAATCGTCAGGCGGAGGTAATTTGTTCGATGGAAAGTCGGAAATGTAACGGTTACCGTGTCTAGTCTTGCAAGGCGTGCGACAAAAGCATGGAGGTGGGCTATCCATATTGTTAGCAAGTAACCAGGGAGGGAAGCTTATTGAAGATGAGCAGATGCTTACATATCTGCTGATGGGGTATTCAGAATGGCCGCCTGCTCAGCAGCGTGGTCCATTACGCCATCCTTGTCCTTTGCAGGCAGCGCGAGGAGTTCATTCCATTTGTCCTTTGTGTCCTTTTTCAGGATCCCACCCAGTCTCACCTTTGGTAGATCCTTTACAAATGGCCAAGCGAATGTCATGATCCAGTCGACCATTGTACGTTGACAACAGACAAAGCTGACCATTATTGACTTCTCGACACGACGCATCCCATAAGGATAGTAAGCGGCTCCGTTGTCTGGGCTTCGAAACCAAAGCTGAAGACTTGACAGTCCATCCAATGCGGAGAGTATAGGTCCAAGAGACACACCGTTATTCATACTGATGTTGTCACGGAATCCAACGCCGAAGAAACTGAACCAATCGGACATCGTGAAGTCAAGAATGAGATGATTGAGCCAGTTATAATTCGGTTTAGTACCCGCCTCAAGGACTGATCTGAGCTGAATCGGTGAGAAGAAGCACTTTCGGGTGTCTTCCCAGCCAGCCTGAAGTGCCTCACCATAGGTCTGTCTGTTGATAGACAAGAGCGCAAGATTGGGCTCGTAAGCGGAGCACCCTGTAACTGTGTGCCCACGTCCATACAGCTGTGAAGGGTGGCGTTGATCGATTTGACTGCTGTCATGCCAATTTCGAAAGCCCAGGCCGAGACGGACCTCAGCGTCCTTGGATGTAGTCAAAGGGTAGATTCTAGGACCGAGAGCGAATTCGAAAACCTTCATGCGCATCTCGGTTGGAAGGTCGGCGAGCCGGAAGTGCTTCCCGTTGAACTTCCACCATCTGCGCTGCGCCCTGTAGCCCCTCTCGCCAACCAAGTCTTCAGCGGGCGTCTGGCTGGAAAGCAGCCAGTCTTTCAACAAGATCCATTCTGTACCGATCTTCACGTGTAGATTATCCTCTGTCGGACCGGGCATTCCTGGGGAAAAGGTTACCCAAGCGGTGAGGGGAAACTCATTGAATCTATCCATAAAGGTATACAGTTAGCTGCAGTACGTAGTGTAGTCGGGTAAAACCAGCCAGAACGGCGGTGACCTCTCGGTAGGTTCTACTCGGAAATGCATGTCTGCGACGCCGATGTGGTCCGCACTCATGTCGCGAATAAGAAGTGTAATGTACCACATGATTGCGTCGTTCTGGCGAGGAGCTGGTTCGAAGTCGTACGTGTACTTGTCCGGTCCGTAGTTGAGCGATCGTAGTTTGTCAAAGGGTGGCGGACAGTACCGTAAGCTGTTGAAGCGGTTGATGGACTCTCCTTTTCCACTATCCGCTATCGCCATGCGTTCCAGAGCGAGTATCCGGGTCTCTAGGTAAGGTATTTCCGACGACATTGGTGATAGCGTTCGTAGGTGGGGATGTAGGTTGGAAAAAATGCTAGGGGTGCTGATCAGTGATGCGGGCGCAATTATTGACAAGAGGCAGGAGGAGTTGGCGAATAAATAGTCCAGTCAGCGCTTAAAGTGAATAGGCCAGTAGGCTCCAAGCAGAGAATCATGTCAAGAGAAGGTCTTGGAAAGCGGAGCTCCTAATACGGTCAATGCGCCCATTCTCTCTCGAAGCGCATGATGGAAGTTGCAGGCGCAACCGCCGAGGTTTCCTAAACCTTTTCGCTGAAAAATGCTTTCCCTTGTAGCTATAGTATGGTTCATTCAGATTGCGACTGGATCGGTGATCTCTGAGAGCAAGACCACAATATCGTCTCGAGTTGAATCTGTCAGCCATCATGCGGGCGAGCACACTGAGCAACTGGCCGCCAAGGCTACAAAGAACAACAATTAGATTGATCAAAAACATACGGTGCTCAAGCGGTACGGTAGATGGAGACAACTCCAACCCCCAGAAATGCCTCGCTATACCAATGCTCCAAGACTAATTGAGCTGCCATGCACTATACTCACCACAACAGATAAGCGCCAACGAACAATGAAGCTATGGAAAGTCCTTGACTTCTCAGAATATGCGCCGCACTGGTACTTTCTGTGCCACAGCACGACTGCTCGTTGTACGTGACGTTGTTGGCCGTCGCAGCAACCTGGAAGACAGAGCCATTAAAGTTGCCATAGTTGTAGTAGTCGACGAGTATCCAATTCGGTGGACGAGCCCACATTTTCTCGCAGTTCTGTACATTAAGACCAACGCTGCCGTTTCCAGACACAGCATTGATCTCATCGAGGAGGGAGTATGCTGGTATGAGGATGCTGCTCACGCCTGGGAGACTGACTTCGATGTTCAGGTTGTGGTTCATCACGTACATGCGCTCGCGTGAGACTTCTTCTGGCTGATTCGGGGGTCGTTGCTCCGTACAAGGGAACGCGGGATCGGTTGGCGAAAAGGGTGTTTGCCACTGATAGTTGAATTCGCTGAGCAGCCACGGGACTTGTTCCTGGTCTGCGCCATAATCCAACATCACCACGACACGCTTAGTCCTAATAATCATCTCGGCCAATGTGGGCCAGTCCGTCAGGTTCAGACTAGCCGAAGGCGGTGTCCATACGTATTCCATAATTCCTGAGTTTTGAAAAGGTGCGATATAGTCTGTCGCTGGGTTTCGGGTATCCTGACCGTTGTTGTTGCCCATCATGATAGCAATGACTTCGAACGGGTTCTGGTCGAGCCAGCCTTTGACTGTTGCGAGGTATGATTCGAGGGTACCCACGTCGAGCAGGCTGCAGGAGGTATGGCAGAGGCGTATAGCGGAGGTCTCGTTGGGTTTTTGGGTCTCGAATTGCACTGTTGTCGGATGTCAGCCAGAGTTTTCTAGTATCGTGTATGACGCGCTTACACCCTCGAATTCCATCATTGAGCTGATTAAGCACTGGGTAGTCTTGGTTGCTGGCTGCATTGTGCGGCCTCACGAATGGGCTGTTATGTGCGACGACCATAGAGATGTTGGAAAACCTTCTCTGGCAAAACTCGACGTATCCATTGCATGGCTGAGTATTAGTCGGGCTTGGACGAGCAGATGTCGTGGTCGATGAAGCAGTGCCGTTTGAGGATTCGGTCGAAGGAGACAACCCGACTATGGCTGTCACCTCTTGTGTTGTCGTCGACGAGGTAGCGGTGGCGTTCTGCCGTCCGGATGTGAATGTGCTCAGGACAATGCCCGGGAGACCGCTCGAGAAGTCGGCGGAGTAAGTGCTCGTAAAGGTACTGGAGACATCGATGATCGTTTCAGTAGAACTGGTAGGTATAGGCGTATCTGACGCGGAGGAGGGAGAAGACTGTGCGGTTATAGGTATTGTAAGTAGGGCCAAAGGGAAGAAAAACAATGTAGGAATCATGAGGGCGATGCGATGCGAAAGAATGACGAAGTGCTAGTTAGCATATGTTATGCAATGCCGGCATACAACTGATGCAATGCGCTGTACTTATCGAGAGACGAGGTCAAGACAGTCTGCCTCACCCGCACTACGTTGGTGGTGCACCTTAGCTGACATTCGCCGGAAAGCACGATGACGGCATTGCTCGCCTCGAACGCCATCACACGTTGTGTCGGATCTACGCGGGGAAGGCTGAATGCGACCATCTCGAAGGCCTATCCGTCCTGGGGAACGCCTTTCGCGTTAATCGGAGATTTATGGGTCCAATAGCAGCCACGCAATGGTTTGACGTAGTAGACATTGACTGCAGTAGGGCTGGCGTTGGCAGCAAGAGGGCTTGTGGCGGTTTTGGCGCACGCGGGTCTCAAGAGCCGCGTCGTGAGGCATTTTGACGCGTCATTAGCCTCAAAGACTGCGAGCCACGACCGATAGGATCATTGAACGATGAAAAGAGTGCTGAATGCTGATCTCGCTGTGGGCGTGTAGAGAAAGGCTGGGGTTGAGTACGCGACATGGAAGACGCCCAGCCTCGCGTGACACGCTAACCGTTTAAGCTTCACCTGGGCAGGGACTGAGGGTCAAGCCTCACGGAGGTCCACCCCAAATGCTTCAGCCCATGAACACGAGCTTAGGGCCAACTAGGCATACTACTTCCTGCAGAGCTCTCGCTGCCCGTCGCTCTCTAATGTGTTGTTTCCTTATTTCCGAAGGCATTCACACACGACTCCTGGAAGGCATTTGGAGGGCTCGTTCTAGCCTCAACAACAAGCAGCATGCCGGCCGAGCCTACTGAACACTCCGACATTGGAGACACAGAAATCGACGTTTAACCCAGGAAATACTCAAAACTGATTGTCACGTAAAACTCGCGCTTCTTCCTGTCATCATTCTACTAATCCTAAGAGCCGTAACATCGACGCATGTCCACCTCACATCCGGATTCGCCGCGAACCTCCATCTACCATATAATCGACGAAGAAGGCAATGCGCCTTAGACTCACACTACAGGCCTGAACCTGGTTCGGGCAATCTCTCAGACAAACACCCTCTTAACCCCAACCTTAACACAACTCGGGGGATCTATCAAAAGCAGTCAGCACAGTCCCACCACCCCAACATCAACATCTACCGAAAAGAAGAAAGCACCAAACTTACCAGGTTTGCCAACCCCCGTCCCCCACACCAAAGTCTGCCTAACATACCCCGTCCCATAGTACGTGAAGCAGACCCACCAGCGATAATAGCCCGTCCACTCACCCATACCTGGTTTCTCAGCCCCCCAAGTAATCGGATTCTGGAAGTTTAGTATGTCGTTGTCGTCGAAGGAGAGGCTGCCGTCGCCACTGTAGGTCATGGCGAGTTGGGCAATGGATAAGGGGACGATGTCTTGGGGTTGGAGGAGCACGGAGAGGTCGATGGGGTAGGGGTCGTAGGGGATGGTCCAGGAGAGGATGCCTTGGGTGCCGAAGGTCTGGGTGAGGGGTCAGTGCGTGTGAAGATGATGACTGTGGGTTTCTTTTGGTGGGTGGTAGGACTGGCGGGGAAAGTAGGGTAGATGTGTATGAGAGACGTACGTTTGTGATGGCAGTGTCTGTCGTGTTGTGGGTTAAGACAACGGGATACTGAGCCCCTTCTTCTGAAAGCGTTGGGCAGAGCGTGAAAACTGCTGCACCTGCATGGCATGCAGATAGGGCCTTGCCATTCAGGGAAGGATCTTCGGATATGAGGACGAGGTTGAAGGGGTCAGATTGTATGGTGTAGATGGGTTCACAATCGTACTCGCAATCATCGTCAGCGTGAGTGAGAGCTGCGAAAGCGAGAAGAATAGGAACAAGTTTGAACATGGCGGCGGTGATCTGGACGGCACGTACAGGTGTAAATCGCGCCAGAAAGCTAGGGAGAAAGGACGCTGGCTTATAGATACACATAGAGGCGACCTTCAATCGCATCACGGTGACTGGCATCTGTCAGAACGTACACGTGGAACGGATTGCGCATGTCAAAAGAGTGTCATTATCTATTAGCATTAGTTGCGTAGCACGTCAAGTCGTAAATCCCGATTGGGCCTTCCTCCATCTCCCCTCTTCTCATCCAACCATTACGGGAACAGATTCTTCCATCACAATCTTCAGCTCTAGACAAACACCCTCGTCACGTTGACCGAGACACAGGTTGGGTTGTCTGGCTTGCCCGCACCCAATCCCCATGCCAGGTTGTTGTACCTGTAGCTGGCGTAGTCCGTGTCGCAAGCAAACCAGCGGTAGAATTCCTGGTAGTTGCCTGTGTTGTTCTCGCCGCGAACGTAGCCCTGATACGTGAGTTCGTCCTGGGAGTCGAAAGCGAGCATAGTCGTATCGCTTCCGCTTCCGGGGCTGAGAGTGATGCCTGCAAGGTTGGAAGTTGGGTCGAGGTTGAAAGCCGCTGATGAGGGAATGTCGAGGGTGGTGGTGTTCAACCACCAGGTCAAGATGCCTGGTACGCCGAAGCCGTCCTCTGGTGCTTGAGAGTAGACGGATGTGTTGAATTGGAATTGTGCGCCGTCGAGGGGTTCCGGGCTATCACCTACGCCAGCGTTGCTGAGGCAGAGTGATTCGATGGCTGCACCGACGTGACAGGCGCTTAGCGTGTCATTGACCTTTCCGTCTTCGGATGTGACGACTAGGAAGAATGGTGCAGAGCTGATGTTGTAAAACGGATCCTGTGCGCTCGTAACGGCAGCTGCTGCAAGGGTGAGGGCGATGGATGAGGTTTTCATTTTGGATGATGTCGGTTAATCTCGTAGGTGGTCGATGCAATGATAGAGTCTGAAGTATGCTAGGCGTTGATCGAGTATGTAGGAGCTGATGAGAGCAGTTTACCGGCAACGGCACGGTCGAGCTTTATACTCACGATCATCCCTCGTAGTCGCCGTTTTCGCGCAGCCTCATCGCAGCTCCCTCCAAAGGTTCCACCTGCGCAGCAGTCATGTGTTCCACCATAACGGGCCCCAGCCAGCCTATGACGTTCCGCTACCCGTTAGCTTTGGCCGCCTTGCCACACCCACGATGATCCCTTCCAGTCGGCTGCATTCGCTCCGTATGCAGTACCGCACGGCATGCCCGATGAGGGTCAGCGCTCCTCAATCAGGGCAGTTATAGATCAACCCCGCGCGTTAGCGAGCGAAGCTTTCCCCAGCCTGCCGGATAAGTCTTCCAAGGTTGCATAAGTGCCACAAGTGCCACAGCCGCACAGGGCCTCAGGGTGCATGTAGCGTGAGGATCAGCTGTCAATACGAGGGTCGAATCGATAGCTCAGTACCGAATCTGCAGGTGAAAAAAGTAAAGGTGCGGCGAAAAAGCTGTGTTCGTGAGCGTGAGCAATATGAGAGGCATCATAAGCACTGCTTTGGAAGGCTGATTAAGCCTAGTACGAGGTCGTATATGACCTTGCTCGTGATGTGCTGATGCATTCAATATTGTTTTAATTGTGCACCCTCGTACGATGAAGATGATGGTGGAGGGTAGAATGTTGCTCTCCGTCAATGACGCAAGGGTTCAGACCGGTTGTAAGCCGGAGTTACCCTGTTAGCGTCAAAGCTTATCGATTCTAAACTCGCCGGAGGTGTGACATCGTCTACGGCTTCAGATTTACACCCTCACACCAACTACGAGATGAATGGCTTTGATCGGGATACTGCCTTTGCGATGGTCGCCTTGATTCACTACGCTTCCGCCAGCACCTTCCGGATACGAACTGACCGGTCGCAGCACCTAATAATATACAGAGCGCCGGACGCGTAGAATACTAAGAACAGAGCTACGAAGCCATTCTCGAGCCACCGTTGCAACTCTATACTCCTAGGGTGAGGTAAGAGCTTACGATTACATACTATAAACCGTATGTATGCTTGAGGACCTTGTTCTATCGACATCAGAGCGCTGACTGACGACAGGCGCAGTATCGCAATAGCCCTTTCGATCAACTATGATGCAACCACTGGACACCCACTCCTCGTATACGCGCAACACGTAGCTTCGTCATATAACCAACTCCGGCAGCCGATAAGCCACCACACTAGCGATGTCTTGCTCCGCCATCATATCCACTGGCACCCAGCGCAGTGGCCGGCTCGTCGTCAGCATGTGCGCTCCTCCTCTCGGCCGAGTCCCGCGATACACCCTCATAAGCAGGTTTTGGTTGCGTCCAGTACCAACAGGCCCATGTGATCCAGCAGAAGATGACATCGAATCCCACGCTGCTCACTGCTGGGTGTTCTAGCAGAGCACTTTGGATTCCCACAAAACCACCATAGGCATACGCTGTTGCGGTAGTCCATGCCAGCATCAATCCGGCATTCCCTAGGACCAGTGCCCACATGTAGCTGTAGACCTTGTCGGTGAATTGGATATCCTCGATGAAGGATGAGGCCGGTACAACAGCGCGTGCAATGGGCAAGAGCATCAAAGCGATGTGTGGAGCCATGAGCACCGGCATGAAGTGTGTAGGGTGATGCCAGTAGTGTTCATCTGCTAGTTGCATCGCGGGATAAGCAGTTGCGAAGATGGCGAAAAGGTTTAGGAGCCATGGACCTAGCCAAGTTTGCCGGCGCGAACCATATGACGATGGAGCTGGTGCCGGCGGGCTCAATAGTAAGGTGAGCATGAAGAGGTTTGTAGCAAAACTGATGGCCACAATCTGGCCAAGCAGCATGAATGCCCAGGTATATCGAATGCCGCGACGTATTCCTAGATATGTTAGTCACGGTTGTCAAGTAACAAGTGAAATCTTCTACCTTTCTGCTCCAGATATAACCCCAGACCCAATGCGAAGAAGAAGATCTGGTGTGACCACCAATACCTCGCATATCCGATGATGACAGTCTCCCATGCCTCTCGAAACAATGAAGTCTCTTTCAACCACAATCCCCAGTGATTCTGGTCAGGTTCAAGCTCGTAGTAGCTACGCCACATCAGCCAAGACTGATAGCTGACCTTGAAGTACTGGAACATGTGCGTCCATGTTGTGAGCAAGCTGCCCACAGCAAGTGCACTAAACAGCCAGACATGTCTTCTTGGTGGCAGCTGTGCGGTAGTTGATTTTCGCAACACGCTAGCTCTTTTCACGAGCCTCAGGACAATGAAGACCGCGACAGAGAAGCATGTCAAGAGATAGGAGAAGAAGATGGCATAGGGCCGGGTGTTGGTATCGGACCCTTCTGGGGGCGGTTCGCGATGCATGGAGCGGTGCGGGACAGAGTATCCAGGCGGCCCGAATCCTGGAGGGGCCATCGTGAGTCGATTTTCGGGGTTTGTTGGGCGGCCATCACGTACAGTATGCTCTCCAGCCTTTATGCTGCCGTCGACAGTGACGAAACGTGTCAAGTGCGGATCAAAGGGCTCTTCTGCTTTGCCGGCAATGTGTATTGATTAACGGCTATCTTGGGACTGAGCTCCTAGGATGCGGCCGCGGTCGGTTGTTGCGCCAATGATGGCGTGGCTGACGCAGGGATGGCCAACCTCCGCAACACGTGCCCAGGTGCCTCGGTGCCAAGGCGCCAGTGAGATCGTCATGTTTTCCCAGGTCCGTCGCGGTCTCGTCTTCGAAGATTCTCGTCCCTTGTTTTGCTTCAAGTAGCTTTCCTCCCCTGTGCTAACCTTCGCTGTTGCTTTCTCGCACATTCTCCTACTCTGTCACGACAAACTGCAAACGCCAAACCTCACAACACGGTGATGTCAGGCACACGGACCATTTGAGCTTTGCAAACCCTGATTGGCTGTTGTTTCATCATTTGGACCTCACCGCCACGCCCAAGCTACCAGACGCCCAAGTCGCGTAGCTCCGTCGATATTTTCCAGTCATCTACTGTGGTGTTTGAACATTCATTGAAGCTGTCGCCGCGATGACCGATACACCGCAGACCACGGCGGGTGCCAACCCCAAGGAAGCCAGGGTCCTAGAGCAGCATCTAGACCCAAGCTTCGACTTCTCAGAGTTTGACCCAGCGACGCCAGCGGCAGAAGAGGGCGCAGATACCGCCTCCAACTCGGGCGACCGCCAGCTGCCGGAATCATCGTTGCGGTTACAGGGTGGCGACATCCACCGCGACCTGTACAAGATTGCGGCACAGAACAGACGGCAGAAGTTGCACCAACGAGCAGCAACCTTTTCTGATGCAGTTCACTTTGGCCGCAACCCTGCTCCGTCAATTTCAGACGTTGACCATGACGAGCTACCCGTTCGCGACCAGCTCGCGCCCGGCGGCCTGAGACGCCAATACTTACAACGGCAAAGCAAGCGTGTCAGCTACATCTCGGAGCCCGTTACGCGAAACTTCATCTCGTTCCTTGAACTGTATGGCCAATTCGCTGGTGAAGATCTTGATGAAGATTCGTCGGATGCGGAATCTGCCGTTGAAGAGGAAGATCAGGGACAAGGCGAGCGGAGACCACTTCTCGGACGCCGACAGAGCTCGAAGAGACTGAGAGCTCAGGGTGATGCGGATCAAGTCAAGACCTTCTTTACCCTCCTAAAGGCGTTCATCGGTACCGGAATCATGTTCTTGCCCAAGGCCTTCAAGAACGGCGGAATGCTGTTTTCGTCGATTACCATGATCATGGTATCTGCTATTACAGCGCTGTGTTTCGAGTTGCTGCTGGCGACAAGAAAGAGATATGGTGGTGGTGGTTACGGTGACCTGGGTTCTATCGTTGTGGGACCGAGATTCCGTGCCCTCATCCTGGTCTCCATCACGCTTTCGCAAATCGGCTTCGTATGCGCTGGTCTCATTTTCACCGCGGACAACCTTCGATCGTTCCTGGATGCTGTCACTCACGCCGAGGAGCCCCTCTCGACCAATGCGCTCATCGGCATCCAGATCGCTGTTCTGATACCCATGTCTTTCATCCGAAATATCTCCAAGCTCGGACCTGCCGCCCTTCTCGCCGATGTCTTTATCCTCATCGGCCTGACGTACATCTACTGGTACGATATCTCATCGATCACCAAGATGGGCGGTTTCAACCCATCTATCGAACTATTCAACCCTCGCGACTTCACGTTGACCATCGGGTCTGCCATCTTCACCTTTGAGGGCATTGGCCTGATCCTTCCCATCCAGTCCAGCATGAAGGAGCCCGAGCACTTCAGCAAGCTCCTCTACATCGTCATGCTCATCATCACCGTCATTTTCACGTCTGTCGGTGTGCTCTGCTACGGAACCTTCGGCGAGAACGTCTCCGTCGAGGTCATCACCAACTTCCCCCAGACCAGCAAGCTCGTGAACGCCGTCCAGTTCCTCTATTCCATGGCCGTCCTCGTCGGTACACCAGTGCAACTCTTCCCCGCTATGCGTAACATTGAGCTCAAGATCTTTGGTCGCGCATCCGGCAAGCAGAGCAACATGACCAAGTGGAAGAAGAACGCCTTCAGGACGTGTCTCGTCATTCTTTGCGGTGCCATCGCTATCCTTGGAGCTAGCGACCTCGACAAGTTCGTCGCGCTTATTGGAAGCTTTGCCTGTGTACCTCTGGTGTACATCTACCCTGCTTACCTGCACTACAAGGGTGTCGCCAACCGTCCTTGGGAGAAGTTCGGTGACATCTCCATGATGGTTATCGGTGTCGTTGCCATGGTTTACACTACCAGTATCACACTCGCTAGGTGGTCTGAGACCTAAGAGAAGAAAGAGGGGTGATTGGAAGAGTACAGAAAAGTCCCTTTACAGTACGGTGGAAGCAGCGTCACTATTGCATAATTTGTTTCTCGCACGGCGTTCAGGTGGATGGGTGAATGGGCTGTCTTTGTATGGAATTTTTAACGCGCGCATGTTACAGTTACGTGTAACGATAATGGCATACTAGTACGAACTCGTCTTCTCGTATCTTCCCTGTGATGAGCTCTACAGTTCGGTTACCTCGCTTCCCCTCTCACAAGCATCTTACTACTGATCAATATTGAAAAACGCCTCTTCCAACCTACGCCAGAACGGGAACGCCTCCCTTGATGCCCAAACCTCAAGAACGCAAATGATGACACAAGCTGCCTTGAACAGCTTGAGAAGCCCGACAGAGATGTCGCAAAGGTACCGCCAGGCGACTAGCATTACCATGTCCATTAGTGTCATATCAACATCATCAGGCTCAACATCACCCAGCCACGCATTCGCAGCCTCTATCTCCTCTCTCGTCATCCTCCTCTTAACTCGGACTTCCTCTTCCTCCCCCTCCCTAATACTCCTCTCTTCTTCCCTCTCTACACCCCGCCAAACCTCCGCCAAATCCTCCAACCCTTCTCTCTTCATCTCAAACCACTTTGTCCGACACAGTGGACATTTATTGCTATTCGGCATTCCTGATGCGAGCGACTTGCGCAAACATTGGTAGCCGAAGATGTGGTCAACGCAACGCGGTGTGTTGGTGATGAGAACGGGTGCGTGAGCAGCGTGGAACGGGTCTTGACAGATCCCACATATCGTGCCTGGGGTGGGGTAGAGGGGGTGCGAGGGCAGGAGCGGGAGGAGATTGCTGGCGAGGAAGGTGGGTAGGGTGGTTGTGGAGGTTGTGGAGGTCTTGAATAGTGTAGTAGGTACAACGCGCCTACGCTGGCCTGGATTGGTTCTTGGTAAAGGGGTAGGGTCGAGGAGTGTTGCGGTGACGGAAGGGGGGAAGATTTCAGTTAGTGATGGGGAGTGATAGTCTTCTGGTAGCGCAGCGGATTCTGGTTGGGCTAGAGGGCTGGCTGGTCGTTGTATGGGAGAAGACGGACGGTATGGTTGGCTTGGGTCTATTCCTCCGAAGCGGTCGCGCCTGCCTCCTGGATAGAGATCAAGTGGTGAGATTCTCTCCCGATGGATCCAGTAGGGGCGGGTGGTTGGATGGCTTTCAGCTCCTTGGGGAGGGGGAGGAGAAGACATGTTTGTAGCTTCGGTGGTTGAGTGCTGTGGTTGCGGTGGGGGATTGTTATAGATGTTATTTTACGTTGAGAAGTGTTCACTAGTGGATGAAAATGGGCGATGGAATGTGTAGCTGCATGGAGAAGTCTAGTCGAATGGCTCGTGCCCTGGCTTTCATTGCTTTGGCCTACCGCCTACTTCACCGTACCACAAAGTTCCTTTCGAGTGATGAGAGCTTGAAGTTCAAGATTCACCTCAGGCTAATCTAAGGCTACAACGTAAGCCGAGAAAAAGATATACCCAAGGAGCCAGCTACACGCATCTAAACCGCATTCTTCTCCACTTCTGCTCTCGGATCATCGACAACCTCCCACTCATCGTCCGCGTCGATCTTGTCCCATTCCTCTTCATCCGAGTCCAAGTTCAGTGTCTCGAACTCTTCCTCGGGAACCTTCTCTTCGGAGGCCTTGGACTTATCTATAGCCAACACCCTGTCCAGCTCGGCACGGGCAGCGGGATGCGTTTGCACCGAAGCGAGGTTCTCGACTGCGAAACGCGATTTGATAGTTTTTGTGGTTGTCTGGCTCCTGACGGGCAACTGAGTCCTCCTACTTTCCACATCAGAGGGGTTGAGGGAGTATGTCGGCACATCACGTTTGGCAGGTGTTGTGGGGGTTGTGCTAGCTGTCGGTCGCGCACCAACCTTGCTCTGAGCGCGCTCCGCTTTCCTAGTAGAGGTGTCCGTCTGTGGTCCATTCCTGAGCATCTCCAAAAGCTCGGGGAAGGAGAGTCCGACATTGCCCATATCCGCGACCATTTTTTCGATATCTGCGTCGGTGTATCTTCGCTTGCGAAGATCACGGATAGTTGCCAGGCGTGCTCTGAGGCCTGGTGAGCTGTCTACTTGTGTTGATTCGTAGCCAGAAGCCCGAGATATGGTTTTTCCTGGGGCCTTCATCCCGGCATCCGAGGCCGATTTGGGTGAAGTGTAGACATTAGGCTGGTAAACTGGAGGCTCGTAAACTGTAGGCTTGAGAACTCTAGACTTGAGAGGTGTAGGCTCTCCGAAGACTGGCGGCTTATCTCGGTCACCAAGACTTCGAATTGGCAACGTAGTCCTTGATGTATCTTTGGCGGCGGAAGAAGGAGTGCTGAAATCGACATTTGCGGGAGCAAGCTTGGCGAAATGAGATCCATGAACCTCTCCCGTCTCCTGATTGATGGGCGCGATCATTTTCGCGGAGGTATCGGTAGTATTTGAAGAGGTATAGCCCCATGGCCAGGGCCGTGTGAGCCCGGGGAACTTTGCTTCGTCTGAAGTGCCGTCTTGGTTGACAGTCATGCCCACCCGAGCATGGGATGTTGAGAACAAAGGAGGCTGGTCGGGCGTGGATACGGCCCCTGGTGGTTTTGTGGTTGATGCAGGCCGTGCTGACCGTAATGATCGTGGTGGCTGTTTTGTTAACCATGATGACCCTGGTGATAGCGGTGCCTGCGATGGCAGTGGTGACAGTGATGGCAGTGATGGCAGGACTGGCGGTGATGTCATGAATGAACCTAGTCGCGATTCGGGAGAAGATTGCACTGCGTTGCGAAGCTCATGCTCGCTCTGTTGTCGTATCGGTTGGCGGTGGGAGACAGGAGAGGGTCCAACTGTGGAGGAAGCACGCACGAGAGGTCGATATGTTGACGGAGGTCTATTCCAAGGGTGCTCTGGGTCATGGGAGCGTCGTATGGTGAGCGACGAGTAGCTGGGAGGGTCATCACAGTTGAGCATTTCCCGCCTGCGCCTGGGAGGATTATTGGGAAGACTGTCTTCTGTCGGACTTTCGCAGCCCCATGTAGTTTCCTGCATGCGCCCAAGAAGAGAAGGATTGTTATAAGGATTGTCGTCCGCCGGAATTCTGGGGTCTCTTGAAGGAGACATGTTTTTAGAGGTAGATGAGAGGTCGTGAGTGGCGTGGATGTGTGGGAGTGACAGAAGTGGAACTCTGATGGCGGAAGTGCTGCTTTCAAGTAAAAGCTTTTTTGAAGTGAAATACGACCAGAGCAACCAAGCAAAGGATATGTGCGACAATGTAGCCGAGAAAGGTGTGGGAGGCAGCAGAAAACCACGGACCAGCGCGGTTGACAAGCGGTGCACCGTAGGGGTTTGGCTCAAGGTCAGCATTTTGTGTCATATTTTGGTTCAGAGGGGCGAGGAGCCACTGGTACCTTCCAACCCCATGCCAATCATCGTTCTCCTCATTTCAATTGGGCCTTGTATACGTACGCATGACTACAGGACCTCAACGCTCCAGGGGAGCTCTTTGATTGCATACATTGAAGGTTAGTTGCACACAGGAGTAAACGCGCTCTTGAGGTCTACTTGGGCGCATTCCATGCAGCGAAGGCACTCCCAAGTATGTGGCTGGATAGCTCACTTCCATCCCCGAGCGCGAATACCGAAGGACGCGATGAGTACAAGGAGTGAAGGTAGCTAATCGATAGGCCGAAGCGAAGAGGTAGCGACAAAGACAGCCAGGTGGTCAGTGTTCAACGGCTACAGCGATCGTTTGGCGGGCCTTTGCCGCGTACTATACTTAGCCACCACCACCGACACAAGTGAGAGAGGGCTTAAACATGCGATATCTCGAGTAATGATAGCAACGCTAATAGTCAGAGAGGATGCAACGCAGTGCACCATGGTGAGCGATGATGCAGGTGTCGTCCCAAAAGGGAGAGGCGGGCTTGGCAACGCTATGGCCAGCGCGATGGGCGGCCCACTCGATTGTTTGGATTCGTCCCGCGTCACAACATTCAAGGTCCAACACCCCAACGCCCCGACGACGACGCCCCCGGACTGCCCTTTTGCCTTTGGCGTTGATATACACGACTGAATTGCTTCGAGACGACATGCTCAGCTAACCTAGACAACACCTGACCTTTACCCGGAACGCGACTGCCAGCACCGCGACGCGCCCAACCACCCGCACTTACTTCTACCTCTCGCACATTCGCCATGGCTGCCCGTACAAAGGCACCCACTGTAGGGTCCGCTGGATGGATCCTCGAGGAGCGCCATCAATCCAACACGCTTGTATCCCAAGAATTGGAGGATTTTGGCTTCTCTGTGCGCAACGAGCTGGAATGGCTCAACGAGCACATGTTCGACATTTTGGCCAGCGACAGACCGTATGTCGCGTCTACCTTGCGTCAACACGCGCCAGACTGACTCTCCGGTAGACACAACCTCGATGTCTTCAAGACGCCCGGCAAATTACGCGGCAAGACGCCTCGCACCGCGCGAAAGAAGGCGGTCGATCGCCAGGTAAGAGTTTGCGCGTCGCCTTCCATCCCATACTAACATCAGCCAGCCTCTTGCCAGCATCAAGTCTGCGAACGCGCAGAAACGCACAAGCGCCGCCGAAGAGAGTCTACGAAACGTCAAGGCTAGATTCCAGATCGCCGAAGACGCAGAGAACACGGTTCGCCAATCGCCTACCGTCGCCCGTACGCCCATCGCGCGACAGCTGTTTACTAAGCCCGAAAGCGCCGGCAAGGAGAACGTTGACACTAGCTTCCAAGCGAACGTATTCGATAAGCGCCCAGCACAGCCTCTTGCACCAGCATGGAACCCTGTCCAGTCCTCGCAAGAGACAGTAATGACTTCAGAAGCCAGCGAGGTCTTCTCACCGCCACAAAGCTTCTCAACACAACCCACACAGCCCACTCAATCCTTCCGTCAATCGATACACGATAAGGAAGAAGACCGCGACACTGGCGATTCTTTCGTTTCAGCGAATGAGGCTTTCGCGAGCAAGAATGCCTCGCGCGAAGCTTCGCGCGCCAAGGACGCGGATGCCGATGCGATGGAAGTGGACGACGAATACAAGGCCGACCGCTCGCGATCTGATGCCGATGGTACAATGATTCACCATGACCTTTCTGACGCGGAGGATCACAGCATGGAGGATATGGAGGACTTCCCAGAGCCACCACGCGTAGTTTCCGAACAGTACAGCATCTCCGCCGAGACCCACGACGCGCTTGACACCGCGAACAACCGCGCCCTGGCGCCTGAGCCAAAGAACATCTACGCGCCCGACCACTCGACTACGCCCTCAGGCCCGCCGCCTGCGTCCCCAGAAGTTGAGCACAACGATACCCTCATCCATCATGATGTCGATGATCAAATGGACATGGACGATGATGTGCGCTCCCCTTCAGACAACTCCAGCCCTGTAAAGCCGCTCGTTAGGAAAAGCAGTCTTACCTTTGCCTCCCTTCCCGCACGCGAGCCATTGCTCCCGAAGAAGAGCATGGGCAACCGAGTATCGCGCATTAGTCACATCGACCAGAGCAAAGCCCGCAACAGCCAGATGGGCAGATTCACAGGAGGAAAGAGTCTGGGAGGCTCGCAGCTCGCGCATCCTGCGGAAATACAACACGCCGATGACTCGGATGTGGATATGGAACGCCCGGAGCTTCAGCGAGAGGAATCGGAGACAACGAAGGTTCACAACAAGACCTCGACCCAGCGTCTATTCGAGCGAATCAACATGCTCAAGCAGCAGAACGAAGCGCCGAAGCGCATTAGCCAGAACATCACATCTGCGCAGTCGCAGCCTCAGGAACCCACACAAGCAAAGGAAGAAGTGGCACCTGTTCAGACTTCACAGCCAGCATACCCGAGTCTCCCAGCACCCGAACCCGCACAAGAGGACGATGACGATGACGACTGGATCTCGCCGGTTCGGACAGCAGCAGTTGCACCCAAGGTCGCCAGGCCTGCTTTTAACAAGAGCCATACTGCTGACGTCCAGGTCTCTCCAGCTAGGCATGTGCCGCCGAAGCTCACTTCAGTCTCAAATCCGGATCTCACAGCAGTTGCTGAATCAACCACGCCGGTTGGCTCTCCGACTAGTAAGAAATACATGGATGGCCCCCTCAGTGCTTCGAAATCTAAACTGTATTCAGCATTCCGCGCAGCCAAAGAGAAGCTCATCGGATCGAGTGCTACCAGCGCTCAGGTGAAGATGGATGCACTCAAGGAGAGCCCTGCTAGGCCCAAGTTCCCCTCTTCAGATCCATCAGAAGATGCCCTAAGCAGCCCCAAGCGCGCAGAGAGACCGGCCACTATCTTCACTCATATGCGCTCACCTTCCAAGGACTCCATCAAGTCCGGTAAGAGTGCTACCATGCCCGGTAGCCCACTCAAGGGAGACGGTCGACGGACTCGCAGCTCCACTGAACGCGAGAAGCAGAAGGAGAAGGATGCGAGAGAGAAGGAAATGAGAGAGACCAAGCAACAACAGCGTGCTGAGGACAAGCTCAGGCAGATGCGCGAGAAGGAACAAAGCAAGGCCGCTGCACATGCCCAGAAGGCCAGAGCCATGGGCGCAAAGACACCGACCGCTATGTCGTCGCAATCAAGTCTTAGGCAACCCACTGCATCAGCTGCGAGTAAGACACCAGCGCAGGCGGCACCGCAACAACCCGTGTCTCGACCTGGTATCCCTCGATCGAACACTGCTTCCTCCAGGGAGCAAGACGTGGACTCTGGCGACGAAATGCCACCCCCTCCACCTCCCAAGAGCCTGTTGCCTACCACTAAGACAACGAAGGCACCTCTTCGGGAGCCTAGGAAACTTGCCAAACCATCAAGCAAGGACGCTATCACAAAGGCAAAGGCACCCCAGAAGATTATGGTCAACCTGAAGAGCAGCCAGTACGGACAGGCACCTCCCCCTGCTGCTCGTCCGGCTCCGTCATCTAGCAAACCTCTCCCATCGGCTCCTCAGAACTTGGGCAAATCTGTAGGACCTTCATCAAGGCCTCCTACAGCCGCAGCGAACCGCCCAGCTTCAGCTTTGTCTACCAAGTCTGCACCCGGAACCAAGTCTGCAAGGCCGATCTCTAAGCCTCCCGCGCCCCAAGCCGCCCGCCCGCAATCTGTTGTTGAAAAGCCCAAGGCTTCAACCTCTCAACCACCGCGCGCTGATCTTGGAGCTGCCCGACCTATATCTCGCCTGCAGACGGTTCAGGATGCGAACCGCATCAACATTCCTCCTGTTAACCCTGCAAAACCTCCTCCCAAGCGACAGTTCCCAGGCGAAAGCGATGAGACCCTGCATCGCCCAGCCAAACGACCTTCGCAACAGGCGAAGAATCTCAACCCAACTACACCAGCGCATGCTCAGTTTGCGAAGGGCAAGATTCCGTTCGCGGAGTCCGCATACCAACCCCAATCCCAGGCACCCACGATACAGTACCCCAACGGAGATGACATCAAGCTGCCTGAGATCATGACCGACTCGGAAGACGAAGACTCTGAGAACGAGTTCGAGCAGCCTAGCTGGGTTAACACCCCGAACCTCCGCGAGATGCTCAGCAACCAACAGCTCATGGATCCCGAACACATCTTCGGCCCCATTGCACCGCTGGAGATGGAAAAGGTCTTCCCCAACAAAGAGCGCCACAAGCGTTTCCGCGAGCGCACCAGCAGCGCCTACTGGGCCAACGACGAAGTCACAGCTGAAGAGAAGCGCAAGGAGCGCGAGGCAAGAGAACGCCTCGTTCGCGATGGCGGGTGGACGTACAACCCCTCGCCTCTTCCTAAGCAATCTGGCTCATCCCGTTGAGACTATCACGACGGCATATGTGGGGTGTCATTACATTCTTCATCCATTGTATGTGCATGCTCCATCCATAACGAGCATGTTGAGGCGTAAAACTTTGTGTATTGTGTATATATTATATCGGGCGCAGCAGCATCACGACCGCACGAAGCGCATGAAGGAGCAGAGTGAGCGTGCTTCTAAAGGGTTTTCGTCATTGTTTTTATAAGGTGTTTTGTAGGATGGGATGGACGAGCATCGGCCCCGATTGAGTGGCTGGCTATGATTGCTTGGTGTTTTGAATGGGCGTTTTTTTGTTCTTGCTTACTTTCTTCTGAGATAATCTTTTGTGTAGTCGTGGTCAATGATGAGACTATTGTCATGTTCAACTGAGCTGTTCAGACTGTGTGTTTGACGATATGAGCAACGTCTGTGAACGTGCTGTGGCCTCATGATATGCGTACCATCAGCGCATCCATTCAAGAGCCTATGAACTGACTGGAGACTGTACAACCGCTGTAAGAGTCAGTCACAGTGTTTGCTATGGTCCGCCTGACTCGTCCCGTCCCCGCAAGACAAATACCTCTTCCTACAATCGAAAGCAAGTTCAACATTCCGTACGAGCCAGTCAAAAGTTCACTCTAAGCGCCGGTACAATGCCTTCAAAGAGCGTTCCAGGCCCTGCTATCAAAAGAGGAAGTGACAGCGGAAGGCAGAGGACAAAATAGGCCGACTGCATCAATACGGTAATGGAAATGTGATATACAGGCTTACTCCATAGCGGGAGCATGTACCAAACGTGCGGTTCCTGACAGCCGTGACGTCCTCCCAATACTTGGAACGCAGACGGATATTACCTCCACGACCGGGAGCGGGGTTTTGTCAACTACTTCGGCCGGCAGTATAGCTTGGAAGAAGACGGAGCGTCAAGCCAAATGACAGGCTGTCCATAAATGTATCATGACGCTTATCGGTGAACTAACAAAAAGCGTCCGTCGGCGTCTTCGGCACGTATCTTGAGTTGCCCGGCTGGTTGCATGGTGGCGGCCACGTTGGTGGAGGGTATATAAACGTGTCACAGTCTCTTCCTTTTCACACCGATAGGATCGTCTATCAGTGCGGGCCTCCGCACGGGAGCGGAGCGGAGGAGGGAGAGGGTACTTACATGAACTAGACCATAGCTCGATGGCGTCTTCACCGTGTGCGGCAATTGAATGGAAGAGGCCGCCCTACTCCGAGGAGTTGCAGCGTACATTTCCCCTACGGTACCTTTGCGTGTGTGTGACCCGATGTGCTGGCTGGTGTGGTGGCCACCGCCTAAAGAGATGGAAAAGACAATGACAAACACGTGAGGTCATGTGAAGAAGAAGAACATGTGACGCGCGTTCGTAAGGGGGAGAAAGACGAGGTACCTTGCCGCAGGAAGGAAAAGTAAGAAGGGAACGGGTCGCGAAGAAAGCCCAAAGAGTGAGGCATGCCTGCCCTAATCGGCTCACCTTCCGTAGCGACTGTTCAACCATGCTCGCGCATAAAGACTCGCACCGTGACACCTGTCAGCGCTGTCAGGAACATGTCAAATCGTACGCCGTGGTACCTGAAGCGCCCAAGCTAGCCGGTGCCGTGATACTTGTCCTCATTTGCGCATCTGACCCGGAGCAGGTGTTTGGGGTCTGTCTGAGTAGATTGCCAAGGACTATGTGCATGCAAGCTCCCTGTAGTTGTTCGCCGTCCTTTTTGAATGGTTCGGCGTCGATGGATCCAATAGAGTGAATGATCTCGCTTGGTCGCGGCGACTAGAAACGGGCATCGGTTCGTGCGATCCGTCTGGGTTTCCAGGTCAATGGAGTGGACTACGCCTCGGGCACTATGTTAGCACCATAGATGGAGATCGCGGAGGCATCTAGCGGACATGGGTAATATTGCGTGAGAGATGGACCTAGTAGATAGGCAGCGGTATCGATATCGGATACCTATCTCAATTGTTGCACACCGAGAGGGGCAGGGTGAGGCTCCTCTTGTCGCACTGAGAGCATCGAATTGCGTTCTCAAGAACCAATACACCGGTGTGCAGCTAGTAAAGCGAGTATCGGTGTGGTGATGCGCGCATGCTTTTGCTGCTTTCACTGAACGTGCATCTGCTGCTCGAGTGTCGTCGTAAGTCGTCCTACCGTGTGGAAAGCGCCACAAAGCTTGATTGCATCACCGCAGCTGTCAGTCAGAACCTTCTCCGGGGTACAGAGCGTGCTCCCTCGACTATTATGTGCACCAAACGTCCTTTCGCAAGACGCTGTGTGCCCGCAATTCGTCACCTGTAACGCTCCTTGACAGTCGTTCTTGAGATTTTAACCGGAAGTCGTGCTTTCTCATAGACACAATGCGAGGATCATCCTTGCATCCTTCTTGTTTAAGCGAAAAGGCACTACCAGGCGCGATCGTGAGGTTGCGTTATGGAAAGCCTAACAAGATGGCAATTAAGGAGTCCGTCGTGCAAGAGTGGTTTGGTGGGGCAGCGGACCGACTGCACTCTTGTTTCCGCCTCGTCAGGTTGTGTGAGACACGTCCCAACGCGGCACCCGTCGGGCACGAGGAAAGGCAATTCTGACAGCTTGGTGGTACTATTCGATGCGCCAGAGGGGGCGGAGTACCGTTCAGGCTGTGATATTTGAGATAGCCTTGAAGGGCTACGGGCTTTTCTCTTGTGCATGCCGTGACGTTTGTGGAACGATCGTGAAGACAACATCGGTGAAAGCAAGAATACTGGGGTGAGCCAGTGCCTCATAATCTTGATCGACACCAAGAAAACCAAGAGAGTTTTTCGTATAGTGGATGAATTTATGATAGTCGTGTCGCGATTTGACACATGCTTTGCATGAGAAGGCCGTTGAGAGATAATGGAACAAATGCGTTGAGGATGTACGCGTCGCCTGAGTACGTGAGGCACGACTAGTTCAGTACATCCTCTATCGACACGTTGTCGCGCATTTTACTTTCTGGTTTTACCCAAAGAGGCACCACATCCGATATTTCCACCTAAAAAGTAGCTGTGTTACGAGACTACATGTCGTGCTGAATAGACGCATCGCTGGATACGCTCGACTTGCGCATGGGTTCTTGGACTTGTCCCCTCGATGCTGTTCGTAGTCTGTCTCGTGCATCTGGTGCTTGCTGATGCGGTGAACAGCTTGAGGCGATGGAGTGCATGATTCCTCTAGTCTTTCATTACTCATGGCAGACCCTGGTCAACTTTGGGAGGACGACCAACGGCGCCGATGCGTACGGTAAAACGGCTCATCAGAGGTACGAGCATGTTGACAGCGTTGTCGTACAACCAGTTCTCTTAGACGCTGGTCCTGCGACGACACCACAGCGCGCGCTCAGCATGGCGTGTGGCCGGGTTGAGATGTTTATTCACCTGCGTCATGTCCAATAGACACAGCTATCACACCAAGACATGGCTTCGCCACAAAATTGTTTTGCCTTGCTCGATGCGGGCCATAGCTTTGGACTCGGAATTGGGTGCGAACTCAAAGAGGTCGCTGGTCATGGCTCTGTACCTGCTGATGTTCGCCGCTCAATTCCAACTTGGGCTCGCCGCACCGCAGTTTCACCCTGAACAGACCTTGCTGATCGAGGTAATTCGAGCCGACTGTCATCCCACTGTGACGGCTTCTGTGTAACCAGCGGAAGCGGAAAGAGTCTGGGCACATGCACAATGATCGATAGCAAGCGCCCATCTCCTCCCCATCTGAGCGCCATGCGAATGACCATCATCCTCATAATGCTTTGATCCTTGGCCCAATCAGCGCAATGAGCTCGAGCGAGTCCGCTTAGGATCTTACGAAGTCACTCTTCTTTGACCGGAAGGCAGTGTGAGTTGTTCGAATCTCCCACCGCCGGCCACGCACAGTGACAGCGGGTAAGGCTGTAAGTATCCAAGCTGCTCTGCAGAACGGCACCAATTCGTCAGGAAATAAAACGAAAAAATACACAAGAGCCCTGGAGACGACTCTCATCAAGCCGTGGTCACGGGTCGCGACAGCTGGTGCAGCAACCTGGCTTTCGTCTTCTTTGAGCGGTCTGTACTGAGACATGAACACCGCCTTTCTTCGTGAGCAGGCCTGCAATCAATCTGACCGTATGTCAAAGCGAACGTGACAACGCGACTTGTTTGAAAAGGTCCGGTGAGGCAAGGGCCCGTCGAGAGTCCACTGTGAATGACTTCGCGTCGCAGGCAGGTGAAAGGGCTTGCATTAGAGCGCGCCATGTCTCACTACGAAGAGAAAGATATGTCTGATCCAGAAATTGCATTCAGCCTGCAATGTTTGACGGTAGACAGATTGTTGTTGCAGAGACAAGCCAGCAGTGTCTATGCTGTATACCGTATCTCGAGTATCGCCAACGGGAGCAAGGCTGAACACACACCGACAGTGTGTGCACCAATGACAGGTTCCAACGGAGTTGCAATTGTGCAGATATCCGAGATACGTGAGGAATTGGGCCACGTTTGCAACGAAAGGTAGGAGGGACGTGCGCCGTACTTCCACGGGACGCTGCAGGTAAACATTGCACCGATCCGGTTCTTTCATGCCAGGCCGACAGGGAGTATGCCAGAATAATCTGGTGTTCTCAGAAGGATTGCACAGGAACAATTCCAGTCTGAGCATGCCACTCGTACGGACTGACCAGGTACATGCGGCGTGGTGGTACAATCGCCAGGTACCTTCAGCAGCGGATACCGCTGGTATGGACGTAGCGATGGACTAGCCTCCCACAAGCCATGTTCCGTCTGGAGATATGTATAGGTGCCAATCAGGAAGCACAAAATGCCACGTCCTCCGCTGATACCGCCGGTGGCTGAAGAGTTGCTGAGCTGCTCAGCGCTGCCAGCTCGCACGTCCGCGAGCTCATTGGAAATGTTTTGGTCGGCGCATATGTCCTCTCGACAAAGGAACTCATGTATGTCCTGGTGCAGATGCAGGGTTCAGGGCGGATGTTGTGTTTGATGCCGTACGACGCTATCCCCTCGATCCCTCTTTCACTATCGCATTGTTCAGATCCCAGCACTTGCTTTCGGCAACGGCCGTTTGGTCCAATGAATGGATCCACCACGTCGTAACCTGACAAGCCATGTAGTGTGGACGCTGGTCCACTTACACACCGGACGTAGTCTGCAAGGCGCTTGGACAAGCTTTGGCGAAGTGCGTCGCCAGGACTGAGCAACTAGCGGGCCGAAGTGAAGGCATGAGTTGACCCGTTAAGAAGCCGTGTACAGCACAAGTACCTTGCCCCAGGATACCGTCCTCCTTAGTGACATTAGCCGAAAGCTCTCCCGAGAGGATAACCTGGTTCGTTTCCCTACTCTTGGTAAGACTTGCATCTCATCTTGGTCGACAGCATCTGCACGATCGCCTCTTCTTGACACTTGCTGACTTCGCTGTCAAAGTGACTGGTCGACTGGTACTGTTGCGATAGCCGAGCAAAGTGTCCGTTGGATACCACACGAGGTCCATCCAATCGCCACGGGATCATTCCGTTTGTTGGGCGGAGCCACTGCTGTCGTATTGGGTCATCACCAACGTGTAGCGCACGTCTCCTCGCCATCATCTACCCCATCAAGCGCGTCGTCGCCCAGGTCCTCTTCAGTCGAACTCAGTACGTACGTCGCAATGACAGTCAGTTGTATCTGGTGCCGTCTGCTAATTGCAAGAAGATTTGTCGCAAGCGTCTGGTAGCCTCCGATCCACGTCCGTACTGGCCGGAGGTATACGGTGCTCATTTCGTCCTCGTGAGCATTTCGCAAACGAAAAAGACGTCAGCCTCTTCTTCCCGTCGCTGCCACCCAAACCCTCTCCACTCCAAGTCGATCTTTCCGTTCCACGGCAGCTTAGTCTCGCTTTCCCACCTGGTCTTTGCGTCTTCAAGTCCACCGTTCCTGCCAAGTACCGGTACCTTTCGAAAAGTACCTGCACCAACAGTCTTCGTCTCATCAACCGCAAGGTTCGCGAGCTATCGTTATGATGAAGATATCGCAAATGCTGAACCCTATCTGCGGTGGCCGCGACGACCACCGCAGTTCGAACTCGCCGACGCCAGCTCCATATCCAGTGGCTGCGGTCTCAGAGCCAAGACGACAAAAGATTCCGAAGGACGCTCCAATCTTTTCAGAAGGCAACAGAACCGTCGGTAACGTCAACTTCCCACCACACGAGGCCGGTGAAGACCATGAACTATTGCACCAGCATCGCCGGTTCCAAATCTATCCTTTGGGAGAGATATCCAGGAAAGGTGTAAGGCACATCCCGTACAACAGCGATAAGAAGGCCTTCCATGAAAAGACTGGACGAGAAGCTTTTGAAAGTAGGTTCTCTTCATCCTCCTGCTAGCTTGATGCTGACTTGGGATTAGTGTTCCAGTACACGTACAAGAGACCAGACGATGAGAAAGAGTACACTGTTGTCTGGGACTACAATGTCGGTCTCGTTCGCATGACGCCTTTCTTCAAATCGTTGAAGTATTCAAAGGTAGGTTACTGACTAGCCCAATAGATGAAGAGCAAACTGACTGGTGCAGACGATACCGGCCAAGGCGTTGAGAGAGAACCCTGGACTGAAGGAGATCAGCTACAGTATCACCGGTGGGGCTCTAGTCTGCCAAGGTCAGTTGTAATAGCAGTCATACGGAGATGGGTACTGACTTCTTGCAGGCTATTGGATGCCATACCATGCAGCCAAAGCTATAGCAGCGACATTCTGCTACGACATTCGATGGGCACTCACCCCGGTATTCGGCAACGACTTTCCTTCCGAGTGTCTGCATCCGAAGGACCCATGCTTTGCGAAATTCCTCATTGACCCGACCATTGTGCAGTTCTGCGCGCAAGAGACAGTTCGTTTCGCAAAGCTTGGTCCTGCGTATGCTGTTCCCAAGCCCGACGCATCGTCGCTGATCGAGACACCGAAGATGCACTGCGAGCCGCCCTTGCGCAAAGAGAAGATGGTCATGCAACGGCGCGCGCGACCGACCGATATCGAGAGCGGGTATGGGACAGATACTAGTCGGCATGGCAAGTATCTCTGCTCGCCTGAAGTGTCTCCTCGCACTCAGTTCACGCCCATCAACCGCTCGCAGTCTCCATGGTCGCCACGCACAATCGGCTCTTCCCTCTTGGGCTCGCCTATCAGCTTTCAGGCGCCTCCGGGTTTACTCACGCCAACGTCGGCTCCATACGAGTACCACGTTGAAGGCTTCCGAGCGAAGCGGACACATTCGAAAGTCTCTTATGACGACCGCGTCACTCGTCCCGGTACAGCCACCACGGTGGACAGCGCGCACGGCTCAGAGGTGTCCGGTGGCGACGACGACCATAATGGCGATGATGTCAGGGCGGCGGAGATGTTGTTGTCGCTCTGCACTGGAGACAAGACGATGCCACCGACGAAGCGGACGCGTTGTGGTTCGAGGTTCTAGGAGCGGTGTTCCCCACCTTCCTCGCGATATCGATGACTAAAATACCGCCGGTGGTGCTTTCCTTTTCCGTCAGCTCATGACGTCTCGTAGCTTTTCCAGCGCGCATCGTCGGCACACTCGTTAAGCAACCTGCATCCAGCCTGGCTTCTTCATTTCAAAGATATCAAGGCGCACTCGTTAAGCGATTTGCATTCAGCTAGGCTTTTTGACTTTTCAGGCGCGCTATTGGCGCTTCGGTGTCGCTCTTCGGCGTTGTTTTCCCCTATTTGTTTTTCACCAGAAAGAAAATACATAGCATCAGGCAAGCATCCCTGCATGAGCAATATCAGGCGGTCTGGCAAACATCATACTCAAAAGTGTAGATAGGTAGATAGCTGCATCTTTTGTGCGTAATTACAATCTTGCTATGGTCATCCCGTGTCTTATGGATTACTATCGTGCAAGCTCACTTGGAAGCTGCCTTCTGGCTCTCAATCCTCTTCCTTGTCCCATCGATAACCGCCTCTTCGTCCCAGATGTATGTCACACTTTCCTGCTTGTTGACCTCAGCGGCCCACTTGGAGAAGTTGGGCAGTGCATCGAGGTCAGAGATGATGGATTTCGGAAGCAATTCATGCTTGGCCATGGCGTATGTGCGGATAATGAAAGGTGCCGTC
This sequence comes from Alternaria conjuncta, assembly GCF_024043145.1. Taxonomy (NCBI): domain Eukaryota; kingdom Fungi; phylum Ascomycota; class Dothideomycetes; order Pleosporales; family Pleosporaceae; genus Alternaria; species Alternaria conjuncta. The sequence continues at coordinate 2,743,404 of NW_026250090.1, read as the reverse complement.
AGAGCCTGCTATGTGTTAGCGTCGCTCGTAATCGTCTGACAATGTACTTACCTCAGCCAACGTGACCTTCTGGCTACCTCCAAAGAATGGTTTCGCGTCCTTCAGTAGCGGCTCGATCTCCTTGGTTACCACGTTCACGAATTCCTGGCTCATCTTCGCTTGCTCATCCTTGGAGTCGCACATCAAGATCTTGTAGAAGAAGCTCCCCGCCTTGCTAAACCAGGTATCGACGAAGAAACTGATTCTCGCCCGGGTCAGAGCTGCTTCTGGGGTGCCAGATGCGGGGAGAACATGTGAAGGGTACGCATCTGCCAGGAACGTTGCGACGACGCCGGACTCTGTGATGATTTCGCCATTGAAGTTGATGGCGGGGACGAGGCCGCGCTTGGGGGTGTTAGTACTACTCAACTATATGGAAGCAGGCATCAAATTACAGGGTTGATCTCAAGATACCACGGCTCCCTCGGTTTACCCAAATCGATAATGACCTCCTCATACGGAAGCCCCAATTCCTTCAGCACCACATGAGCTCGGTGCGCCCAAGGACAGCGATGATTAGTGTAAAGCGTGATCTTGGGCGCATTTCCATTGACTTGAGCCATAGCGATTGATGTAGAACGTCGAAGATGATGTCAGCGCTAGGTGACAATGCGGCTGAGAATGCGGGGAGAATATGCGGAAGATACGACTAGAAATGCCAAGTTGGAAGCTTAACTGATGCAGGACTAAGAGGTGCTTTGAGGAGAAACGGTGATTATTTATGTTGCTATGGTTAATATCGCAACTCGGTGTTGGGCTTAGAAATCAGCACGCTGATGTATTACGCCGGGCGTGCTGGGAGGGGCGATGCATGCCGATATGTGGGGTATGCCGTCCGTGAAGTCGTGCGCCTAACCCCCGAGCCTTTTGGCCCGGACCTCCGTGTCATGAAAGGCTGGATGCCTGATGAGCGAAAGCTCGGCGGAAGCCAACGTTGCATGATGACCGAATCTTAACATGAAAGGTCCGCAAGATCGGCGGAAGACAACTATGCCTAGTGGTGCATGTAGTTCGCCAGGGCTGGGCAAGGCGGTTTCTTACAAGCTCCGAAGACGATGCAACCTGAGCGTTCCAAGAGACCAGCCCGACGTGGGCTATAGTAGATCCCCATATGCGCATTGATCGGTCTCCGAGCCAAAGTGTAGTATGAGGATCGAGAGCCCATGGTGTTCAGCGGATGATGCCATCGCCCTCGACCTTCCACTCCATAGCGGTCGCGTCTGTCTTCTTCTTCGCCCTGCGCTTCTCATTGCGCAGTCGCCTCTTCTCCTCGGCGTCCTTCTCCAGCTGCTCCTTGGTCATGGCCAATCTTGCATCCAGATCCGTCACCTCCATAAACTTGTCCTCGTCTCGTTTGCGCTTGAGATATCGTAGGCGTTCTCGTACTTCGTGGACTGTCGCGCGGTGGACCTCGCCCGACTGGCCCGTTGCGACCAAATGCTGCTTGCTATTCAGATGCTCGACGTACTGGATGTTGTCCCTGATGGCTGTTAGCATAGTTCATAGGTTTTAGGTTTGCGACAATAGAAACGTACTTGAATGTAAGATCGCAGGCTTGACAGTATGCGCCCGCACCGCGTCCCCTCTTGCCAACAGCGGCTGCTGCTGATGTGAGGGTTTGTTTTCCGATCATCTTGCTCCAGTCTATGCGCTCTGATCTGGCCTCAGTCTGCTTTAGATCATCAGGCGTGGACGCCCTCCGCCTGTACGTCTTGCCCGCCAGCTTTGCCTCATACCGCTCTTTGCCCTCTTCGCGATCTTTTGCCTCCCTATCCTTCGCCCGCTGGGCCATCTCTTCGCGATCCCATGTTTTCCTGAAGTCTGTGTCGCCGCCGCCAGACGTTCCGTATGCGCCTGCTTTTCCGCTCATGATGGGCGACTCGATCAAATACGCCGTTTGCGATCGCGTGTATGTGCCCTTCGATTGTTCAAATTTAGGCGACCGTCAAGTTATTCAGTATGTCGCGTGGTACCGTGCGGAATTTGTGTGGTGATGTTGGTGGTGATGTGTCTAGGATTTCTACAAGCTCAAGTCGCGACTTCCCAAACCATGGGTGCACGGACTTACGTAGCGGAAGGTGCCTTAGGCATGTACTATCGGCTATCGCTCAACGTCACACTGAAGAATCATCGAACTTTGATTGTATCCGAGTAAATTATAGGAGTAAATTCAGGTTCAGGTACATGTTGAAGATCTGATAGTACCCGCTGCGAATGAAACTCCTATGAACGAATACTCCTCGCTATGCTTGATTTCGCTTGTGAATATAGAGCGGTCGCGATACCAGAAACGCGACCAAATTCAATAGCGCCAGTACATGCGACAGTATGTCTGTGCCACTCCTTATTTCTTCATCGCTTCGAAGGCCGTTCATGCCTGCAACAGCGGTACTACCCACTACCATCCGCTCTGTGAACGTGACAGGACGTTATGAAGTGAGCCTAGAAAACAAACGGAAAGAAAGTAGATGTCCAGCGATTTAGTATCCGTAGGGATCGGGCGGCCGAGGATACGACCCGTTGTGGTGGATTGGCGGAGTCGGCACAGCAGGAGGTGGCACTCCACGCATCACTCTAAGAGCCATGTGTTGCTGCGGCACTGATCCCTCCCTCTCCCGTCGCTTCTTTTTCTTCTGTTTGACTCCATAACCTACATCCGCGTAGCCTGCCGCGGCGAAGGGTGGTTCAACGACTTCTCGAGAGCGATCGTCCGGCAGTCTGAGCTCGACAAGGCTGTAGAAGTAGTCCAGCACTTCTGGATATCGCAGCACCGATGCGCGCCAGTCGGCGTCGATACCGCGCTTGAGTTCCGCGTGCGCCTCTGCGATCTGTGTCTGCAACGTCGCAACGTACATGGGGTGTATCGGCGGGTGACCAGAGTATCGCATGTAGACCTCGTAGTTCGGGAGGGAGGCTAGGTATGATGAGTGCGCTTGCTTGCGTGTCGAGGTTAATCTTTCGAATGCGTTGAGGATATGCTGGCGCGCATTGTTGATCACCCAGTCTCTACACATGGTCAGCACGTACTTCAAGGAGTGGATCTGGATCATACCGTATCTCAGCCATGCGATCTTCCATAGCACGCGCCTCAGCCTGCTTGACGGCTATTTGTAGCCGCTCCGATTCGCAGGAGCATTCAGGATACGGCGGCGCATTGCAGATGGCACAGTTGGGAGCTGCATCCATTTCGTGGGTAGCAAATTGGTGAGCCACTGCTAATCATCGTCGGTCCAGAGTGGGCCGTACACGTTAAGAAGCTGCCTCGGAGCTCGCTGCAGAGGCAGAGTGAGGCTGCGGTATGGAGTATCGTCGGTTTAAAACAAGCCCTAGGCGGATGCTCGCGCTTGGGTAATCAGGCACAGGCGGTGACAAGTGACATGTTACATGACGAGCAATGTGGATGCCAGTGACGGGGACTGGCTAGCTTCGGGCAGCTTATGGGCGGATTGATGTATTGGACAGACGTGCGGATGCGTTATGAGTTGGCAGAATCGCTAAGGTCCGCTCGACACCCAACCTGCGCTATGCCAAGGCTGTCTACATATAACAGTCCAGAGTCCGAGGAGTCCATCGGAAGCTAGGCACATGTCGACTACTATGCTTCACCGTCTTATGGTGATGGAGGACAGCCTTGATCGTGAGTACAGAGCTGTAAGTCTGCGTGGCACATGTCAGTACTCGATCTTCGCATCAGGTTACCCCGCCTTCGCTTCCAGCCTTGTCCGACCCCTCGATGCTCTCCGATCAGGACCAGCGCAAGTGTGCTCCGTATCCAAAGCTGTCTGAGACGTGACATGAGTGATATGCATCATTGTGGTACCTGAAAAGCAACGTGAGACGGATGGTTGGGTGCTCTAGGGCGTCATCTATCCGCTATTCGCGATTTGCTTGAGTTGATTAACATCAGGCGATGTCGACTCACCGTCAGTTCTAATCTCGGCTCGTTCCGGTATATGTCTGATCTATGGGCGGTTGATGCTCGGTATCGCTTGGACTTCCTGGTGCGCGAGGTAGGCTGAGTGACCCAGGACATGGAGAAACCTGTGCGTGGGATACCCGTACTTTGAGTGAGTGAGATGAAGTCTGCAGAAGTCATGTACAGCTTCAAAGAAAAAGAGCGACTTCGATACATCTGTCGACCACTAAGCCTGGCAGATGTTCTGTTGTTATGTTCTGTAGGTGCCTCCCTAACACGGCAGGCTTCGTGACGTCACGCGTCACTCTTGCCAAAGCTAGCTTCTTTCATCCGTGAGAACAACATGAAACTCCATGCGCTCCTGTGGACGTCGGTTCACAACCGTTATCATGTTCTACCGCCTGGCCCTATTTAAGACGACAGCCTCCGCGTGCTGAACGGGTCAAGTCCTCCCGAACAGCCGCCAATCCTTCGGTCCCAACGTTCAAATTTTCGCCGACCTTCGCAAACCTCCGATGAACGGTGCCAGTTGACCGCTTGCTGCATGGCGTGCATATTTCGATACGTGACGGCTGCGGTTGCCGATTTCGCATCCTCCGCAAAGTCTTCCGAGCCTGGAGCGGCACCCCATTCCAACATGCAGTGCGCCCAAACGGTCTGCTATCTTCTAGATCCTCGACGACCAATTGCAAACCTGCCACAAGAGCTAGAGGATGACTTCCGCCATGTTCGTGCATCGCGCAGAACCGATGTGGGGTATGTCAGCTTCAGCTTTGCTGGGGTTCAATAGCCCGGTAATATTCGCGTCTTTGAATTGTTGGACTGTCGCAACGTCTCACATCCTCGCAAAACTGTGTAGGAGACTTTAAACCGACGTTGACTCCATCAAGCTGTACATACGTCCTGATCAATTGTTCACTTCCAGCCTACGCATCAAGTGTCCAACACCGCGATTTCATGCTAATGACTCAGCGGTACGAACGCGTTCTCTATCGGATGACTAGGCCGCTCAAGACTGGCTAATCTGTATCCTGCACGCGCACGGACTGCGCCCTTCAACTCGACATCTTTCAGAATACGGTTTAGCGTCTGTGGAAAGTGTGCAGTGCTTTCTTTGGCATGGTCCTAAAGATGAGTCCAAGCCAGCAGTCATACTTAGCATTCATACTTCCGCAACGACATCTTGCGCCTTATTGTCAAATCTGTACGGAGGGCGCGCATTTGTCCTCTTTCCCCTCACGAGCCATCGGCACCAACCAATACGATTGATTGATCTTGCAAGCCGGACCACGCGCCACCATCATGGCGACGCCTAGTGCCGCCTTTGATATGGCAGACTTTGTCGATTTCGGAGAAACAGGCATGCCCAACGTGTCACAAGAAGCTTCTTTCGGCGTGTCTGAGACGGCACTACCCCAGAAGTGAGTGCCCTGAGTATCCTGTCCAGTCATTTACCCCGACACGAAACTTGTTTACTTGCAGAATAGCAAGGATAGTGGTTCATAATTGCCAAATTCTGCGTGTATGGTTCTGACACCAACTAGCTCTTTACTGGATGAGGAATCTGGAGAGCTGGAGAACTCCGACAGTATCCAACCCGCAAGTGCAGAATTCAATACGAACTTTAGCAGCTGGCTTCCGACTTATCAAAAGGCTGCTCAGCCTTGCGAGTACTGTCGATCGAAATCTCTCGAATGCTTTATCTTCAACGCCGATGGCTCCAAGCGATCCGGATGTTCGCCATGCAACGCTTTGTTTCGGCCATGCAGCTTCAGCAACCCCGAGCGGATGCCAGGTATGCGCCAGAGAACTGCGCTGGACACCTTAGACGTCGTGGCAGAGAACGACATTCGACATGTCGGTGGTCTCACTGGTAAGAAGCAGATGCGATCGCTAGGTCACCTCGGTCCGATCGAAGATGGAAAAGAGGATGACGAAGGTCCCAAGAAAGGTGCCGCAGCTGCTCGCTTTCCACGAGCGGCTGTGAAAGTGCTCAAAGACTGGATGCTCATGCATATCGATCATCCATACCCGACCGACGAGGAGAAGGAGACGCTGAAGCAAGAGACTGGCCTATCGGTCGGTCAAATCTCGAACTGGATGGCGAACACAAGGCGAAGGCAGAAGGCTCGACCCAAGCGAAGCGCTTCGCCAAGTCTCCGACCATCAACAGGAGCTATCAACATCCCAGCAGGCAAGACCTGGGAAAGCATGAGTACGTATTCCGAGTCTGGTTTCACAAGATCGCACAAAACTCTGGCTTCGTCCTCCACCGGAAAGTTCATCACTTTCCGTGTGGGTGACAGGCGTTCAGAGGATAGAGACAGGGACCCAGACACTAGCACAATGGCTCAAATGCCGGTGCTTCAGCAGCAGGAATGTTTCGGTTAACTCTCGACAGATCCGTTCGAACGATGGAAGCACTCTCCTCCTGAGAACGAACCTGCGCCGATGAACGCTATCGCGCACGCTGTTGAGACTTTCGACCTGCCTCAAACGGAGAGCTCGAGTAGTAGCTATCGCAAGGATATCTCTAATGATAGCACCGGAAGCTTCTCTGTGTTCAGAGCACCCTCTATCTCCTCATTGGAGACCCGCCCTACCAACGTGTCGTCTGGCTCTTTTGGATCTCACAACTCAGCTTACTCGCATGGTTCGCGTCACTCCCTGGGCTCGTTGAACAGCTTGAAGTCCAAGGAAAGGCGAAGGCGTCGTCGCATTCCCACCCGAGCGCCCAAGGCTGGTCCTGACGAAGGGCAACGGATCTTCCAGTGCACGTTCTGCACTGACACATTCAAGTCCAAATATGATTGGTGAGTTTGTTCCTGCATTCTCGCGAGGCAATGGCCACTCTGAAGCCGACAAATTCCTTCAACATCAAGTCAAGGCCTGATTGGTCGCATCGTCGTCCTTCCGCTATCCCACGTTCTCGTCGAGTGGCCTTTTTTATGTTTGGTCATTACAACTAGGATACCATGCGGATGTTAAATATGGCAAATATGGCAAATGACAACAAACTGACACTTCACAGGTCACGGCACGAGAAAAGTCTTCACTTATCACTGGAGAAGTGGTTATGTGCACCTCTTGGTGAGATTGTCGCCGACAAAGCTACCGGAAAGCCCAGATGCGTCTACTGCGATGAGCTAGATCCCAGCGAAGACCATCTAGCCACGCACAACCACTCCGCCTGTTACGAGAAGGGCCCGGAATCCCGAACATTCTACCGGAAAGACCATCTTCGACAACACTTGCGACTCATGCACGGTTGCAAGATGATCTCCAGTATGGACACATGGAAGTCTGAAGCGCAATACATCAAATCTCGTTGCGGATTTTGCGGGATGAACTTTGACAAGTGGCAAGACCGCCTCGACCATTTGGCGAAAGAGTTCCGCAACGGTGCACACATGAAGAACTGGAAGGGATGCAGGGGCTTAGACCCTCATGTCGCTATCCATGTCACGAACGCGATGCCACCTTATCTCATCGCCAACGAAAGCAAATCGCCATTCCCGTTCTCAGCATCCAACACTGCGAGCCTCAAGGTACGTACCACCGTGGCGAACATGTGGACTGCGCCCAATAGGCTGACTTCTCAACAGCAGCTTAATCTGTCCGTTGATAGTAGGGACCTTGAATACCTTTTGCCCAACGTTGATGACATCGACTACACGAACAACGTGTCTGCAGCATACCAACCTGGCACTGATCCCTCCACTATTGGACCCATCGTCTTGACGACACCCAAAGATTATTCTCCTTCCAAGTCCCCCGTTGACAACCCGAACGCAACCTGCTGGGAGATCCTCACACTGCAGTTGGGCCGCTTCGCACGAGAGCACATCGCGAAGCATGGTTCCGCAAACTTGACCGACGAAGTCTTGCAAGCAGAGTCACGTCGTATCCTCTACGATGACGATGACCCATGGAACCAGACATCTGCGGATAACCCCGAATGGTTGAATCTGTTCAAAAAAGCACATGGCATTAACTGCACAACCCCAATAAAGAGTAAGTAAATCCATTTCTGGATGCCTCAAACCTGTGGCTGACATCAAAATAGACATCAACGGAGAACACGAAATATTCGAAGACCTCGGTATCAACTACGGCTCCGCATTAGATCCAAGCTTCGACGTGAGCAACTTCGCCTGCACTTCGATGTCGCAGAACGATCCTTTGCGCGCCCTATCTTACGAATTCGCGCTATCCGGCTCGGTAGGCGCCGTTCAAGGACATGCGCGACAACTTTCCTCGGGTCGCCAAACACCCTACAGCGTACCAGGACTAACCGGATCGCCTACCTCACCAGCGTCGTACGCTCCCATCACGACTACTTCGAGCGCAGACAGCTTACTAGGTTTCTGCGAGCCAATCTCAGAACTCGCGTGCACAGGAGCCGGTACTTGTCGCGGCGAGCAAGGCGAGATCGGCTTCTCGATTAAGACTGCTGGGTTACCGAAGAGGAGGTACTGGCTCGATGATTCGACTGCGCATCTGGCGCCGTTCACATCCAGCGCTAGCGAACAGCCCACGGTTGACGGTTTGACTGCGGGTGGGCCTACTGTCGACGACTTCCAATTCCCATCGTGGGATCAACTGCCAGAGGATTTCCAGAACCCAACGAGCAGCGCGGACTTTGACTCTACTATTCCTATTACGACGACTGGTGTTAGTATGGCGGCTGTTGAGGGTACGGATGCGATGCCCTGGGATGATATGGACTTTGCTATGGATTTGGATACGGATATGGATATGGGTCTTAACCAGGTATGAGGTTGATGGCTCTCAGGCTGTCATTTGATGATTATGTTCCTTCCATATGGTGAAAGAATTCTTTGTTTTCTTCTGGCTCGGGAATGTAGGCGTACACTCGGGGTAAAATATCTTAGCTTTTTGCAGCCAAGGTTGACGCAGAAGTATAGATCTAATGATCATAATTACATCGCACATCCCTTGCTATATCCTAACATTCCTTTGCGCTATTCTCATTACCACTTTCGTCTTCCTACATAACCTCTCGTCATTGTCCCACGTTCCACCACGCACGCACCCATCACACCACATATACGTAGCCGCCAACTCACCGCATATTCTACCCTACAATTCATAATTCTACACAACCAGATCTTCCTTGAAAATGTTCTTTCTCAACACTCTTAATTTCTTCATTCTATGAACCATGAAATTTACGATGACATCATCAATCACCGAATATCATCCTGGCGTTGTGGCGGGTAAGCTCCCCTTCTATCCCCCTCACATACTGCTTACTGATTCTGGATTTCTAGAGTGGTTATCGCGTTAGACTTGAAATCTAATTCCTTAGGGAGCGTCAGTTCGAGTCTGGCCAACGTCGAGTTTCTTTTTTTGCTGGGTTATATGACATGGAGGTGGGAAAGTCTTGGGGTTGTGGTGTGTTCAAAGTAGAATTTTTGGTTAGGGGATGCATGGGGACTTGGATCATAACATTGCCCTTGTGCAGGAACGCTTCTCTTTGGTAGCATCCATGACTATATTCTTGTTGTAATTTGATCTACATACCATACTTTTTGCCTGTCTCTAAAGTTGATCCGCGCTGACTCTTTGCACAATAATACCTGACGCCGCGCCGCCTCCATTGCAGATAACAGCAGCGCCATACTGTCCAACCTGCAGCTGATGCAGCAGTGTAACCAATATCCTGCTTCCAGAGCTACCCAGCGCGTGTCCCAGAGCAATAGCACCACCCCTTGGGTTTACGTTGTCGGTGCCGAGACCGAGGATCTTGGCGTTGGCCTTGATAACAGCGGCGAAGGCTTCGTTGAACTCCCAGATGGCGATGTCGTTCTTTGAGAGGCCGGATTGCTTGAGGAGTTTCTCGACGCAGGAGGCGGGGGCGATGGGGAAGTCGATGGGGTCTGGGGGGTGTTAGTAAGGGTGGGTTGTAAGAAGAGGAGGGTGGTACGTACCAACAGCGGCATCGGCGTAGGTGACGACCTTTGCTAGTACGCGGCTGTCCTTGCCGTATTTCTGGGCAATCTCCTTGCTTCCTAGTATCAGTGCTGATGCGCCGTCACTGAGAGGTGAGCTGTTGGCTGCTGTGACTGAGCCGTCTGGTCCCTTCTCGAACGCCGGCTTCAGTGTGGAAACCTTGTCCAGCTTCAGCTTGTTGTACTGCTCATCCTCGGAGATGATCGTCTCGCCCTTCTTCGACTTGACGGTGACTGGCACAATTTCATCCTTGAAGAGTCCATCCTTGTATGCCTGCTGCGCGCGCTTGTAGGTCTCGATAGCGTAGTCGTCCTGGTCCTGCCTTGAGACTTCGTACTTCTTGGCTGTGTTCTCCGCACAGTTGCCCATGTGGATCTGGTTGTAGACATCCCATAGTCCGTCGGCGATTAGGCCGTCTTGCAGCTTCTGGTGGCCGAATGCTGGTTGTTGGCTTGCCCGGTTTAGATAGTATGGCACTCTTGTCATGTTTTCCATGCCACCCGCGACCTGCGCTTCCGCTTGTCCGAGCTCGATTGTCGAGGCGGCGATGTTGACTGCCTTAAGACCCGATGCGCACACTTTGTTGATGGTCGTGGCTTCGATGTTGGTGGGTAGGCCGGCGAAGATGGCTGCTTGACGCGCTGGTGCTTGTCCGACGCCTCCGGAGAGGACGTTGCCCATGTATACGGCATCGATCGAGGATATGGGAACTGTCGACTTTTCGAGGGCCGACTTGATGGCCGTGGCGCCGAGTTGCGTCGCGGATACGGTTGTGAAGTTGCCATTGAACTATGACATGTTTAGTAGCTGACATGGCTTGGGATGATGTTCTACTAACCACTGCAGTTGGTGTTCGGCTAGCACTTATAATGTATGCATCTCGGATTTCTTTCCTTTGCGGCGCGGAGCTGCTGAATTGTCTTTGGATGCTGGCCAGCCGTTGTTGAGGCCGCGAAGCCATTCTCATGGATGTGCGGAGGGCAGAAGACGACATGGCTGAATAGCAATGCTCGGAAAGTTCAAACTGTACTGAGAATGCGGAGAAAAGGACTCTAACGAGCAGAAGCGTGGTTGTCACATGGCGGCAACAGTTCCGTGGCTAAGATGCGGGCGGCGGGATGTGGAGGATACGCACTCTGACGTCTGTGCCGAGGTTCGGCAGCACACGGCACCGCCCGGCTTAGTCGCGCTCTTGGACTCTCCTCCTTCCCCATACCAAGTGGTGAACCGACAGACCTCCAAGCTTCAATCTACGTTATGTCACGTTACTGTCGACCTTCCGCACTCTCAGTGTCGACGGAGCCGACTAGAACGGTCACGTCTTGAAAAAGATTTACTTCGTCCGACGCAAACATGCTTCACACCAGCCAATATGTCACAAACGCGAACATGTCACGAACCTGCACTTCACCATAGCCACGCGTGACCACGACGGCCACGCAGTATGGTGTACCATATGGATTGGCTCGCTAGAGCTCAGCTGTACTGCAAGACCCACCTACACTCTCAAAGAGCTAGCATCGTGTGTTTGTACAGGGAAATGTTGATCGAGTACAGTCACCCGCATGATGACAGTTGACAGGATTGTCGTAGGAACACCCGTCTCACGCTTTGTGATATCTCGTTACCACAACATTTATTGACGCGCAATCCTCTTCTGCTCACCGGTTAGCTCCCGTCGGTCACGCGTTTATACCGGAGACGATTGCTTCGAAACTGTCTTGTCATCTTTCTACTATCCCTCTCTTCTCCTATTCGCCATCGAGATTTCTTCACCGCCTGTATGTGCGGGTATCTGCACGATTGTACCTGCGTCAACATCGTGATACAACGATTACTTGGCCGTATTGACTGTTGTGCCACCCCGGACAAGCGGGGCTCCACCCTACCTTGCAGTCTCAAGTAGTCACTCTGCTATGATGGGCACGTTACTTCTCACATGATCTATGAGATCATCCAGATATCCACAGGAGATGACCTGCTGTCACATCCGCGATCAGACACAGCCACCTTAGTTTGGGTCGCAGCATCGTACAGATAGCAGCGCCTTCTAGTTTTGGCTGCGATACCGTACACAAATCCGGAAGGAAGTACAATTGGCTTCTTAGGACATCCTCACTATGTATAAGAAAGGGCCAAAGGGACGGTATGTATAGAAGCAAGCTCAAGTAATTCATTCAAGCTTCATCACAACTCAGCCACTATCATCAAATCTTCTATCAACTTCCAACTTTATCTCGAGACCTACACCGCCAAGATGCATATTCCAACTGTGATCGGCTCTCTCGCCCTGATGGTCAACAGCGCTCTCGCAGCCGACATCATCATCAACAACAAGTGCCACTACCCTGTTTGGGTCTCAACCGTTCAGAAGGAAGCAACTCCGCTGAAGAAGATCCAGCCGGGCGACAATTGGTCCGAGGCACAGAAACCTGCTCTCGACGGCGTTGGTGTCAGCATCCAGGTCATCAAGCAAGACGCTTTTTCGGAGAAGCCAATCTTGAACCTGCAGTACTCTTTGAATGGAGAAGATCTGTGGTACAGCATGAGCAACACGCCGAGCGACCCGAACGCTTTAGCCTTCAAAGACGAGAAACTTCGCATTCACAACACCGACGGCCTGCTTTTCACGGAGATTGTTTGGGTCGGCAATCACAGGCCCGAGGGCACTGAACACTATCACGGCGAGGCAACCCTGACGCTTGAGCTGTGCGACGACTTTGCAAGACGCTTCAGAGCTTAGAATGAAGACGATGGCTGGGCATGGTGGCGTCGGTAGGCGGCCTGTCATGGCTGCAGAGGATACAATGAACCAGGCGGAGATGGACAACGAATTGGAGTAGGGTAATGGAAAAAATACAGCGTGTATGAATGTAGGGTGTTAGAGAAGACGTCACTCCTTTAGGATTTGATCATTGTAGGATATAATTCAAGTGGTCCGTTCCGGTTGTATCGAATGGCGCTGTTACGTGTTGAATCGTCCTAACTGTCTACGAGAAATGATCATAATCTCTCAATTGTGTTGTCTGTCTGCTTGACCTCAAGCATCTGAGGCGCAGAGCCAGGCCTTTTTGGTAGGTTTTGTTTCGGTTCATCTAAATTGGTCCTAGCGCCGTTCCTGAACGCTAGACCCTGGCAGGTGTGTGATGCTCGATTGCCGACCCTTCGCTCTTGCAAACCACATCCCGCCCGCTGCACCTCTGTCGCACTGCTTCGTCAAACGCGCAGTTGTGATTTTTCATATTCCTAGTGTCATACAGCGAGCTGACTCCAACTTCTTTCCAACGCAGCAAACCGACCCCAGCATACGCGCAGCGCTGCGACTACCCTGCTTTAGACGATCAACGCCTCCTAGACCCTCGAGGGCATCACCTATCGCCATGGTTCGAAATGGCAGTCCGTCGCCAGCGGACAACTTTCCGCTGGGCCATTCTGCGACATCCCCTCAACCACAACCTTCGAAGCGCGACAAACGGCGCAACATGCTCGCCGAGAAGCTGGCAGAGATGATGGCTACCTTCTCCGACAACCGGGACAGTCATTACAGAGCCCAGCTCGCCGCGCTCCAAGCCGACATCAACCTGATTATGAAAGCCGACCCGTATGCGAACCAGCCGCTCGAGGATAGCAATGAAGAGGCCGCCGAGCTCGTCTCGCAGATCATGGGGAACAACGTCCCTACCGCACCAAGCGCGGGTACCGACTACATTGCGCAATGTGGAAAACACTATTCGCGATTTGTCGACGCCGTCAACGATGCGATGGAAGAGCGCGACTACAACCTGACCATGCTCTGGGTGAGTCCCTCGGCTTCCTGCTGTGTTGGAACGAGACGCTAACCGCCAATTACGCAGAACAAGCACGAGAACACCAAGAACGAGATCGAAAACTCGCACTACTACAAAGTCCAAATCGCTGAAGAAGAACACAAGCTGCTCGCCGCCACCATCCGCGAACGACTGGTCGCAAGCATACAACAACGGACAAACAGGCTGAAGCGAGAGAAGGAGCAACTGGATCTGTCCGACAGCAACGCGATGCTCCTCCATCCCAATCAGTTCAGCATAGGGCATCCCGCAAGCCCTGGCGGACCGCAAGCGCCACGAAAGACCAGGAGGACGGGGCACAAGTTTGGCGACGCGGAGGAGCTGGCTGCTGCTACTGAACACAAGAGAAAGCGCAAGCTGTATGAGGACCAGGACAACGATTCGCCAGGCCCATCTGGTCGCCCCACCGAAATGGGCATCGGCTCACCCTTCCGCGAAGCCAAAGCGCGCACCGTCAATGCCCAATTCGAATCGTCCGCATACTCCCTCGAGCGCCTCTTCAGCGAGAAGGAGCTCAACATGGCCATGAACCAAGCCACCATGGCGGCGTCACACTTCTTCGCCAAGATGAAGAACACAGAGGCCGCACCGCAGGAAGCCACAACGAACGGCAACACCAACGGCGCAAACGGCGAGCACGCATCCGAGAACGGCGACGCCATGGACCAAGACCAAGATTCCGACGACGTCCCAGGCGCAACCGACATGATGCGCCAACACTCGTCGAACCCACATGCGACCCGCGGCGCCACACGCTCAGCTCTGAACCCCACGGCGGCTATAGTGAGCGGTCAAATACCCCCGTTCATCTATAACCCGCCCTTTGTTCTAGATGCTAAGATCTTCCAGAAGATCAACGCTTCAGCTCCGCCACCACCTCCCCTCGGCGCACACGATATCGAACAGGATCTGAAGCTGATGCTTAGAGACGCACCGCCCGACGACGATATCAATGAGAAACTCCTACAAGCTGCTTGCAACCCCGTTAAAGCGCGTGACTACCAGGTCCAGCCACCAAACTTCTCAGAGCCTGTTCATGAGATGACGAGTGCGCTTAGGAGTACGGCGCCGCATCTTGAGGTTGGTGCTAGCTTAGGCGGTGTTCCGATGAGTGCGCAGAGTAGTATGGCGGGGTGGTCGGACGCTGGTAACAACACTCCGCTGGGTCGTTATGGAGAGAGGGACTCGCTCGCCGTCGGTGGTCATGGTGGGGGTGTTGCGATGACACGGACTGCAAGTGGTAATGGACGGGGACGCGGTAGGGGACGCGGTGGTGGAGGGGGAAACTGAGACTTGTCTCTTGCGGCTTACACTACTGTGAGAGGGAGTAAATGGAGACATGCTACGTTGATGTAGGCGTCCGGCCTTTGCAACACGAGTTGTTCATTGCTCGCTTTCTGTGGTAGTAAGGGGCGTGTTCCGACTATCCCTTGGAAAGGGATCAGGTGTATCAGGTTTCGCGTTACGGTCTCGCACTATATACCCACGACTGGCGTTTGGGCTCGCGGTGCATCGAGGTGGTGCATATGTACTTATTTATATGTCTCGTTTGATCCCCTTTGCATGTGTCTGCAAGTATAGACTTGGGTGGAGTTCTCTGTTCGTAGTGCTTCTATAAAGTATATGTTATGACTTGCCCTCTTAGCTTTATTCCACCTCGTATGTCACAGTTGCTCATGATGAGCTATGCTGAATGAGATCTCGAGATGGGCTAAAGTTCTTGCCGTGGAATACGCTGGCAGAATGGTTACAGTGCGACCTTGTGGAGATGTATGTACCCTGAAGGTATGCACTAATTGACGTCCGTATGAGTCCACCACGTTCAAGGAAACAACACCCTGCAGCCTACATTGGTATAAAATCGAAAGATAGCGAGCTCTTGACGCGAATGTAGACCTCTGGGTCATATATTATTCAAGCTTTCATAAGTAGGCGTTGTCTTCTCTTGGAACAAGGTGCGCCCATATGAAGGCTACACCACCACCACCAACACCCCAGAATCAGATCATCATAGGCATCTCAGATCAACACCTCAACATCACAAAGCAACACAAGCCAAAGTATTTGAAGTATTCTCTCAATTCTCTCTACACAGGATATGGAAATCCCACTATTAGAGTACATGCTATACCACCCAACTTTTCCTCCGAATCATTGATCGTTATTCATCCGATGCATTCAGTAAAAAATCCGTGAAAATGGGCTCAATGTTGGCCGTTGAAACGCCGTGAACTACCACCTAAGAAAGAAGAAGTCTATGCTTGAAGATGCACAAGGAGAAAGAAGACGAACAGACTGCATCAAGAAGAAGCGATCCGCTTAGTCGACCTCCTCGACAGTGGGGCCGTCGTCGCCGCCAGCGCCACCTGGGGCACCGCCGCCGGGCATACCGCCACCGGGCATACCGCCGGGCATGCCACCCTCACCACCGGCTCCGTAGAACTTCATCATGATGGGGTTGGCGACACCCTCAAGCTCCTTCTGCTGGGACTCGTACTCGTCCTTGGTGGCGGTCTGGTTGTCGTCGAGCCACTGGACGGTCTTGTCGATCTCGGCGGTGAGCTTCTGCTTGTCGCCGGCATCGAGCTTCTCGTCAACCTTGGAGTCGCTGAGGGTGTTGCGGAGCGAGTAGGCGTAGGACTCGAGAGCGTTCTTAGCAGAGATACGGGCAGCCTCAGCCTCGTCCTCAGCCTTGTACTTCTCGGCCTCGGCCAACATGCGCTCGATCTCCTCCTTGGACAGACGGCCCTTGTCGTTGGTGATGACAATCTTGTTGGTCTTTCCGGTACCCTTCTCAAGGGCGGAGACGTTGATGATACCGTTGGCGTCGACGTCGAAGGTGACCTCAATCTGGGGGACACCGCGGGGAGCAGGTGGGATACCAGTGAGCTCGAACTTTCCGAGAAGGTTGTTGTCCTTGGTGCGAGCACGCTCACCCTCGTAGACCTGGATAAGCACACCGGGCTGGTTGTCGGAGAAAGTGGAGAAGACCTCGGACTTCTTGGTGGGGATAGTGGTGTTGCGCTTGATGAGAGCAGTCATGACACCACCAGCAGTCTCGATACCGATGGAGAGCGGCGCGACGTCGAGAAGCAGGATCTCGGAGGTCGACTTGGAGGATGTGTCACCAGACAGGATAGCGGCCTGGACGGCGGCACCGTAGGCGACAGCCTCGTCGGGGTTGATGGACTTGTTGGGCTCCTTGCCGTTGAAGAAGTCGGAGACCATCTTCTGGACCTTGGGGATACGGGTGGATCCACCGACCAAGACGATCTCGTGGACGGAGGACTTGTCGATCTTAGCATCGCGGAGGACACGCTCGACGGGCTCCATGGTGGAGCGGAAGAGGTCCTGGCAGAGCTCTTCGAAACGGGCACGGGTGATGCTGGTGTAGAAGTCGATACCCTCGTACAGGGAGTCGATTTCGATGGAGGTCTGTGCGGACGAGGACAGAGTGCGCTTAGCCCGCTCGCAGGCAGTTCGGAGACGGCGGAGAGCACGAGCGTTGGAGGTCAAGTCCTTCTTGTGTTTACGCCTAGGTTACATAGTTAGCATATGTTCATGGATACAAAGCAGTCTCCGTGAACAATGTGTTGTTGACGAAGACGATGTAGGCGCCAGGGTGGACTTTGTACTTACTTGAACTCGTTGGTGAAGTGGTTGACCAGACGGTTGTCGAAGTCCTCACCACCCAAGTGGGTGTCTCCGGCAGTGGACTTGACCTCGAAGATACCCTCCTCAATGGTCAAGAGGGAGACATCGAAGGTACCACCACCCAAGTCGAAGATGAGGACGTTGCGCTCACCCTCGGTCTTCTTGTCAAGACCGTAGGCGATGGCAGCGGCGGTGGGCTCGTTGATGATACGGAGGACGTTGAGGCCGGCGATGAGACCAGCATCCTTGGTGGCCTGACGTTGCGAGTCGTTGAAGTATGCGGGGACAGTGACGACAGCGTTGTTGACGGTGCCACCGAGGTAGGACTCAGCGGTTTCCCTCATCTTGACCAGGACCATGGATGAGATCTCCTCGGGTGTGAAAGTCTTCTCCTCGCCCTTGAACTCGACCTGGATGACTGGCTTGCCGCCCTTGTCGATGACCTTGAAGGGGAAGTGCTTCATGTCGGCCTGGACCTCAGCGTCGGCGAACTTGCGGCCGATGAGGCGCTTGGCGTCGAAGACGGTGTTGATAGGGTTCATGGCGACTTGGTTCTTTGCGGAGTCACCAATGAGACGCTCGGTGTCGGTGAAGGCAACGAACCTTGGACATGTTAGTAGTGGTCGCGACTGTAGGCAAGAAGTGGTGACTTACGAAGGTGTTGTCCGGTTACCCTGGTCGTTGGCGATAATCTCAATGCGGTCATCTCGGAAGATACCTACGCACGAGTAGGTAGTACCAAGATCGATACCAATCGCGGGTGCCATGATGTCGATATGTGTGTGTAGTGGGGTATCAAAAGGGAAGAAAAAGTAGTGGTATGCTCACAAGTCGGTGACTTATAAAGGTGAGGCTTTCGCGGTGTAGTGTGGTTTGTGTTGTGTAGTGGAAAGAGAAACAGTCCCAAGGCGCGGGCAGACGAAGTTTTTGTATCGCCTGGCAGCGTGGTGTTTCTACAGAATTCCAGCGCCTTCGACGCGCCAAGCAACCAACCAGAACCTTCCCGCAAGCTCGCGCAAGCTCTGCGACCCACTAGAAACAGCTGCCTGGCACGCTTTCCGGGGGCAAATGCCTAATTCTTGTCATCCTGGCTCCACTCGCGGCTGATTGCACGGCCGCGGTATTGCGCCCAACGCCTTCTGCTCGCGGACTATGAATCTTCGTGCATCTTCTGTCGCCGCCGCAGAGGGCGCTGGCCGCCGCCTTGCTATGACGGAGGCCTCACCCCACCAAAGCCTCAAACGGGTGACATAAGCGAGCTGCCCCGCCATGAGCGGGCCCATATGTCATTCCGCCCATAGCAACGACGGGTAGCTTCAAGTAGCTTCCAGATGTCCAGGATTTTTTCAACCGCCGCGATCGAGTGAAGTCACCGCGGCGGCGTTTGCCTACCAATACGGCCAGCGTCCTGTTTGATCGCACACAACACGTACCAACAGGCTTGTTGTTCTGGCTTGTACCTTGCCACGCATATGCTTTGTTCGCGGCCTAGACAAAGGGAGCTTCGATGTACTCGCGGCATTCACGTGTTGCCAGGGTATTGGAGACGCGCAATCTCCTCATACAAGGAGTCGCTGACCGGGTCTGCAGCCTACGTCAAGATGAAAGTGTGCAACTTAGATGACTAGAGGTCAATGTAGCTTCCAGAGTGTCTAGATTTTCCCTTGAATGAGATGCGCTTTGAACATATGGAGCAGGCTGTGGTTCCTGACACTCGAAAAATACCATGATTGCGGGTGTATACGCCATGTTTTGCATTGTGGAATGTGTTCTAAGAAACACTACAGATCACTGTAGCGGGTGGTTGATTAGTGAGTGATTCAGCGAAGTCAAGCATCTTCCTAGTTATGCTATCCTGGTGCTGCTACTTCATCCATGCTGTCTACGGCATTCTGATCTCAGCAGTATCGTGGCTATTGACGCGCAGAATGCGCAATAGTGACGCTTCTCGGCCCATGATCCAAACTCAACGTGCTAGAGTTTGCGGATGCTGGGGAATATTACTGATGCGTTGGAGTGCTCCATATTCTTTGGTTGAAAGACCCCGTTGGGCGCGTTGGTAGTAACAACAGCACTACTAATCTTTCGCTCGCTGTGCCTTACAAGCAAGGGAAAGTGATTCCGCTGCAGAATACATCGTGTTTTCCCATATCATATGCTACGGGATCTGGGGCCCAGGAGGTGTTCACTGATCTTGCAGAGGCTGGTCGCATAATCAAACCACATGCCTGGCGTATACGATGTGCTCGAGCATTTGGTCATCTGGGGACTTGCGCCCAATGTCATCGTCAGGATCTACTCCGTCCAACCGCGCTTTTGTACAATTACATGCTCTGTAGGCTGATATATCACACACCTTATCGTACATGCGTCTTCCCTCACCTTCTGCTCATTGTCCCTCCAAATCCTCCGCCGCCCTACTAAACGCGTTCTTAACCTCCTCCCCGGGCCCCCTCTTCCTCCATATATTCTCACTATTCGGCCCACTCTTGAGCTTCTCCTCCTTCTCGCGATACCGATCCTGAATCATCCTCTCTTTAACGTCTTGCCCACTATAACTGTTCTTGGTGCGCATGCAGAACCAGAAGTCGTTCCAGTGGTCGGAACAGCTGCGCAGCTGGCCGTAGCGGTATAGGTCGTTGAAGTGGCCGCCTAGTGAGGAGCAGTAGAAGGCGCTGTCGAAAGCGGCGCGGCAGGACATTGAGCGAGGGAGGGTGGGGTCGTATTCTTCGGGAGTTTCGGCATTGTTGGAGGAGGTTTGAGGATTTGAGGGGGAGGATGAAGGCGTGTTTGTGGAGAAGGATGGCGGTGCGAGGTGTGGGTGGGCGGCGTAGAAGTCGGGGTCGTGGGGTGCGGAGTCAGGTTGTTGGTGTGGAGGTGTGTCTATTGTTGATGTAGGCGCATCGCTGGGCTTTTGCACTGGTGCTGCTGTAGTCGATATGGTTTGTGGTTGTTGCTTTGCAGAGGCATCTGCGCCTGAGCTTGAGAAAGGCCACCAGGTCATTGTGAGGTATGCGCGTGCGTAAGGGAACCGGCGTGGTAGGTATGCGAGAGACGCGCTATTCGGAAGACTCGCAATACAAACTGCAGCAGCCGATGGTATCGGTTGTCGCGCGTCGAAATCCCGGCAAACGTTTAATCGATGTGCTGCGACGAGCAATAATGCAATTGGTCGAGGCTAGTATGTTGTAGCTCAAATGTTCAGACGTCTAGGCTCTGGGTGCAATCCGCGGGGCTTGAGACTTGGGCAGAAATTCAAGAAATCCCCAAGGGCAATTGGCACTTCCAGCGAATCAGACATGAGACGGCCCGCACACGTGAGCGGGAAGCCTATACGCTACGTCATGCATCGCACTTGCAGCTGCCTTGGAGATCCCTACAACTCCACCTTTACGCGTCTTGTGCGTCGTCTAATTCCTCGGTTGTGCCTACACGACGTGTCGCCTTTGCGTGTGTATTCTATTCTCGACACTCCCTACGGCCTGTTAGCGATCGACGTCTCGGTAATACTCAACGCAGCACAGCACCCAACCTGTGCCGTATCCGCCCCACCTTGTGTTTACCACCTACAACCGCCCCGAACGTGGCATCCACGCATTGACGGCCGTTCCCTATGACTCCACGCAGCCCTACGACATAACGATACCCCTCCGCCTCCGACACACCCTATACCCCGCCTACCTACCTACCTACCCCCTTCGCCCGGCCTGGGTAACGGTCCCCCACCGCCACTATGCTTGAGGGACTCGTGTCAACTCTGCTGAATCGGTTCTTGGGCATGTATGTCCAGAACTTCGATCCAAAGCAGTTAAACGTTGGAATCTGGTCTGGCGATGTTAAGTTGCGGGACCTCGAGCTCCGTCGCGAAGCCCTAGATCAACTACGCCTACCGCTGAACGTTGTCGAAGGACACCTTGGCTCACTCACACTATCCATACCCTGGTCAAATCTACGAGGGAAGCCGCTAAAGGTCAACATTGAGGACGTTTTCCTGCTGGCAGCGCCCAAGGAAGATGCAGACTACGACGCTGAAGAGGAGGACAAGCGTGCGCACGCCGTCAAGATGGAGAAGCTCGACAGCGCAGAGCTGCTGAAGGAGCGGAATACAGAAGGCATGAGCGCGGAAGAGCAGCAGAAGAATCAGAGTTTCACTGCGAGCTTGATCACTGCCATCGTCGACAATGTCCAGATCACAGTCAAGAACATCCACATTCGATACGAAGATTCCATCGCCGACCCCGGACACCCATTCGCTCTTGGTGTCACTCTCGCAGACTTCAGTGCTATCAGCACCGACGAGAACTGGAAGCCGACCTTCATCCAAGGCACATCCACCTCGACACACAAGCTAGCCACACTTGGCTCGTTAGCAGTATACTGGGATACGGATGCGAAGCTCATTGGAACTGGAAAGGGCAGCCAGAGCAGCGATGAGCAGCAAATCGACCGAGCCGATTTCATTGAGCGTGCAAAGGGCATGATTGCACGAGGCGATAACCCAGACTTGGGTGATCATCAGTTCATTCTCAAGCCCATCAGCGGTCGCGCTGGTATAGAGATGGACAAGACCGGCAAAATGGACGTCGCAAAGATGAAGGCTCGACTCCTCTTCGACGAGCTTGGTTTCATCATCGACGAGGATCAATATCGCGACGCGCTCATGCTGGTCGACCTGTTCCACTACTTCATCCGCCATCAAGAGTACAAGAGGCTGCAGCCCAAGTCATCACCTAAGGAGGATCCTGCTGGCTGGCTTCGCTTTGCTGGCCAGGCTGTTCTCGACAAGATTCACGAAAGGAACCGGCAATGGAGCTGGGATTACTTCAAAGAGCGCCGCGACGACCGCATACGGTACATTGAGCTCTTCAAGAAGAAGAAGCGCGAGGAGAAGCTTGATGCTACGGAAGCTGAAGATCTCGATAAGCTCGAGCGAAAGCTTACGTACGAGGACCTCCGTTTCTGGCGCTCGCTTGCTCGCAACCAGCTGCGCAAGGAGAACGTCGGTGTCAAGAAACCACCGCCCAAGCAAACATGGACTTCTTGGGTGTGGGGAAGTAAACAGGAAGAATCCCACGAGGACGAGAACACTCAGATGAGCGAACAGCAAAGAAAAGAGTTGTACGACGCTATCGATTGGGACGAGAAGAAAGCCATCACCGAGTCTGTGGACATGCCTCGCGAATACGTCAAGCTGGAGGTCAATATGAGCCTGAGGACAGGCAGCTTCACACTCAAGCGCGATCCCCATGGCAAATCGAATGAGATACTCCGGCTTCTCTTTGACTCGTTCAGCACTCAATTCCTGCAACGTACAGATTCCATGTTCGTCAAGGTCGCGCTTGAAGGCATGCGCCTCTACGACGGTACCACAGAAGGCAGCCTTTTCCCTCAAATTATCACAGTCAAGGATGCACCGCCTGTGCCGGACGACAAGCGCATCGAAGAGCTCAATGATGACGAATCACCCAAGGACGATGATGACGACGAGGACGGTGACGAGAAAGAAGACCCATTCTTCTTCCTCACGTTTGAGAACAACCCACTCGACGGAGCGGCCGATACAAACTTGACGATGAAGTTGAAGGGGATGGAGTTCGTCTACAACCCTAGGTTCGTCGTTGAGGTGGCCAAATTCTTCAAACCTCCAGAGCGACACATGGAGTCTATTGGCGCGCTCATGGAGACTGCTGGAGCGACGGTCGAGGGCATCCGCCAACAGACACGCGCAGGACTGGAGTTCGCCCTAACCGAACACAAGACCATCAACGCGCAGCTTGACCTACAAGCCCCGCTTATCATCGTGCCAGACTCTGTCACGAAGAAGTCAAGTAATTGCCTCATCGTTGATGCCGGTCATGTGAGCGTGACGAGCGAACTTGTCGACAAGGACACCCTTCGCGATATACAATCGAAGCAAAAGCAGCAGTACACCGACGAGGATTTCCGAAAGCTGGAAAAGCTCATGTACGACAAGTTCAACCTAGCGCTCCACTCGACACAAGTGCTCATTGGACCATCCATCGAAGAGACTCGCGCGCAGCTCGAACAAGACTCCAGCTTGAAGAACTACCATATCGTTGACCGGATCAACATGGACTTCAAGATTGAGATATGCATCGTCCCCAAGGCGTCAGATCTGACCAAGTTCCGTGTGTCTGGAAACCTGCCGGTGCTCCACGCTTCAGTATCGGACTCCAAGTACAAGAACCTAATGAAGCTGATCGATGTTGCCATACCCAAGTTTGACAACGACGGACCCAAGAAGCCAGTGATTGAGGGCGCGAAGGGTCCGTCCAACCTCAAGCCCACAAGCGATGCCAAGGCTGATTCGGACCCTCTCGGGCGGACGCGCTCAAAATCATTCGCATTTGCTGCACAAGAGCATGAGCTCGTGATGGAGGAAGAAGGTCACAACGATACAGACGAGAAGTTTGCAGATGCCCCAGAGAAGCGAGATGAGAAGAAAGAGGCACATCTACATCAACGCAACTTCGAATTCAAGTTCACTGTCGACAAGCTCAAGGGTTCGCTGTACAGAGCTGATCCGGAGGGCAGAAAATCTGATCAACTGCTGGTTGAGCTCATCGCTGAAAGCTTCGATCTTGACTTCTACCAAGAGGCTTTCGAGATGGCTGCGGATGTTCGTCTCAAGAGCTTGGCTGTGGAGGATCACGTCGAAGAGTCTACCATTCCTGAGTTCAAGAACATCATCTCGTCCGAAGATGTCTCTGCAGACGAACAGAAGGATCTCTTCACGCTCAAGTTCGTCAAGGTCAACAAGGAGTCTCCGGAGTTCCAAACGAAGTATGAGGGCATCGCGACCAACTTGGATGTGGCTGTCTCGACAATCAACTTGATCGTAACCAGGCGGACGTTGCTCACGTTACTGGACTTCGTCCTCGATACATTCACCAATCCAGGCCAGCCGCAAAACCAACAAAACCAGATAACGGATAAGGAGGCGGAACAAGCCGTTGCTGTCCAAACTCAGGCAGAGCCCGACAAGATACGCATCCGAGCAGAGATGAAGCGTATTGCAGTTGTCTTGAACAACGACGGAATACGGCTAGCTACGCTGAGTTTGAACTCTGGAGATGTCGGCATCTTCCTCAGTGGCAAGACGATGCGCATCGGTGGACGACTTGGAAATCTGTCGCTCATTGACGATATTAACCAGGGTGTCTCTGAAGAGTCGTCTCTCCGTCAACTCGTGACTATTGAGGGCAAGAACCTGGCCGACTTCAGTTACGAGACCTTCGACGCGGATGCGGAGAGCTACCCTGGATACGACATGGCGGTCACGCTCAAGACGGGCTCTATCAAGATCAACTTCCTCACAGAGCCATTCCGCAAGATCATGGAGTTTGCTGTCAAGTTCGGTAAGATGCAAGCCATCTTCAATGCCGCTCGCCAGGCCGCTGCAAACCAGGCGACACAAATTCAGCAACGAGCGACCAAGTTCCACTTCGATATCACCATCAGTACGCCTATCGTCGTCTTCCCACGTATGGTGGTGTCCGACAAACCAGATCGCGATACTCTCACTGCAAACCTAGGAGAGATCTACGCCAAGAACAGCTTTGTTCCTCTTGACGATTCCAAGGGTGCTGAGACCGCGAATAAGCTTTCAGCTGGTATCAGAAACATCAAGCTCACGTCGAAGCTGCACTACGATGAGGACCGCTCCGAGGAACTGCAGCTGATTGACAAGGTTGATCTTGATTTCAACATCACGATGGTCGAGCACAAGGCTGGACAGAAGCGGCCGGACCTTGAGATCGATGGTTCGATGTCGGACATCAACCTGATGCTCACACCGGAACAAATGAAATTTGCACTGGAACTGTCTCGCTCCATACCCGCAGCGTTTGCCACGGAGTCTGACGCCATAGATCAAGATATGCAGGCCGAGCTACCTCGCGAGACAACGGAGCCTGCGCGACGACTCACGAACAAGGATAACACAGAAGAAGAGTCCTCCAAGAACGCTGTGTCGTCGCAAGGACCTGAGCTGCAATCTGACGGCGACAAGTGGACGAAGCTGGACTTTGTCTTCAAGGTCGGCACTATCGGATTGGAGCTTGTCAAATCCGAGGATGCTCAGCCTGTAGGCGATGTTGAGGCCGCTAGTCTCTCGAAGTTCTCCCTCAACGACACGAACGTCAAGGTCCGCATGATCAGTGATGGTGCAATGGAGGCCGAGCTGGTCGTCCAATCTTTCACGATCCGAGACAGCCGTACGCAAGGAACCAACAAGTTCCGCAAGATCATGTCGCTCATCAACAACGATGTCAAGCAGCAATTCATGGCCAGTGTTTCCATTTCGGGCGGAAAAGAGAAGAGCATGATTGCGCTTCTTACTATTGACAGTCCAAGAATCATCCTGGCTCTCGATTATCTCTTTGCTCTGCAGGCCTTTGCAAACGCAGGTCTTGCTACCGATGAGCCTTTGGCTATCGAGGAGGTGGCCGAGCAAGAGGAGACTGATAGCGATGACGATATCATGTCACCAGATGGCTCTCGGTCATTAGAACTTCCAGAGCCTGCGAAAGAGCCTACTGATGGTGGTATGAACATGTCATTCCGTGTCAACTTGGTAGATGCCCAGGTTGTGCTCATTGCCAACCCAGCCATGGCCAGCTCAGAAGCCATCGTCCTTGGTACAAAGCAAGTGCTTATATCCAAGCAACAAGCAATGACGCTGCAGGTCGACAAAGTTGGCATGTTCCTATGCCGCATGGATCGCTTCGAGACCAACCGAATGCGCATCCTTGACGACTTCAGCATCCAAACCGCGCTCGACATCAGAAACCAAGGCGCAAAGTCTTCGATGATGAGCATTACCGTCGACATTGAACCTCTCGTACTTCGATTGTCGCTCCGTGACATTCTGCTTGCTATGCAGATTGTCAACAGGGCATCAGCAATGGCAGCCCCAGCTGAGAAGAGTATGCCATCGGCAGAAGCCAAGCAACTCAAGACGGGTACACCATCAAAGAAGGGGACTTCACATGCAGGCAAAGCCGTGTCCAACAAGCCTCGGACCAAGTCTCTCGCGACCACCAGACGATCTAGTCAACAGGTCGGGAAGCAGCAGGTACCCCCATCCTCTGCTGTGCTCAAGCGGGAGGAACTTCACATCAGCGTTGAAGGCATACGCGTTGTCCTTATTGGCGATGTCCATGAAATGCCCATGCTCGACTGGCGCGTGAAGAAGTTTGGTGTCGACGTAAGAGACTGGTCGGGAGCGATGGTCGCCGATACCTCGCTTGACACCCTAGTCAACGTCTACAACTTCTCCAAGTCTGCGTGGGAGCCGCTCATTGAGCCTTGGGCCGTTGGCTTCCACATGTCCAAGGATCAGAATCCCGACAAACTCGCCGTCGATATCTACTCGCGCAAAGCTATGGAGCTCACGGTGACAGCCGCGACGATTGCACTGGGATCTAAATCGTTCGACTTCCTCACCAGCGAAGATGACATCTTGTCTAAGCCTCGGGGTAGCGACGCTCCGTACCGTGTACGCAACTACACAGGTTTCAGCCTCGATGTCTGGGCTGAGGGCAAGGAGCAAGAAGGCTTTGCGGCTAAGCTTGAAGATGGAGAAGAGCAGCCTTGGCGATTCGAGGACCCCATGTCGACCAGAGAGTCACTCTCCACGGATGGCGCAACCGGCATGCTTGGTATCAAGCTGCAGGGCAGTGGCTTCGATACTCTTACACGTGTACCTGTTCACCGAGAAGGCGAGTTCCTGTACAACCTCAAACCGAAGCAAGACCGCATCCAACATCGTCTATTGATCGAGGTGAAGCTTGGCGCCGACAACATCAAGAACATTACCATTCGTTCCCCAATGTTGGTAGAGAACAACACCCAGATTCCGATCGAGCTTGGCATGTACAGCCCAGAAGACGGCCATCTTCTCAAGATCGACAAGATCGCTCCCGGAGATGCCAGACCAGCACCGGTCGGCGCTTGCTTCATGCACTCTATCGTCATCCGTCCCGATCAAGGCTTCGGCTATGCTTGGTCTAACGAGCGCTTGTTCTGGAAGGACTTGCTCAAGCGACCCACGAGGACGATCACTTGCCGTGGCGAGCAAGATGACCAATCGCCGCCGTTCTACTTCCAACTCCATGCGGCCTACGACAAGAAAGACCCTCTGACTGGCGTTTACCCGTACATGCGACTACGCCTCCAGGCACCCGTCGAAGTGCACAACCTTCTTCCATACGACTTCAAATATAGGATCTACGACAGTAACACGAAGAAGGACTGGACGAACTTCCTTAGAAAGGGTGGTATCAGCCCAGTTCATGTAGTGGAACTGTCGCATCTTCTCCTCATCAGTGTTGAGATGCAGGATGGACCTTTCAAGCCCAGCAAATTTGGCATCATCAACTCGACCGATCGCGAGAGTTTCCGGAGAGAGAAGGTGCTGGAGGTCAAGGACAACAACGACACTACTCTGCACCTGAACATGCATTTCTTGTAAGTACATTACATTAAGATTCAGTTACAAGGTCTAACAGTTTTCAGCAACTTCCCCGACGGTGGCGGCGCTTTCAAGGTTGCGATCTACAGCCCTTACATCGTCCTCAACCGTACCGGTCTTCAGCTTGATGTTCGAGCTCAGCAGCTCATGGGCCAAGCCAGAGCTGCTGCTGGACAAGGTGTCGTAACAGACAACCAGAACGATGCTGGCAAGGCCTTGCCCTTCATGTTCTCTTACCCGACAGAGAACAAGAAGAACCGTGCTCTCATCAGGGTTGGTGAGTCAAACTGGAGCAAGCCTCAGAGTTTCGATGCGATCGGTAGCACATACACGGTAGCCTTGCCCTCAAAAGCGGCACGCTCTGACATGCACTTGGGTGTCTCCGTCTCAGAGGGCGAAGGCAAGTACAACTTGACCAAGACCGTTTCCATCGCACCGCGCTTCATCGTCAACAACAAGATGAAGGAGGAGCTACTCATCCGAGAACCTGGTCAGTCTGATTGGATGACAGTGAAGGACGGCGAGCTGTTCCCTCTCCGTTGGCTGCGACAAGGCGGAGCACCACAATTGTCCCTCTGCTACCCCGGTGTTAACAACCAGTGGTCTTCTCCCTTCAACATCTCCAACGTCGGCAACGTCCACGTCAAACTTTCGAAGGCTGGACAGCGCCAGAAGCTTGTTCGTGTCGACATTTTGATGGAGGCAGCAACGATCTTCTGCCATGTCAGCGTTGAGAACAAGCATTGGCCGTTCTCATTCAAGAATATGAGCGACCAAGAGTTCCTGTACTGGCAAGCTAACCCCAACCTGGATGAGGACGAGGATGACCGCGGTTCCGGTTTCCGACCGATCAGGTACCGCTTGCCTCCTAGGAGCATCATGCCATATGCGTGGGATTTCCCGGCTGCGAAGAACAAGGAGATTGTTATCAGCGCCAATGGCCGAGAGCGACACGTCAAGCTTGCCGAGATTGGTCCGCTCATTCCATTCAAGATACCGCCTGGCCAAGAACGCGGTGGCATGAAAGTCATCGATCTGAACGTCGTCGCAAAGGGTCCCACGCAGACTCTCGAAGTATCGAACTACAAGCCATCTAAGAGTATGTACAAGCAGAAGTCTGCTGGCTCATCCTCGACGGCGACCGGCTTCGAGGTGAAGGATATGGATACAGATGTCACTTTTAAGGCCCAGATACGCCTTGCTGGTATCGGCATATCACTCGTCAACCGCCACCTGAAGGAGCTGGTGTACGTCACACTACGCGACATCGAGATGAAATACTCCGACTCGCCCCTCTACCAGATGGTCAACATGCAAGTCAAGTGGATTCAAGTCGACAACCAACTCTACGGCGGCATCTTCCCGATTATCTTCTACCCCAGTGTTGTTCCGAAAACGGGCAAGGAGATGGAGGCGCATCCTATCTTCCAGACAACCATCACCAAGGTCAAGGACGATTCGTATGGTGTGCTGTACATCAAGTACTTCACATTCCTGCTCCAGCAGATGACGATCGAAATTGACGAGGACTTCATCTTCGCCATGATCGATTTCGCGAACATCCCTGGCGCTTCTTGGTCTGAAGAGAAGCAGGGCAAGCTATGGGACGACAATCTCAGCATACCCGAGCCGAAGCAGGAGCAGTCTGGCCAGGACGTCTACTTCGAGCTCCTCCATCTGCAGCCTATGCAGATCGATCTGTCCTTTGTCCGAACAGAGCGTATCAACGCTGAAGACACCATGAGCACTTCCAACCCGTTCATGTTCGCCGTTAACGTTCTCACAATGTCAATCGGTAACGTCAACGATGCACCAGTACGATACAACTCTTTGATGCTGGAGAACGCTCGCATTTCGACAACTGCGTTGATCAACAACATCAAGAACCATTACGTGCAGGAGTCGCTGCGACAAGTGCACGTCATCATCGGATCCGCTGACTTCCTCGGTAACCCAGTCGGACTGTTCAACAACATCAGCTCTGGTGTTGCAGACATCTTCTACGAGCCGTACCAGGGTCTCGTCAAATCGGATCGTCCTGAAGACCTTGGTATCGGCATCGCAAAGGGTGCGTCAAGTTTCGTCAAGAAGTCCGTGTTCGGATTCTCAGACAGTATGGCCAAGTTCACTGGCAGTATGTCAAAGGGTCTCTCTGCGGCCACCTTGGACAAAGAGTTCCAGGACCAGCGTCGTATGTCGCGGTCTCGCAACAGGCCCAAGCACGCACTCTACGGTATCACATCCGGTGGTAATGCCTTCGCTAGCAGTCTCGCCAGTGGCCTTGGTGGTCTCGCCCGTCACCCCATCCAAGGAGCTGAGAAGGAAGGTGCTCTTGGCTTCGTCAAGGGAGTCGGCAAAGGACTGCTGGGTGTACCTACCAAGGCGGCCATCGGAGCCTTTGATCTTGCCTCCAACATGGCAGAAGGTGTGCGCAACACAACCACCGTCTTCGACCAAGAAGGCCTCGACCGTGTACGCCTCACGCGCTTCATCGGTACAGACGGCATCGTGCGCCCCTACTCTCAACGCGAAGCGCTCGGTCAGTTCTGGCTGAAGACACTTGATAACGGCAAGTACTTCAACGAAGACTACATTGCGCATCTTGAGTTGCAAAACAAGGAGATGCTCGTTATGCTCACATATAACGGCCTTATGATGGTGCGCACGAAGAAGCTACAGACTGAATGGGATGTACCGCTCAAGGACGTTCAGACCATCAGCAAGGAGAGGACTGGCTTGGGTATCACGCTCAAGGGAGGCACGAATGGGCCTTTCATCCCGGTTAGTGATGAGGAGAGTAGGAATTGGTTCTACCGACAGGTTGCTGTGGGTGTTAATGCTTATAATGACCGGTGGAACGCGAAGGGTTGATTGAGATGGGGAATCAGGGAGCAGATGGGGAGGTATAATGAGGTTTATGAGTACATGGCATAGCGTGGTTTTGGTATGAG
Organism: Alternaria conjuncta; assembly: GCF_024043145.1. NCBI lineage: Eukaryota > Fungi > Ascomycota > Dothideomycetes > Pleosporales > Pleosporaceae > Alternaria > Alternaria conjuncta. The sequence continues at coordinate 2,712,546 of NW_026250090.1, read as the reverse complement.
TTTGCGGTTTCGATTGGACTCCTATAATGTATACTCTTTCTATCAATCAGACAGTTCTTCTCTTAGAGCAATGGAACAACATGATCGTGCGTCATCGTATCTTATTGACTTGTCAGTATGGCCGGACTAAAGCGAGGCTGGGCCGAATTATGATCGAACTGATAGCATGGCGCGTGAAAGCCCCACCGCGCAACGGCACATTTTGTCTCATGGTGACAGCTCCTTCGCGTTATTTACGGGTCGCGGCACCGTTGCGATCCACTACGAGACAAGGATCACGATTGCGATGCCGAAGCATGGCCGGCGATGATGAAAAGCATGCATGACGTCAGACTGGCGTCGCGCGTCAACTTGCGGGGGAAGCTTGTAGCTGGAATCGCAAAGTACTATCTAACCCTATCTTCTCTTGTCTTCTCCCCAATATACCCAGCTCGTGCTTTGTGTACATTACTGCACCCGCGTTGTACATCTCTTGCTTTTCGAGCTTTTCGATACCACATCTTACACACCTACTACCCGCTAATCTAATATGCTTCGCAACGGAGCGTCGCGCCTCGCGCTGAGGTCCGCAGCAGCGCCCCAGTCGGCACGCCCGGCTGCGAGCTTCACCCGCACAACACCTTCCCTGCAATGGGCAACACAATTTGGTTCTTTGGCTGCGCGGAGACCGCAATTAGCAACAGCGGCTGCTGTTGCGCAATTGAAGCCTGCGTCTGCGGTCTTGCGCCGCAGCATGGCTGATAAGACGTTGACGGAAGGGCAGAAGCAGGCGGAGAGCAGATATGCGCACGAGAAGATTAAGCCTACGCCCGAGACGGTGACGAGTACTAGTTCGACGCATCCGATGTTTTCGGAGGTGGGCACCGAGCAGCCGCAGAATGAGGTGGATATGGCGGCGGGGTTGAAGCATGATGTGGTATGTTTACCAATTTCTCTTTTCTTTACATTCTTGACGACGTCTTTTGGGTTTGGATTCTGACAAATACCAGGGCACGATCAAAGAAACTTTCTCCCTCGCTGAAGTCCCACGCGAAGCATACTACATGGGTCTCGCGGGCACGCTTCCCTACCTCGCAACCTCCATCTCCACCGTGTACCTCTCGTGGGAACTAAACCACTCTACCGCGGGTTACGGCATGATCTTCTCGCAAAAAGACGCTACATACCTCCTCTCCCTCATCGAACCTTTGCAAATCGGATACGGAGCGTCGATCCTGAGTTTCCTCGGCGCTATCCACTGGGGACTCGAGTGGGCAGGCTACGGAGGCACACAGGGCTACAAGCGCTATGCAATTGGCGTTGTAGCACCAATGGTAGCGTGGTCAACACTGCTCATGCCCATTGAAGGCGCACTCATCTCGCAGTTCTTGGGTTTCGTTGGACTGTACTATGTTGATACTCGTATGTCCTTCCCCCTTCTCCCTTCTCCCTTCTCCCTTCTCCCTTCTCCATTCACCCATCCTAATAACCTATACTAACACAACACAAAGGCGTAAGCCGCCTCGGCTGGACACCCAACTGGTACGCCGTATACCGCTTCGTCCTCACCGCCATCGTCGGAGCCAGTATCGTCCTCACTCTCATCTCCCGCAGCGAACTTCCAGAACATATCCCTGGTCCTGTTGACCGCGAGAAGGTTTTCAAGGAAGAGGGTTCGAGTGAGGAGAAGCTGGCTAAGCATGAGCATGCGGCTGTGGAGAAGAAGAAGAATGCTGCAAGGAGTGATAACAGGGGTGAGAAATAAATGTGTGAGTGAGTAGGGGGACTTGAAGAGGTTCGGCTCTTTTTTTTGTGGCGACGAGGCGTTCCTGGCGAGGAGCCCATGGTCGTGTTTTTTTGGCTTGTGTATATAGCTGAGTACCCTGTCTTGGCGTGTGATTGTATTGAAACCAAATCATCCTGTTATCCGAATTGTTGTTGGTCGCGTGAGCTACGATTGCGATTGTTGGACATGTTCTTGCGACAGTCCAGCAGCGCACCCTCAGCCTGGCCGCAAACCTGCGCACACCAGGTGCATTTTAGTTTCGTGCAAGCATGGAGATAGCATGCTACAAACATTTCTTCTATAAAAACCAAAAAACCGGAACATGTGCGACTGCATGGCAGGAATGTGAAAGACAACGCAGCCAGGGTCAGGTCATTCGCGTACCAATGGCAACTGTGGCACCTCCGCCCTTGGCTCCGCATCGCGCACATGCGCCGATCGTCATCGCTCCCACCTGTCCCCAACTCTCAACCCATTCCACCCATTCAACCGCGGCCACCACCCTCCCACACTTACTTGCGCTATGCGCATTCCCCTCCTTCTTTGCGACAACACCCTCCTTTCTTCTACAACGCGACAATGATCTCCTCGGGCTTCACCAACGCGCCCGTCACGCAATTCCTCGTCTTCGGCACCGTCATTGGTGCGCTGCTGGCCGCAATCACGGATTCGAGATTCTATCTGCATATTCAGGTTGTGCCGCATTTGTGGGGGTATGGGCAGTTTTGGAGGTGTGGGGTTTGGACGGTATGTCTGGTCTCGCTTCACGGGGTTGGAGAGGTGGAAAGATGGAGATAGACATGGATGAATTGGATGAAGTGGGTGAGATGGATGCTAACATGACATTCCAGCTAAGTTTCACAAACTCAACCGAAGTCCTCTTCGCAGTCTTAACATTCTACCAACTCCGCGTTGTGGAAAGGATATGGGGGAGTAGGAAGTTCGCTGTATGTATCCCCATCTCCCTCTTACCCACCTCCCACACCTACACCAGTCAACTAACAAAACCACAGTCCTTCCTCCTCTCCACCCTCCCCTACACAACCCTCCTCCCACCCCTCATCCTAACCTTCATCCTCCGCCCCCTAACCCTCGGCCGCATGAACCACCTCCCCGCCGGCCCAACCCCCCTCCTCTTCGCCCTCCTCGCAAACTACTACGCCGCAATCCCGTCCACCTACCGCTACAAAATCTCTCCCTGGGCCGCCTCCACCCCCTCATCCCAACAATCTTTCTATCGGCGCTCCATAACGCTGACTTCGAAATCCCTATCTTATCTCCCTCCTTTACAACTCGCGCTATCCCAGTTTCCGGGGAGCTTACTAGCGGCGGCGGTGGGGTGGGGGGTTGGAACGGCGTATAGGCGCGATGTGCTGCCCGGTGCGGCGAGGTGGAGGGTGCCCGGGTGGGTTGTGGGTGAGGAGAGGAAGGGTGGGTTTGAGGGGTTGAGGGCGAGGCTGGAGGATGAGAGGGAGAGGGAGGGGGGTGGGGCGGGGCTGGCGACGGGGATATTGGCGGAGGGGGCGGGGGAGGCGAGGCAGAGGAGGACGTTGGGGGATGTGGTTGCTGAGCAGTTTAGGGGGAGGGGGTAGATTGGGTTGGGAATGTTGTGTGGATTGCTTTGTTTGGTGCGAGTATGTTTTGGATATGGGGATCACGATTTACTTCAGTTATGTGTTATGGAAGAGATTCAAGGATGGGTGATGTTATTATATAATGTTACGTCGATACACTCGACTAGTGATACAGTATCCCCCTCTTCCGTCCTCTGGACAGACAGATAAAAGCTCGATATAGACGCGAAGCAAAGCCGCAATCTCAAATATACCCCTCCCACGCTATCGAATGACCTCCTCGCGGAGTATACTGTCTTCCTTCTCAAACGCCGTTGTGAAAACAAAACCACAAGATTAGGCCGTACAATCATTAAGAACCAAGTAACTAATTCAACGTAAGGAAAAGACAGAGTCTCTCGACCCCTTACCCCCCCTCATCTTACTCATAAAATCCTCCGTACTCTCCTTCGCATTAAACAGGCAATCCTTCTCCGCAGCCACCACAGGATGACTATTCAGCGCACTCGAAGGCGTAGGCGTAGGTCTACGGCTGCGATGCTGACCCGTTGTACTACTACTCCTCGTCCGCGTAGTACTAGGAGGAGGAGCAACAACAACAGCAGGAGTAGGATTTGGCCCGGCGTCATAACCCCGTGGCATCTGTATTCCCTGTGCTTGAATCTCCTGAGCCATGACTTGAGAGTGAGTTAAACGATCGAGGCTGCGCCACCATTGGTCTTTGGCTCGACGGGGATCTAGCGAGCTGGTTAGATCGAGGGTGGAGGCATTGGAGGCGGGGGAGTAAGGGGTGTAGGAGGGGGGTGGGGTGGTGGATTCCCACCCTGAAGCCATTGAGTGTCGGTTTGTTTGGGGGGTTCGCGCGTCGGTGGAGGAGGAGCGGTGGCGGGGTGAGGTGCGTTGGGGTGACTCGGTTGAACGCTCTGTGGCTCGGTGTCTGCTGCTGCTGCGGGGAGGGACGTGAGGGGAGGCCTCTCGGGTGGAGTGGTGGCGGCCTAGGGAACTACCGGGGGTGTTTGTGGTACTAGGGATGTAGCTTGAGGATGGGCGTTGGTCGGTTGACGCTCGGTTTGAGGGTTTGCGAGGGCGGTATAATCCTCGTAGACCGTCTGGTTGGCGGTCAGGAGCCTGAGGGGCAACTGTTTGTGAGCGAGGTGGGGAGATCTCTGCTGCGTCCATCAAAGACAGCGGACGTGGCTGGTCGATTTGGCGAACGTGCTCACGGCGCCTGGAGGGAGTGGCAGACCTATCATCCGCTACAATGGAAGGGTCCTGTTGCTGGTGGGTCGTAGGAACTGCGGGAACTTCTTCTGGCGTTGGGGAAAGAGACGCTTCGCGTAGTGCCTTCAGGGATACTGCAGACATGCGCTCACTCAGATCACGAGCAGACCGTCGTCGCTCCTCCTTGAGATCAAGAAACTTCTTCGACCGTTCTGAAGGCGTAAACGACCTGATCGACGCGCTGCTCTGCTTCGCTTGCGGCGATTCAGGCTGGCTGTAGTAATCCGAATCGAAGTGCGAAGTAGACGGCCGCGACTCGTCCACACTGAAGACGCGAAGTGGGAACTTGCCAGGGCTGTTGACGAGCGTGCTAGCGGGGGAATGGCTTTCTATAGCCATGACTCGCTGTTTGAGTTGCTTGACTTCTTCCGCGAGCAACTCCTTCTCTTCCTCCATCATGATGATGGTCTCGGCAGCTTCTTCGATGGCGAGCTCGTGATCTGTCCAGTGTGCCGCGCTCTCGCTTGCTATAGCAGTGAGCTCGATGTTGGTCTTCCGATGCTCCTCGTCGATTTCTCGCAGCTTCGTCATCTCTTCATCCATCTTTTCCATTTTGAGTCTGAGTTGCTTGTTCTCCGCAGTCAGCTCGTAGTTCGCATCCTCTAGTGGCTCCATCCGTTCGATTTGTTCTTTGGCGGCCGTCAAATCATGCTGCAGCACCTTGTTGTCCTTCCTCAGCAGCTCCACTCGCATGTTGGCAGTCATGAGCGTCTGCTTCAACTTGTCGATCTCTTCTGTGAGTTCTCGACTCGTCCTGGACTGCGGTGGGCGAGCATCGCTGGGCCGACGTCGTCGGATAGGCGACACCGGGGTCATTTGTTCTTCCGTGAGGGCGAATTGATCAAAGATGTCAGGCGAAGTCTTGGGCGTGCATATCTCCGGAGGCTTCTGTGCTGGTGGTGGGGGCACTTTGATATCCTGAGGTGAAGGAGTAGGCGTACCCTGTGCCCTCCGTGCTTGAATTGCATGCCGTAGGTATTCTGATTTCGGCGCCAGGGAGTTCGATCGAGAAAGCGTAGGTCGGGTCTGGTCGGGGGTAGACGGCCTAAAGTCTATCCCACGGGAGGAACCATGTGAGGAAGAGGTGTTCGACATATTGGTGTAGAGTTCCGGTGAATAACTGCGACCGGCAGTATTATAGGTAGAACTGCAGTGTTCTCCAGCCAGCAGAAACAACCCTTTGTCCGCGAGAGAAAGCTGATCGCCGACAATGCGATTGTATAGTCCAAGTCCTGTGCGCGAACAATGTATGCGCCTCCAGTTCTAGCAATCGTCACGCGACCAAGACGGGCGATATTGTGCAGTCGGCAGGGTAGGTGTAGGGCGAGATATTACGTAGGGTATGCGAATCGAAGGTGAGGTTTGCGCCTATGCGAGATTTGTTGATAGCAACGGCGCTTGAACGGTCGCGTCGCGTGCGAAGACAGGTGGATAGTCGCTCGAAAGCGGGTCGTTCTTGGGGTCCATTCGCGCTATGGCAGGGACAATGCTACCGTCGACGTATTGCGCAACTGTTGGCGTCCTGGGTTGTCGTGGTAAAAGAAAATGAGCGGTGACAGTAGTCGAGTGCACGTTGCTGGGATCGCGTAGATGGCTTCGATCGCGACTTCACGGCAGGCGCATTCACTGGCGGAACTGGATGGAGGAGGTGAAGAGGCGGTAGTATTAGAAAGACTTGCACGCGTGAAGGAGACTCGAAAATGACGAATTGTCTCAGGGATAGCGAAGATTCGCGTCGGGCAGCAACTCTCAGTGGATGGGGGAGGGAGGGCCAGAAGGGAAGACTTGACCGAGATAGGGCAAGTGAGAAGGGGCACGACGGGAGCCCTTGGCCGGCGCGACCCAGCACGGCGGATTGCACGTCGCATCAACACTTCCTATTCGTGCTTTTGGGAGATGAGTGGGGATGAACCTGGTTGAGCCCCTTGCCTGGCCGACTTGACGAGTGCGGTTCCTGGGATTGCTGCATGACCGACGCATGTCGTCACAAGAAACATCACGAACGAGACAATGCGATTGCGGGGGATGTGGTAACAGTCTCGAGGCGCACTCTACTTTTACGTATGATATCTCTGATACCTCCAGCATCCACAGCAAGAAACAACACACAGTGCGAAACCGCCTGCGAACCCGAGTGCGGCGCAGTGTGGCGCGTTCCCCGACCATCCAGACTATGCCCAGTAGCGCTGCTTCCAGCGCAGGTGAGTCCTGTCGTTCGTCGGTCGTCGCCGAGGTGATTTGTGATGAAGCACACGACGATGCCCAGGACTCCGTGGTCTCCCAGCTTCCATCATTTACTTTCTTTTTCTCCCAGATCTGCGACCGAGTTGACGTAGTCTACCACGATTCTAATCCTCCATCCAAGATCTCTATCGACTCGGCCTTGTCCCTGCTGTGTCGCCGTCAACCTGCATACTTCAGCTGTCAAGCTCAGGCCTCAACCTTCATGTTGCCCAAGCATTCGGGCTCCCCTCCGACAAGCGATCGCCCGGCATAATGTCGGCGCCAACACTGTCATTCCGGCATATTTTTGCTTGCTAGCCGCCTTCTTGGTGGTTTTGTCACGTCGCAAGTAGACGGTGAATTGCTGAGTTAATGGCTTGGCCGAACCCTGTGCCCCGCTGCTCTGCATGTGGGGCTCAAGAGAGAAAGTTTATGTCTATCGTGAAATATTAAAGATATACAAATAGTGTGTGGCCTCTTGCATGTGGGGAGCGGGGGACGGTGATCATTCCATCTCCACTGCCATGCCAGCCTGTCGCAGTCGGTCCTCCCACTCGACGCGCAACCTCTCCATCTCCTCCCAGCACTTCTTCCCAGTATCTGTGAAGCGCTCTTGGCTCTCCTTGGTCAGGTCTTTGGCGTACGGATCCCTCCCCTTCCTCTTGTACTCTCCCAGCTTGCCTCCCCATCCCCATCCTGCCACCTCAGTGCGATCTACACGCTCCTGACCCCAAACATCCGCCGCGCTTCCCCACTTTCCTACGCCTTCCTTTGCCTCCATGTTGTCCAATGTGCTTTGACTTGCAAGCGCCAGCCAGACCATGGCAGTCGCGCCCTTGTCGACCGAGATGGTATGCCAATCGCTGCCGAGAAGGCGCGCTATGTAGAAGGCCGCAACCATGGCCCATTGGAGGATGAGGGGAAGGGGGACGATCGAAGTGGCGCAGATGCCTGGGTGTGTAACGTAGAGCCGTGGCTTCGTGGTCTTTTCGGTATCTTGGGCGTGGTCGAGGTACTGGTCGACAGGCTCCGTGGTTGAAGGTAATCTAGAGGTGATGGCCAGGACATCTGTCAGCCTCTTCGTGGCCTCGTATGGCATATGCGATGTGATGCCTTGTATGTCTTCTGTGTCGAAGACGTGCTCGTACGCCTCCAAGCTGCTGACCCAAATCATCCTGCCCCTTGTGCCCTCGTTTCTAGGATGTTTCGCCAGTAAGGATGCGAGGTAGTGTCCTAGCAGATAGTGCCCAAAGACATTGGCGCAGAAGACCTCGCCCAAAGGAGGCTCCTTTTCCGTTTTCTTGTCCGCAGGTATTTGTTCCTTTGCAAGCCATTCGCGACCAGAGATCTTGTACGTCGGCCAGGTGGTAGCCTGCAACCACTTTGTGCAGACGGACCAGACGGCGCGCGGCCAGTCAATACCCGTCCACCCGCCTATGCCAGCATTGCAGATGACTGCATCGAGCTTCGGTGTCGTTTCCCGGAGTTTCTTGCTCAGCTTCTGCACCGAGACCAGACTCAGCAGGTCCAGTCGCTCCTGCCGGAAATACACGCGATTCTGCAGCACCTGTGCAATGCCCGGTAGCTTCTGTTCATGGCTGCGAATGACCTTGCGCAAGTGCTGGTCTAGCGTCTCGATCGTCGCGTCGCCTTTCCGTTGATCGCGTGTCGTGATGATGAGGACGAGGGATTCGTTCTGGGGGCGCGTCTGTAGGAATTCGTCGATCAGGCGGGTTCCGATACCCAGCCCCAGGCCGCTATACACGAGTCAATTAACCATATGCGAAAGAAGGGTAGATGTTCCAACCTGTTTGCGCCCGTGACGAGAACATAGAAGCCATTGTCGGGTGTGGGAATGTCTTCGAGACGCGACATATTGGCTGACGTGATGGAGGATGAGCGATGCCTGTTCCTGAATTCGCTACGGCAGAAGGCGCGCTTTGACCAATCACGACCTACATCATTCTTGAACACGACTTTTGGTTGGATAATTCACGTATGCATGTTTTGAGCCTCTAGAAAAAGATTTGTACGACTATTCAGCATGGAAGTATGGTTGCTATGCAGCAGCTGCAAGTTTGGACAGAATGCAACGGTGAAGTGAAACGTGGATATCATAGGATGAAAGCGCAATCATGGAAATCACTTGTATGATAGTCTAACATACGCTGATTTTATCGTGCTCTGGATCCTAAGATCATCTCTGGTGCACATATTAGTCTTGAGTCGGCTTTCAATACACAGACAACAACCACACCAGACCACTGAAACCCAGTATGCTACTAAAGCAGTTTGAAGACCCGAGTAACAACAGCGTCTTTCTACGGAAAAGAACTCTCCCCCTCTAGCCTCCTCAAAAATGCACTTCCATAGTTGTAGCGATCGATAGTCGACCGGTTGATATCACCTTGAGCCACCGCCTGTGGCTCTCCAGCAAACAAAGTTTACGACTTTACACGGCGCCCCATCCCCCACATTGACCTCGTCACGAGCCAAAGCAAACGACCAAACGACCAAGTCCCACACGGCAGACGCAAATAACCCAACGCTTTTTTGCACTTGAGATAAACTTCTTCAAACTCTATTGCCAGTGTGGATTCAACATTGCATTACCTCGCTCTCGTTCCTCGTCTCGATACCACACTCCTTGTAGTGTAGTAGCAGTAGCGCAGTTGATGCGCAAAGTCCAGTATGCCAGGATGTACCATGTGTAAACCAAGGGATCCACGACATGGACTTACGCGCATACGTAGGGTATGACAGACAGTCTGTGTCATACACCTATTCGGATATCTTCCAAACCGTCCGCTAATCATGAGCGTGACCCCAGACACGAGTCTGAGGAAGCCAAGACGGCGTGCGTATGCTTGGAGCAAGGGATGCATACGTAGACAAGACTGTTGTCGTCAGCTTTGTAAACCCCCCATGCTGCTGCCCCAGATCAACATATCCGGCAAGGATGTTTGCGCGTGCATCTCGGTAGCCTTGGCGGTTGCGCAGCAGGGTCCTGGCGGAATGTCGCGGATATGCAATGCCTTGGAGGTGATTGTTCACATGAACCCAAACCCTGTAAGTCAGTCAGCCTTACCGCCATCAACGCCGCGCCCTGAGCGAAAGCGACTATCGGTGAAAACGCCGAGATACGGCACAGACGTGATCACCCGCCGCCTCACAGCACGACAGTCTTTCGTACATATGCTTCCGCCGAGGGTCCGACCGACGCTTGAGATTCGTCCGTAGTTGGGTTGTCCTTGCCACGCCTACAGGGAGGGGATGTGGGGCCTGTTTGCGGTAAGACCACGCGGTTGACATCGTCAGGTTAGGTATGAACCTCATACATTGCTTTCTTTGCAGCGGCCCAACCCAGAACAGGGCTGACGAGATTGGTGATCACCAGCTCCAAAACGCGTATCAGTGTTACTGACAAATCATGCCTATGCTGATCCCGTTTGTTCGAACTATTGGGGTAGGGACTGCGAGGTTATACAGAACATTGTGCGTTACCAACCGGATGGTGAAGCGGAGGTTGAAAGTATATGGCCGAGTAAGGGCCGCCGTCTCGACGCGCCAACGAGGCATATCGTCGGTTTATGCCGGTTATCAGATTGTGGAAGCAGAAGCGACGAGCCGGATTGGGGGTCAATGTAAGTGTTGCTGAACCCGAGCTAATCTTGACCAAATCTAGACCCTGAATATACTTTCCAAGGTTGCGTTTGTTCTGTATAGCGAGCTGTCTCCGCGCGCGCCCACGGGCGTGGAAACAATGCTAAACCTCCGAAAGGCGATCCACGACTAGCTCTGCAGTCGTTATGCACGTCATACCTGTAGCCTTTTAGCTGCGTCTCAGATCGTGCTAGTGAAAAAGGCCAGACTTTGTGCCGTACCGTGTCCGTAGCGGGGCGGAGATGGCTCCGCTGTCCTAGTAGGGAGCGGACAGTCTCACGCGCCGTTACGGCCGCGCTCGCCATTCGGTGTGAACGCTCCGACCGACCGAGGCTGAGCAGGATGTATACGTTATCCGTTTATCTACTCCAAAACGTTTGCGGTATGTTCCGTTTGAGGAGTTCTCTTGGAAGAAGGTTTGCGATGGCGGTAAAACATGCGGTGCTGCGTCCCCCACCGCTTCAACCCGCGATTCTGCTCTTGCGTAAGCATGGGATCCCAGTCGCCGCGGCGGAGCTCCAACTCTGTCGAGCTCTCCGAGATATGCAGCTCGTGCTGATCAAGAGGTGACAAAGAGCGGTGGATGTTTACACAATACATTGATCGGGCCGCCGAACCCAAGGTATATGCAACGCGAGAAAAAGCAAAAACAGGCGACTATCGCACTGGTATTGATTTCTGGTGACAGCCCGGGCCGTGCCGGATAGGCCACCAATGCGGATCCTCAGGGCTCAGGCACCGAGTGTGAAACATGATCCTCCTCGACTGTGTGTCACCTGTCAGGCTCGTCGTGACAGTCACAGACCATTACGCGTTGCAGAAGGTCGATACGAGGTATGGGTCGGAAGTACCGGCGCAGGTTGCAAGTGCCGGCATGGAAGACTAGCCACCCTCCGATCCGCCGTTGGCTAGGAGGATTACTCCGGCGTTTCCTGCGAAGAACGAGGGAGAAAAAGGCCGTGGTAAGAATATGACGGTAGAGAGATGCGGTGGGCTTCCAACCAAGACGTTTAGTCAGGTGCGATCGACGAACCTAATACATTATCTCATCCGCTCCGTGTGCTCCTGATCTTATAGAGACTAGCTTGTGTGTCGTAAGCACAACCAGGAGGTGGCATGTACCAACGTGTTACCGTGGGTTGACGACACTCCTAGTGTTGATGGCGATGCAATGCTGGTCGTCGACCGTGCCCACTGAGGTGCGCACTGTACTGTGACGAGGGTACGACGGGCTGCAGATAACATGACCGCGCATGCATGCGGGAATCGTACCACTCCAAGCATTGGTGGCACCCTGCATCAACGTTAGCATATTACTGTTATATCCAGTCGCAACACGTCTCTTCGCCAATTTCAACTCACCTGGAAGCCGGACGTTTATCCACGCGAATCGCTACGAGTCACATCCCGTGCCCGGGCAGGACCCACATGCCCTTCGCGCAATTGCTGCCATGGCCGGGTGCGTAATTGCCCGCCAGCAGCTAGCCATTGTCCCAACGTCGTTAGATGTGCCCAAATCAAGCTCATCCGGGCCCCGGCCCCATGTCAACTCAGAATTAGGTTCCTGCTGAACGCGGGGCGGCGGGAGGGTATGCTTATATCACCGAAATAGTCCGTGACAAACCGCGCAAAGGTAATGTTGGGATATTGGTACGATAGAGACATATCACTGGCTTCTGAAATTGCCATGTCGTGACCGGAAGTAACAACAAGCTGCCTCGTCGCGACGTCCAGTCCTGTCATTGAGTTGTTGGTTTCAAGTTCCGTTGGGCGATTGGAACGGGATTGGCAGCCGCAACCGCTGGATATCAGGACGCCAGGAGGATCGCAGTGGAGTGTTAATTGAGGGACTTACTACGCCTCCCTTAGTGTGGCCTTACGAGTTTTCAAGGTCGTTTGTGGCGGGCGGGGTGGTGGGGAAGTTGTCGTCGGTTGCGAGTCAAGCCTGTGCCTCTTTGGGGGTTCACGATGCAGCTTCACGCGGGTCAGGGTGCAGTCTAACAGTAATCCCACCCAACTGCGTCAATGTATATCTACCAACTTGGTAATGCATGCTTTGCTTTTCATCGTATTCCGTGGAGCTTGGGGAAATTGGTAGAAAAACAACAGCAACATGCTACGCCGTCTCGTCTGCTCCTGGCCCATCATTCGGTTGGACGATGAGTCAGTAGCGCAGATCATCATCCTCCCGTGAAGCCTTGAGACAATCATGATTCGCCTTCCAGAAGATTTCCAGAGTGGACCGTAGGCAATGCTCTCTCCTGGCCCACTGCGCTTGGTTCTGGACGAGGCCTTTGAATCCTCTCGGCAGTCCTGCAGTGGTCGCAAAGGCCCCGCAATTGAGTTGAACTTCGCAAACCGCGTCAAGGCGGAGAACAGAACCTCATCTTGAGTGTCGATGAAACCAAGGTGGCGTCATGCTGCTGGCCATTCCCACATTCCAACAAGCTCCCCACACATACGAACCGGGTAACTGTATGCGTGCGTCAATGGCAATATTCGTCGTGTTCCAAGCTGCGGAGTTGCCGATGCAATGAGTTGTCAAGTAACGTGGTTGGCTCGCATTGCTCGACTCAACGACCGTAACCAACGTATTGACTGATGACCCTGATCTACTCGTGGAGGAAGAATGAATAGTGGGCAGGACTGACTCTTGATACCAGCGAAGCCTCAGCCTGCTAAGGAGGATCGTGACTCCACGTCACCAACATCAGGGCGACATCCTTTGAGCTATACATAGCTGCATCGAATCGTGCATAGATCAAGTCGCTATGCGATGCGACGTCCAGTTCAAGACTTTTTGACATGCGGTTGCGAAGGCACGACCCGACCGTGCCTCTGGCGAACCAATTTTCGTGATTGGCCAGGCCGAACAATGGACAGAAGGATTTTACTGGCCTTACCAGCTCTTTTATCGCGCTCCAGGGACGTGGTAAGCCACACCAATCTGGCAACGTGCATAAGTCCGGCGTAGCTGCAGGTAGCGAGCTGGCGCTACGATGCGAGGAGCCTGTATTAAAAAAAGCCAAAAGCGGGTATTCGGCCGATCCATATCTCGACATCTTTCCAGTCTAACTTGTGATGAATGCGAGAAACTGCGAAAAGCGAACCCGACGCAATTGGGAGTCAGGCACTGCCCGGGATGGTGCTCGAGAGTTTCTGAAGCTGCGAAACTGAGACAGACAGAGAGGCGACCGACATTGTGCCGACGCGCTCAGCTTACCTTATGCTTGGGGATAGTTTTGCAGGTCGGAACACACGGAATGCTGTATTGAAGGTATGTTCCTCCGGTGCGCGTTCCGTGTTTTGTTCACGTTCCACGTAACTGGCGCCTGGTTTGGTGGCCGATTGCGTGCTTCGGAGTTGTCGCCGTCGGGTAAGATCCTGTGTGTCACCTGCGATTTGCTTTGGCTAACGCAGTACCGCCAAAATCACATAAACTTTGATTGGAAACCGGACCCTTTTTTAAACGTCAAGTTGCCTTGGGCTATCGTATTTTTGCGAAAGGTTGTCGGCAGATGGATGCAGCTCCGCCATCGTGGCTGGTGACCAACGCCGGACATTGGTGACTATAATTTCGGTTAAGTGCCATGGTCGGTGGAGCAGTATTGGACGGAGTACTGAAAAAAACGACTTTTGAAATTGACAGTGATGATACATTCGACTATCCAACAAAGTAGGAAAACATTCAAAATGGGGTATTGTGCAGCTTTCCGCCGTGTTCGCCGTGTACGCCGTGCTATATTGCAACCGTGATGATAGGAAATGATGGAGAGGGCCAGATTCGTGTCATCGTCTGCAATCGCCTGGCGTCGTGTTAGGGTTGTGTTCATAACGGGCATCGTGAGATGGGGCAACGAACCACAGTTCTCATTGAGTCTGTATTCTCTGGACGGACAATCAGTTTAGGAATATGGTAGTTGGGACGAACACCTACACTGCCGTGACATTGGCCGGACACCGTACATGCGTTTGTTGGTACTTGGTACACCAGGCTTTGACGACGTAGCGGACGTGAGTGCACTTGTATTGAACTTGGGTATAGTCGCACATGATGGTAGGAAAGGAGAGGCGCGAGGCGTTAGAGGTGATTGACGAGTAAAAGCTCCAAAAGGGTAGCACAAGCAATGATGGATGGCAAGCAAGCGATTTTGTTGGTACGCTCGATGAATTCTCCGGATTAGCATGCAGCGCGACGGTCCGTTATGTTATAGTAAGCCAGACAGAGCAGACAGACGTCAGTGCGATCAGGTACCCGTGAGAGCTATGCAAAGTTAGCCCATGTCCATAGAACCTGGTTCGTCAGTTGACATGCATCATGGTAGTGGCCGTGAATGTTCAACGGACCCGGGAGCCCGAGAGTGGTCGAGCCCTTTGCACATCATAGACGTGGGTGGGGACCTTCATGTTTGAAGTCCTCTCGCTTCCATGAACCTTGAGGGAGGTAAGTGGCAGCCCAACCCGGATGCCGAGAGGGACTACAAGGGCCGCTGGCCGTATTTGAACAAGATGCTTGCACGCGTCAAGATCCTCGGTCTTGCTCTCAGGGTAGAATAGCCAGCGGACGGGCAATGGCAGCCCGTGAGTGGCTGAGGGGGTATAGGATTTAGAAGTGCGCCAATCCGCCTCGTCGTTAGTGTGCACTAAGTTCAAAGTTATCAGACGTGCACAGATCAAGTTTGATCTGCGACTACGGTTCCACGTTAAGGTGGCGCGTGGGGTGGTGCAGCCGTTGGAAAATCCTTGACTGTGGCAGACACTAAGCTTCGGAGGCCAGGGTTACCCTTCCTGCAGGTCGCGAGACAGGTCGACGATATACCAAATATTAGTTATTGCTAACGTTTACACACTGCTGGAATAGGGCGGTCGCTGCATCGTGGCGCCTGTTTCATCCTGGGCGTGCCTTTCTCGGCAGTACTGCACCGGAGTTTCCACCGATTTGTGTCCTTTATGCTTACTTTCCCGCTTCCCCGGCCCCAGTCCATATCGCGAGAGCATCCGGAGGTCGAGTGTTGCGCAATCACCATATGCCGTCCCGCGTACGGTGAGCGCGGCTGCGCGACATGATCCCACCGTTGGTGGCTGTCGGCGGGTCCCTGGTCGCTGGCCTCACTTTCTGACATCGCGAGCATAAACGCGCAAAATGCGTTGCGGGCAGGATGGAATGGAAATGGGTTTGTGTTTGAGTTCTGGGGCGAGATGTGGTGTTGTGAGCGTTTGATGAACCCAGTGCTGTTGTCGGGTTGGGTCTCGCCCGCATGACGCCATTGGGTCCGGACGTCCGCCTCAAGTTCACAACTGTTTACTCATGCTACCCTACATTTGAGCCTGCTATATGGCAGCGGCACGGTCCACACCTTTGTACGGCACAGCTATGGGGCTTCACTATGGACCGTAGGCTTCTCGCATTGGTGGACCGTGCCCGAGCGCTGCGCCGTAGCTGCGTGGAAGAAGAGGAGCAACTGCGATTCGCACGGAGATCCTCAGCAACGTGTGCATATACATATACGTATACCAGGAACCTGGTAACGTCCATTTGCAGAACGGCATTGTTACGCGGTGTTCTTGCGATAACGGGTGGGACTGCTGCATGACATAGGTAAAGACAATGCGCATCGGCTCGAACAAGGCGGCCAACTACAACCCTGTTCGGTTGGGGTACGTTTGGTCAAAGAACTGGGCTACCAAGAATGCGGCTACCGAAAACGGGATATGGCGACCTCGTGGAAAAGTTGGGATTTTGCCGCTTCGCCTGCGCAAGACCAATGCAGAACGTCGTCTCATACGGTGACAAAAGTGTGAATGCCCGCAGAACGTACCAGGATCGCGACCCCTGGAGTGCATGTCTTGCCTATGCTCAACACCATTCGTTGCTGATCGGATAAGTCCGTCCATTCGCATTCGCTCGACACTTCAGACGCGAGCTTATGACGAGCCGAATCACCCACGAAGCGAACTTCGTAACGATGGACCATGACTGCATACAAACGCGTCATACGATTTCTATCGGAAAGTGGAGAATCGATAGGGTGTCTCTCGTACCATGAGCATGTGGCACAGCTCTATCTTCCATACATGTGGGCAAGTGTATGTTGGCCTTTGCAGGCTGACTATCGACGCCGCTATTGAAAGGGGGACCTGTGGCTCGAAGCGCCTCTTCCGCGGAAGCCGGGCAGAACCCAGGCCTTATAAGACGCCATTTACACCCACAGCTTCTGTCAGAGTATTATAACTTGTCGACGCTTTATGGGGTCCTCCTCGAAATCTCCACCTGTTAGGCACGCAATCCGTCGTTCATTGGCAAGAACCACGGACATTCAGGCTGAACGTGAGACATGGATATCAACATCAATGCCATCAGAACGGTGAACTGACTGGGCAGACTATATATGTGGATCCGACACTGCCCCGCGTTGCCAAACCGGCGGTAAGGCCAAAAGCAGTGGTGTGGCTATAGCACTGAGTCTTATAGATATTGGAGACTGTCAGCCCACCTGAGGCATAAACCCTGTGTAAGGGACGGATAGCGGACGGCACTGGAAGACGCAGCGGCCCGAGTGTATACAAGTCACCGGGATGCGTAAGCGGAGGTGTCTTCGTTAGAAATAGTTCATTATTCTCCATACAACGATGCAGAGAAAAGCATCACACCAGTTGTGGATATCTAAGGTTCCAATGCACGTGTTGATCATGAGAACTCTCCATTGGCCTCCCCGGCATCTAGCCAGCCGCGGCACATCTCGACTGCCTAGTAAGAAATTCAAGTCAGCAACTGTCACTCTTGGCTCTGGTTCGTGGAATCTGCTTACCCTTCCCCACTTCTTGAACATCTTCTCGCCCACCTCCTTGTCGACATTCGGCTTGAAGACCATGCGGTCTTTCTGGTTAATCTCCTTAAGTTCGTCAAACTCCTTCCATACGTCGACCGCGAATCCAGCTGCGATAGCTGCGCCCAGGGCTGTGGTTTCGCGCATGGCGGGACGGTCGACGGGAATGCCGATGATATTTGCTTGCGTCTATCGAAAACAGTTAGTGAAGGCCGCGTATACGGGCATATGTAGGGAAGATCACGTACCTGCATGCAAAGGTTTGAGTTACTCATGCCGCCATCCACTGCAAGCATGTTGAGCTTGTGGCCACTGTCAAGCTCCATGGCGTCCAGAATGGCCCTGGTCTGGAAGCAAGTCGCTTCCAAAGTCGCACGCGCGATGTGCCCCCGCTCGGTGAACTGGGTGATACCGAATATAGTGCCCTTGGCATCGTCAATCCAGTAAGGAGCGAACAGACCACTGAAGGCTGTCACAAAGACACATCCACCGTTGTCTTCCACAGACGCTGCCAGGTCACTGATCTTGTGCGAGTGCGTGATGAAGCCCATGTTGTTCATGAGGAACTTGACACCACTGCCTGCGACCGCAATACTGCCCTCAAGCGCATACACGGGTTTCCGCTTTCCGCCAAAGTCGTATGCGACGGTTGCCAGAAGTCCGTGCGACGAAATGACCGGCTTTTCGCCCACGTTGTACAGCAGGAAGCAACCAGTACCGTACGTGTTCTTGGCAGAGCCGGGCGTAAACCCCTGTTGACCGACCAAAGCTGACGACTGGTCACCTAAGCACCCTGCGATGCGAACGCCTTCCAGTATACCGGTGCGCAGGAATCCGAAAGCGTCTGGTGAAGAAGACGGCACGATCTTTGGCAACTTAACCTTGTTTTTGTCGATTCCGAAGAAATCCAAGAGCTTGTCATCGTACTGAACGGTGTGCCTGGGGTTGCATGAGCGGGCTTTTTCGCTTAAGCAGAAGCATGCAAAGGATGACCTACAGGTTCATGAACATGGTTCTAGATGCATTGGTAGTGTCCGTCACGTGAATTCCGGCCTCCTTTCCACCATTCAGGTTGTATAATATCCAAGAGTCGATAGTACCGAAAGATAGTCGGTTCTCGTCGTATGCTTTGCGAACGTCGTCGTTGTGGTCTAGTAGCCACCTGAGCTTGACCGATGACGGGTAGGTCGACAGGGGAAGTCCACACATCTGGAGTAGCTCGTCGGCGCCTTCGCGATCTTTCAGTTCACGGACCAATCCCTTGGTTCTGGTATCTGGCCTAGAATCGCCTGAAGTCAGTCGCCGTGTGCTCGTCTTTGGGGTGTATTCTGTACGTACCATGCGATCGCATTGCATAGTGGCAGCCCACTATTGGTATCCCAGACGACTGTTGTTTCACGCTGGTTGGTGATGCCGACTGCCTTGATGTCTTCGATTTCGTGTCCATTGTCGAGGAAGATGTTCGTAGCCCTATCGATGCATTGCTCCACGGTGTTGATTATCTCCCATGGGTCATGTTCATGCCATCTACGCTAATTAACCCATGTAAAGTCACGAGACATGCGCAGTACTGACCCTGACTGAGGATATTTTTGAGTGAACTCAATCTGATGTTGAGCTACGGGCTCACCGAGACCGTCAAAGATGATGAAGCGGGTACTCGTGGTTCCTTGGTCTATGGATCCAATGAAGAACTGCCTCAACCTCCCCTCGTCCAAATGCGCCTGCGATTCGTCTCCAGCTTCTTCTCCCTTGGGGACAGGCTGTGGCTCAGTGTTGTGGGCGGAAATGTCTTGTGTCGCCATGCTGAAAGTTGCGCTGGATGGTTTCAAATGTGTATGCGACCCGTTGTACTTATACGGAAGATGTCTTCCGTCCGCGGTCGGGGTTGTGGAATAGGTGCGACGGGTGCAGCTGTTGGTCGCGACGTGTTGCTTCCCGAAATTTGGCACCAAGGAGGGTACTGGGTATTGCGAAGGTACGGAAAAATTTCTAATCAAGCCAATCAGGTCTAAGAACCGATTCGCTTCTCTGCAGTGTCCGCGCTGAAGGATGTCTGGATTGCGCTGGGTTGCGTGTGAGTGTGCGGTGCCGCAGCAAAGCGCAATTGCCGATGACGTTGTTCCGAAGGTGCGGTGCGAAGGAGGTTTCGCGACAAAGAACACCGAATTCTAGGTGTATAAGCTTATGAGTTGAAATTGAGGTGGTAGAGAGAGAATCGCCAGGAGAGCATCGTAGGAGAACGAAGGTTTCGGTGTTTAATCGGCAGCGGAACCCGGGCGCGTGCCTTTCCTATGCGGTGTCTGCGGTATGACGCTCGAAGAGGGGTGGTTTTGCCTTTAAAGCGGGGGAGGGGAAGCGCTCCACGACCAACAACACGACAGCAAAGTCGCCCAGCCTCGTCACATGGAGCCTCAAATCTTTCAGCCTCTTCCGAGCTCGAGAGGCAAGCCGTTGATCGGTCTCAGCATCGTCGATCAGGCCAATGCTAGCAAAACTAGACTCTGCGCCCGGCAAAGCATCCGCGCGGGTGTCAGTGTGACTTCACATACAGCGGGTCGCGAGTCCAACAGATCCACATAAGACGACGCCGTCGTGTTTTCTCCAGTGGGACTCCAGGGGGCTCCGGTGGGATACCCGCATCGAACCCACCCAGAGCCTCATCAATTTACCAGCTTCGGCGGTATCACAACACGCGCACCGTGCTCACGATCTTAACAATAAGGGTTGGCGGGTTGCTCCAAGCTTCAGGAGTCCTTCACCGACCTTCGAACACCTTGGTCACCGGGCTGTCCACGACGCTCTTTGCTTCCAATGGACTAATGCGATGTCAGCAGAAGCTGTTCGCCTTCGGCAATGACTCGCTATCGTGCTGTGCCACCTGGGCTTACTACGCTTACCACCATGCGAATCGATGATTTGGATGGCTCCATGGATGGCATTCTGCGCGATGCACGCGAAAAGTCCGATGTCAATCACAACAAACATGCCATTGACGATCTGATTGCAATATCCATGGCTCCCCGCGGATGATCTGGACTTTGGAATGGGTCACCCAGCGAAGCTTCGAGACACAGAATTTTGGAACTCGGAGGTATGAGCATCGGAGCTGACCACGCGTTATGTGTGATGTGTTGCCGAACATGGGATAGTTATCGGTATAAAGTTAGGCATCCGTGCCAAGTGGAGCTAAGTGGGTAGGACTCGTAATGGCGGAATGCCAACCCAACGTTGCCCGGATCACGGCGGCACGTGATCCTCTGCATGGGGAAGGTCCGAGCGTGTCCTTTCCTCCTATCTCAAACCCACCTTCCTACCCGACGGCCATGTCCATATCATTGCTGCCCAAGGAACTTCGCCTGCAGATTTGGTCGCTTGCATACCACAACGAGCCCGCTCGCCTGGTTGCGCTGGAAACGAAGCCACACGCAGAAAGTCATGACGAAACGCTTTTCTGCCCACGGTACTCACCCAGCCCTGCGCCGACTGTGGTAAACATATGTCATGAGTCGCGCGAAGAGGCTCGTTACCAAGCTATCAAAGCGGACCACATCGTGGAGCTGCCGTCGGACATTCCAGGTACCGGTGGTGGCGCATTCTACTTCCGTCTCGATACCGACATCTTATTGATACAGCTGGAGGGGAAGCGCGTGAAGCATTATGACGACTCGCCGGAAGTAGGACTACTGGCTCACTTCCGACGTGCGACGGGCTGCAATCCCGAACAGCTGCAAAAGGTAGCTGTCACCAAAGTAATACTGAACGGATTTCGAGATGGTAGCCTATCCAACGTCCTTCGCGAGTTCCCAAAAATCTCGCACATGGTGATGATGCTCACAGAAGACATATGGGAAAAGGATATGGAGAAAGAGCTATTCGTTCGCGCTGCTGCGAGGATAGTGCGCATGTACAAGCTCGATTTGATGAACCGAGCCAGCAGCCAAGGCAAGACATTCAAGCCGCACCCTTTCGACGTGGATTTTGCCAGGCTTCGCCACGGTCAGCTGGATATCGTAGCGAAAGATATGTGGAGAGATTGGAGTGATGGAGGAGATGAATGGGCGACGCTCGATAACTCTGATCCATTCTGGTAGTCTACGGAACATCATGATATATCCGATCACCCTTTTCCGGTAATTGAAGAAAGTCTGGCGGCGTGTCTTCCGCTGCCGGCAGCTGGTGCTTTTCTGCCCAAATCCTGATCGCATCAAAGTTCCGACACGTATGGACGGTATTGAAGTCGACAAAAGCTTGCAATGGCTTGTCCGGAGGCTGATACCACACTTGACCCAGAACGCCATTGTCAACTGTACACATGAGTTGTTGCCGCAAGATGTCGAGACAATGAGCTACAAATGTGAGTAACATCTCCAGATGTATGCAAGGACGCCGACTTACTAACGTGGTGCTTCAGGATGTCTGCATCGTTGGAGAATGGACCAAGCCCTTGCTTCTGGTAGTACTCGAAATTCCAAGAAAGAGACTTTCGCAACAGGTTCTACACATGGTCAACATCTTTCCTGACACAGTATTTGCGAAACCCACCAAGCAATGCAGATGGTGCAAGCCTTCCACGTGTGCCGGATATCCACCTCCGTATTCCTCCTTGATTTTTACTTGATCAGAGGCAAGACCCGATTTTCCAGCCTCCTCGCTTGGTACCCTCGCGGCATGGTCTAGTCATGGATGTTAGATACTGGAATCTCCGTACATCAGGAGAGCTTACAGTCGACACCCAACTCTTTCCACGCCGCATCTACTTCAGGTCCAGCATCCATTCGATACGCGTTTGATACCAACAAAGATCCGTTGAACTGGATCTGGCTGTAGGTAACCCCGACATCCTTGATGATCGGAGCTGACTGGTATTAGCAGGACACTCTTCACATGCAGCTCCTCCAAACATACAGTACTGTGAGGTGTGCCTGATGCAAAACGCATCTGCGTCGAGTCGTTCCCTTTGAGCTATCCATGCTCCTAGGAAGGCAGAGAGTATAGCTGTGCCGAGGAACGCGGTAGCGATTGCTAGCCATGACCAATGCCGCGGTATCTGTCGCAATGGTCGCAAATCGAGCGAAGCTTCTTCATGTTCTGCAAGCAACCTCTCGCAGTCTCCATTCTCTCGATCATGTTCGTAACTTGGTCCTTTCTCAGTTTCGATGTTCGACATGGCGGCAATGAACAAGCGATGGAATTATGGAACCGGGTTTGAAGGTGAAGACAGAAGCTAGAAGCATGCCAAATCGAAAAAGCGACGATTAGCCATAGCCAAACATCGCGGATGGTGGTCAGTCGCACTCCCAGCTTCTAGCTCTTACCCCGCCTAAGCTGAATACGACACACGATGCACCCCTCCATTCACGATCGCTGGTGGCGTTTTAGGGCTGAGCTGGGACACACAACCACCACGACCTGTCTCGTATACCTTGTCGGAAATAATGGTCATCATCTGCGCTAAACTTCGTTCGAGCAGCTTGCAGCGCGCGTGCCGTATTTTCGATAGCTGGCTTTCGAACTCGATGCACCACCGCAAGAATAGATACGGGACTAGAGTTGACAAGCAGAATCAATAGCACGATGCCAGCTACCATTACGAGCGCCACATTGGGTCTTGCGTAATCTACAATGTAAGATGCGGATTCCAAAGCGTCGAAGCTCTGTGGGGTTGCAGTGACATCTCTTCGACACCGAATGTCCACTACCAAGGTTCCAAAGCTGAACACACCGAGCATCCACACCGACCTCAAGTGTATGATGCTAAAATCGCTCTCAGCTCTCCACAAACAACCATTTGATTCTGCATAGACGACTTCACTCGGACAAAACCCAGATTACTCTCCACTCTTTCCCCAGCGCCATCCCGCCTGCTCCCCACTAAGCCCCCGTACTCACGGCTCTGACCGGATCAATCTCAATAGTCAGCCCGCCGCACATACGAGATCTAGTCTGGAACCACGCCACGGAACAGGAAGGCCAGCGCACGATGTAGCTAAGACACGCGGGGGAGGCATGCGAGTAGGTAAGAGCTAGCTTCAGGTGAGCGATCAAAGGACCTATGTACATACATATATAAGGATGGTGCTCGTTATACATATCAGTCTACAGCAGGACTACATTCCTACTGCCTACTCATACAAGCCTCTCCCTCTTACTCGTTAATACCTACCTTCTCTCCTCAACCCCAATCATCAACCATGAAGTCCGTTCTCTCCATCCTCGCTCTCGTAGCATGCGCTCTTGCCGCACCAGCTGCAGTTGCCCAGGGTAAATACAGCACATACGGTATGCTATCTCCATCCATTCACCTACCATTTTCTCTCCCCTTTCTCTTACCCCACTGCTCTCCGTCATACTAACACCACAACAAGGCGACTATAAGAACGTCCCTGCGCCTGTGGGCGGATACGGCGACTACAAAAACGTCCCGGCTCCCAAACCAGCAACCTACGGCGACTACAAGAACGTTCCTGCGCCCGCGGGAGGAAATTACGGGACATACAAGGGGTATGCGAAGGAGTAAAACCCGGCTTATTAGGGGTCATGGGGGTTTATAGCATATAGAATTTGCACTAAAGCAGACTCTCGAGATCGTATTTCAGCCCAGCCTGGGGCTAATGAATCATGAATCATAAACATCATACACATATCCTCTCTTCATACCATAGCAGTAACATCCATACCCTAACCATCTTCCCCATCACAGCTTTCTAAATACACAACATCATCACGCCTCGATCTTGACCCCAGGCCCAATCTCCTTTATCCTACCTTCCAGTCTCGGCGCAATAGCTTTCGTCCAGTTGACCTGGAACTCCGCGCCCTCTAGCTCGTCGCATAGTTTAGGGTTTCCCTTGAGACCGGCAACGCGCCACCATTTCCGCATCACACGCCTTATCATCTCCGTCTGCTTATCCGTGAACTGTATCGGGACTCTAGAGTCATACATCGGACCATCGTCTTCATCTTCATCTTGGTCTGGGTCCTCTTCTCCGAGGGTGTCGTGTGTGTTGTCGTCGCGTTGATTCTTCGCACCCAGGTCTTCAACGGGATTGTTGCCATGGGACTGGGTGGGAGAAGTAGGAGAAGGGTCGTGGAATGCATGACCGTGTTTCTGCAAGTTCGTTTGTATGGACGCAAATCTCGAGTTCATGGACTTGCCCCAACGTTTCCATTTGCCGAGGACTTTGAGGGACATGAAGTATTGGCGCAGGATGGTGGAGATGAGGACGCCGTTTTCTTCCGATACGATCTCTTTGGCGACGCCGCCTTCTTCTTCGATTAGGAGGGATGTGTAGCCATCTAAAGGGAGTTAGTAAGTGGTATGTCTTTGTTGAGGGATGGCGACGTACCTTTACCGCGGCCCATATATCCTCGTGTAGCAAGAACATACTCGCGCGTCTCATCTACGGGCTCTTCTCCGATTGTCACGTTTGTTACTCGCGAATGTGGTGGTTTGGAGTAGTCGGCTTCGAACGTGATGTTGGAGACTTGTGGGAATCTTCCTTCGAGGGCTGGGTAGTTGCTAACGCCGTTCTCTAGTGCTTCTCGTATGGCCTTGCCGGTGACCTTTAGTACCACGACTGGGTCTTCGAATGGGAAGCAGTTGACCAAATCTCTGAGCTTCAGTAGGCCAGGAGGATAGATCTGATCACCGCGTATTGTTCCAGCGGCCATGATACAGCATTCTGCTGAGTAGTAGTAGCGCATGAGATCGCAGACGAAATTGCCGATGTTCGACTCCTTGGTCCGCACAGTTGTGAATCGGGCGTCAAGTGGCGCAGCGGTGTATCCGATCGGCTTATCTAATCGCTTCCTGATCTCTCGTGTTTGTTCTTCTACCAGCTCCATTGCCTGGGGATCTTGTGGTATGCTGCTGACAATGTCTCGCCGTATGATCTTGAAATCCCATCCCTTGCCTTCGGGCTTCCGCCACGCCTCGACATGAGACAGTTGTTTGAAGTCGGTACCCGAGCGCAGTACTTGGGTGCCGTTGATTAGGCTGTACGAGTAGTAGTGGTCGTGGCCGCCAAGGATGATGTCAATTAAGCCGCCGCCGCATTGCTTTGCCAGCTTGTTGTCGTTGGGCTCTCGCTGATGCGACACGCATACGATAATCTCTGCGCCCTGCTCCTTCAAGCCAGGCACAAGTTCCTTCGCAGTCTCGGACGCGCTCTTGTATATGATGTCCGGCGGCAGCGCGTTGATCGTGTCGAGCCACTCTCGTTCTGCGAGCCCAATAATCCCGACTTTGATGCCGTTGGATGCTGTGAGCATGACCGTCTTCTTCGCGTTTCCGAGTGGGACGCCGTCGCCGAGGGCTGGATCGTGTACGTTTGCGAGGAGCCATGGGAACTTGCATTTGGCTGTGAGGTAGCGATACTGCTTGACACCAAAGTCTAAGTCGTGGTTCTGGGTCGTCGTTAGTTGAAATCACCGTTTATGGAGATTGACATACATACTCCTACGCACGAGACGTCTGTGCCAATGTTGTTCAACACAGGAACCATGTGGCTTCCTAGAATTAGCGTCAGTCTCCTTGCATATCCTCGGGCATTTCAGCTCACTCACCCTTTGTGATACTACTCTCAATGCTTGGATTGAACGCATCTCCAGAGAAAAAGGTCAGGAGCTTTGGTTGGTCCTTGAATCTCTCGTCGTTTCTATAGTAATTGACGAGAGTTTGGAATCGAGCGTATCCGCCCACGGGCTCTCTGGACCCCGCTTCAACGTGGTAGACATCATTGTAGTGTAAGAAACGGAGGTCTGGCGGGGCATTTGGCGCGCCGCCTTCGGGCTCGCATATGAGCAGTTCTTCCGCTGAAGGGTGGTCTGTAGGTGCCATGATGAAGTTGGAGTCTATGTCATACGTGGTCCAACACGGGAGATAGTCGTCGGGGGATTATGGTATCCAAGGCGTTCTTGTCGCGTGTTCGAGCGGTGAGCACGCCCCGACGCTGCTGTGCATCATCGAACGCAGCTAGCGCTTCAGGGTCCAGGCTGAGCTGCATGGCGAGGGCGCGTTGACCAATGACGATGACGTCTTTCTAAGTCGTGGGTGGATCTGCAAGGGGCAGTCTTGAGGCTGACGGGTGCCGTACCGCTGCCGCATGGCATGTATGAGGGGTCAGGAAGGACCTCTGGAATGGCGCGCATCAACAACGGTGCTACACGAAGCTCAGGCCACTCCAGATCCCTTGCAACAAGACTTGTGAATGCATGTAGGTACTTTCTATTGAACTACTTGCTCTATTCGTTAGAGCAAAGGTAATGCCTCATATACAATAATGTAGCCAGCAAAGGCGAGGGCTGTGCTTCTCGATGCCATGTGCTGGACGATGCAAAACGCCAGTGTCCTCCAAAGTGGATATCACCGGTCCAGATATCATGATCATAAGAGAGAAGATGCGCCATTTACCCAAGCCCAGAGTGAAAACGCCGCGAAACCCACACAAGAATCCAAAGAAATGCAAACCGCGGTTGGAAGCCCCCTCTACAGAGCATTCCAACCATCCCAGAGATTTAACCTAGCCTTGCCCTTACCCTTCGGACCTTGCCTAGACCCAGCTCCCGCTGGACCCGTACCAGAACGCCTTGAACTCCTTCCTAATTCCTATTGTCTACTACTGCCTGGACGACCCCCCTTGGCCTTGGTCTTGGTGTGTGTCTCCTTGCACTCGTCACTGCAGAACCATTTGGTCCGGCCAGTGGGCGGCTTGTCAAGGTTGACGCAAGCAAGATGGAACCACTCGCGGGGGCAGTCGTCGTTGTCGCAGGCAATCATGTTGCCATACGACACTTCGTTGCAGTAGCAGTATCGGGGTTCGTCGCCGTCTTCTTCCGCTTCCGATTCGGGCTCCGCTTCTACCTCGGCTTCTTGGTATTCTTGTTCTTGTGCGACGGAGCTTGCGGCGGAGGACGGAGGGTTCGATTTCACGTTGGGAACGGGTTTCATGGCGGGGGAGGCAGTGGCAGTAGTCGGTTGCGTGTTCTTCTTGTGGCCTCGTTTCGACCCGGTGCCTGTCGTGCTGTTGTTCTCGGATGAGGTGTTGGAGTTGGAGTTGCCATTGTTCGCGTTGCGACTGCTGCGACTTCTCGCCATTGATATCTCTGGGAACGCGCCAATGACAGGTGTCGCAGTCTTTGAAGTGCGACCGGGCCTTGCAGAGGCTGCTGCCGGCACAGGAGGATCGACATCCATACTCTCTGGCTCAGGCTGTCCCAAATCCTCCAACTTCATGTTGGATGTGTCAAAGGGCGGCGGGACCTCTGCGCTCTCCTTGGGAGTTGACGCGCCCTTTGCCGAGGCATTGTCCCGCACGATCCCAGCAGCCTGCTCAAGCTCTGTAATGACATTGCTACTAGCGGCTTGTTGTACGGAATGAGAAGAGGAGGGGCGCCGTGCCGCAGGAGCCTCTTGGTCTTTGAGCGACGCCACCGAGTTGGCTGTGGAGTTCTTCCGCGCACGTGCAGACAACGGCCGATCCGATGCACCGGCAATTGCTTTGTTGATGGCAAAATTGGCGGCCAGGGGTGACGATGCCATTGGGGGCGAATACGGCGGAAGCGGGTTCTTGCGTTGCGCAGGCACGGGAGCGGCACGCGGTTTGCGCTTCGCTGCGCCGCTCTCTGGACCTGGGGTACCCCGTGGGCTTGAGCCACCTCGTACGCCGTTGCTGGTAGCTTTCAGAGCATTGCTTATTGATCGCTCCATGGCCGGGGCAGCTGGTGCCGCTGCAGCGAGGGCCTTTTCGGTCTTCTTTCGCTTGCCGTGCGGACCTGCACCATTGCTCGAGATGCCCAACCCGAGGTTCCTGCTGTCTGGCCCTGCTGTCTCTGCGGGCATGGGCTTCCTCTTCTGTGGCTTCTTGGCGGGTCGGTCGTCGAAGTCGGAATCGACCTGGTGATGACGACTGCGCTTGTTGGCCTGCATGGCTTCGCGTCTGGCCTCGCTCTTCGCAGCGATTGAGTCGACGTCATGCACGTGCTGGGCTGCCGCGGCCAGATTGTTCGCCGCAGCCACCTCGCGCCGTTGTCGCTCGTGGTTTTGGCCGCCCTTTTTCTTCTCCTCTTTGTCCGCGTATGCCCAGTGTGTGAGGCTGCCGTATCGCGCTTCGTCGCTGATTTCGCCGTCGAGCTGGGAGAAGGAGTGGTGCATGCGCATGAGGCCCTTGTCTTTGGTGGCTTTGGCGCCCTGGAGGACTACTAGCTTCTCGTCGAGCGTGGGGAGCATGTTTGCGATGAGCATTCTGAGGCGGAAGAAGAGCTGGCGCTTCTGGATCGCTGCCTGCTCTTCGGGGGAGAGGTTGTCGGGGTTGGATGGGTTGAGCTGCGAATGGTGAGCCTGGGGTAATGGCGTGCGCTCAAACAAGAACGTACATTGGTATTATTTTCGGATGCTGTAGAGGCCTGTTCGACAGCCGCCAGCTGCGCCTTGGTGGTGACGGGCTGCTGGGCGATCTCGTCGAGCAGCTCGGTGAGCATCTGCTCTGGGTCGTGGAGTTTTGCCTCGACTTCCTTGAACATGGAGAAGTGCTTGATTATCTCCTTGGGGAATGCGTCGACGGCGCCGGTAAAGTGTGTGAGGGCGGGCAGGAAGCCGGGCGCGCTGTTGGACGCTTCGGGCGTCTGCTCCATCCCGCTGGCGGCGAGCCGGCCGGCGAAGGTGCGCGCATAGTAGTTGGTAGGTCGGACCGTGGCCCGCCCCTGTCTCGTAGACGTTCGAGTGCCTGTGGTGGGCGGCATGGTGGCTGTGAGGGCGCTCCGTGGGTTGCAGGGCGAGGAAAGTGGCCGCGGACGCGCTCAGCTCAGGATGCAGTGTGTAGAAAGAAGTTGCGTGGTAGGAATGACGTGTGGGCGCATCTCAAGCGATAAACAGTAGTTTGCTGGCGTGTCCCGCGATTTGCCTGTGGGTGCCGTGCAGCGTGACGATGCGCAGAACAGGAGCTCCTCACTACCACTTGACGCTACAGGCGCGAAAGACGCTAGGCACTTGCCCGATAGTGACATAAGCCATCTCCAAGCCATTTCCCTCCCACCATCACCACCCTCGAGATTATCCGTCTCCCCTTCCCCAACCACACGGGGTACACGGAGCTACCATGTTCCCGGTACTGACCAGATAAGACACCCACAACAAACTTTCTTTCATCGTTACTTTACTCTACGCGCCGGCCGTGTTGGTGCTTGCCGCAGTCGTACGCGTGACATGGTCGGCTATCCTCTACGTGGAAATCCCTTTCGTAACCGTCCGTCCCATGTCGGTTCAGATCGCATCGGCATCGCTGAGGTATGCAACGGGACATACGCAGTCGTGTTACTTTGGATAATTGTTTCGAAGTTCGAAGTCCCGGAGATAAATGTCGAATAGTAACACAGAGACTCAGCCTCATGCACGCTTTTGGCCCCGATCCGCGGTTCGCCCCGTATTTCTCCAAAGGCACAAGTCTAAAGAGTGCAGAAGAACTAGTACTATTTCCACTATATTTAGGAGTATCCACCAATTGAGTAACTTCCCATAGCCGCCGTCGGAATGCGACCTATAGCAGCTTGGAATCCTTCGCGGCGTAGTCAATTGGGTTCGGTCCGGAGATCGTAGTGGAGGAGCATTGCCGGCCTTAAGCCTCAGACGTATTCGGTATTTCGCCAGGCACATCAGAGTTGCGCATTCTGGATTGGCTGGATCGCATAAGTGTTTGATCACTAGTTCTCGACACAAGCGCTGCGCGGTTACGACCTCGGAACCTTGGAAAGCACTAAACTTATCAAAACCTAGACAACATGGAACTAGAACGGGAACGGGAACCAACTCATGCCACGCCGTAGATGCTCGTTTACATCTACCCTTCGGCAAGTAAGTCTCTTCACAAGGGTCGGGCTGGCGAACTGTTGGCACGAGCCCTGATTGTCGACTCTGAGCTCTTAGACGTACACCATCGCGGTTGGGTCGGTTAACAGTCACTTGGGGGCCGTCATAGATGCGTGGAGGATTCGTTTGACTCAATCGTATTCGAACTTCCATGTCACGTCTTGAGACTTCATTCCTAGGCTTCAATCACCGTATGCGTGACTCCATTCCTCTCACTCCCTCACTTCATTCAACCCTACTCGAAGGTTTGTCTGGTTCGTATTCTGTCAATGTGGGTACTGTAACAACATTCCGCGGGCCTACTCTGAGTGTAAATCATCCTTCAGTAGCGGCACAGCTTCAATATTGCCTAGTTGCCACTCGGGTTGGCGATTGCGGCGATTGTTTCATCTTCCCGACCATTCCATGATTAATATCTTCAAGTGTTGGACTCACACGGGTCGCGATCTCGAGGCGTCATACGCGGCTCGAAGAAAAGGCTGGCCAGGGCTTGAACAAACGATTGTCTTGGCAGGGACGTGTATCGCGAGTCTCACGGGCTCATCATTGGCCCAGGTTACCAGGCAGATGGCAGTTCAGCGGGGCTCAAGCGGTCGAGCGGTCTCGGGCCGCAGTGCGTTGCATTGTACGACGGCACATGTGAATCACGGACAATAGTCAGGGACGTGGTTGAGTCCGTCCTGAGGTGACGGTGGGTTGCTCAGGCGGTCTGTTCAAACAGTAAAAAATTGGTCACTTGAGAGTCACCTTCACTTCCCATCGGCCTGCCGCGATTGCACCGCCGCCTCCCACCCTTTCTCCCACTTATAACCCGCCTCCGCTCACCTCCCTCGAGACTTTCTTAACAACAGACTGAACTCTCGTCAACAGCAGTGCAGCCGACCGTCCTTCAACAGTCGTCCCTCTACTAGTAATATATCTACCCACGGACTCAGTCAACATGTCCACCGACTACATGATCAAGACCTCCGACACCGCCGCTGGCGCTACCTTTACGCCTGAGGTCACTCAAGCCGACAGCATTCGCAGCAAGATGTCTGTCGACAACCTCGTCGAGAGCCCGAGTGATTCTCCTGACATCACCTCGGCGCTCATACTTGCACCACCTTCCACTCCCAAGTCGACCAAGGAAGAGCCTTCATCGCCCACTGTCAAGACTCCTGACACCGTCATGACCGACCTCGTAAGTGCAAAGCCCCCCATCTGCACGCATCTCGCGCAATGTGCGGAGTCACCACTTCACCATTGAATCCACAGACTGACCGAGTATCAAATGAGTAAAGGCCGAGCCCGACGCCTCTGGTGATGAGTCTCTCGACGATGGCGAAGACGTACCCGACTCACAGCGCGAGTTCCTCTGCATGAACGACGAGCACACTCGCTGCATGACTGGCCAGTACACCAAGGACCTGTCGCGCAAGGTCATCTCCGACCACTTTGGCCGCAACAAGGCGTGTACCCGCGACGTCACCGACTGGCCTCTCTTCTGCCGCAAGCACTACCAACGCGCGACCTACAACAAGACCAAGTGGCAGATCCGCAAAGTGCAGCTCATCCTCCGCCAGTTCGAGGTAATCGAGAAGCAGTTCCCAGGCACCACCTACGACATCGCCTTCAAGAAGTCCGAGGAAGCGCGTCTAAACCACTACTCCCGTCAAGTCGCCGCCGGAGCCAAGAATGATCAAGCTGAGAAGAGTGTCCACCCCAAGATCGGCAAGCACTTCGAGGCGCCCATCGACGTCCTCCGCGAGCTAGACCAGTGGCTCGGCTTCAACAAGACGTACGCAGAAGTCAAGAAGATCGTCGACGTCATCCTCCAGATGCTCGAGGAGAAGGAGACCGAACAAGTCCCCTCCATCGAGTTCCTCCCCAAGCTCCCCGGCAAGACCCCGTCGCCCAAGAAGACACCAGCTAAGGCCCGCACACCCAAGTCGCCCAAGTCACCCAAGTCACCCGCCAAGTCGCCCAAGACACCTACCCGCGTCTCCAACAAAGGTTCTGTCAAGAAGACTTCAGCAAAGGCTTAGCTCTACTATAGCATCGCTGCGCCCAGCATCGCGACTACCGTCGCATCACGTCACTCCTTCATCCCATCGCCATTGCTTTCACGGTCTCTCAGCGGCTGAGCTACCGACACTCTAATCTTCCTTTGAGTGTCCTGGCAAAACGCACGCACTACCATCATCTTCACTACATTCACAGCATCTGCAATTTTCACTCTTTCGATTCACATGTCTGGCACCATCACGACTGTCTTCGCGCACACTACACGCTACTGTCGCCTCATGTATCAGCGTTTTCCAACGCAGGACACAAGACTGTTCGTATGGGCGATGGCCAAACATGTACTCACTCACGGCATGGGTGTTTCTTTTTTACTTCTATACCCTCATCTTGCGATGGCGACTTTGTCTTGTCTTGTCTCTTGCATTATAGGTAGATTTTGGGTGGCGTTTAGGCATAGGGTGTCTTTTTCTGGGGGACGGAGTCAGGGTGTGGGCATGGGTTCGGCCTCACTGGGTCTGTGGTATTATGGTTCATGGCTGGGGGCGTTGGGTATATACTACGGTAATCAAATTCAAATCTCTCGTTAGAAATATGTGTCCTTGCATTCCCCGCATTCCTCGTTGTGACATTGACGTTAACGTTACCGTTGGCATCGACATCGCCATCGACGTTGGCCCTCCATGCACTGTCGTCACTCACGTTACACACATCATCTGCAAACTCCCGTTCCTGCATATGCACACTGCACATGCACCATGCATCCCCGGACGGCTATTGCCTCGTCTGCATGTGTGTCACCGATACTGTCTACCGCCTGCCCCGCCGCACGGTGTATCGCTGTAGACGCACGCTCTTTGGTGTGTACCTGCATTTTGAGTCAGACTTCGGGGGCGGTCCTTTTTCGTTGTGACTGTGCCGCAGCGCGCTGCCGAGCTTGACTGGTTGGTGAGGCTGGCCCCCTCGTGCAGGCGCTTCTCCCCCACATGCAATGCATCCTAAGAGTCGGGCCGAGGGTGTGGCGCGGGGTTGTGTCTCACTGCGGTGTTTTGTCGCGTGATGGTGATGGGGAGAATTGAGGTAGATGTGTTGTGGTGATCGTTGCTGTATTTGCTATGCGAATGTGTTCTTTGATGAATGTCTCCGATGGCGTCTGAAGCCAGCTGCGGCATCTTACCGTAGCTCTGTCAGAACGTGGGAGTGAGAGAAGCCATCTGATGATGCAACTCACCTCATTACCCCAGGTGGTAACAATTGCGTATGAATAAAAGGGCTTCATCAAGTTGACCTGCTTGTATCTTACACCTACATCTACCCCATCTCGTGCAAACCTCTCGAGGTCTCCTACTGCTCCATAATCCCTCTGCCCCCTGCTCTCCAAGATGAGCGATAAGAACATCGAGCCCCGTGGGACTTGGAACGGCGATTTCTCATGGGACGGCTACTTCATGCGAATGCACATAAAGACAGTTACTCAGACGTATGACATGTACAACCCCAGCACTTGGCCGTTGGTGAGCCAGATTGTCGCAACAGAGAACAACTTCGACTACAGGAAGAGCAAGATCCCTCCGGAGTATCTGGTTTACGAACAGACACTCATCAAGGACATGGATGGGCTTCGACCTCTCCAAGGCCAGCGGGCCATTACCCGTCGAAAGAACCGAGTCATGAAGAACCTCTTTCGCTACTACCCGCTCAACTATGATCGCAATGGGGAGCTGAGAGCGCATCCGCATATACCATCTGACGAACTGGAGGAGTGGATGAGTCAAGTCAAGAAGAGCAACCCGATTGCGAAGAAAGAGGAGGACACCAAGGATGTGATAGTGGCCAGCAATGAGATTGAAGAGGTTACTGAGGATGCTTCGCCCGAAGCAGCAGCGATTCATGAGATCATGAAGATGTTGGACGACACAGATACAGTGCCCAACAGCAGAGTGACTGAACTGGAGGAAGAACTCGACAAGACCAAGAAAGAGAGCTTAGAAGCAGACATTAGAGCGGAGAGCGCGGAAAAGAAAATTACTGCAATGACAGCCAAGTACCAAACGGCCGTTCAAAGATTCTCCGTCCAGGTTGGAGAGGCGCTTTGTGAATACAAGGAACAATCGCACAAGCTCCTTTGCCAAGAGCGCATCAACCTCAGTACCCTGAAAGACATATTGGTGAAGAAGGAAGATGAGATCGCCAGCCTGCAATCGGACCTCAAGAAGAGTGGCGAGGACATTGCGACAGCGAAGCAGGAGACCAAGGTGGCAAAGCAGCAAATTTTCAAGATTTTAGAAGAGATGAAGAAGAAGAAACAGGGTACAGGTTTGCAGAAGAAGAGAGCGGAGGGGGATGGGGCAGAAGCAGCACGGAAGAAGCCGAAGATTGAGAGTTGCGAAATGCAGTAGCAACATGAGGGATGTGTGCGCGCGTCCGGTTCTTGGTTCCTGCGTATGCTGGCTCGTTCGGCAACACAGTTGGGAAATGCGACAGTCGGTGTGGAACCACCGAGTCACCAAAGATCTGGCTGCGGTAGAGTGACATCGGTCAGCCTGGTGGCTCTGTCTCCTACCTAGGTATCCTTATTTTCCATAGATTTACGGATCTTGCGGTCAATGCGAGAAATATACCAAGGTTCCATGACAACCAGTGGTGAAGATGACTCGAGGTGAAGGTGAACGAGGAGCGCTCGCCCTCTCACCGCGAATCTCCCAGACTAACCGAAAGGGCGGGTGTTTGATTACGACGAGCGACTCCTGCAGCTAGCAAAACCTCTCCTGCTTCTTCCAACTGACAACAGCAGCATTTTGCCCCTCGTCGCTCGTGAGAAACGCTAAAGGTAGGTCGAGCATGGGCGTCAACGCAGCAGAAATGGCTAACGCGACCGCGACACAAGATGCCATCTCTACCACGCTACGAGGGCACCTTCAGTTTCGTCTCTTCGAGGCTATATGCAAGCATCAAGCGCGCCATCCCTACCTACGACAAGGAAGACCCAAAGACCTGGCCATATGTCACTCTGTCGACAATCGAGAAACTCCGCCCTTTTCAAGGATATCCGGATCTGCCTACGGGCGTGGCTTACCAGCGGGAAGCAATGAAGCGATACGAAAACATGTACACACCACAAGAGCGAGCAATTGCCGCCTCTGTGAACGGTCCCTTGCACCAGCGGTACCCGTACAACTACGATCGATTTGACGAGCCGAAAGAGAAAGTCGGTATGTCGGGGGCGGAGTATCGGAGCTACATGGCGAGTATGACTCCAATGCCATCTACACCACGCAAGCGCGAGCGCGAAGAATGGGAGCAAGACATCCCCGACAGCGCAATCGACTGCTCCACACCCCATCCTCAAAGCCAGCCATCAGAGCCCGAATCCCCCACCCCAGCCACCAGACCCCAACCCCCCTCCCGCTGCCCCAACAAAACCTGCACCGAAACCCGCCGCGAAGCCGCCAGACTCCGCGGTACCCTCTTCGACAAAGACTCCCAGCTCCTCAGCTGCCAATCCGACCTCAAAGAATACGAGACAACCGAAAAGCTACGGCGACGAGCTTTGGAAGACGCGGAGTACGAGGTCGAGAAGGAGAAGCAACGGGCTGATGCTGCGGAGAGGGAGTGTATGCTGCGTATGGAGGGCAATATTAGGTTACAGCAGCGCGTGAGGGAGTTGGAGGGGAAGATGAAGCAGGCGCAGGATTTGGATGGGTATTGTGTTGAGTTGGAGGGGGAGATTGAGAGATTGAATAGGGTGCGGGAGGGGGAGGAAAAGGAGGAGTCTGATGATGGTGACGATGGTAGGTCGCGCAAGAGGATGCGGTCCGAGAGTTTGTAGGAGGTCGCATGTTTGGATGTCGCGGTCGCGTTCTCGCGATGCATGACTGCCGCGGAGACGCCGCACACGCGAGGTTTCGGCAGCGCTAGCCCGTTACGTTGCGAACGCCTTCCCCGCTCGATGCGTCATTGTCGTCAAATGTCAAGTGTAGTTATAAACTCCGCTCTGCGTCACTCGATTAGGCAAGATATTTGTTCTGGCATTGCTCTGGACCGATGCGCTGATTCTGGATTTGTCAGACCACGCCCTACAGCTACATCTGCATTGGTACACGACACGAGAAGAAAACCGCTCTAGGGCTTGATTACTACACTCCAAGAGAACGACTTGTACATGAAGTATCCCGGAGTCAACTCATCTTCCTGAGGTTCTGCGCAAACCGTTCAATCTTGGCTGTCAAACGGCACATTCATCGACATGGCGCTCCCAGCCACTACGCAGGTCGCGATTCTACTATCGATCTTCGTCTTACCCATTCTCACATACATCTATTTCACCAAGAATCAGCAAGTAAAGAGTAATGCTGGACCTTTGCCATCAGCGACTGAGATCACGGGACTCTTCATCCACCCCATCAAGTCATGCCACGGCATCAGCGTAAAGTCGGCAAAGCTCTTGCCAACAGGTCTCGATCTCGGTGCGCCTTTATTGTCAGATCGAAGAAATGTAACATGCTGACAGAGCCAGATCGCCAATGGATGTGGGTGAGCTACCCAAACTACGAGTTTCTGACGATCCGCCAAAACTCCAAGATGACACTGATTCGACCAACCTACGACGAAAAGACTGATACCCTTACCGTTACCGCACCTGCACCGAATTCGGTCGACGAGAAGTTGGAGTTCTCCATCCCGGCTCATCCATCTAAAGAATGGCTCGACGAGAATACCGAAGAGCACTCCGCAAAGATATGGAGTACTACGACGGGAACCCGCGTGTACTCTACGAAGATGACCGCTCCCTTCAACAGCTTCTTCGATAAGGAAGTACGGCTAGTGTACAAGCCCCCTGTCTCCGAAGACCCCAGACCTCTAGTATCGAACGGTGCACCAGGCGTCCTAGGAAGAGACGCATCGACCTGTTTCCCCGACCTGATGCCTGTGCTCGTAGGCAACCAATCCAGCATCGACGAACTCAACACGCGTCTCAAAGCCGCAGAAGGCCTCACAATCGACGTCCGCCGTTTCCGACCCAACATCCTTGTCAAGGGTGATGCTAACGCGCCCTGGGATGAAGATCGCTGGAAGACCATCAAGATTACACCCAATGCTGGTGATAAGCCAATCATTCTGGATATCACCCAGCGATGCGCGCGGTGCCAGGTGCCTAATGTACATCCTGATTCGGCGGAGAAGCACAAAACGCAGCCTTGGGATGCGCTCATGAAATATCGGAGGATCGACGAGGGGATTACATACAAGCCCTGCTATGGTATGCTCGCTGTGCCGAAGTCGGTTGGGGATCTCAGGGTTGGCATGAAGTTCGAGGTCACTGAGGTTACGGATAAGCATCGGTATATCGCTGGATTCTAGGGGGTGGAGCTTGACGGTTTGTGTCGAGGAACCCTTACTGGCTGTTGCGTATGTCGAGGAGTCTGACCGAATCCCATCACAGCGCAAGCCATTGCGACACAGTTGTCGTACGACTCTCCACAAACGTTGTACGGATAATCAGATCAGCACACAATTTCTCTGCTGTCAGCCTCGAAAATCAAAAGAAGCTAGCAGTAAGCTGCCCGATTTAGCCTTTGGAAGATCGCAGGTGCATCGATTTGCAGCTCCTGAAATCTCTTCAGATGATTGTTGGAGATGTTGCCCAAGCTACAGCAATCATAAGCGGATCCCCACGTAGTTCACATGCGAACAGCCATGTGCAGCGGCAATTATGACGAGTGTTCCTGATGATCCATCGGATCTGCAAAGCAAAGACTGCCGAAGCGGCTCCGCCTCTAGCCCGCGTTGAGATTAGCGACGCGACGCGACAGACAGGGGTGCACCTATCATCGTGTCCATGGCTGACTTTCTCTTGAACTCAACTTCCTTCTAAGAAATGTAAGGGTTACACTCGAGACGTTTCCAGCATGTTTCACGCAGCTATGGAGATGCCGTTGCGCGCGCGTGCGGAATGGCAGCGGCATTGTTTCGAAACAGAGAACTGCAACTCAGTGGAGATTACGCGCGTTCTTGATCGGACCGTGACGTGTGACGACGACTATCCGTGTTGAGACCCTGGCGTTTGGAACGCAGGGACACCAGACGGAAGGCACACAGAGGGGATACAGAAAGCGCGTCCCACCTGGCCGTCGACCAAGTATGACCAATTCCGCTTCGAGCGAGGGAGTCACAGGTCGTCGAATCGCTCATTCCTTTCCACACCCACCATGGCAGGCGATGCAATGCTGGCATTGCCAATGTCTCCGACACAGTCGCCCAAAGAGTTTGGAAGTGCCGCCGTGCAATGGGCGTGCACGCGAAGAGGGAGGATGATGGTCTTGACGATTGCACTTCTTACGGTTCTGCTTGGATTGACGGGTATGAGGAATCATGAGGTATGTTCAACCTCCACAGACACCAGAGACGACGACGTCGAGATATGCGACATACCCCACCAGACTTGAACGTCATCAGCGAGGTCTGAGCTAACTCCAACAGGCCATATCTTCACGATACCACAATTTCTCCTCGTACTACCCATGGCGGCCGTATCTCCAGCCCCTGCCCGACATCGTACACTCGCCGTTCAAGACCCCCTCGAACACGACGCTGCAGATCGAGAATGGCGAACTCGACCACGTCCCGCCGAAACTCAAGAAGACGACGCCGAACTTCCATCTCCTCATGCCTGCCGAGCGCGACACAGATGGTTTCTGCAAGACAACTCTATCTGCTATGCTTCTCCACTACCCTCCACCGACTGCGGTACAGCTACACAAGCCATACGAGTCGGACATCAAGTGGGACAGGGACACACTGAACAGCACGCTGCATTACCTGAGTAATGAGAAGCTGGTGAAGGACCATGACTTGGTTCTCATCGTGGACGGACAACAGTCGATGTTCCAGCTGCCAAGCGATGTGATTGTCACGCAGTACAAGAGGCTGTTGGCAGATGCCAACATGCGGCTGCTGAAGAAGTATGGCGTTAACAAGGATGGCTTCCAGAAGTTCAACCAGACGATCGTGTTTGGCGCAGAAAAGATCTGTGAGAACGATGATATGGCCTGCAAATACGTGCCTCAGTCGATACTCTCGGACAACACCTACGGAAGCGAGAACGGTCGACGCATATCAGATACCCCAGCGAAGTTCATCCACTCCAAAATGGTCATGGGTCCGGCCAGTGACTTG
This sequence comes from Alternaria conjuncta, assembly GCF_024043145.1. Lineage (NCBI taxonomy): Eukaryota > Fungi > Ascomycota > Dothideomycetes > Pleosporales > Pleosporaceae > Alternaria > Alternaria conjuncta. The sequence goes on along the minus strand of NW_026250090.1, from coordinate 2,673,168 downwards.
AAGATGCTTTACCAGTTTGCTCTGGAGAAATATATGGAGGGGAGAAGTCAGTCCCAGACGGTCCAGTCGGTATTCGCGACTCTCTTCGCCGAGCAGCAATTGGGCAGAGATGCGGAGGAAGTGGCATCGAAGCATACGGGTACCAAAGTCAAAGAATACCTCACGGGCAGAGCGAGCACGTCAGAAGCCAAGCGAAGACTGGAGCATGCCAGCGCTGAGTTCTCGAACACTACACGTCATGAATTTTCTGTCGGTTTGGACTATACCCACGCGCTCTTCCAACCTCTGGACTACTGCGTCGAAGACGAACTTGCGCCTCTTCTACACGACAACTCGACCGACTTATCGCAATACAGTCGCTCCGACTCAGACGCCCGTTATCTCTCCCTCCCCACCGCCCTCAACGAGACCAAGACCCCATTCTGGCGCCCCGACTTCGTCGAGCACAACCCGTCTCCCAACGAAAAGCCAGCATACATTGACAACCTAGAGTTTACGCTCGAACTCGATGGCTTGCCCAGCCGGAAACTACCCTGGGATAGCATTCCATTGATCCAGAACACATACTCCGGTTCGGTTCCCGCCATTATCTTGGGCAGCTCTTCGCACTCGAGCGGCGAGCGTCCACCAGCTGCTAACATAACCTGGGATAACCTGTGGTACTCAGACCACAAACGTGCCATGCTGAGAAACTACTTCCGTGCGCCCCAGTCTTCAGACGGGTACCACAACCACCTCGTTGGCGGCGATCGCTACTGGGACAACCGCGGCGGACGAGGTGGCATATGGACCGAAGCCGAGCAAATCTGGCTACCCTGGGGCGAAGTCGATGGCGTTTGCGGCACCCTACCCCAACTCAAAGAAGTCTTCAACGATGGCAAGGGTGTGTGGCTCCATGAGCTCGAGCAAAATAACGAGCAAGGCCGCCTTAACGAACAAGAGGAGCATCGGCAAAAGCAAGAAGAAGCGCGACTTAAGGATATAGAGGAGTTGGTCAAGTTGGAACAGGAAGCTAAAGAGAAGAACGAGCAGAAGGAGAAAGAGAGTATCGACTTTGAGAAGTTGAAAGAGCTCCAGGATTTGGAGGCTACAGAGGAGAAGAAGGTCGAGAGGAGGAGGAAGAGATGGAATGTTGTGGAGGAGTGTGTAAGATATTGTTAGAGTGTGGGGTCTCTTTTATCTGTTATATATCCCGGGCTTTCGCCGTCCTTTTCTTTTTATGTTTGTTGGACGGATGGGTCTGTTGTGCGATAGTGAATGCCGCTCTAGGCGCAATTTCATGATGTTTCTCGAGTGTTGTAGCATCGCCCAGTCACTTTTGTTTTGTTTCTTGTGGTCTTAGTTGGAAGCGTCGGAAATCGTCTGGAAGAGACAGAACGTAAGACACGAGAGTCAAAAATAAGCCAGGATCACGAACCTGAGAAATTATAAAAAGGGCAAGTTTGTCCACTTCCTGAGATTACGCACAACTTCATCATGACTGACCAGCCTTACGTGGAAATAATCATCGATGCATCCAGCCTGCCGGTACGTGTCACATGTCTCGCAGCCTCCCCGTTCATAGACAGATGCTAAGAGGATCTAGTACACCGATAAACTCGTTCATCGCAGCTCCGAAGCTGACGATCTTCCTGGAGCACTGGAAAAAGTAATGCGTGCAACTCTCAAGCCATACCTGCCGAATGAGGAGCATTCGGGACTGCACTCTTGGCGCCTGCAGGTGGTGGCCGTAGTGCCCGTGGTTAGCCACCGTACGATGGACCCTATGGCCAGGTTCAAGACCGACCTAGCCAAGCTTCAGGACCACCGAATTGTGGCTTTGAACGCGCGTAGCGAGAGGGTACGATTTTACAGCAGTGAGTGGTTTAGTTGAAGTTGTTGTCATCCCCAGATCGGATTAAACTAACAGCGTACAGAAAAGCTGGAGGAACTGACCAACGACCCGGCATGCCTGTTGGTCCTCCTAGTTCCCGCATCGCCAGGTTCAGCACTAGGCTTCCAAAGCAACAGCAAGGTGAAGCGAGTCGACTATCTGCCTGGATACATCCCCGTCAATGCAGGCAACCAGCGCATCGAAATCACCATCATCCCACGCCCGCCAGATTTTTTCCGCGACGAATACCACGCTCACAAAGCGAACAATAACGGGGTAAACAGCTGCAACAGCTTTCATCTAGGTTACAGATGTATGAGCGTACCGTGTCGATTCGATCATGGCGACATAACCGAAAACATGCGGATCTGGTTGCGGTACATGTGTCAGAGCAAACCCTGCGGCAATGGTGATTTCTGCCGTCAAATTGATTGTTATCTTGGGCATTCTTGTCGCCGGAAAGGTTGTACAGGTAAGGAAGAGACATGCAAGTACGGAGAAGGTACGAATCATCCGTTTGACCACGAAGTTCACCATTGGGAGATGGCGTGCACAGCTCGATACTGGAGTGACAGGGTTTGGTGCGGTCGCATCACTCGATGAATATGGTAAGGGGATGAGGGATACCAGGAAGCGATATGGTGGGTGTGCGGACACCGGGTGTGGGTTTGATAGGGCTTGGGGTATCTCACATAGTTCTGGGTGTTCGACGGCAGAGTGGATACGTAGGGTAGGCAACTACGGTAGCCACGTTTTGCAACAAGCGAAAGACCTCCGAGGATACGTTGCTACCCTGGTTGGGAAACAGAAAGAGTGAGGTATCCTAAAAATCCTCAAAAGAAGTTCAGTTGATACCATTAGGAGAGACATGACTGGCCAACCCACTTAACTCAACCACGGAAAGACATGAGCAATATGCCACAACACCAACTCGACACCAAATATATATTTGACATGCCGCACATACTTCTAAGCATCACAGATCTTCTCAACTCCAAGACATCTCACTACTACTTCTCTTAACTAAAATCGTCAAGCACTACCGTAGCCCTTTCCTAAAATGTCTACCACACCACCCAAAACCGGCCTACCCACCACCCGCCACCTCCACACCCCAAACTTCTCCATAACCCCTCTCCACGCAGAAGCCCTGTCAAACATCTACGCCCCCATCAGGAAAAACCTTTTCCTCTCCAAACCCCCGTCCTGGAAAACAGACTCCGTCGCATCGCCCCCAAAATGGAAGGGCGAAAAACACATCTACAAAGACTCCGCTTACTACACCCTCGACCCCCGCGGCATACTCCCCTCCAAAAAGATGCAAGCAGCAGGCCTAGTCGAAATGCCCTTCCAAGCCCCCTCCACCTTCCCCCGCCTCCTAATAAAAAAGACCGAATACCGCGACGGCCCCATATACCCTCAATTCGGCGATTTCCGCATCGACAAACTGGTTCGGTATGAGAAGGCCAATGTACCGGCTAGTTGCTCTTCCATCGGCACAAGCTGGACGAGAAACGGCATTCAGGGAGCGGGATTAGTACCGGAAATGGGCAATATACTGTCTAATCCAAATATCAGGAAAGACCAGTTCCCGGCGCCGTTTTGCGAGTCGCCGGATGAGCAGTTTAGGATGTGGTTTGTGAGGAATATGGGGATGGTGGGGTGGGGGGAGTGGGAGGCGGGGGTTGAGGTGGAGAGGGTTTTGAACAGGGGGAGCTGGGAGGGGGTGGAGGGTGTTGAGGAGAAGGAGGAGGCGGAGAGGTGTTTGAGGTGTCCTTTGGCGAGAGAGATTAGGAAGAGGTTGGAGGAGATCGAGCGGAGGAAGAAAGAGAGACGGCAGGGTAAGATTCAGAGGGCGGTGGAAAGGAAGAGCAGGAGCGAGGAAGTGAGGGATGATGCTTCCCTGTCGACAATGGAAGAGGAACCTGTGAAGCAGGGGAGCTATCCCGTTGAACGACGCGGAAAGTGGAGTTGGATAAAGAAGTTCTTTTGGTGGACATGGTTCCCATCCTAGCATCCATCCTACATAGCAAGTAACGCAACCAACCCCTCACATAACCTTCGGCTGACTCTCCGCAAGTTTAATCTTCCCCGCCTCATCATAAACAATCTCCCTAATCTTAACACACCGCAGATGATTAACCCCCTTGCTCAAACTACTATCATGGTAAAACAAATACCACTTCCCCTTGAACTCCGCAATACTGTGATGCGTCGTCCACCCAATCACCGGCTCCAGAATGCGTCCGCCGTAGGTAAACGGTCCAAGCGGGCTATCTCCAATCGCATAGCAAAGGAAGTGCGTATCCCCCGTCGAGTACGAGAAGTAGTACTTCCCACCATACTTGTGCATCCACGCCGCCTCAAAGAACCTCCTGTCGTGGTCCTCCGCCTGGATAGGCTGGCCCGCCTCATCAAGGATAACAACATCCTTAACCTCCGAGGTGAAAGTCGTCATATCATCCGACAGCTTCGCTACTTTCGCACACAGAGCCGGTCCAGACGACGCCTCCATAGTCTCATAGTCCTCGCGGACAAACTCCCCCGTCTTCCAACACTGCAACTGCCCACCCCAAATCCCGCCAAAATACAAATACGCCTCCCCATCCTCATCCACAAAACTCGCCGGATCAATACTGAAACTCCCCTTGATAGGTTCAGCCTCCGGTTTAAACGGGCCCTCTGGCTTCTCGCCGCTCGCAACGCCGACGCGGAAGATACCCTCCTTATCGCGGGCCGGGAAGAAGAGATAGTATTTCCCGTTCTTGGTTGCGGCGTCAGGGGCCCAGAGTTGTTTTTGCACCCAAGGGATGTCTTCTTGCTTGAGGGCTACGCCGTGGTCGGTGACGGGGCCGCCGACTTCTTCCATGCTGAAGACGTGGTAGTCGTTCATGTCGTATTGGTCGCCGTTGTCGTTGTCGGCGATGTCTGTCTCGCGGTCGTGCGAGGGGTAGACGTAGAGTTTGCCATTGAAGACGTGGGCCGAGGGGTCGGCGGTGAAGACGTGGGTTACGATTGGTTCTTTGTCTGCCATGATTGTTTGTTTTGGTATGTTTGTATGTGTTTCAGTTCTGGTTGATGTTGAGATGATTTGATTGAGTTGAACTGAAAAAAGCAGCAATGTTATATAGCTATACGTTGCCCTTCCCCATGGGCCCTTATGAATGGAGGGGTAGTCTGCCCCACGATGCCGCCAGCCGCTCTGCTATTTACCCGGCGGGACGGCTATCCTGAAGCCAAGCAAATTGCAGTTGGATCCAAGACGGTCATACCACTTAGTATTGCTCAATCGCGGTACAATGGTGTCCGCTGTGGATGAAGAGATGGGATGGAAGTTCGGCGTGCTGTTTAGCCGTCTATTCTTCCGCCCGCACAAGCGCGTGCTTCTAGTGCTAACTGCTAATCTGCCTCGGGTCGGCGGGCGTCATGCGCTGCAACCGCGGGAGTCAAGTTCGCGCAAGATGCAGATCCAGGGTGCGGGTGACATGCAGGGTAAGAAGTTGTTACGTGTATCCAAAGATGACTTTGTAGGGTTCCTGCTTTTTATACCATGACCGATATCTATATTACTACAATTACACATGCAGAACCGTGAAGACATCCAATGACGTCGCAACCTGGAAGCTGCATCAGGGGTATTAAATGCTCAGCCCAAACGCCATCGCTACCCAAGAACGTGATATTTCTTCTTCCTCGACAGCAGTGGCTGGGGTTTTGGCGCACTTCTACCTGTCAAGATCTCGATACCGCCGTCCATATTCGGCGGGCTGCGTGCAGCAGTGCGAAACGCACTCGAGATCCTCATACCAAGAACTGAACTAGACGTGCGTCGGCGTGAAGTTGCCGCATGGGTAGGAACGGACTGGGTCTCTTTCAAAGTGAACTCCTGCAGCTCTTCGACAACGTCATGAAGGTCCCGGCGTCTGCCCTCTCCTTGGCAACGGGCCGCTCTAGGACACGTCAGCACACCTGCAAACTCAAGCCAGCGACAAAGCGCCAGGCTCAGGTCTGTAGAGTCTGGTACAACTTCATGGTCTTGTTCCGCACATCGGCACACTGCTGCAGCGCAGTGATGTGCTTTTCTTGCGCAAGCTTCCATGTTTCCATGACACTTTCATCCTCTTCCATCTTGGCCATGTAGCTCGCAAACCCAATTCCCCTGGTAGTCTCGCCGCGCTGGTGGATGAAGTGATGATCTAAATCCTCCATCTCGCTGCTCCGCGCAGCAAAGTGGCTAGTAAGGGTTTGACAGTACGCTCTGTAGGATTTGACATAAACGCCCATGTGGTCGAAGTACGTGTTTACGGAAGCCACATCCAGCTTGGTAGGTGGAATAGGTGCACGAGGTATATCTGGATACTTAAGATTCTTTGCAGCGTTTGCCTTGATGGGATGTGAGTTGGATGCGCCGGAAGGAAAAGGGAGAGCATCCATTACAGATCCCAAGCCGGAAAGTCCGTTGTTTTGAGGCTCCACGACCGGATTGATCAAGTCTGGACCAAGACCGTTCAGTCCTTCGGCTGGTGGTTTTGCAGTGGTCGCAGAAGAAGGTGCAGTAGCAGAGCCATTCGGTGTCGCCTGTGCACCTGCCGTGTTCAGTCTTGGTGATGTACGCGTTCCCTTCTTTGCGGGCTTCGCGCTTGGTGGTGGGACAGGGTCGATATCCATGGCATCTACATCACCATTGGCTGGCTCTTCTGCAAAGGCCTGGTACTTGGACCTCGCCGAGTCGCTTGATTCCTGTGGCTTCGACGCCCCGTTCTGCTGTACCGAAGCCTTTCGCGCAGCCTTTGGACGTTTCGTAGCCTCTGATGGCCGACGCGGCGATGTCTCCTTCTCCTGATTGTATACCCAGTTCGGATCCTTGAACGTCTCTTGCCAGGCTTGAGGACTGAACTTGGCAGTGTGTGGCGCCATCTTAGGTGGGGCGAAGTTGACGCCAGGCGGTGGACCCGGTGGAGGAGGAGGTATTGGCTGTCCGTTGGGCGCAACGGGAGGCGGCTCCATCGGCCGCGTGCTGAAGGGGTTGCGGTCTGCCGCATTTCGCTGTGATCTGCCGCGGGTTGGAGAGGCTCGGCCTTTTCCGTTGGCACCTTTTTGCATGTTAGGAGCAAAGTAACTGCCACTGCCTTCGAACTTGCCATGCCAGTCCGAAGGCGAGAATTTCAAGTTGATGCTTTCTTCACTCCTGCTCTTGAAGCTGTTGGGTATGTTCCCTGGCACGCCGTTGCTCTGTCGTTTCGGATCAGGGGTCGTGAAGTTGCCTTCTGACCAGGTCGGCGGAGGCGGTCTTGTAGTTTGAGGTGGTGGAGGAGGGTCACGGTGTTTGTTGCCAATGTTGGACGCTTCCGAGTCGGATTCTTCGTCGCTAGAGTCGGGATATCCATGAGCGAATGGGTTCGGCTTCGCGCTGGCCTTCTTCCCTTGTGTTCTGCGACCCGAGTCCGAGAAGGCGCCGCCATCTTGCGAATAACTTGCTCGGTGCGAGTGTGTTGGCGAGTTGCGCACACTGGACGACCTCCCAAGGCCTTCGAACATGGAGGTACGCTCGCCTGCTACATGGGAGTGATATGGTGTGCGAACGCGGTTGGCCTCGGAGTATGGGACGTCGTCGGCATGGCTATCCATATCAGGAGTCGTGGACATGGGTGGGGTTGGAGCCGGACGGGCATAGTTCCTATACGCTGACCGTGCCTGGCCTTCATCGACGCCTGGTGTTGATGGGTCGAACCCAGTCTTGGACGATGGGACCCTGGTGCTCTGACTGCGGCCAAAGGGGGTGCCATTGGGGTTGTTCTGCGGATTGGTGTGCGGACTGCTCTGGGCGCTTGGGTTGTGCTGCCGAGGGTCCTCACCCCGTGGCTGCTTCATCTTCTGCCATGCCGTGAAGACATTCGCGCGAGCCTCTGCATCCCTGGCCTTTGTGTCCGGTCGCTGCGCTGTTGGTGGTGCGCGGAAGTTTCTGCCTGAGAACCTGTCCGCACCGGTATTGTATGTGCTGTGATGTTGCTGCGGTGGGGGAGGGCGCTGGGCTTGCGGCTGCGGTTTCGGCGGAGGTGCGCGATAGTACGAGCCTTGTGGGGTGGTTGTCGTGTATGCATTTCTCGGAGGCGGCGGCGGTCTCGTTCGCGGTGTGTTGGGCGTGTGGCCTGGAGCAGATACATTGCGGTATTTCCTTCTATCGGCGTCGTACTTGGCTCGTAGGCTGGCATCGCATAGTATCTCGTGTGCGGCCTGGATCTCTTGGAAGCGGACGACGAATTCGGCTTCGCGCCCGGGGTTTCGATCTGGGTGGTACTGTAGCGCCAGCGTTCGGAAAGCCTTGCGGATCTCGTTCTCGCTGGCCGTCGGGGATACCTTCAGGTCGGCATAGTAGTTGCGCGTGGCATCGGCTTTGACCATAGCGGCGGTGTTCGCGAAGAGAGGGGAGTGAAGAGGCTGGCGGGAGGTTGCACAGTGCGCGCACTCTGCCCTTGTAGGCAGCTCTAGTCGTCAAGCAGCCTGGTGGGGGTTGCCCGTTGACTGCCTTGTCGTGTGGCAGGGCAGTGCTGCTCAGATGATGCTGGCTGCGCGTGGACGTCGGAACATGGTAATGGAAGCTGAACCACGGAAGCTGCAAAAGTCTGGATTAATCACTCTGTCAGCCGCATGTCGTCAGTGTTGCAGAGAGTGTGGTTACCCTTTGCGTCTATTGGAGCTGCAGTCGCTTGTTGCGCTGGCGAGGTGCTCTGCATGTGTTTTGGGCTGATGTTTTGGCTGAGAGGGGCCTACGGCAACGCTTAGCAACGCCCGACCTGGCCACGAGAAGAACCCTGTATTAATTCCTTCTGGGCTCTCGAATATCATCTATGTCGCAATCGTCCAAGCATGCACGGAAACGTTCACAGCAAGTACAGCGCATTAATCTGGGTTTTGCCGTACGTCTGACGTCGATGGTGCAGCTGTCTTACCAATACCGGTACCGGTCAGCCACCCATGTGAAAGTCCTGTATTCGTTCTTGGCTATAGCAAGGCATACTCGCTTCTCCGAACATGGTCCATACGACGCCCTCCTCAACCGCAGCAGCGTCTTCACATTTGATCCCCGACATTTCACATTGCAACAGATAAAAACTGAAGTGTTGTCTTCGTAAAGATCATGAATCCGGTATGATTTTGAAAGTCCTGACAGCTTTTTTGCTGCTAGGAAGCTACGTAGCCCAGGACACCCTATGCCATTCACGCCAGCCCATACGCTGAAAACAATCGACCAGACGTTGCACCAAGCACACCATATGCTCAATGCATTTAACGGTAGCGCCAGAGGGAGAGGGTGTTGTGCCTCTTCCAGGTCTTCCTCCTTCCAGCAGTGGTGTTGTTGAACTTGTGTCCACGGCCGAGACCACGGCTCTTCTTGCCGGTGGCGGTGAGACCACGAGCCTCGCGGTGCTTGTGGACGGCCTTTGTGATCCAGTTGATGCGAGGATCGCGGCGGATGGCCTTGTGCTGGGGGTCGACGCAGATGACCTCGTAGTACTTGTAGGTCGAGTCCTGGTTGATCCAGTAGGAGTTGAGCACGCGCAAGTTGGCGCAGCGGCGGCCGATACGCTCCTCAGCGGTGGACTTGAGAGAGCGCTGGTACTTGAGCTGGTTGATACCCTGGTTGGTAGGCTTTCCTGTTCGATTGTCAGTTTTTCGTTCCATAGCGATCCGATTGCATGATGCGTACCGTAGGTGGCGCCCCTAGAACACGATGTTAGCATAGTCCTCGTATCCAAGATCTCGGTTGTACGTACTTGGGAGCCTGCCTCTTGCGACCTCCACGGCGGACGCGGATGCGGTAGATAACGTAACCCTGCTTGGCCTTGTATCCGAGACGGCGGGCCTTGTCGGGGCGCGAGGGGCGGCTTGCGCGGTGGATGACCTTAAGTTGGCGAAGCTATCGATGCACTCTCAGCAAAGTTCAACGAGTACACCAATTGAGACATGGGTCTCGGGATAATCATACCTCCCAGCACTGTTGCAATGTTAGCAGAGTCCTTTGTCCAGCTCAATCGGTTATACGTACGCGAACGCGCATCAAGAAGCGCATCATGTCCGACTGCTTCTTCTTCTGAAGTTCTTCGACATCTACGGCGGATCAGCTACGAGCGGGCAATTGCGGTGTTCGGTGTGCGCTTACACTTGAGGGCACCCATCTGCGGTATTGTTAGTATAGAGTCGGCGAGATTCAGCAATATTGGAGGGACGTACCTTGACTGTTGGTTAGTAGATTGTCGACGCTGTCGTGCTGGAGGTTGCGAAAAGATGATACGACAGGTATTTCGCACTGTGTGGGCGGGGCCGTGCGAGGCGCTAGCTTGACGAGGCAACGCGCAGCCTGACACGAGTCGGTCAGAAGAACATGGCCCCGCCGAGCCTGACGGAGGAGATGCGAACACCAAATCTTGGGAAAGTGCAGAGGCGATGTTCTCGTCTGACTGCATGCGACGAGAGGAGAACGATGAAGCTTGCAGATCTGTACTTTCATTCATGAGCCATATTCTGTACTTGCTCTTGCGTGGGTTGGACGCTGGTGTTCTGCGCTGTTCAACGCATAGTCCGAATGAGGCAACTTGTCAACAGCCGTCGATTGCTGGTGCTTGCATTGTTACCACGGGCTGTGAGAACCATCGCCGTGCTCATGTACCTCGTCTTCTTCATGTCCACCCACACGCCTTGACCAACACAATACCGCTCATACCTAGCAGCCATCACCCATCGGCAATCCCTTGACCATCCTCTTAACACCGCGCTCCGCATACCTCAGACTCTTCTGCAGCTCATAGTTCAGCTCAACCTTCTCGCCTCCCTCCATATCCACATCGCCGTCTTCGTCCGTCATCACAGAGTCCTCCACATCAGCCCCCAGCACCTTCTTGACATTCCTCAGCGCAACTCTAGCGCCCTTCTTGAGCTGCTTGTCCGTGTCCTCAATGTCCTGTTTCCATGTGTCTGCAATCGTGTCGGGCTGCTCTTCTCGTAGTTGCGCAATCATGCCGTCTAGCCTTTCGTATTCGTTGACGAGGGCCTCGGATGCGCGTAGGACGCTGGTGACGGAGGTGTAGACTGCGTTGCCTGCGATTTGTGTGCCTGCGAAGGTTTCGGGCTTGCCCTTTGCTGGTCGGTTGGGGGTTTGCAGGGCTTCGACGACGGTGGAGGTGAGTTCTTCGCGACGGCGCTCTTCTTCCTTCTCGCTACAGTAGCTGTTAGAGTAGAATTGCAGATGATGAGAGATTGACTCACGCTTGGAGCTTTCGCTGTGCTAGTATTGCGTTGTACTTCTTCTGATCGGCATTTATCGTGGCGCGGAATTCCTGCATCTGCGTGTCATCTTTCTTTGGCTTCTCGAGAAGACGACTGAGTGAAAGCATCTGCTGGCTCTCAGGCGCGGGTGAGGCATGTCGGCGCGCCATGGTTGAGATGGTAGGGTTGGTATGTGAAAAGGTGAGATGGTATGGCAGATTGGTGAGGAAGGTGCCATCCGGTGTCAATATTTGAGGTAGGCGTGAAGGCGACATCACATTTTTAGTTTACAGAAAAATCCTGAAATATAGGCCGGGAGGTACTCAATCAGCCCACGGGCTTCAGGGATTTTATCTCTGGGGTGCCGGGAGGTAGTCAAGGTGTTGAAACACTTTACGAAAATTAGGCCAGGAGGTATTCAGTGATTTTGGCAGGGTCATCTCAAACCTGATATATAGGCCTGGCAGATACCACAACATTCACAAAAGACAGTTTTTTTGGTGCCAGAAGCATTCTCATTTCGCCATTTAGGCATGATATATAACTAAAATACACGCATTCATGGGGAATTTTTGGTGGTGAAAGCAAGAAAAATCAAGAAAAATCAGGAAGGGGAAATGACTTGCCTCACCGGGCAGTCTACATAAGCCTTGGAATCATGGGTGAAAAGGAAATGAAAAGGAAATACCATATAATGATCAAAAACCGAAAAGAAACCTTGAAGAGAACTTGACTTGGCAGTCAATTCTGTCTTCAGTTACCGAAAGACAAGTTGTGCATGGCACCATTCAAGGTGCTGTCAGCGCCAGTGTTGGGGCGACCACGTCCTCCTGAGGCGCCATAGTAGCCTCCAGGAGCAGCTGAGGTGTACTGGGCATTGGCGTAGGCGTTGGTGTAGCCACCGCCAGAAGGGTACGAAGCGCCACCGTTGTACGCGTTGTGATGCTGATGACCGAAGGCGTGGCCGGTACTGGAGGTGTAGTTGCGCGAGGCAGCGTATCCAGCAGTAGTTGTAGCAGGCCCATACCCTCCACCGTATGACGAAGTGTAAGTCGAAGGTGGATAGTAGGCTCCAGCTCCATAGTTCATCGGGCTGCCGCTCGCAGTGACGTTGGGGTAGTAGTTACGGTACATCTGCTGCTGCATCTGCTGACCGTGAGACCAGGGCTGCATGTTGTACGAGGGTTGGGTAGGGTAGGCCGGGATCTGGTGGGAGAACGCGTGGAAGCCGTCGTCGTAGTTACCGTAGTTGCCCTGGGTGCGAGCTTGACCTGAGCGATAGTTAGCAACCATACACACGTAGCAAGGGGACGACGATGGACTTACCGTACTGCTGGGCCGGGCGGTGGGTGTTGGAGCCGAAACCGGGGCCGACCGAGGAAGAAGCATTGCCGCTGTTGGATGTGATGATGGCACCAGGACCGATGGCAGAAGGCGGCGGGATCTGAGACATGCCGGCAGGGTTGACGACGGAGGCAGGGTTGACAGCCGACATCCAGATGCGCACCTTGTACTGCTTGAACAGATCGGTGACAAGCTCGTTGAAGTTGACATACGACTCGGCGTAGTAGAAGTAGGTCAGCTTGTGGTAATCACTGAAGATGTTAGTATGATGAGAGCAACATGAACTTGTTTGACTTACGCTTGGTACTCAGCATCGAGGATCTCCATAGGCAGCTTGTGGTCAGCGGCCTTCTGAGCTCCGAGACGCTTGGCCTTGGCCTCTCCACCCTCCTTCTCACGCAGCGCAGAGATCTCATGGGCCTGAGCGAGACGCTTGATCATCTTCGGCTTGAACGGCTCAGGCTCACCCGAAGCAGTCACTGGGGTACGGCTCATGGGGTTCGGGAATCCGTTAGCACGGGCGAGGGCGCCGAGCATGCCGGAGTCGTTCTGGGTGCCGGCCAGGGAGTACTGAGAGAACATGACGAGCCAGCGGAAGTGCTCCTCGTTCGCATCAACCTTGAGCTTCTTAGCCTCCTCCATGGTCAAGTCGGCATGTGTGATCTGGCCCAGGTCGCATCCACGGTCGCCTTCGGTGATGACAAGGTCGCCACGACGGATCTCGAGGCCGGTGTTGTCGTAAAGGTAGTAGATGTCGGCACGAGAGCACTTGAAGGTGACAATGTACAAGCGGCGAGTGGGGTTTCCGATTCTAGGAGGGACCGCGTAGGGGTTACCAGCAGACATGGCCATGTTGGGCACGACAGGATCGGGGTGAGCTGCCGAGATGGCGGAGGAGTTGATAGCGCGCGAGGCCGGGCCGTAGCCAGTGAAGTAGGCAGAGGCATCGAAGGGCTCGTCGTCCTTGTTGCCACGTGGGCTCTGGCGGGGTGAGACGTACTCCTCCTCTTCCTCCTGAGTGTTGCTCAAGGTTGAGAGCGGCATGGCTGAGTTGTAGCTACCGTAGTGGGCGAACGAATGACGGCGGCCGAGGGGGTCCATCTCAGCAGGTGAGATGTTGCCTGTGGTCCACTGGGGCTTCTGAGGGCTGTCCACGATCTCGACTTCGTGATCACGGTTGAGGACACCGACGTGCTCGCTGAAGCGACGGGTAAGGCCTGGGGCAGGACGATTGACCGCAGGCTCAGTGTCGTCGAGCTCTTCGATGGCATACTCACCGGCGGCGTTGTACGAGGTGTTGCGCAGACCGGCAGTCGTCTTGCGGCGCTGCTGCTGAAGCTGGGAGACAGGGGAGCCAGTGGAGGTAGCCCTGCTGCGGGCGCGAGCGTTCTCCATGGCGGCTTGTTTGAGCAAGGCTTGTTTCTGCTCACGCTCCCAGTAACCGGCGGGCAGGCGGACTCCGTGCTCTGAACCGTTGGAGGACTCGATCTCGTCGGCGTCGTCTTCACGCAGCTGCGAAAGGCCGACAGCGGACTCACCAAGGAGGCTGGGCTTGGATGGACGGTGGCGGAGGTTGGCGCTGGTGTTTGGCTGACGCGAGAAGCGACTCACAGGACTGTGCTCGATATCGCCTTGACCTATGCTATAGGACTGGGAACGGACAGCCTTGCGGAAGGGGTTGGGAGCTTGCTGGTTGAGTAAAAAGCCAATACCGTTACCGTCGTCGCCTTCAACTGTGGTGGGAGAGGGAATGGGCTTGTCGGTGGGTGCAAAAGCAGAAGTAGGGGAGGGAGCGATCTCTTTGTTGGGTCGATTCAAACCGTTGAAGCTAGGCGTGTTCCAGGGGAACGACGACGTGGACGGGCGGGACTGCTGGGGCAACTCGAGTGACGGTGTTGTGGGCTGCGAGCCGGCAAACGACACCGAGGGTAGCGAGAACTTCCGGTTGGGCTGGATATCCTGGAGCCAACCAGAAGAGGGACGTCGAACACCGAGAGGGTAGGAGCCTTGCGCAGGGCGAGTAACGACTGGCACATGCTCGCGGTCGTCGTCGCTGGACGCCAAGACATCGCTGTCAGGGGTGGGACGTCGGAGTTGCAACTTCGACTTCTCGAGCGCTGAACCACCGACGGTCAAGCCGCGGTTGTAAGGGTTATTACTCATCATGGATGGTCTACTTTGAAAACGTCAGTGATCTCCTTGTCATGGATGACAGGACAGTGGCTGGACGTACCTTGAAGAGTTGCTGGAATGGGGATGAATAGGGGGGTGTCTTGATGCACACTACCTGCACACGGAAGATGTCTGTGATGCACAGGGTAGATGCTATGTTGCGTGGTCGAGGGTGTAGGAAGATGTAATGTCTAGGCAGGTGGTGTGTCTTTATGTCTCCTTCACCTCTAATCGCAAACGCGCAATATGTTAGCGCCGACGTCATCAGAAGGGGCGATAAGGAGCGGGGTATTAAGGGTGAGAGAGGTAAAGGCAGCGGTGAAGGTAGACGTGAGGGCATACGTGGGGGCAAACGGTGAAGGTGGCCAGCCAGCGTAGGTGAAGGGCGGGGCTCTCTGATGGCATGCGGCCAGACCACGATGCAAACAATGGGAGCGCCGGACGTGCCCGAGAAGCGGAAGGTGCTGAGATGAGATGAGAATACATACCTGGACTGTAGATTTCGGAAGCAGATGTGTCTATCGCTAGATGCGTACTTGACGACCTGAAGACAGCGTGTATGGCGCTGATGCGGCAATTCAGGACGTTTAGGGGTGGTAGAAAGCCGTGAAGCAACCGCTCCTGCAAGCAGAATTGGATGCAGGGCGTGGTGAGGGTTGTGGGAGTGAGATGATGGGAAAGATGGTGGTGGAGGAAGAAGGAAGCAGAAAACGACGCCAGCAGCGGGGTTTTACGAGCCAGCACCGAATTGCGACAGTCAGCTGGCTTGATTACCGCCTTGAAGCGCTGGAGGAAAGACCGTTGGCGATGCTCGAGGCAGGAACGCCGTGCACGGATGGCTTTAGAGATTACTGTCGGCCAGTCGTCTTAGCAATGAACATAGGGGCCAGGAAGAGGCCACGCTGAAGAATAACAGGATGAAGAAAGCAGAAAGCTTGAATTGCTCCCAATGATCCTCCTCGTAGGAACGTAGAATGAGATGATGCTGCTGTTCGAGTGACAATGCTCAGGAGAGTTGGCTTGCTGTCGCCCCGCCCACACACACCATCTGGACACCCCCGAGAACTTGATGCAAGCAGCTCCACCCTTCAGAACATCCTACAGAGACTCTTCCGAGGCGAATAGGGTGCTTCTGCATGTCCAGAGTCGTGATGCAGTGCGTGGTGTTGACGGCGCTGACCTGCTCCCGCACAACCTCAACTCCGCCAACGCCGGTACATACCCCGACATCTTCCACAACACCACTCGCCCCCGAACAGCCCGCCTGAGAAGCGTATGCAGGGACGCTCACACCGAAGAGAGCAGCTGCAGTAAGGAAAAGAAAGAAAGAAAGGCTGACTCTGCTTACCTAGTTAACAGAACTTTGTCTAGAGAATTACGCGACGCGGAGCTCGATGCCCAAAGCAGATCTATCGGGAGAAGGGCGGTATATCCTATCCAACATCGTCAGCCTCATAGTAATTGCATACACATGCACGATATCGCAGAGCCTGGATACGCCGCAGACCCGCCGCCGCAGCAGACGGGCGCGACGACGACGTGCGCACGACGCGGAATGCCAAAGGAAGGGATACATACCTGGTATATTCTATCCCACAATGACTCTATTCAAACAAACTGATTTGGAAGCCGATTAGCACTGGACGAGAGCCCCGAGCTCTGCGACACGAAGCTGCGCGGGCACAACCGTCGCAGATCGGCGAAGACATACCTCAAAACGTCGCAAACCAAGCGCCAAACTCTTGAACCAGTCTATCCCTAGTCTTTCTTCTCGAAGATATCGAACACGAACACGATCCGCTATGGCATCAGTCGTCGCATGGAATCACACAAGCCTAGGATCGGCAAGAAGGCACCGGGTCCTTGGAGTGTGGGGAAGCGCCACGCTGCTAAACCCAAGGCTGTCCCGCAGATCAAGGACAAATGTTCGGAGGATGGACGTGCGACTACTAGAGCAAGCACATGTCGCCCTCTGACATGGACGGCAGAACAGATGAATATAATAGGGAGGGCACCGTCCGCAGAGGCCAGACTGACAGCAGCAGAGTTTCGCCTTGGCGATCGTTCGAAACGTTGGGAAGCAGACGCGGCAGACACCCTGCGTTCCGCGCGCCTTGTCAGATCAGGAGACGACTCCACCAGCCCAAGCGCGGCGAGCTTACGGCGATCTCAAAGACTTCGAAGTGTGGCTGACAGGGAGGCAAGAGGAGGAAGGCGAGGCAGGATGCTCATTACAGGAGACGAGACGTAAGTCTCTGAGACAAGCAGACATGCAACGCCTTTGAGGCTTCTGCAGCTCACCGGGCTGGCCAAGGGTCAGGGGCTTGTGAAGGGTCGTTGCGCAGGAAATGCGGAGACGGCCATCCCAACTTTGGCTAGCCGTGTATGCTTCAGGCGAACTCCTGCAAATTGCTGCGCTGTTGGGGGGTAGCGAAGCTCGCCGGACAGGGCCCGGTTCATCCAACCGTCGGTCTTCGTCAAACCTCTTGTAACCACCTCTCGACAACACAGCTTCATCGACTTTCATCAGGATTCATCCTTCTTCTTTAGCCCAATTCCTGATCGACGATGCGTTGGGCTGCATGGCTGGGGTTTCGTCAACGAACCCCTCATTTCTTCTGTCTGGACTCGGTTGGGCCCGTCGGAAGACATCCATCCCTTCTCTTCTAGGGCTTCATGCTTGCTGCACGCCATTCTGTTTCGCTTCAAGCGCCATCAGTCACGCTGCATCCCCGTCAGGCTATCGCACCCCGGAACAGCTCTAAGCAGCACTGCGGACACTTTCAGCCCTAGAGTGTAACAGGTCACGCGGTCTCGACGACAACCATGGCCTCAATACTAAGCTCTTTAGCTGCTTGACGCACCCGCGGCATGCCCCGCTCAGCGCGTTGATCTCTGTGGACACGTCTGGGCCTCTCCTATTCGACGCCGCCCTTGATATACGTATCGCAACCGATGGCTACACAACGAGCGTTCCTGGAGCTAACGACCAACATATCCCGCGAAGACTCCTGAGTGGTTCGCGACATGTTCGCCATCTGCAGCCGACAGGGTATTACAGTGTGTCTTTGGCTGGTGTCGAGCACACGAGGCACGGCATGCTGTTGGACAGTCTCCTCTTTCGGCTCTGCATATTGGCTGCGCGGCATCCTGACAACCCCGCATTTTGCGCACAGCATTGGCGTTATTGAGGACAACCAAGCCCCGCGGTACCTCCAGTCAACGATGCGCCCGCACGTCTGTTCGCCGCCTGAGGCCTTGTTCAAACGGTCGCTCGTTCTTCGGCCGTGGGCTTTTGGAAGTCTGTTTGTCGTTGCAGGATGTTTCCAACATTGTATGCTGCTCTAAGGTACGTATGGTATTGCCACAGATCGGGCTGCCCGACTCAAAGGAACCCTGTCGCAACCGACGTTTGTGAACCTCATTTGGGATACCGATCAAGTGCTCGGTCCGATGTGGAGGCCATCCGGCTGTCACCAAACGGCATCGCAAGTACCTTGCCCCGATGTTCTGATCCGCGTCCCGGCAAAGTAGCATGCCCCTCGGCTTTCAATGTCCCGCCTGGTTGTGGCGATGCCTGGTGCATGCTCGTATTGGACCTCCCTGATGGTATTTGCAAAGTGCGTACACATGGACCATTCTCCGTGTTGTTGATGTCCCAGCCTACCACAGGAAGCCACACCAACCTCGAGAGTGGCGTTTGTATTGTGTCGACTCGAATCTCGCAGGGGTATCGTTCGTAGTTGCGCGGGGTACGGTCCAGAAGCCGCCAACGAGTATCCTCGTCCTGGTGTTGGGCGGACTCCCGCGGAGTCGGTCGTTGTCTCTGTTCGACTTCGGTGTCCGCTTCCGAGAGCCGCTTCGGTTTCAAGGGATGAACTCTGTTCGTGTTGAGTCCAATGGTCCCATCCTACTTCTGTATTGCCTGGTCAGCCTTTCGTATCCAAGAGCAGTATTCCGAAGGTGGTGACTGCGTTGACATGAGGCCTCGCCGTTGTGTGCAGGATGTGTCGCAATCATGGTTGCGGAGTATAGAGGGGCTTCCGCTCAGCTTCTTTGTTGTCTGGCCAGCCCTTTATATTCAAGAGTAGCATTTCCGGGGTGGTGCGCGCCTTGGAGTGGTCTGCCGCCGTTTTCGAGGATAGTTGTTGTTGTCGCTATGACCGCGGAGTCGCGTAGGGTGGTCTCTAAACAGGCATCGCAGTATCGCCGGAATGGCAGCCGACCTTGCTATGAGGTGGTCGACGGTGTGAAGCGTTCTTGTCTCTTTTGCATTCGTCGAAGTCTCTTCCGCAACGAGGCAAAGAGGAGGGCGTGATTTCTTCGGCTTGCCGTCTGGTACCTATGGCGGGGAGGCTGCGAGCGGTCTCGTTGAGCATGTTGCCGTTCCTATACTGTTGGTACAGCTCTCTGTGGTATGTGAGTCCATCAAGGAGGTGAGTATGCGCCGTCTGGGCGGCGGGAGTCTTGTGGTTGCAAATTGAGGGAGCGATTTGCCGAAGTCGAGAAGACATCGCTCAACCCCCGAGGCGGAGGCGCAGGGTGTCGAGGCAGCCCACATTCAAAGAGCAGGACCACAACCTCCTGACGGCTTCACAGAGGGCGCATCGGGGGTTGGTGGGCTCAAGGGGGTGGGGTGATTTGAGAGGTTTTGCTCGAGGCTCGAGCAACATCACGGACAACACCAGCGCTTGCCCGAGGAAGGACCAAGGCCAACTTCACAACATCACAACACTATGACAAGGGGTATAAGGGAAGGCATCTCAAAGCAAAGAGCTTCTATAACACCTCCGCCTTTACCTTTCGTGCAGGGGAAGGAGGGTGGTGCTAAGACTCTGTCCGTGGGATAAGGCCAGACCTTGGGCAGCCAGGAAGGTAAAGCTGGACAACATTGCGGTCACCAAAAGGGTGCAGCAACCAGCACTGACCTTCACGGCGGCAAACAGGCTGCTGTGAAGGTGCTGAAGAAGGTCAATGTCTCCTAGATGTCCTCCCAAACTGCCGCCTTCCCTGTGAATTCTCCTGGTGAGCTGCCGGTTTGCCTGCTCCGCCTTCCCCGGCCTCCTGCCTCCGCTTTGACCCCTTTGGCGGCCCACAAACCACTTTCTGGCGGAAAATTTCAGCTCCAACGCCTCCGTGCCTCCTACACTACCACCACCACCGCCCCGCAAAGCCGCTTCTTCTCCTGCACCACATCACAAACTACCATAACGCAATGAACGCTCTACACATACTCATGCAAGCTTTCCAGTTACGCAGCTTTAGCCCGCGAGGCCCTTATAAGTATACACCACCTCCCCCGAAGACATCCAAGTTGGTATGAGCGACCTCGACCACTACATCAGAGGTTCGAGTCGAAGATGGCACGATGACAATGCGCTCGGGTGACTACGCACATATTGTTTATACTCGAGGCCATCGCTTACCTAGACCCTGCCAGCCACATCATGCAATGCTACGCTATTTCGATCATTATTATCACAACAAGTCCTTCTCGGACCACCGACATACAGCCACCTTCTCAAAGCCGGCTCATTGGTATGGGGAGGGGTCAGTTAGTACACGAATGTCGAAGATCAATTAGTCCACGTTACCCTCCTGCTCTCGGGCAGCGATGGGTAGCTGGACGGCCAATCTGAAAAAGTCGCTTAGACTGAGACTCTTGTCTTCGCAATACAGATACGGGTTGGACATCACTATGTAGAAGAATGACATGTGGTTGCTTCATTGGATCGTCTTTATGGAGTTGATGTACAATGTCTCCTCATGCAAGGAAAAGACTGAACACTCTAGGGCCTACGTTGACGTTGGGTCACCTCCTTCGCACGTTTCTATGCTGATGTAGGCCGCAGGCCTGTTCAGGTTTTCTTTGCCTGAGGTGATCTGTGAATATGCTTGCTGAGGTTTGATGTTACTAATCCACCCCACCTTGGGCGAAGTCTGCGCGCATGGATCTCGCGTTGGTAAAACAATGCGACTGCACGACGGCTCGAAGAAGGTTTCTGAAAAACGTCAACATTGCGAAAGGGCCGAGTCGCCAACAAAACGCGTCCGCTACGTTTCACGATATCAGGCAAGACTACAAAGCGCGTAATCTGCAACAGCATTTTCCTTGCAAGACCTTTCAATACAAAAAGATAGCATACAAGTCACAATCCATGACTGGCTTGCCGGCAATGCTCGTGCGAGGACGATTTGCAAACATGGTCCAACCGCGTCACACAACAGTTCGCACGGAGCGCAACGATGGCGATCACGTCGTCGATCCGGGGAGCAAGTATCCGCAGATCCAAACCTCTTCCACGTGCAAAACCAACGTCAAACCTCATGTCGTCAAGACAAACTTTGCATGTCGGCGACGGTCCAGAAGCCACAGCGCATGTCATAGCACGAGCTGTTACGTAGAAGACTGCAGTAGCCCCCTCGGAGAAAAGAATTAGGGTGACGGTGCGGTCATGCGAGCGAAGCGCTTGGGGGCGTCAGCAGTGGCTGATAGCGCTGATGAACATCCCTGTGCCGACTTGCATCATCGTTGTTGTTGCGCAGCAACCAGGAGAACAGCCGCGTAACAACGTAGAATCATATATAGTATTCGAGCAATGCACGCGCGAACGACCGGCTTTATCGCAAACAAACACCACGCAGCAATTCCAATTCCATCTTCCGTCGAAGATCCGCACGTCGTGATCGGCGCTACCAACAAGGCAAGTACCGATAGTTCCGGAGGTGGAAGCGACGATTGGACCCTCATACGTCACTGCTGGTCGCCCAGGGTCCTATGACGCTGCCACAAAGACCCGCTTCCTCCCGCCAGCCGCCGACTGCTATAATTCTCCAGCCCCAGCCCAGCCTTTCTGCAGCAGATCGCCTTCATCTACAGCAGCCACCCGATTCATTTCATCTCCACCGCAAACCTAACGCTTTGCTAGAAACGACGAACTTGAGTTCGTTTGCATCTATTCAACACCCAACCACCACATTTTCCATATACACATCAGCAAAATGGTGTCGAGAGCTGTTTCCATGGGCCTTCGCGCCTGGCAGGTATGTTTATGGCCTTGAGTCATCGAAGAACCTCATTAACATCGTATAGTTGATCTGCGCCATCCTCGTCACCGCATTCATGGGCAACAATATCGCCCGCGCATGGAACGGAACACACTCCATCATCAATTACTCACTCTTCGTCGGTGTATGGTGGTTGTTCACATTGCTATACTTCCTACCTACATCCTTCATCGAGAAGTTCAGCATCCCCATCGTGGACATCGCCATGGATGGACTGAGCGTCCTCTTCGGTTTCTGCGCCGCCGTCGCGCTTCCCGCGTACATTGGCGCACACAGCTGCTCGAACACCGTAAGTTATCTGTGATCTCTCCGCTAAGCGCATAATCTAACATACATCAGGGATACACCCGCTCCAACAAGGTCCTCAACAGCTCCGCAGACACCGAGCAGAACTGCCGTCAAGCCCAGGCCACCACCGCTTTCCTCTGGTTCGGATGGGCCGCTTTCGTCGCTACACTCGCCGTCAACATCATGAACGGACGCGGCAGCGGCGCCAACCTGCGCGGTGGTATCCGTCGCGGTGGTCCCTCCATGAGCCAGGTTTAGAATACCTACAAGTCTTACTCCGATGCTTCATGGAATACTCGATCGGATGTCAGCGACGTCTGAGCCTGCTCGCATCAAGTCGTGCAGCGCTATCTGGAACATGCATGATATGAAGGAGGATAATACATCGTGCTTGATGCCGATGCTGGTTGGATCAAGGGGAAGTTTTTTAGGATACCAGTACACGTGTACGACCGTTATGCGGCGTTTGCATTGATCTTTAGCGATTGTAATAATACTATAGTTAATGATATGGAATTACGATACCCAAAAATATCCCAATGACCGGCATTCTTTCTTTGGAAGAGTTTGTTCATCATGACGTCATCTCCTGGGTTTTGGTCCGCGATGTCCATCTCAGCATTGCAGGCCCCCCACGCCAACCTAGGAGAAAACTGAATACCCTGGAGTCTACGTTGACGTTATATCACCTACTTTGCAAGATTATCGCTTAACGTAGCCTACAGACCTGTTTAGTTTTTTTCTTGCATAAGGTGCCCTTGTCATCACTCGCTTCCCATGCGCGTCTTACAGCCGACCTAGCCGTCAGACAGGAGTTGGCTTGCGTCGATCTCCACAGCAGTTTGCGATATCCTGTTGAGTGGGTACCGATGAGACTGTACCAAATTCGACAACATCGACTCAGCCAACACTAAGACACTTGATACGATCCTGACACGAATTGTAAAATGTATCGAACCCATCACTTCATACATCCGTCCAGCTTCATCCACCAAGTAAACCCTCCTACCAAACCACCAACACGTCCTTCTCATCCACCGCAAACCCACATAGACCCCTAGCCCTGATTGCCAACAAGATTTCCTCAACCTCCAGTACATCACCACCCCATCTCCTCCCCCCTCTCTCCCTTCCCAACCCCCTTTCTCCGTCCAGCAAGCGCATCTCTCTTCCAAACCTGACTCTTCGGCCACACGACAGCGCTCGTAGGCTTCACTTTACCAGCTGCCTGGACGCGCTCAAACGACGGCGACGTCTGCATCGTTGGTTTTGAACCCCGGCTGAGCGTTGGTGTTGTGGGTATGTCCGGGGGTGGTGTGTGGGTTTCATCCGAGGGGATGGATGAGATGGATAGCTTCACGGCGGAGAAAAGGATGTAGGCTGTGACGCAGAGGAAGATCATTGCGCGATAGAAGTGTGGGAGACCGAGTATTTTGGGGAGGAAGATGGCGAGAGCGAGGATGGAGGTGGTGCGTAGGAGGTAGGTTCTGTGTTGATGGAATAGGATGTAGATAGAGATGTAGATGTTGTCGACGTTCATTTCGTGGCTTTGTGGGTTGGGATTACTTGGTATTACCTCGCGTACAGATACTGATTATGTCGCAGAGGCGTGATCGTTGTATGGAAATCAAGACGAAGGTTAGCGTGGTACAGTTGACGAAAGGAGGGAGGGGCTTCTGTGCATTCACTGATGAGATGCGGTGGTGCCTGAGTGTCAGGAGAGGCTAGAAGTTACTAGACGGTATAAGAAACATTCGGTGCTCTGATTCGAGCCATTGAGGTGTAAATCGGGTAGAAAGGATTTGATGGTTCAGATCTAGAGATTTGCGAGAGCTTGCAATGATAGCTTCTGCGGAACGGGTCGGCCTCGATTATACTGTAGTTTTCCGTCACTGGTGTAAAACATCCCTCGCGAGAACTGCTGAGTTCGCAAATACTCGCTATTGATATAAGGAGTGATATCTATCACAACTTCCTATAGTATTGTTATGTGTGTAAATAGAATGGACGCTGTATCACACGCCACACATCTTCAAACATCGAACACACAACATATACAATCATAAAGTTTGTAGCTCAAGCAACGTTCAAGCATACTTCTAATAGATATACATATTGAAGGAAGTATACCTCAAGAAAGAACGACGCCAAAACGCCCGATGGACCATCCATAAGTTCAATCCCATCGCCGTAGAAGCCGAGAGACCATCGCCTCATGCCCACAACGCCGAATCACCAGGGTATAAAACACCCACCCACATGCACTCAACGACAGACGCCCCTCAACGAGCAAGCAATCTACTCGCTATCATCGTCGTCATCGAAGCTAGGTTCAGAAGCCTCATCCGACTCCGCCTCATCATCACTAACCACGTACTTCGCCGGCTTAGCAGCAGCCCTGCGACCAGGTCTCGCAGCAGGTGCGCGCTTGGCTGGTTTGGGAGTTGGCTCATCCTCGTCCTCATCGGACAGGATATCGTTGGCAATAGCGTCCGCATCCTCCATCTCCTCGTCCTCGTCAGAGTCGATGGTGATCTGCTTCTTCGCCTTGGCTGCAGGCTTCGCAGCTTCCGCGTCTTTGCCGTGCTTCTTCGCGTAAGCCTTTGCTGCGGGGCTCTGGGCAGCGGGCTTCTTCGCAACGGCCTTGGGTTTGGGTGCAGGCTTGGCGGCTGCGGCTTTGGGCTTCGCGGCGGGTTTGGTAAGGCGGCTGGCGACGGGCTTCTTGACGCCGAGATCGAAGTCGTCCTCGTCAGAGCTCATGATCGTGTCGTGGATGTTGCGAGGGGGAGGGCGTTGGGGCGAAGACTGGGGCATCAGACCTTCGTAGTTTGTGGTGTCGCCGTCGATCTCGATGGGCTCGATGGGGCTGTTCTTCTTTACGGGTGCTGCTGGGCGCGCAGTTGTAGTGGCTTTGAACATGGGAACGCCGTTCGTACCGGATCCGATGGTCTTGACCATGCTGCTAACATCGCCGAGGAGGTCATCGTCATCATCGTCGTCGGAGTCGCTGCCCATGGTGTACTTGGGGGCCTGTTTCTTTGCGCTGCGAGCAGTACGTGCAGCAGTGGTCTTGGAGGGCTCCTTTGCCGCCTCTTGGGCGACTGCAGCGAATACGTCCGAGTCTTCATCGTCCGAAAGCGGGTCCTTCTTGATAGGTTTTGCAGCAGCTGGGCGACCCCGTTTGGTTGCAGCTGGCGCTGGTGCAGAGTCTGCGGAAGCTGATCTACCATCTTCTCCGCCTTCGGTCTGAGGCGTCTCCTCCTTCTTCTTGACAAGATGGGTGAGCAAGGTACCCTGCTTCTGCGGCGCGGTTGAGCCGAACGCGGTGCTGCTCTTGAGAGCTTCTGCTGCACTAGGCTTCTTGACTGGTTCCTGCTGCAGATAGCTAAGCAGCCCCTCCTTCTTCGGCTTTGCCTTCTTCTTAACCGGGCCAAAGTCGGATCCGGAGTCGTCCGAGTCGCTTCCATCTGCCTTTCTCTTCTTCTTTCCCTTGCCCTTGCCGCCACCGATACCAAGTTTTGCGGAAGGTCGGCGAGTGATGGCAGCGATCTTCTTCTTGCGCTTGACCTCTTCGTCCAGCTGGACATTCCATTCATCCATGAAGGCTTCAAGGTCGACAGTCCAAATGTCCTTTGGTGATAGCTTGATGAGAGTGTCGATCTCATGTTGCTTCTCGCCGATCTGCTTCAGAAGCTTCTCGACACGCTCTTGGGTCAAAGACCAGATAGCCATCTAGATTACGTTAGTTTTGGTATTGAGGAAAGGGTTGGTAGCACTTACACCTAGCAGATAGTCGTAATCGTTGGCGGACACTTCCGTCTCAACATCTTCTGAGTCATCCTCCTGTACGTCCTCGACCTCACCAGCAGCCTTAGCATCCTCGACCTTGGGGAAGGGAGTGAAGCCAAGCTTCTTGAGCTCTTGAACAAGCACAGTCTTCTTCTTCTTTGACACGATGAGCTTGCCGTCGATGATCATTTGGATAAACCTGGCCTGGTTCGTCATCTTCAAGTGCTCCTTCTCCATGACCTGAAGTTGATGCTGCTTTCGCTTCTCATAGTATCGCAGACGGACGTGGTAGAACTCCTCGATGATATCGAGAACGCTTGCATACTTGTGGATGCGACCGTGTGCGTCGAAAGCGACCAAGTTGCTAGTAGACTGAGGCTTGAAGAGCTTAAACATCTCTTCCAGACCCTTGGCAAGAGCTGTGGCCATGTACTTGTCTTCCATCTTGATGATGAAGTGGACGCGATCGGGCGTGTTGTAGTCGATGTAGTCCTTGATGTATGAAGGGCCCTTCTCAGCCTTGATGATCTCCTCAAGCTTTTCCTTGAAGTCTTGTGTCCAGTAACGAACTGGTAGCTCAGTGATCTCAACCTCGTTGTCACCAGTTTGTCGAACAACTCCAGTGAACTGGTATCGATCGGGACCGAGCACTGTGGTTGTACCATTGAAGCCCTTGTACCATGGAATCATTGGAAGCATGTCTTCCTTGGTGGCGCCTGGCTGCATGCGACGCTTGATGTTGTCGATAATATCCATCGGGTTGAAGTTGGGGATTTCGGAGCTCCAACCAGTACCGATACCGCTCGAACCGTTGATGAGAATCGTGGGTAGGATCGGAACAAACATCTCAGGCTCGATCTTGTGGCCATCTGATTCACCGTATTTCAGTAGTGCGTCATCGTGGCCGTGGAAGATTCGTCGTGCAAATGGAGAAAGGCGTGTGTAAATGTACCTGGCGCTGGCAGCATCGGCACCGCCCTTGAGACGAGAACCGAAGTTACCACTGGGCTCCAGGTAGTTGATGTTGTTGGTACCGACAAAGTTCTGGGCGAGGTTGACAATGGTTCCCTGCATAGAGGCTTCACCGTGAGCGTAGTCAGTGGATCCAGAAACTGAACCAGCAAGCTCAACGACCTTGACATCCTTCTTGATGTTTCGCCTGAAACATGTGTACAAGACCTTGCGCTGACCGGGCTTCAGACCATCAATAACCGAGGGAATTGATCGCACGTTATCGGCCATGGAGAAGAGGATCAACTCCTTGTTCACAAAGTCGTCGTACGAGATGTCGGGAGTGGTAAGGTCAAGATGCTGACCGGGGACAAAGTCGCGCAACCAGTCCTTACGAGCATCCGCCTTCTTCTTAGAGAAAGCAAGCTCGATGAGTTTCTCTTCTTCCTCACGCATGACCTGGAAGCGCTTCATGTGGGTATCGAGATCCTTGAAGTAGATCTGGGCATCGGGAATGTCACTGGTACCCAATCCCTTGTAGTACTTGTGATCCCATCCCTTCTCGTGTTGGTGCTGCTCCTTCCATTCCTCGTACTCAGGCATGGAGAAGAAGCTCTTCATACCGCGCGGGTTCTTGGGGTCGCCCTTCCAGACCTTGACGATGGGCGTGATGAACTCCAAGAGGAAGCCGGGGATCTTGAGCAAGCTCGGGAACTGACACTGGAGGAAGTTGATGAGTAGACCCTTGATATGGCTACCGTCGTGATCCTGATCCGTCATGATCATAAGATGACCGTAACGCAAGCTCTTCATGTCGGCGACCGTATATTCCTTTTTATGTTGAAGTCCCATAAACTTCTTGATGTTTTGGATTTCGGCGTTCTTCATGATCTGGTCGACGGTTGCGTCTCGGACGTTGAGGAGCTTACCACGAAGCGGGAAGACACCAAACAGATCCTGGTTGACTACGGCACGACCAGCCAAAGCAAGTACACTGGCTGATTCACCCTCAGTGAGGATGAGCGTGCAGAGATGTCCGTCCTTGGTTCCTGCCTTGTTGGCATCCGTGAGCTTTGCGTTGCTGATACGGTTGCGCTTGTTGCCGTCGGTCTTCTTCATCATCTGGTCGGCCTTTTGCTGCGCAAAGTGCATGATGTTCTGGATGACCTCCGTCTTGGCGATGGCGTTCAGGAACTTGTCACTGAGGACCGGCTTGCTACCGAACTGGCTGGCCTTGGTCGTGAGCTGCTCCTTGGTCTGCGATGTGAAGGCCGGGTTCACGATGGAACAGTTGACGAACAGGAAGAGATGGTTCTTGATCTGTGCAGGCTTCAGCTTGACAGCTGCCTTGTTCTTCTTGTTGACAATCGCCATGAGCTTGTCGATGATCTGGTCGGCGATGTGGTTAACATGGGTACCACCAGACGTAGTCGCAATCGAGTTGACGAAAGAGACCTGGTTGAAGGAACCATCAGACACGGCGAAACCAATGTCCCAGCGGTCAAGCTTGTCTGTGATGATGACGTCCTTCTCCTTGTCGTCCTCGCTCTTGCCCTGGTCGCGCGAAATCGACTTGGTATACATCTCCATGTACTTCGCGAATGACGAGATCTTGATGCGGTCGCCGTTCAGGTAGACCTTCATGCCCCGTAGCGTACCAGCCATGTCGTAAGTCCTGCGCTTGATGATGGCCTCGAAATCGTCGTCGATACCAGCCATTCCGAAGCGAGCATAGTCGGCCTTCCAGCTGACCTTGGTGTAGTCGTCCCCCTTGATGTCGGTAATCTTGGCCTTGCCCATCTTGCTCATGTTCTCAGTCCAGGTCTGCTTGTACTTCTTCTTTTGTTTCGAATCGACCGTCTCGACTGTGAATTCGGTACTGAAGACGTTACAAAGCTTGGCTCCGTAACCGTTGCGACCACCGGTGACTTTCTGCTGGTTGTCGTCGTAGTTGGAGGAGGTGAGGAGGTGACCAAAGATCATCTCTGGTACATATATGCCGTGTTCCTAGTCAGGTCAGTAGTGTATTTGGCTGGTGCTTAAAAGCGACTAACTTTGTGAATCTCAATTGGGATTCCCTTGCCGTCGTTCTTAATGGAGATCTCGCCAGACTCGCGGTCAACCGTGACCCTGATCTCGCTCATGTTCTTGTCGTTCTGCTTGTTGTCGGCCGCGTTAACGAGGATCTCGTCGAAGATCTTGTAGAGACCGGGGACGTAGGAGACGTCGCGGAACTCCATCGACTCGCTCTCCGAGTTGTACACCCACATCTTGTCCGTCTGGCGCTCTACGGATCCGATGTATGTGTCGGGGCGCTTCATGATGTGCTCCAAATGCGTCAACTGTATTTGTGTTAGCCATTGCCTCCCTATCTAGACCTGCGCACTCACCATCTGGTACTTGCTGCTGGCGCCGCCCTTCTTGGGGGCCGAGATTGGTACATCGTCGGCATCTCCGCCGAAGCTCTCGTTCGCGATGTCTGCAAGAGGCTTGCCGCTGGACTTCTTCGGGGCTGCTGCCTTCTTGGCTTTCGGTGGTGTGTCGTCTAGAAGTGACTCGTCGTCGTTGACAGGGTCCGCGTCCATGTCCATGTCAGAGTTCTCATCGTCTGAGACGGCCTTCGCCTTCTTCTTGGGGGCAGCCTTTGCCTTGGGCTTCGCAGCCGCGCCGGCGGGCCGTCCTCTAGGTTTCGCAGGACCTGCTGCTTTCTTCGTTGCTGCTGCCTTGGGCTTTGCGGCGGCCTTGGTAGCCTTTGCGGGCTTCGCGGGCGGCGCAAAGTCGGAGCTGGCACCCTCGTCGAATACGGAGTCGTCCATTATGGAGTCGTCCGCCATGGCTGTGATCGTGTCCCGCAGGACGAAAGGGCGAAATTAAAGACGATGAACGCTCTATCTTGTGTAGAGTAGGCGATAAGAGCGATAAGAAGCAGCGAGTGTCGACGAAAGGAAGGCGTGGTGGTGAGAAAGCAAAAAGTGGAGGCGTGTTTTGTTCAAGGAGGGTCTGTGTTTACGCGTTGGCGTTGCCAAAGCGAGACGCTGCAGGGGACACACGCTAGCTGTCACGCTAGTGCGGGGCTTCCATCACCCTCATTGGGTAAGGAGCGATGACAGTGAGCGCGTCAAACGTCTCAAACTGCGGGGAGTGGTGATGGAGGAAAATAGTGGTGAGGTGACTGGAGAAGAGGAAAAGAGAGAGTAGACGTGGAGATGTCGCCTTGGCGTGCGGTAGTCGCCAAAGGCAAGCGCAACGACTGGTGGGAGACCAGACTGCAGCTTGCTCAGGTAAGTCCAATATGCTGACTTGACTATATCGTCTGTCTTCTTGGAGTCGAAGAGCCTTGCCTTGAGGAATTGTGTTAAGTGGCCGTGGGGGCGAGGTTATGATATACAGGCTGGATGGTAGTAACGTGATGTTTCTACTACCTATGTACTCCCCGGGTCCGCGTCTGCAGTCTTTACCTTCAGTATCAAGCAGCAATAATTGTGAAGTTTGAGCAGCTCGGGGTCATATGTGAAAGCGGAAAACTCGTGGGTTCTCACTTGCGTTCGCTCGGCGGTACACACGAGATTATTTACGA
Organism: Alternaria conjuncta; assembly: GCF_024043145.1. Taxonomy (NCBI): domain Eukaryota; kingdom Fungi; phylum Ascomycota; class Dothideomycetes; order Pleosporales; family Pleosporaceae; genus Alternaria; species Alternaria conjuncta. The sequence continues at coordinate 2,642,842 of NW_026250090.1, read as the reverse complement.
TGGATTTTCTCTGTGGTAATTAGGACATCAAAGCGGGTGCGCAGGTACACACACGATGACTTAAAAGATAATAGCAGTGAGTGGTTTGCGTGGCGAGCGCAAGTACACGTGGATCGTGTTTTGGTTCTACTCATACATCCACGTCTCGTCACTTTGCCCATGCTCCGTTGTCTGCGCTTTGGCGAACAAGCATCTCACAATCTGCCCCTCTTCAAACACAGGTACAACATCTTTCTCTACAACCTTCATCGCCCACATAATCATCCTCGCGCCGAGATTCTCTGTACGCCCCTTAATGAAAACAGGTGCTGTGCTATCTGCGGGTTGGTTGACGAACGTCATGCCCAAGTCGTCTAGTATATCCGACGGTGCGGCGTTTGCATCTGCAGAAGGGAGATGCCCAAAGTCGCCGAGGTTTTCGTCGACGAAGGTGTATGTGTCAACGTCTTCAATTCCGTCTTCGAGTGTGGGAAGGGTGTGTTTGGAGCACAAGTCTCGCAGTAGAGCAAAGATCTTGATGTCGTTTGTGTCTTGTGTGGTCAACATCAACGACAACAGGACGGTCAATAACACCGTCCATCCCAGACCTTCGTTTTGCTGACCTTGAATACCATGTTTGTTGAGAGCGGTTGAGAAGGTCTTTGCTGGTTCTGGAAGGTCGGTGCTGAAGGCTGACAGCACATCAGAGAGACTGTGCAAGGCGCGAACGGGAAGTTCAGCGTTGGGTGCGCGGAACTTGGTAATCGCATCTTTGAGCTCTTGCCGCACTGAATGAATAATTCTGGCCTGACTGTCGCGATAAATCTTCGCATACTTTTGCTTGTCGTTCTGGGGTTCCTGATCTATCTGCAGTGGAAGGGTACTGCACCTCTGCTCCAGCGCTTGGTGCATAAGTACTAAGACCTGAAGCGTAATTCTCGGGCCTGGTCTTGCGATGTCGATAGTGCTTACATCCACTTCAGAAGTTATGATCGTCTGGATAAAGAAGAAGTGAACAATGTAAGGCGGAATACCACGGAAGAAGGGTACGTGGTTATCGTAGCGACCAAACGGATGGTCCTTGGCGCGTAGGAAATGCTGCTCCTTGTTCGGATCGGTGGCCAGAAAATCTTTTGACATGCCAAAAGGTACGTTCTCGGGGTTTAGCAAACCCAGCTGCTGTGCATACTGCTGGAGTTGCGGCTGGAACGCGAGCTTCAAAGCAAACTGCTCAATAGGATTATCTTCTAGGCAGAAACCATAGCCGAGGAGTAGCTCATCGTTCTGCTTAGGTGCGTAGTTATTGAAGAGTTCTTGGCCGGGCTGAAACGACTCGCCTTCAAGGCACTTGAGCGTGAACGACTGGTGAGGCTGGAAGTCCCATTCTACTTTGGCGGATACAGAGTGATTCAGGATATCGACCACCGGAAAGAGGATAGGTATGGTCTCTCTTTCCGGTAATATGTGGGTCGAGATGAAGGCTCGCGAGGTGAAGATGGTGGCTGCCCATAGTAACGAATCGCTGAGGATCGTTAGCAGGCTGCGCCAGAAAGCTGATGTATCGGTGTATCGAGAGCCACATATGTGGAGATCTGTGTTGTTGGCACACAAAAGCACAACTCGCTTGCAGTGTCTCAGTTGTGGCAGAGGTAGTGCTGACTTTATAGTGCACGCTAGACACAATGTAGATTGCGCTGGATCGCACTCGCTAAAAGACTTACAGGTCGATCTCGTCAGCAAGAGGCATACCAAGCTCTTTCATGACAGCCACAGCATTTTCCCATTGGTGTTGCAACTCAGCCTTTCTTTCCTTGGTCGCAGGCGCTAGGCTGGTACCGGTCAAAAAGGCGATATCGCTCTCGTCAAACCACAGAGGCGTAGTCATACTTTCAGGCCCTGGTAGGCATGTGATGTAGGCGTGCCATGGCGACTGATCGCCCCTCTTGCGCTGTTCAATCAACAGCAGGTACGTCAGAATGTGATCCGGTATCTTTCCACGACACTGTTGAAGAGCACTCTCGACGTGCAACACCTCTTTCTCCTCTGGGTCTAAGTTGAGAGAGGACAGCGTCAGCTTCAATGGACATGAAGCCACCACAGTGGAGCTCAATGGTCTGGCAGCGCGCATGTGAAAGCCATGCGAGTCACTGTAGACGATCTGGACGTCTGGACTGAGCTGACCCCCATGTTGCGTAAACCAATTGACAAGGCTCTCAGCTGATGCATGGGCACTGAAGCCCTGGCCTGACATTTCGTCCGTTGACATTTGCACTTGTTGCAAAAGATCACGACCCTCGCTGACACAACTTTCCTATCGTTGCGGCCGTGAGAATCGGGGGTTCTTGACAAATGGGCGAATAGTAATACTTTTCGTACGCAATGCTTTCCTGTTTCGATAGGTTAGATATCTCGGAAGTTCGGTTGAGCCGAGTGCGTGACGGTAATGTACCCTCCAGCTGACGAGTCGGTCTCGGTGAAAATTTAGCAGCGGGATGCGGAGCACAACGGAACCGACGATCAGAAGCGAGCGGGCTTGCAGAAAGATCGTGAGTTGTAGCGGGTCGTGCAGCAAGAGGTGCAGCACGGCGTAATGGTGTGCTGCTTTGTCGGTGAGGTAACGGCTAATTCGAAACCCTCCTCGCGACGTTTATGGTACCTAGAGTTGCGTAAGCCTCAGGCGCTGCGGGGTGCCTTGTTCCATTGTTGTAGCGAACATCACAACAGCAACGCCTGATTTTGACAAGCTTCGCGTCAGCTGCGATCTGCTTTTGCCATGATGCTTCAATCTGAATCCCGTGGTCAATGTCTCCTGTGTGGCTTGGCTGACAGCGTTGTTCGCTTGAAACATCGCAAGGCTAGCCAATCGAAGCTCCGCGCGGTGTATACGAATACGCCGTGCATTGACTGCCCAGAGTTCCTTATGAAGGTTCCATGGTCGCCGTGCCGCATGATCAATCTTAAGATCGTGAGATAATCAGGTATTCGGACCCCTGCGGAACGTGTCTTCTGCGCTCGCTCAAAGGTCCGCACCGAACCGAAGTGAGACCTCGCCGTCAGCGGTCTCTTTGCTGGCGATGAGCACACCGTAAGCCGCCCCCCAGCTTTTGTCCGCCGAAGCCGAGTAATCGCTCCCCGATGAAGCAAAAAGAGGGGCTCGTAGCGAGTGTGCATGATATGCACGATGGGCCAATCGTTCTAGCCCCTTGCCGGATGCGGCTTTGCTGGCGTCCCTGCGCCCACGGGACGGACGACGGTTGACTTTACCGGCGTTGGAGCCTGTGTGCCTTGTGCGTCGACGATGCGGATGGTGAGTAGAGCCCTGCCCGGCCGATGAATGACCTGACGGGGGGCCCATCAGGGCGGCTTCTTTTTTGTTTCCATTTCGATTTCTGCAATTGCATCTGCGCCGCGTCCTGAGACACTCAGCCGTACAAGCTCAAATTATAGGGAGCGATTGATTGGCCAGCCCACTCCCTGCATAAGGTCAGCCTGCTAGCTGTGGCTTGTAAGTCAGCCCCAGTTGTTCGTCGCCTGTGGGTGTGCCTATTACGCTTGAGGGGGCACGACCTCCAAACTTCAGCGCACAGCCCTTGGGGCCCGCCTTCATAAGAACAATGGCGTCCCATGCGCTGATTGCGCCTGTGTTTTCGTCATTTCCTTGTTTGCTGACGGGTCTCTCAGCATGTCACACCTGGATTGAGTGCTGGAGCAATGCTGCTGGACATGTTGACCGCCGACGCCGCCAAACACGGCCATGAGAGCTCACCACCGCGTGCAGCCTCGCCCGCCACCAATGGCTCTTTCCTGCAGATGCCGCTTTCCCTTCTCGGTTCCGTCTTGCGCGGCCAGACTCCTTCACCGTCGCAGGCGACCCTTCCTTCTACCCATACCGATCCTACGACCGATGTCCCTGACACTCCTACGCGCGCCTCGCAGAGGGATGCGATGAAGAAGCCGCATGACGAAGCCACCATCACCCTCGCTCCTTCAAGACCTGTCTCCTCCGGCAGCGATGCTACCAGCGTCAAGCCCAAGAAGCGGACCCCTCGTTCCAAGACCTCCTACATCATCGCCCGACCCGTAAACACTCGCTCCAAGCTACACAGCCGGCAAAGAGTTGCCCTGCAGCTGCACCAAGTCATTGCGTCACAGCGACCAAAGCCAGCTTATGAAGTCGTCCCTTTCTCCGCCATTCCCCAGCGAGCCTCGAGACGTCTTTCGAGGAGCTTCAACACTAGGGAAAGACTGGGACCGCACGATCTCCTCATTGCGCAAGCAGAAGCATACAACAGTCAGGATGACGAGAACAAGTCGGAAGAAGATCGCTGGGGCTCGCGCGACATAATTGGCGTCATCAGCTCACGGAAGTGCGACAGGGGGGTTACTGAGACAACGGAGATTTGCATGAACGACGGAACGAGTCGCTGGGCAGTCACCGACATGCCTAACGGAGGCTACGAGTTCAATAGCACTGACGAACATGGACTGACGCTGAAGGCTCGTTGGGTGTTGAAGCCAAACCACTCGCGTCGTGTGTCGAGCATGTCGACGACTGCGCCGCTGTCGCCATCGCTTCCTCAAGCTCCAGACGACAAGAAGTTTACCTTCAGCACCTTGAGTGTCAACTCCAGGCGCCATCCCATCATTGCGACAATGACCCGCAGTCGCATAGATGTCATGGATACATATGCAATGCCGTCTGCTGCCTCGCCGTCAACGCCTAGCATAACTTCCTACACCCAGTCTCCTACTACCGACACCTCCAGCATCGACATGAACACCTTCATGGACACATTGACGGATAAGCTCCCCACCGAGACAGGCGACGCACTCCGACAATTCATCTTGGCTTCTGGTGTCTGGGTTGCGTCTAGAGAATTCACGACAGAGAGCCCCTCCTTGGCTTCGCCTCCAACTTTGACACCCTCTGCAACATTCCGTCCATGCGCCAACCGCACATTCTCCATGTCCATGTTGGACTGCCCGCGCTCGCCATCTCCAGCATCGACTCTCGACGAGAAGCGCCGCTCGTTTCCTCGGATGTTCAAACCTAGCATGGAAAGGCTCCCCCGTCGCACGACAAGCTTCACGGATACTCCCCCTTCGCCTGCGTCAACCAAAACGGCGATACATGCCTCTCCCGTACCTGTTGTCAAGACACGTGCGCGACGTGCGAATTCCACCGGCACCGCCCTGCATAGCATGACAGGCAGCATGAGGAAGAAGTACGGCCTCACCTTCGAAGACCAGACACTCGTCGAGACCCCCGAAGAGCGCACCATGAAACGCAGCGTAGAGCTTCTTCGCATCAAAGAACTCTCACTCCCTTCACCCATAGAACGTCCCTCCGCCGAATCAACCCGCCCACCTCCTGCCGCCATCCCCTCTCCCGTCGTCATCTCCCCATCAACCGAAGGCCCAAGCTCGCCCGCGCCTCTCCTCGCCTCCCCGCTCCTATCTCCCGCCATGCCAGAAACCGAACGTTCCCGCAAGACACAATCCGCTTATGCGCCCATCACAACAACTGGCATGTGGGATTCTGGCGTCACCGAGGGACCCGGTCTCAAGAAACGTCCCACAAGCATGTTTGTCATGAACGAGAAGAAGCGCAAGCAAGAAAAGAAAGGCGGGCGTAGTAAGAGCAAGGAGGGCAAGAGCCAAGCTACTACTGAAGATGGAAATGAGGGTCTTGGACTCAAAAGGAAGAGCGATTGGTACATGTACAAGATCAAGCTTCGCCTCAAGAATTGCTTTAAGAAGGAGAAGGCTTGATTTCTGTTCGCCTAGTCCTCACTCTGGCATTGGCATTTGGGTATAAGCATCGCTGGGAGTTTTTGTTTCTCGGTTACACACATTCAAGGCTGGACCTTTTGCTGGTCTGCAGTCACCACTCATTGCATTATTTCCCCTCTTTCTCTTCTTGTACATACATACACACCCTGTTTCCTACACTAGAGAGGACTTCTCCTCATCGCAAGTCCCTGTTCTTGTCTATACCCATTCCTAGAGCGCCCTGTTGGGTAGCGTGGTTCAATCGATACTTCTTGTCTTTGCTCCGTGGGTTATTTCCGATGCTCCGTGACTACTGCGTGAGCGCGTGGTGATCTTCACGTGCATGTTTATTGCGCCGAAGCTACGGGATGTGCTAATTGCCGTGGGCTAATGCAGAAGCTGCATATTGCGATTCTCTGTTCCGGAGGACTTGGCATCCTCAAGGGCCGATGCTGTCGGCCGAAGTGTCGGACGAGTCGGAGGGTTCGGATGGCGCGGAGGAATGGTTCGACGGAGGGTGGTGGCATGACTCGTGCCTCTCTAGGAATACCTGCACATGGGTAAAACGTACGGTGTCGGAGAGTTGAGAATGGGACTATTATGATGAGATAGCTCCAAAGGGAAGATGCTCGGCATTTTCCCCGGGTGCTTATGTGTCGTATCTCACTGGAGGATGCACTCAATATATCTCCATGGAGGCGAGCCCCCACCAAAGAGGCCCCAAGAAGGTAATCTAACCTGAGTTCGCAACTACGATTTATGTGTCCCTACCAAACCACCGGAGAATTAGGATGACAGCTCCTCAAAAACTCCAACCACTGTATCCTCGCTTCAACCTGATACTGCCTCCCTACCACCTCTCTGAACTCAATAACATCCCCTTTCGTTGCAGCATCTAACCTGTCTCTCGCAAGATACAGCGCCAGATCGAACAATGCCAACAACTCAACATACGCCGCATACGGAGCGTTGAGCCAGCAGTGCAAATGCTCTCGTATCGCATCTGCGTCTTCAAAAACTATCCCCAGTTTCTCAAGATACGAGTGCGGACTCACCGGGAACGTAACACTTGCAGGTGGGTCCAAGTATTCCAAAATCCTATCACAGCTCTCTACGACTTCCTTCGGTGTAACAGGATGATGCGGCGCATCGAACAGATTCCACCCGCAAAACGGACAAGTCCAGCCCTCCTGCTTGCGGAAATGATTTACAATACACTTCGAGCCGAAAATATGCCCGAGGGGGATTTGGACAGGTCGATGCGGCTTCTCAGAACCGATGTCTTCTTTGCGGAGTGTAGTATCGCAGAGCGAACACGACCCAAGGTTAGGTTTCGATGGGTTAAGCATTAGCGGGACCACAGCGTCGAGCGGACGATCTTGCGCCAGGTAGGTTGTGACGCAGCCTACTTGTTCGCGCTCGAGCGTTAGCGGACCGCGTAGAGACATGTTGCCCACTGCGTCCATCGTGCCAGCCAGAACCTGCGCATCTACATCAAAGAGCCGGAGGAACTCCTTCTGCTTCACCGCTGGCAATTCATGCCACCCCAACGCCCATTCCCTCATCCCCCCAGGTAGCGATGGGAAAACATCGAGGTCCATAAACCACTCCCAACCAACTTTCAGACTCTGAGCCAGACTGAGCGTTGCGTCTTCGAGGATACTTTGAAGCTGTGCCAGAAACAGGATTTTAGGCCAGTGGGGTTGAGGTGCTACTTCTACCTCTACTTCTTCATCTGCCCCCACTCGTCGTTTCACATGCGGGAAATACCATTCTTGCGCTAGATATATCAGATCGCCGGCGTTGAACGCGCCGTTGTAATCCAAACCGCATTCGATGTGGCTGATGAGCTCTTGTATTATGTCGAAATATACAGGTAGTGGATGGAGTCGGAGAGCGGAGAGAGAGGTGTCTGTGGGAAAGTCTGCGTACCGAAGGTGGAATTTTAGGATTGAGATGATGGATGTGATTTGGCCTTCGAGTCGGATTATGCGGTTGTAGTAAGGGGAGTGAGAGGGTGTGGTGTGGCGTCGGGGGATAACTTCTCGTTTGGTTCTATGTCGATGCCGTGGTGGGGATGGGGAATCCGTTTCTGCGTTAGACATGTCGGACTGGGTTTGCGCACGTCCTCGTAGCGTTTGTGGGATCCGGTGATGGGGTTGGGGAGGCATTTTAGTTTGAACTTTGAGAGGCGCTGCGTGGACTGTAAAGTTTGGCTTGCAGTGGAGCAAAAGATGTTTGATCAGGCGAAGCTGTATGGTTCATTGAACTAGAAGTTTTACATTCCATATATGCAGGTTCACAAAGCCGACATATACAGCGCACCGACAAGCAACTCAGGGTATCTGTCTCTCCTGCACATCACTTTCTGACCTCTGCGTGTTCGACCTCCGCTGCGTCCTTGATGTCTAGCCCAGCCATGTCTTCCTGATCCTTAGCCACGTCCCTAATCATCATGTTCTGCTTCTTATTCTCGCTCTTCTTGTAGAGATACTGCATGACCAAGAATGAACTCCAGCATCCTACGATGAAGCAGATATTCACTGCATAGCCCTTGGTCCATTTCGGACCCTCGACGATAGGGAATACTGTGATGGGGTAGAAGGAGAAAACAGCCCAACCAGCTGTCAACATAGCACCAACAGTGACAGCGCGTGCTTCTGCGTCGTCACGTAGAGCCATGTTGATGAATGGCATGAGAATGGGCGTCACAGCAGCTGATACACCGAGCAGGTAGTAGCAGGCGAAGTGGTAGCCCTTAGGGATGTTCCAGACCAGAAGAGAGATGTTGGCGACGATGTAGATAGTCTGGACGATCGAGAAGATGGACCAGAGCGGGTAGACCATACAGAGGGAGGTGGCGAGGAGCGCGGCGAAGACGGAGACACCTTGGGCACCAGTTGGGATAGTGTTGATTTGAGGAATGGTGTAGGCGCCGGGGTATTTGGCAGCAAGGTCTTTAAGCCAGATTGCCATCTGTCCGTGAGGATAAGAGGAGGATAAGAAGCTAGTAGTCGGTCAGCGTTCGTAACTATGGGTTGCTCGAAGATGCTCACAAGGTATAACACAGTACGCCCATGTAGAACTCCCAGCGCATGAATGTGCGCTTTGCGACCGTCCAACTAAGCTCTTTGCTTGGTGCGACACCGGCGTTAACCATGCGTGAGCGAGCCAGCGCATGCTCTTTTGGTGTAAGCCACCACGGCTTAGCGCTACTTGGTAGACCCGGGAAGATGAGGAAGCCCGCAAGAGCAATAGGGAGAGAGATTACTCCGTCTATAATAAACAGCCATCTCCAACCCGACATGCCACCGACACTGCAAGAGGTTAGCGATAGCACAGTACTTTGCGGAAGGTCGCTTACCCGTTGAGGTTGTTGTAGGCCGCAGCTTGTAGATATCCACCAAACATCACAGCAATGTTGTTGGAGACATACCACACTCCCGTCCTTTTGAAGACCTCCTCAGGCCTGTACCAAGAGCCAAGTACATATGTGGTACCAGATGCTACAGGCGTCTCAAGCAGACCGAGCAGAAATCGAGTACCGTAGATGTCGTTTCGGCTGCGCATTTGACTCTGGCAGAAAGTCACGATGGACCACAGCACTTCCATGGTCGGCAGATAGTACTTGGCAATCTGCGGTCGGGATAAAAGGAGTAAAGATGGGACCTGGAATACGAGATACCCGACGTTGTAGAAGGTGTCGAATAACGAGTACTCATTGCCGTAGAGACTAAGCTCTTCCTTCATGCCTGACACATAGGCGTTCTTGATGTTCGAAGAGTCTAGCCACTTGAGGAAAACTGGTCTTGTTAGTATATAAGGAACCAAAGTGATAGTACGGTAACTTACACATGAAGGAACAGAATGTCAGCAGACAAGCGTCCATCTTCCTCAGCAACTTCCTCTCCTCCTCAGGGTAGTGCTTAGGATACCATTCCCAGAGGTACATCCAAGCCTTCCATGGCGACCTCTTGGGAGCTTCAGCAGGCGCGATAACGTTGGTATCGAACTCGCCGGTCCTGTTGGCGACACCGGCAGTTTCGTCGTTGGGCTGCGTGCTAGCCATGTTGAGTTGCCTCTCGTCAGATGAAAGTGTTGACGGCACGACCTCGGAAACGTACAACATAGCTGGGGTCTTCGTGCTTAAAGCCCTGACGTTCGTCGGAACCCGAAGAACAGGTGAGTAGGTAGTTCCCGCATGGCTAAATCTCAAAGCTAGTAAGCGACTGGACGGCTCCTGCTCGGGCGTCGGGATATTTCTAGATGCGGATGGTCGAGTGCGGGGGCGGGCTTCTTCTGGGGAGAAATCCACAAACGGGCGCTGAAAGAGGTATTAACCCGTTATCCGGTGGGTGTTGAGCTGCTGGAAGATAGCCAAGAGCATGGGGAAGCTGTGGGGTGATGGAATGAAGCTCAAATCTTGGTTCGGGAAGGATGCATTGCCCAGGTGCGGTCCATGAATTGTGCCAAGGCGCAGCCACAGGCAGGCAACTTCGGCGCATCGTCCGCCTAACAAGCTTGAAAGTAGGCCTCGGAATCACTCGCTGATTACTATACCGCTCATTTTACGCATGCGAATTTTCTTCCATTTGGCGTTGCGCAGATGCATGTATGGTGTGGTAACATGCGATGACGTCATAGACACGTTCGCGAATGGACAATCTTAGGCGTGTCTTTACGCGTCGCAACCGCGAACATGCACATTCATCGCCAACATCTACGATTAGGAACCGACACGTGTGTTTTCACTTTCTGATCCCGTCTCGACAAAGTTTTCGCGTTAATCATGCGCTCCTTGTGCAACCTTGGAAGCGGTGGAAGAGGATGGTGCCTGGGGACCTCCCGTACAGAGCCGTGCATGTGCATCTTCACGCGACTATACATCTCAGGACAGTATATATACGGCAGAGCGTGATCGCGACAGGGATTCGATTTTGGATTGACTATATCTACTTCTACGCTACGCTTTGCCACTACTTCAACGCTTCAATCATCTTGTACAAGCTGTTCTCTAGGGTGACAGGCGATCGAAGAGCAGACCAATCGTAGTTCAGCAAGCCCCAAGCCTCATCCGCCCCAATCAGTGTGTTGGGAGTTCGGTTAGGACGAGTCTGGAGGTAGAAGCTACCTGAGAGCTCCCAATGCTGCCAGCTGACCTGGTACTCCTTCACCATCTCCACCAAGCATCCAGCGTAGGTGGTTTGGTTCCAGTATGTTCCGTTCTGGATGAAACCCCATTCGGAGATGACCATCGGGAAGGTATACTTGGTGGCTGGATCGTCGGCGTTGACGGCCTGGAAGCCCTTCTGATACCACTTCCTCTTGAAGGTCGCGCAGTCATCCTGGGTGGCTTCGAAGTCATACTTGTGGATCTCGAGAACGATCTTGTCCTTCCACGCGAAGCTATCGGGCACGAACTTTGCAGTCTTGTTCGCAGTCGATGTACCACTGGTACCGTTGAGCGTCTTTCCGAGAGGGATGGGGTCAATGTACGTGTCGTACGAAAGACCAGAGAAGAAGATTAGCGCATTGGGATCTGCCTCGTGAACGGCGTCTGCAGCGGCAGTCATGTGGATATACCATGTATACCAGTCGACCGGCTCGGCTACCTTGGCAGCTCGCAGCTCATTGCGCAGTCCCATTGACGAGAAAGTCGACCAGTTTTCTTTCGCCTAATCTCGTCAGCATCTGTTCCACAGCAGACGGTCTGTTAAGTACATACGTGCTTCGTCATAAAGGCCAAACCTCGTTTCCACTTCTCCACGTCGAAGTCCTTCTCGCCGAACCAGCCGTTACCGTCGTCATCGCCGCAGCACCAGAATGCCTTCGACACGTGGTTGTCCAAGTGGATGATCACACCTTGACGTGAAAGTTCCTTGCCAACGGCATCCCAGACTTGCAGTCTTGTCGTGTTCTTGGTGAACTGTGGGTTCTTCTCCAGGATAGAGTTCAGGACGTCGGTGCCGTTCGTGCCCGGAATCGCATTGAGGACACTCTTTTCAAGAGTCTGGTCTGGGCTATTCGCAAGATAGTCATCCACCATCTGGATTGCAAACGGCATGCGGACGGAATTGAGGCCGAGCTTAGGGAACCACGACACGATATCTTGAACGGAAGAGTGCTGGAGGCCTTCGGGAATCATGATCTCTTGGTGGCCCGGCCAATTTGTCGACATGAAGTGGAAGACATCGCCATTCGCGTCGATTATGTCTCGTCCCTTGGTTGACAGAGGAAGTATGGAAGCAGCCCTCTTCAACGCTGATGGCGGCGCGGCAGCAGCAAGGGAAATCAGCAACAGTTTCGCAGTTGCACGAGTGAGCAGCATTTTGACGTTAACAGGACGAAGGGTTGGTTGATCCTATCCACGGCACGAACCCTAGCATCTTTATGCCGACAAAGCTTCACGCGATCGTCTCAAACTTAGACACGTCGATATTCACGGCCAATATCTATCCGTCCCTACATGCAAGCAGCGCTACTGCAACCCCAGACTTCACAGATAGTACAATACGGGGAAAGTAGCTAGAAGCCCAGCCTTAGGTCAACGCTACGACGCTTCCAAGGCTTATCAACACAGCAAGCGAAGGAACAGATACCTCTTCTGGAAGACCGTCCACGAGTCCAAGAAAGCATAGTCACGAGCTCCAGAACAATACGAGATCAAGAAAAGCATGACGTCCACATCGCGGGCGATGCCCTGAGCTTGTGCAAACGGCCGGGTAGCGGGCATCGGGGTAATGCAGATCCCACGTTTAGCCTACACCTTGGCTTTGAACATTCGTCGCGAGATAACCCGGTATCGATAACAGCCCCACCATGCTACGCGCGACAGTTTACGCGTCGCCCGATGTAGGCTTTTTGGCAAGAAGCAACACCTTGGCTACTCTTCGCTCTGCTTCCTGACTCTTCTCTTCGCTCAATTACAACCGAACATTCTGTAGAAACGGCACATCTCAACGACACAGTTCCAAGTGCCATTGGACGGTATTCACTTTCGTATCGAACATACGTCACTCACAAATTCCGATCGCGAAGCAACATGGGAAGCGCTGTACAGGATGCCAAGATGCCTTCCAAGGCCGCAGTGTAAGCAAACACGCATGCAATACGACAGAAGCCAATGCTGAGTCTATCTAGCGTGAAGGATGTCGACCTCAGTCAGATCTATTCCGAAAGCGTGGCAGCAAAGATCGTTCAAGTCGCGCAACGCGGTCTCAAGCAACAAGCTCCTTTACAATCATACCCACACACTGTACCCCAGATTGGCCCAGACGCCGGCCGATACGAAGAGCGGGAAGCAGATTTCTGGACCTGCGGCTTCTTCCCAGGATGTATATATGCCCTCCTCGAACGCTCGATACGATACCCACAGGCCATTGATGTGTCAGAACATGTACGGCCACAGATCCAAGACCAACTACTCAAGTTAGGACGCCACTATGGCGTCGCTATCAACCAGATGTCAGGTCGAACAGATACACACGATATGGGCTTCATTGTGCAGCCCGCGTTACAAAAAGATTGGGAGTTGACTGGCAACAAAGAGAGCCTACAATCCGTCGTCAACGCAGCATACGCGCTCGCATCGCGATACGACGACAGAGTGAAAGCGATTCGGAGTTGGGATGTTGCGATCAACGACCGTTACTCAATAACGGGCATGTCGACAAACTTCCTTGTCATCATAGATAGCATGTGCAGTAAGTCCTCGTCCACCCCTTCTCTTCCCTTACCCAACTCACCCATCCACTACAGATCTCGACCTCCTCTACTTCGTCGGCCACATCCAAAACGACCAAAAGCTAATCGACATCGCAACCCAACACGCCGACTCCATCATCCACGAAATTCTGCGACCAGACTTCTCCTCCTACCACCTCGTAAACTTCGACCCGCGGACCGGTCAACCACAAGCCAAGATGACGAATCAGGGTTGGAAAGACGATTCGACGTGGAGTCGAGGTCAAGCCTGGGCGATAATGGGTTTTGCGCAGACGTATTCGTGGACGAAGGATATCAAGTACTTGGCGACAGCGATCCAATGTGCAGAATACTTCTTGCGCAGATTGAAAGAAGGAGAGGGGAAGTGGCATCACCCCATGGTCCCGTGTTGGGATTTCGACGCGCCACAAGATCATCCTGAAGAACCGCTACGCGATGTCTCCGCAGGCGTGATAACAGCGAACGGTCTTCTTATCATCCACCAAGCACTCCAATCCCTCTCTTCAGCCACGGTATCGCAACTCCTTTCTAGCAACGCCACCAATTTCCTCGACATCGCGTTGCAGATCGTATCACAGACGCTAGATATGTCATACGACTCTGATCTCGCATCTTTTGAACTCCCCACTAAGAGCATGGTCAATGGGAATAGCGTTAACGGCGCAGCGGTAGCATCGGAGCTGAAGATCAAAGAGTCGGGTTTTGAGTGTATACTAAGGAACAGCACGACGAATTGGAACGAGCATGCGCATATGAAGTATGCAGATCATGGGTTGGTGTATGCGGATTACTATCTTTTGGAATTTGGGAATAAGCTTTTGAGGGCGGGGTTGCTGTGATGGGTGTTGGGATGAGTGGTGTTTGGCGAGGAATGCATGTTGAAGTGATGCAAGTCTGCGTTGTCTGCTTGTGGTTTTGATGTGCGTTTGCTGTGAGTGAGCATGTGTGAAGACGGCATCAAGGAAACTGGCATATGAGAAGAGCAGAATAGGTGAGCAACGAGCAAGAGTCAAAGAACGAGCGGTTGGATTTCTTTTGCGTGCGTGACGAAATGAGCGTGATGCGTAAGGCGTGGTAGTGTATATACAGCGATACCAAGCGAGCGTGGGTATGTATATGCAACAGCATAAAATGAGTGTGATAGTGCAAGTGTGCACAAACGTGAAGAGGACATGTACAAGAAAGATGAGCGGAAAAGTGCGCCGCAGCCAACAAACAGCAGGAACGATACCTAGCCGGCCATTGTCACTGGCTTACACAGTAACATACTCCATGATAACCGAAGTCACAACCGTAGTCTGCGGATCAGCGGGCGCGGTAGGTTCAGGCGCTTGCTCTGAGACGGCCGGTGCGCTAGAAACCTCGGGTGTAGGAGTAGGTGTAGATGAGATAGCCGGCGCGCTGGAGACCTCAGATGATGCCGCAGGTGTAGGCGTTGATACCGCAGGGGTCGAAGCACCCAGTGTCACATACTGCGTAATGACCGACTCCAAGAGCGTCGTTGCAATCTGGGGACCCGCACCACCAGCATCAGGCGCGACTTCCGGGACCGGAGCCTTCTTCCATACAAACTCGCCAGTTTCAGCGTCGTAAGATCCGCTCGACTGATCGGCAGGGAGAGTGGAGTTGGTGCCGTCGGGTCCAGGTCCGTTGTACACGGGCGGGTTGCCTTCGATGTCGTCTTTGTATTCGACATCGCCGTTCCAGGTCGGCACCTCGGTGTCGGACTCTGGGATGCTGACTGGCACGCTGAATACGGTGACGTTCAAGCCCTTAGGTGGCTTGTTTCGCGGGATCTCGCTGAAGTCCAGAGCTTGAATGCGCCAGCTGAACTTCTCCTTGAGGTAGGCTTGTACTGTCTCTTTGTCCAGGCTCTTGAGCTCGCCGGCCGCGTGTTTCTGTGCGAGCTTCTCCGTCAGGCCGATGTTGCCCGTAACGATGTTTGAGGAGCTCATTCGCGGAGAAGACAGGGTGGCGAGCTGACCAACATAGTTGGGGTCCGTAGGCCAGTCGATGGGGTTGGTGCTGGGCTCGCCAAGGAAGGCGCGAACGGCGTAGGAGACCTTGATGTCGGTCGGCATGTTGACTTCGCACTGCCAGTCGGTAGCCTGTACCGTGCGGTTGATGCTGTCTCCGCCTGGAGTCGGGAACGTCGCATTGACTGTCGCATTGGTCTCGCTCAGGCCTTGAGTATGGGCCTTGTACAACTGATTGATGGACGATGTCAGCGTCGCATTGCTGGGGTTGTTCTCGAGTTCGGGGTAGGTGTATCCAAAGGAGGTCCAGTTGCGGGAAGTGGTTGCAGTCCACATGTCGCCAAGGGCATTCATGTGGAACGGCGCGAGTGGCGAAGCAGTACCAAGAACGCTACCGCTGGCGACAGCGAATGAACCCATACGCTGCTCGGCGTCCTCGACCCAGGTGTCGGGGTAGCGAGTTTGGTACATAGATATGATCCGATCAATGTTACTACACACGATTAGCATTACTCTCAGCATTGCGTTCCGAGGACTTACCAGTGATGAAACCAGAAGATGGGGTCGAACGCCGAAACCTCCACTATGCCCATGTGACCCAATCCAAAGACGGTGTGCAGACCATCGTGTAGAGTCTCAAAGTTTCCGATCTTGCCACCGTTCGCCTTGTTGCTCACTTGGCTGAAGGGTTGGTACGTTGTCAACAACTTGTAGAGCATATCGCGGAGATTGGGCTGCTGTTTGCCAACTCGGTCGTTAACCTCGCTGTTACGGCTGGTGGCATTGGCAGCGTGGGGATCAGCTGGGTACCGAATAGTGTGGTTCCAGTACTTGAACTCAAACTCGCTCTACTTGTGTGTCAGCAGCCAAGTTCTTCAGGATGTTATCTTCCTCGCGGAGCGTAGACGTAAAGAATTGAGACGTACCAGGGGAGCGAAGTCATCATACTTCAGAGGGTGGAAGTCGTACTTGTACAGAGGGTTGGGGATATACCCTGTAGTCCCATTGGGAAACGTGACAGTAGCCGTGAGGCAACGCACGTTCTCAGGGATGACACCCTCTTCACTGTTTGGGGGATCCATCGCCCAGTCCCAGTAAGGAAGGCGAACTCGGTTTGCAATATCCAAGGCCTTGTTACGGGCTTCGCCGATGGGATACTCATTGGCAACCTCGACCGCGCGATCATGGAGAACCTGCTCGAATAGCGCGAGATAAGGTCGGTGCCATGGACCAAACATGCTGGACCCATGGGGACAGTATCCCATCATCTCATGACCAGCTGTCCCGTTCACATTGTCCCACTTCTGGAATGGCACTCCGTGTATCCCTAGAGATGTTAGTCAAGCCTCTGACAAGAACATTAATTCCATACCTGCGACCTGGAAGTAAGAGATCTTCTGATCCTGGTCCATAGCCTGGAAGCGAGCAAACGCTTGGATGAAGATATTCCATAACTCCGTGTCTTTCTGCAGCTCACGGAGTTCCTGTCGGGGGTGTACTCCAGTTCCTTGGACCCCGACAACACTGAAGTAGCTGTCGTCTGCCTTGGCAACTCCACATGAAGGGCCATTGGTAGAGTTGGACACAGCTTGTACGCTTGCCAGTAACGAGAGTGTGGTAGCCAGACCAGTGAAAGAAAAGAGTGATTTCATGTTGGCCAACCGGTAGCGAATGAAGATGATCGTCAAGACCTGAACGAATGGAAGCTGCAACAAGTTGCGAACGAAAAGAATGAATGTCACTAGGACTGAAAGAGAGACTGGGCAAGCGATGCTGTGATGGGATTCTGGATGGACATGATGCTGTATATAAGATGTCTGTGAAATGAACGGCTGGTGGCACAATCCACTGCCCCGCTACCTGTAAGTGACGTACCGCGTTGTAGTACCGGCACTTCATGCGTAAAACATCCACCAGCTGTCAAAAGGCAGGTGCAGCAGCGTGTACGCCGTTGTTGCTCGGCGCATCCTTGCATGCAGGACGATGTTCGAAACATGTTTGGTTTCTTCGCATGAACGTGCCAAGGACGGAGGAGCACGAGGTATGGATCATGAAGACAGACAAGCAGAGTCCTATAGACTATTTTCGAGCTTCGCTGGGGGTCCAGTACCGGTGTTCATGATCTCAGTATAATTGCGCTTGACCGTCCAGTTAATTACCCCGGCCAAGACGCAGCATAGACAGTTGAGTATCTTGGGGATGCCTTAGCCCCACCGGCTAGTCGAGAATCAAACATCGGCACGAGCAGGCCATCTTCGATCGGTGCAGTATACTGATTGTGGCTGTGGCGTGGGGAAGCTGTGTGATGTTGATTGTGTGAGATGGCAGGGCGGCGGCACAGACCACCACGGCATGGTGCGACGCTCACAGAGAGCAAATTGACGAGCAACCGAAATTCAGGCACCTATCAACTCGGATGTGACGGCCTAGAAGATCGATGCGATGAAACAATGTCGGCACGTAGCGATTGCTAACCGGCAAAAGTGGTGTTATCGCGATTTTGCGGGGGATGTGCTTCATACACTTTCCATAGTGTCGGGAGGCATGGAGTCATCGACATCACGCGCTGTGAAATTGCGTTTCGTGTCCTTGTGTTGTTTCGCCTGGCTGCTCTTTCTCTTTCTCGAACCCGCACTATCAGATGCGATGTGCAGTCTTGCCCACTTTTTGACTCTCTTGAACACTTCGATTACCGGCACCGGGAGCCCACCCAGCTGGGCAGCTGATACACCATTGCTTCTCGTCAAGACATCAATAGTCGTTCGAGCCCGTGTGATGGCCGGGTTCAGAGATTGGCCAAAGACGGTGTCACCGAACGATGTCAACGCAATGTTCCTCAGAAGCAGAATGTCGCCAACTTTGATGCTCTCTAGTGTCTGTAGCAGTTGGTTTTGAACGTGGTTCTGTTCGTTGTTGGACTCTCGGGGTGGGCGCAGCCAGAACGTGACCTTGAAGTCTGAGCGTGTATCATCCGCAACGATGATCTCCCATAGATTCATCTTGTATCCACCCTTGCGAACGAAGACTTCTTTCTGTTCCGGGGTCGCTGTCACAACGCATAAGAAGTTTGGTGTTGGAGTTTGCGGGTAGATCGCTCGTAGACGCTGTGCGCTAGGTAGCAATCCAAGAGGCGTGATACTCATTTTGGGCGCGACTTTGACGAGTAGTGTATGCTCATCGACTTTGCTAGGGCTATCAAAGTCCGATAGAGTAGTTCCGAAAGAAGTAGTCAAGAAGGACGAGGAGCTGACGCTCTTATCCGTTATACCGTCTGGTAGGACCTGAGACGACAGTAGCGTGTCGTGGAATATGAGCGAATGCTCAAGATAGCCAGGTGTGGCGATGGACGTATCCTCAAAGGCGATAGATGTATCCAAGTGGGTTGTATCCTCCTGTAAAAACGACGTATACCGGCTCACATTGGGCAGCGAAACATCTGATATGTCTTGACCTCGAACATTTCCTGGAAGAAAAGGTTGTGACCATCCAGTCTGGAGCCGAGGGTTCTTAAAAGGCAGTCCGCGCCATTTTAATGACGGCGTGGATTCATTTGCAGGTGTGGAAACACTTGTTGCTGCATCAAAGGGACGGCAATCCTCGACTGCCAAAAGTATGTCCTCGCTGAACTCTAGATGGTTGCGCAAAGGCGCTCCATTGAGCATCTTGAGCCGCATCTTACGCTACTGACGCGTCTACGCGTACGTGTTGGATCGACGCGTGCGCGATCGAAGTCATGGGAATAGCGTCGTTCTTCGAAGTATATTAGCGTAGGAGGAATGCGAGGGTTATGTGGAGCCGAGTAGAGAGCAGTCGGAGAATGTGAGGATGTCCGGGCCTCGTCCAACAAATCCGAAGCTGGAAGCATAATCGTCGCCTAATCAGATAACGCGAGGTCCGAAAGCCGAAGCAATTCACCGAGACAAGAAAAGCAACATAAGAGGCGGTCAGCTTCCGTCTAAACTCCCGTAAGGCTTCGACTTCGGCGATATTCGATAATTACTGTTCATTAGGCAACAACGGCCGTGAACGGGCGTGAAAGACATCATCCAGGTACCAACCACTCCGTAAGCGTCGGCGTCACCGCGCGCCCACATTCCGCGGCCTTGGCGATCTAATCGCCGCATCTGATATAAAGATACGCAATGGCACCATCCAAGACGCCCCACCGGCCGATAAACGCCTACCGAGTCCCTGCCATGTTGCGCAACCTGTCCTACAAGCTGACCTCAGCACTCTCGTCGTCGGAAGTCCCGACGTTGGCCAAGGACAGCGACGAATTCACCAAAGCGAAGAAGACGGAGGAGTTGTTCCCGACCACCGACCCCGCGGTAGATGGCGATGATTGCCTACATGACTGCGCCAGCTGCAGTGTCAAATACCCGCGCAAATTTGAGATTGATGAGACGGAAGAGCTGTATGGACACGTGAAGGGATGGAGTACGCATCTGATTGTTGCGACGGGCAAGACGGATTGGGTGCGCGATGTCGCAGACGAGAAGGGCAGCATCATGGAGGCGGTTGACCGGGGCGATGCAAAGCCTAGCAATGGGGTGAGTTTAGAAATATGCTACCGTCAGGTTGTGTCGAGTGCGAGCTAATTGGATATAGAAACTCATGTTATCCGCCTCTAATATGCCCGTCCCAGACCACTCCGATCACAGTTCCATGGTACTACTACTACCGTCATGGCAATTCATAGACAATGTCACGCCTGCGAACATCCCCGAACTTATCACCGACTACATCAACCCTGGTCCTACGAACAATACCCCATTGCGCTCATGGAAAACTGCCGCGCTACCACCTTCAGAAAAGCCGGAAGAGACTTCTTCCGCCGACGCCGACGCGCCCTCCTCCATACCCCCGTCGATACCCGCACCCCAACTCAAAGCCCGACCATGTCCACACAAATACCTCATCCTCATGTGCAGTCAAAAGACACGAGACGCACGTTGCGGCCAGTCAGCTCCTCTTCTACGAAAAGAGTTCGAGCGACTGCTCCGTCCATTGGGACTATACCGTGATCTACACGACGAGCGACCGGGCGGCGTAGGAATATACTTTATTAGCCACGTTGGAGGCCACAAGTTCTCGGCAAACGTCATGGTATACCGACATTCTTCAGTCGTCACACGGCCCGAGAGCACGAATGGCACTGCCAATGGACATACCAATGGCGCGGAGAAGCGACTCGCGGAGCTCAAGCTTGAAGATGATAATGGGCAGGAGGTTCTGCTGGATGCTAACAAGGAACAGGAGGCAGAGGGTAAGGGTGAGGCTGCGCAGTGTATATGGTTGGCGCGAGTGAAGCCTGAGGATTGTGAGAATATTATTAAGTACACGGTGCTGCAAGGGAAGGTGGTGAAGCCGGAAAGGCAACTGCGAGGTGGATTTGATCGGTGCAAACAGCTAGCTAGTTGGTAATCGATCGTGAAGCACTGCTGTATCCTCCAGCTCAGGCGCTGTCTGAGTCCCAGGCAACTCGTATGGTGTTTCCTCCACGTCCTCTGATGTAGTCCCACGACCCTCGTCGTTTGCACTTGCCGGCTTCTCGCTTTTGTTGCTATCTGGATGTCTCCGGCGAATCCAGTACATCGCGATGAATATGATGCCAACGATTGTTAAACCGCCCAAAACGCCGCCTATTATCGCACCCATATTGAGGGACTTGATTTCGGGATCGTTGATGGGAAACGACAGGCTGTCGCTGAAAGTCGCAGAGTAACTAGAAGTTGACGTTGCACTCGTTTGCTGAGACAGTAGAGGTGTATCGCTGGAGTCGGATTGGTCGACTGTTATGGTGACAGTCTTGAAGAGAGGCGGTATTATGACTGTAGAGTATGGTCCGGGACTAGGTGTAACGGTGACGGTCTTGAAGAGAGGTGGTATTATGACGGTAGAGTATGGTCCTGCGGATTCCGTTGCCCTTTCTGTCAATAATTCGCCGATGTTGGATGTTATTTTAAGCGTGCGGAGGCTTTCTGAAGTCGACTTAATCGGGGGCGTCCAGTAAGAGTAGGATTGCTTTTTATTGTTAGATTGTAGACCGGTAGCAAGATGACCAAAGTACATACCGTCTCCATCTCAGCTCGCCGTGGTTGGTCTCTCAATGGCTGCGAGTAGCTTCTACGAGCAAGAAGGGGGTATCTAAGACAACGTCAGTCAGGTAGAAGATTGCATAGTTCTGCTTCCTGTACACAGCCCCTTTCAATAAAAACGTCGATGTAACACTAGAATGCAGCATTGCGGTTGTGTCACTACCTGTATCAGCATGGTGCAGTGCAGCGCGTAGAAACTGCGCGAATGACTTAGCCAAAGGCTCCGTAGTACAGAATACGTACGTACTGGGGTATATACAAGGTTAGGCTCGATATGCAATGAATCACGCGCATACGGGAAGATACATGTTCAACTCGAACATAACATGGGGTATCATTTGTGGTATATCGCTTGACCATGCGTCTATGGTGTCTGTCTGTCGGCTTTATGTGGCCCGTGGTCTTCAAGATGGCAAGCAATTTTCGATCTTTCCAAGTATTGTGACTTCGCAGCGTGCTCCCCATCGATATGCTGAACATGGTCGACCTTGCTCGACGAGATTAGTTGAGCATTTCGGGCTGCCAACTCGTACTTAGTGTCCATAGAAGGGCTCCACGCGTGAGGATGGCAACTTCCTGTAGGGTCTTGATCACCACGAAAAAGCCGTGAGTGACTCTTGATACGCTTGTGATCACACGGCTTGTTGTATGTGCACATGCACGTCTCTCATCAGCCCGCGGCTTCCTTGACTTTGCCACCGGGATTGGGCGCTTCGTCGATGAACTGAGGTGGCGCAGTGTCGTCCAACATGAAGTTTGGCACGCCTGACGACTCTCCGATACCCTCAAAGTCGACCTCGTCACCTAGTGCCTCCAGCTCAGCATCCAACTCCGACTCATCCACATCTTCTGGCACGTCGTAGCTGCGGCTTATAGCGTCTTGTATATCGTTGCCCATATCCATGAGATCGGCCATCTCGTCTTGCAGCTTGTCGATCTTATCGATATTGACCTTGCCGTATTGCTTCCGTAGCTCTTTTGTCGTTGTCTTCATAGCGTCGATGGTAGTCATTGTGTTCTTGAGGTTGTCCTGCATCATGCCGGCCTGTTCCATGTTCCACGATTGCGCCTGAAGTTGGTCGCGCTGCGCTTCGTATTGCTTTCGCTGCTGGAGGACTTTGAGGGCTTTTTGCTTGATGGCGGTTTTGCCGGGGCCGTCGCGCATCTTGGCGAGCTTCTGCTGGTAGGTGGACAGCTCAGCATTGAGCTTGGCGAGCTTGACGTCGAGACTTTCGATGCGTGTGTCGACCTGAGCGCGTCAGTATTGGAAGGATGTTGCTTAATAGGTAGAGCCTACATTGGAGATGGCGCTGTTGAGCGTGGGCTTGGGCGCGGTGCTCTTTGCACCGAATAGGCGGTTCATACTGGTGGAGGGATATGTGGGTTGCCGGCCGGAGAGTCGCGATATGCAGCCGAGGGAAGAGGACAGGCGTGGAGTGTGTTGGCAGTGTGGGGTGAATGGCAGGCACCGAACGGTGGTCGTAGCTCCGGCAGTTCCCGCTAACGTCATCGATCGTCACGTGGGCGCTAACGATGCTGACCCTGAGATGCCCAAGCAGGATTGCCATACACTGGAGTGTCCCATGCTATGGCAATTGCCGACATTGACAAGCTAACAAAAGCAACCATAGTACATGGTGAAGCAATTCATTAACAGCTATCTACAAATGAGTCAAATGAACTTTCTCACAGGCGGATGCCGGCATGCGATGCTAGATGCAAGATGCACCAAACCATCACACTGTCGAAGGTCCTACATCACCTTGAAAAGCTCCAGCATGCGCGGTGTTCATGCCATCAGCACTAGCTCGCATGCTTATCTGGAGCAACTACTGGGTCCCAGACTTGTACCCAGATACAGCTGGTAGTCTTCTTCCAAAGTCGACACGTCCTGATTGATATCAGGGAGGTGCAAGTGATCTGCGGGCCTGGCACGCTATCCGTACTACGCAGCTTCTAGCCTTGCCTGTCACCACCAAACCCAACAATACCCACAACACTCCGACTCGGGAGACACAGACGTTTTCGCAGCCTGTATCTGTAACGACGCCGCGCAACAGTCGGTGCATGGGTTGATCTAGAGCCTCGCGCGCTTTTCGTTTGCCATTGCCTTCCCCGCGGCCTCGTTCGCCTAAGGTACCTGTCCCACCTGTGCAACACAGCCCAAGCCACGAACACGCGCCCTCTGTCTCACTCGAGTCGCTCTGCTAACCAGCCCGCCGCCGTGTCCAGCTCTGCACGGCGTGTCCTTCTATGACGCATTGGTCGCCGCAGTAAATCTACGCATGTGCCCCACGCTGCTGCACACGCTCTCGAGTGCCTCGCCCGACCCTTCCCCTGCCCCGCCCTTGTAGCCGCAAACCACCGCAACCACCATGTTTTGGCGCTTCGGCGGGTATGCGCAGCTGTCGTCGCTCGACAGCATCCTCGACAAGCCCGACGTCACCGTCGAGGAGCTGCTCGACGAGTCGGACCTCATACAGGAGCTCAAGCAGCAGAACTCGAAGCTGATAGAATACCTTCGCGATGAGAATGTCTTGGAACGCCTGCTGCGCTACGTTATCGCCGCCAGACCCGACCTGCCCCCCGACGACGACACCGGAGGAGAGCCTGCGCACGAAGCGAGGAGTCCCAGTCGGACGGGCTTCTTCGGCAAAGTCAGGGCGCGCTCGACATCCACCACCAAGTCCGATGCGGGCGATAGCGAAGAGACCAAGGAGGAGCGACAGCGCATGAAGTACGCCTATGTGTCGTGCGAGATCCTATCGTCCGAAGTATGGTCCATATCCGAGGCGGTCCTCGAGAACCAGGACACCTTGCGACAGTTCTGGGCCTACATCAAGCAGCCTGCGCCGCTCGACCCCGTCCAGGCTGGCTACTTCACCAAGGTCAACGAGTCGCTGCTCGACCGCAAGATGGAGGAGATGCTCGACTTCTTTAAGTCGTTGGACAATGTTGTAACAGACATGTTGCAGCACGTCGACTGCTCGGTCATCATGGACCTGCTGTTGAAGATCATCAGCCTGGAGAAGAGCGAGGGCGGACAGGGCATTGTTGACGTAAGTCGTCACGTACACGCTTGCTGGCATAACTAACAGACTCCAGTGGCTGCAACAACAGAACCTCGTCCCCCGCCTGATATCATTCCTCGCCCCCGATCAGTCGACTTCCACACAAACCTCAGCTGGCGACTTCCTCAAGGCTATCATCACGATATCCGCAAACGCTACCACGCAAGACCAGTCCGTTATCGGGCCTAACGAGCTTACGCGCCAGCTTGTCTCCGAACAATGTCTGAAACAGCTGATTGATTTTATGCTGCAAGGCGGCAACCCGCTCACAGTCGGTGTGGGTATCATCATCGAGGTTATCAGAAAGAACAACTCCGACTATGATTTGGAGAACCAGATTGGGCCGGTACCCAAGAACTCAGACCCCATCTACCTGGGAACACTGCTTCGCCAATTCGCCAACCACATCCCGCAGTTCATGGACCTGGTTAATAGCTCAAGCCAGATCGTGACACAGCGCGATGGCAGCACTACAAAGAAGAAGCGAGAGCTCAAGACAGCCTTTGGCGAGAAGATCGAACCGCTTGGATTTGATCGGTTCAAGACTTGTGAGCTGATGGCCGAGTTGCTGCACTGCAGTAACATGGCTCTGCTCAACGAACGGGGCAGCGAAGCTGAAGTCAGGAGGCGAGATGCCGAGCGGGAACGTCTCAAGGCTGACGGCAAATTGACTTCAGCGATTTCCGGCAACCCAGGCGATTTCTCCACCAGTGTTGATAGTCAAGGCTTCCACCACGCGCGCGCCCCATCTATGGACTCTCCTGCAGAGATAAAACCTCTGCATGTACAGAACAGTTCGGAAGACGACTTTGAAAAGGTTGTCGCGCCGGAAGTTGCCGTCGAGGAGGCCAAAGACACGGCAACGGAGAAAGAGCAGATTGGAGAGCCATTGGAGCCCTCGCCGAAGCTGCCGCCGAGAGATGCGCCACAGGAACCGTCCGCTGCCAAGACGGCAGGCGATGACGGCGAGTTTGTTGACGAGCCTTTGACACCACCCAAAGACGCTGCAGCACCTGCTGAGAAGCCTGCGTCTCCATCTAAGCCTGCAGATGATGCCGAGTCACCTACGTCAGCCGGCCTGAGTGCCAAGGTCGATGAGCTTGAACTGGATACTGACACCGTTATGAACGACCGCCAGGAACCGACAGAGCCTGCGAAGACCGAGAAGTCGGATGCCGATGTCAAAACCCCGCCATCTCTTCTCACACAGCAGCTCAACCAGACCTCGGATACCACCACCGCTGAACAATCTGAAAGCCTCTCACCCCATCCAGACGACAAACCAGCGCCACTGTTTGCGGGTAAGAACCGCAAAAGTGAGGCCGAACCAGCCAGCATCGACACCTCGCGCTTCACCGCACCAGTAGCAGGATCAGATCTTTCGGAGATAACTCCTATTGATGAGTCTCAGAGCGTGCGTTCGGTGGTATTCGGCAGTGCAGAGGATGCTGCCGGCTTCGAGATTGACATTGACGGTACGCCTGTTGTTGGCGACTTGCTGAAGATCACATTCGTTGAGAACAAAGTTGTACCAACGATACTGGTAAGTCCTCTCGATTTCTTTCAGTGATGTATGCTAACTTTTTCAGGACTTCTTCTTCCGCTTCCCGTGGAACAACTTCCTACATAACGTAGTATACGACGTCGTTCAGCAAGTCTTCAACGGCCAGATGGACCGTGGATATAACCGTCAGCTAGCGATTGACCTCTTCGACAACGGAGGCATTACCGAGCGCATTATCAAAGGACAGCAGGAGAGCGACAAATCGCACCAAGAAACGTCCATGCGACTAGGATACATGGGTCACCTCACCCTGATTGCAGAAGAGGTGTTGAAGTTTACAGAGCGACATACCGATGAAGTCTTGTCGCAGATGGTCCTAGAGAAGGTCCACGCTCAAGAGTGGGTGTATTATGTGGAGCATATTCTGGCCGAGACGCGAGAGCGCGACAACGCCATTCTCGGAGGCGTACGACCCGACATGAGCGTCGGGCCCAGACAAGCTGTGCTTAACGCCGTCAACGCAGCAAACAACAACTTTGGAGGCGACAGTGGCGGGCTCTCCAATGCAAGCCTTGCCAACAACGGAAACATAGGCCTCGACAGCATGGAGCTCACCAATGCTGGTGACACTGAGGGTGGTGGGTACACCTTCAGCGGAGGCTCCTTGCTTAGTGGCTTTACTAACTCGAGTGACGAAGAAGACGAAGACATGGACGATGTCGACACCGAGAGAGAGCGGGAACAACGACAGGGACCTGTCGACGACTCCGAACAAGTGGGTGAAATCTCATTTGACGATGCTGATATGGACTATCGATAAGTCCATGGCCCCGAGCATACACACTATACCACGAATGTTTCCCGCCCTTGGTGCGTTTCCTTTTCTTATACTTGTTTGTATCATGAGCGGGAACGGACAGACGGCTCGCATGCTAGATCTATGGGCCTATCATCATCCTTTCTGTACATACATTCCTTGCGCCATCCGACAGGGTGTATGATACATGTAGTAATACGCATCGTGAGATGTGGTTTCCTCTCATCTCCTTTGTGTGATGTACAACTGGATGATCGGGCTTCATTGATCTGGTATGGTGTCCTCTTTCCTCCTCGCTTCCATCTGCTTGTCTCCCCTTTGTTCACCCTTTCTCTGTAATTCTGATTTGCTTGCGTTCCATCTCCGCCCTAACGAGTCATCGTATCCTTCCATTGACCAGCTCCACTAACACATACTTACAGCCCAGCATCCCACCGCCCCTCCAGATCCCCCCATCGCGCGCCCGCCGCCAATTCGCCCTCCGCCTCGCCCAACGCAAAGCGCAACTCGAATCAACGCGCGAAGCAGAGGAAGACCCAGACGACCCTTCCGCCCCGAAAACTCAAGAACAAGAAGAACGCGAAGGACACCAGCGCTTCGCACGTATGTTCGAAGGCATCGAAGATTCTTCCGACGACGACAGTCTGCACAGTATTGAGGGTATGGGAGAGGACGAGGAGAGCATACTAGGCCGCATCGAAGTTGAGGGCCAGGAAGTGGGTAGGCGGAGTCCGATCAAAGTGGCTAGTCCCGAGAAAGTGAGTAGTCCGGAGTTGGAGCGGGGCCCGAGTGGTGGGGAGGGTAAGGAGGAGGAGAAGAGGGTTGTGGTTTAGTATGTTGTTGATGTGCTTATGAATGTGGTTGGTGGGTAAGGCGCGGGCTTTCATCAGCGGTATCGTTGATGTGTTGTTCTACGTCACTGTTGATGGGCATTGCGAGAATTCATGTAGGTTTACGCGATGGATTGGCATGATATATGTAGTAATGCATGGTTATGAGATACCCCCTTCGATCTATCTCTTGGGATATTGTACTTTACTTTAAGCTGAAGCAACCAATATAGCCGCAACATGATAATGTTGTTAGAAAAGTTTGCACTTTGATCTCGCGTTGTGTCAAAGACGAGACAGGTACGATATTGGCGAACAGTCCCTACCCAGATAGACGCACACGTCATGTGACTTGGCGACACGCTAAGTAGATCCTTAGCGCGTCCGTCATCCACCCTTCCCTACCATCAACACTCCACCTTAACATCCAAACCCACAACCACACCACCCAGCATGTCCACGCAACCCGCTCCACCCCGCCCTTCAAACGACCACCGCCGCACCTCTGGCGCACCCAAACGGCAATCCATCCTCCCAAAACCCTCCTCCATCTTCCTCGACACCACCGTCCTCATCGCCCAACACGCGCAAATCACCGGCACGCACCCCGTTACAATCGGCCCCAATACCGTTCTCCACCCACATAGCAAACTCAGCAGCGCAGTTGCACCCGTTGTCCTCGGCGAGGGCTGTGTGGTTTTCGAACGCGCGAAAGTAGGTGTCGGTATGGGTGCTGAGGGCGATGCGGAGGGGAAGAGGGGCAGTATGGCACCTCCTGCAAGGGGGAGTGGGAGTGTGAGGGAATCTATGCGCAGCGAGGGAACGGTGTTGGGTAGGAATGTGGTTGTTGATTCTGGGGCTGTGGTTGAGGCGGCGGAGGTGGGTGAGGGGAGTGTGGTTGAGGTTGGGGCTGTGCTGGGGAGGGGCAGTATTATTGGGAGGGTATGTATACTTTCCATGGTCTGGTCGCATTTGGGAAGATGGGCTAACATGTTTGTAGTACTGCACTATATCGGCTTCTTCGGTTATACCACCTTATACCCGCTTGCCAGATTATACGGTCGTGTATAGTGGGAATCAACAGAGGGTGGATCGGACGCTGCAGCTAAGACCGGAGCTTCTGGAGCAGAAGATGGCGGTGCATGCGAAACAGCTGGATATGTTTAAGAAGCTTATTCCCAATAATATTGCGAAGTGGTCTTGAGGGGAGGATGTACTCGGATCTTCGCGCTATCCTTCGGACTCCAGACGAGACGAGCTTCGACACAACGCCTCGACGACGTTCTTACACAATCCTCGGTCTATAGCAGCGACATCGGGGGTGAAGCATTCTTGGGCAGTGAAAGTAAGGGAATCCTACTGGACTCGGCGCTGGTTGCCTTGTGAAAGCTATGGATAGTCATAGCAGAAGCAATGGCAGCAGTCTTTCACCGACTAGTGGGCCCTCTGGGACTATACAATCTCCTCTCTGATTGTATATGTACGAGGCACCTCCACCGTTCACGACAAGAACCACCACACCATTTAGCTCTACCGCCATTCGCATTCAACCAGCACCGGCACCGGCACCAGCATTGCGACCAACAATGCCTCTCTACGACTCCAAAGCAGCCTTCCTCGCTTCGGACATGAAGGCATGTCCCATGCCGCCCTCCGACCCCTCTTGTCCTATCTGTCGCGAGGACCTCCAGCCTCACGAGCCAGAAGCCTTATCCACGGTTCCCTCAGGCGAAGCCACACAGAACGTCACCCCCACCCCTGACAGCTCCGCCGATAACAATGATAACATTGTTACCGCCACTGCCCTCACCGTCGATGCCCACGCCCTACTCGCTGAACCACCTGTAGACCGCTCACCCGTCAGGGAAGACCACCCGCCAGTCAAGGAAGACCACTCCCCCGTCAAGGTCACCTGTTGCAACAACATCTTCGGCCGCGATTGTCTGGAATCCTGGCTCACCAGGGCAAACAGCTGTCCATTCTGCCGCGCCGAGTTCTTCCCATCGCGGACTGTACCAACCGGAAGATGGTTCAACTGGTTTGCTCGGGGCATGGAGGCTCGAATCGACGTGGGGTTGGAGGCAGCGAGAGCTCGATCTGGAGAGGGCATGCAGGCGGCGCATGCTCGATACACAGAGATGATGGATCGCATTACACTCACACACGTAGGAAATCTGCGTGCACAGATGATGCTGGAGGAGACAGTGCTACAGCGTACGTTTGAGGCTCTGCAGCAGGCGAGCCCGGATGTGGAATTGGCGGACCAGGATGACGCTGAGGATGAGTCTGAGTTGTCCTTCGAGACCGAGTCGGAGGATGAGTCTGATTCAATGCCCGAGCTAGAGCCGTTGGATGAAATGGAAGGGTACCACTCGGAGTCTGGGTCTGTTCTGAGCGAAGATGAGGATGACGAGTCTGAGTTTGAGGATGGAGATGAGGATAGCGGTGATGAGGACGGTGGGGGCGATGGACCCCCGGAGGGACCTGGATCTGGAGGCGCGGTTTGTGTTGAGTGCGCTCATACAGGTGCTTCAGTGCGAGCCTAGAGTGGCGTCGCTGGAATAACGAGTGTAATGGAAGGTTTCGATAGGCTGGAAAAGCTGATATATACATTTTTCCTGGTTGTGTTTCTTATAGTCATCCATAAATAACCATGTCGAAGTAGCACTTGCTTCAACTATTACAAGCCCAGCATCTATTACACTCATACCCTGACTTTGCACATCTACCTCTACCAACGTACGTATCCGGCTATGACCAACTGGGATAGCTTGAAACATCGTGGTATCCAACGATCCAACAGCTGGTCATAGCCGGATACGTACGTTGGTAGAGATAGACGTACCTATCCGACTACACCACATCTCCCACAATCACCGTCCTAACCCTACGCCATCCCAACTTATTGCCACCGAAACGCATCCCCCGGAATAAAGAAATTAGCATCCTCAAACGTGATAACACGATCCATATCCAGAAAATGACTATCCATGAACGCATCCGACAGATTAAGCAGAGACTGGTCTTGAGTGCTATGCTGGTTCCCCGTTGCGCTAGCATTACCGTACGGAGCGAGCGATGGGCCAGATACCGGGACTCCGTTTCCGGGCTGTTGATACTGCTGTAATGGGGTGTGGCTCGGGTAAGTAGCTGATACTTGCGGAGACGCGTATATCGGAGGTGGCGGCTGTCCGGATGGCGATATCGCGTGTGCGCTTGGGAGGCGCGGGTGGTGTTGCTCGTAGTTGCTGGGAGAGGGGATGGTTGTGTTCCGGGTTATGTCTGGAGGCGGGATGCGTCGCGGACTGAGGGTTGAGTGTGAACTTGTGAAGCTGTTGGTGCGTCCGTGGCTCCTCATTAAAGAACGTTCATGCGCAAGGCTTCTGGAACGCGCTTGTGGTGTTGCTGCGTAAGTTGGACTGGCGTAGTTTTGTGGGTCGAGGGTCAGGCCGTTGTGGTCGTAAAAGTCGAAGCGGAAATTTGCGTCGCTCTGACAGGCTTCGAGGAGTCGTATGAGGTGGTTTGCGTATATAGCTGCTTGGTTGTTTGGTTTCGGATCGTCTGTGCCTTTCCCTTTCCATCTTGCGGCCATTTCCTCGAGATTGTGGATTAGACGGTGGAATTCTGATCGTAGAGGTTTGCGGGTGGCTTGGTGTTCGAAGAGTAGTGCTTTGGCGGCGATGAAGGCGCAGAATGAGAATTGGACGTTGACAAAGGGTATGGGCGTATGGGTGAGAAATTTGTCGACGATGTTTGAAGTTTCTACTGCGGCAAGCTCGCACGTCTGGGCACTGCATTCTTTTGGTAATGCGACGAAGTCGTTCCATCCGCGGGGCGGATATCCGATTGGGTGATGTAGTAATATCATCGAGGTATTATGCGTAATGTGTGCTAATGTTAGATTAGGATCCATGTCGACCACAGTCCTGTCTGACGAGATGTTGGAATCCTTCCACCTGGGTGGCAAGAAGATCTTCCACTGCACAAGTCTCAAATCCAGCTCCTTGAAGCGTGTCAGCCAACTGACTGCATGCTCCTTGTCTTGCCAGTTGATCCTTTGTTGAAGGAAGAATGTCGTCACTTGACTCAAGCTCTCGGTTGCTTCGACACAGTATGCGAATGCGCCTAGCTTGGAAGCATCGATGTAGCCGTTGGCGGAATTGGGGCTGGCTCCTGGGGGCAAGTGGTCGACTCCTGGGTCTTCTTCGTTGTATTGTGCGGGCACATTTGCCAGTGAGCGCCCAATGCGAGCGGCAGCCTTGTTCCAGATGCCGAAGTAGGGTGTGGTTACCGGCTCTTCTCTGGTGAAGAAACCGCCGTCTGCCGGTAACCGACGGTGCACGTCATCTGCTGTAAGACTGGTGTTCCATCCTGTAGACACCGAACAATATCGATCGAGCAGAAATATGATCCAGAACAATCTTCGTCGCTCTTCCAACTCCGTCCAGTCGTTTGAGGGCTTCACCAACCGCACAGGCGTCATAAGTGATCCCGACTGCGATGTTGATGGCTCAGTAGTAAGTTGGAGATAGTCTATAGTCCTCGTGAGCGATCCGATCAGCGGCCACGCTCTTTGTGTTTGACCATCATTGAGAAGATCAAAGACTAGGAAGATGAGGGCCTGCAGGCTTTCGATGGTGACATTGCGCATCGCATGCGTTTCCACAATCATCCGGGAGACCCTCGTCTGCTGAAGGATCTGATCGTTATCCAGGTATAGTACGTTGGGTTCCATGTGTCGCAGAGCAACGGCGACCAGAGCATGAAGGACCAACACATGGCCTGGATCCTGGCAACCTTGGCGCACTCGCGTTTGGAGTCTAGCCTTATGGATATACGGAATCCAATGATGGAACGAGACACAGAAAAAGTCTGCGACCTTCTCGAGCAGTGGTTGAGATGGCAAATGGTGCGCGATATCAACATCTTCGAAGGGGAAAAGCCAACTCTCAGCAATTGGCATTTCGAATCTTCGTTTGAGAGGATTGGACACGCCGTTCTCTTCTTCGGAAGCTCTGGAGCCATCCTCTGCGGCTTGGTGGTTGTGGCTATAATCGGGAGTAGGCGCGACATACGGCGCGTGTTCCTCGACACGAGGTGCGCGTTCTTTTGCAGCAATGGGGCTTTCATGCGCGACGGCATGGCCATTCGCCGCGGTATCATCGTCTCTATACCGTGGCCGAATGTTTCCCGCATCATCTAGCAGTATCCTCTCAAGAAAGGCTGCGGAGCGTAAGATTGAGTTCATCGTAGAAGGAGTACCACATACCGACGCGGCGGGTCAACGCCTCAACAGCTCCGGGCTTAAGCCCAGGTTTGTTCTTTGGCTGATAAACACATTCAGAGGCTATGGCACATTAGCGACGCAAGATAGCGACGCGAGATAGCGCCAATTGACAGAAAAACTCACACAGCCTCAAGCAATGCGAGCACGAGGGTGTCTCGCGCGAGCATCGCAGCTTGCGTTGCTTGCAGCTAACGCACGCGGGCGTGTCACCGCCCACCGAGACGGGACCGTCGTCCTCGCCTGCCTGGCTACCATTGCCAACCGAGTAATTGGTCCACCCAGCCGACATCAGCACGACATCGCAAAAGCGCTGATCAAGAAGAAGCAAATGTGGAGGATGCAGCGAGCGGCGGGCATCGGGATAAATCGATAATTACTCCACACGCGGGCCCCGCGCGGTCTAACCCTCCTTTCGGCTGATCACCATCACTCCACCCCGGAAGCCACCCGATTTCATCAATACGGGACGGGAGCCTATGGCGATACGCGGTAGCGATATATCTTTCGGATGCGCTACCTATTGAGGCTTGGGTGTAAAGAGGCACGAACTGTCTTTTGCACCCATTGGTGCCGCCCAGGGCGGATCATACCGTAGAACCACCAGACTTACGAGACTATGGAACATGTAGAGCTGCGGTTGCATGGCCTCCATTTGAGAAAACTACCAGGGCTTGTATCACGCAACAGAGGCTTCTAATAACGCTCAGCCCATCATGCCTCCACTAAACGGTTTCTCAAACAACCCGTTCAAGACCCACGCCGACTTCAAAACCGCATCAATAGCACTCCTTCGCGCACTGAAGCCATATCAATCACCCCATGGCGCCCGAATCAAACTCCCATTATCAACCGGTACCCATTTCGACGATGTCGCGGCCCAGCTTGAAGGCTACGCCCGGCCGCTATGGGCAGTCGGTGCGCTGATGCACTCGAACATTATGTCTAAAGACGAGTACGAAGAGCTCATCAAACCCTACGCCATAGGCCTGGCCAATGGCACCAACCCACATCACGAAGAGTACTGGGGCCCCGTCGTATTACGCGATCAACGAATGGTGGAAATGGAGATCATCTCGTTCGCGCTGCTATCAGCTCCAGAGACCATGTTCCATTCGCAGTCTGAAGAAGCGAAGAGGAATATCACGGAGTGGCTGGGGACTATCAATGGCAAAGACTTCCCCACGACAAACTGGCTGTGGTTTCGGGTCATGACTAACTTGGCGTTGATCAAAGTATGCGGCGTACCCAAAGAGCATGTTCTCGATGCGATGAAAGCGGATTTGGATCTCATGGAGCAGTTCTACCGAGGAGATGGCTGGGCGGCAGATGGTATCTGGAGCGACGAAGGACGACAAGCAGACTACTATTCCGGCAGCTTTGCAATCCAATTCTCGCAGCTTATCTATGCGAAGATGGCACAGGATCTGGATCCAGAGCGGTGTGAGAGGTTTCGGGGTAGAGCGAAGGAATTTGCAGTGTCTTTCTGGCGGTACTTCGACACGAACGGTATGTCGAATACCTACCGCAGACACCCAACACTAACTAACGCACTCTAGGTGCCGCTATACCCTTCGGCCGCAGTCTAACATACCGTTTCGCATTCGCTGGATTCTGGTCCGCCGTCGCTTTCGCCGAGCTCGAGCTCCCGAAACCACTCTACGACTGGGGCGTGATCAAAGGCCTTTTGCTCCGGCACTTCCGCTGGTGGAGCAAGAAAGACGACATGTTCAACATCGACGGCACTCTGACAATCGGCTTTACCTACCCCAACATGTACATGAGCGAGGACTACAACAGCCCGCAATCTCCCTACTGGGCCATGAAATCTTTCCTAGCGCTAGGACTGCAGGAAGACCACCCGTTCTGGACTGCGGAGGAGAAGCCTTTACCCAGCGGGGAAGTGGCAGTAATGCCAGTTAAACCGGCTATGCATATCCTCTCCAACCGGCCAAACCATCATTTCCTCCTTTCCATGGGCCAATTTTGTCCTTGGCCGCTCAAAGCCACAGAAGCCAAGTATGGAAAATACGCTTACTCATCGCACTTTGGTTTCAGTGTGCCTACTGGCACCTTGATACAGCAAATCGCACCAGACAGTACGCTCGCAGTGAGTAAAGATGGCGGGAAGACATGGCGGGTACCATGGAAGGTCACAAACCACCGCTTTGCTACTGCGCGATTGATGCGCAACGACGAATTTATAGAAGACATACCGTGCCTGACGAGCACTTCGAAGCCCTGGGCCGACGCCGATATAACGGTACAAACACACATCGTAGCTCCTTGCTCGCGCTGGCCAGATTGGTATCTCCGCTGGCACCGCCTCACCAACAACGGGTCTAGTGTTATCAATATCCAGGCCGTTCAAGGTGGTTTTGCGATCCAAGGCCGCGGCGATAAGCACGGCGAAGTCTTACCAACACACGCACATAGCTCTGAGTTCTCCATCCAAGCAAGTCGTAGCAACGCATCTTTCCCGCAAGGCACGGTAACAACTCAGGACTCAACACTCATCTGCTCCAACGCCGGCGCCAGCGGCATCGCTGCCCTCGATTCACACAGCACCGACCTTTCAACGATGAAAACGTATGCGGAAGTCCTGAAACCGGATGCGAATACGAATTTGATGTGGCAGCGTACACTTATACCCGCTATTAGGAACGAGTTGAGCATCCCGCCAAATACAGGAGGACAATTAGCTTCTGAGTTTGGCAGCGCGGTGTTTGCTCTGGCTAGGACGAGTGATAGAGAGGAGCGGTACGTGGGCTTGGAGCATAGTGAGTTGTGGGGTGATGTACCAGTACTGGATACTGGGAGAGGAAAGCAGAGGGATGGGGAGTGGTATATTAAGCTTGAGTAGATATGCGACAGGCTAGCAAATGCATATGATTTTGTCTGTGATCAGTTAGCTGGGCAGGATATAGAGACGTTATGTGACTTACCATACAAACCCTAGTCACAGCCTTTGGCCGACAAAATATCAGTAATAGGAGAGTCGAAGGCTGAACGTAGGTCTGAGCAGCACAAGAGCATGTGCCAGACGCGAACAATTTTTGAAACATATTCTAGTATTCAATCTAGCAAAATAAAGACCCGCAAGCCAAGCTAATCGTGCAAATGTGATAATCGGTATATCTTCCTCCATTCCCCAATCCGATTCAAATAGGCGCCCAGACATTTCAAATGTTGTCCGTTGTAGCTAGAGAACACACAGATAGTACAAGCAGGTCATGATCTTGCCAATCCGCACTACGTATGTGCAGAAGGTGATGTTTTTGTAAATGACAAAAAGTCATAAAAAGACCACGTATACTGAGGTCCAAGACACCGGGTAAACGCCAACATGATTGATTAGCAAAAGATGGCTGCTGCCGCGAAGGATGAGTTTGTTGATTGGGTTTGGTGTTTCTACCTCTTCCTCACGCAGAAGAAGAGACCAGTGCGACCAAGGAACCACAAGCATCCGGCGAAACGGACAATAGCGAGTGCAGCGGTAGCCCAAAGAAGGGCCTGGAAGAAATGCGCGGTTCTGCCAGAGGCGCTTGACTGTTATTGAATTAGTAAGATGGTCGAGATGAAGACTCATGTGAAACTTACAGAGAAACCGAAGCGGTCAAAGTTGTCCTGGGTGATGACAACCGCAAGTGTGGCGTTTGAACCAATCCAGGCTGTGCACAAATGGGTACGGAAAGACTTGTAAGAGTCCTCCAGAGTCTTCTCGTCGCTCTCGACAGGTGGTACGTAAGGAGCGAGAGCACGCTTGACGGTGGCCTCGAACTGGCTGTCAATATCGGCTTGTGGCAGATCCGGCTCCTCGATAACGTTGTGCTTGCCGTCAGCTCCCTTCTCCGTCTTCGCTGAAGGAAGCGCATCTGCCTTGTCGGAACCCTTGGTACCCCAAGAGACATCGTGCCAGTTGGAGAAGGCGTAGACGTTGAGAATGTTGACGTAGGAAGACATAATGAGCAGATACTGAGGGAACGAGGTGAACATGTGCCACGGGTCCATGTAGAGGAACGAGGCGACGTAGTAGAGACCGAAGGTAGCCGCAAGAGCGATAATGATAATACCGACACCGCTCGACGAGAAGAAAGACGAGGCGAATGCTTCTGGCGACGAAGTGTCGAGTTTCTGCGAGGACGGGTTCGTGAAAGCCTGAACAACGAGGTAGATGGACAGGATAACAATGTAGAACTGGATGAGACCGAAGACGCAGAATGAGACCAGGTAAGACCACTTGGAACCCTTTGGACGATTACCAAAGGCCAAAATGAACTGTAGGACCAGGAATGCAAGGTAGAGATAGGTGACGATGACGTTGAAGATGGGCGTGACAGTGTTTCCGAAGGGCCAAGCGTCTCGCGTATCGGTTTTGGTACCGACAAGACTCATGATAACGACGGTGGTAAGCCAGAAGGAAGCCAGAGAGAACCAGGCCATGATGGTCTGGAAGACGTTGTACAACATTTGAATGTGCAGGAAGAACATGCGGACGAGGTTGTGGCCACTCTTGTACATGCGGCCGAAATGGAGCAGGGAGTAAATACCGGCAGCGAAGGAACCGTTCAACCAACGACGACGCTGACCGATGAACTCGGCAGCACCCTCAGGCACATCGGTTTCACCCTTGGAGGCCTTGATGTAGGTGAGATGCCACTTGGATCCAGCCTTGGCGACGAGCTCGAAACACAGAATACGATCTTCGGCCAAGAACATGTTCTTCTTGAAAATGTTCATGCCCTCGATACCCTTCTTTCCGAGAATCTTGGCGAGTGTGTGGTCACCGTGGAAGTACTGCTCGAGCGGTCGGCCCATGATAGCACGGTATCGGTAGGCCGAGAAAGCACCAGGCAACACAGAGACGTATCCGAAGGAGGATTCCAGCGGCTTGTCGAGAATGTTACTGATCTTGTACTCGAAGTTCTGGGCGGCTACAAGGGGGTTGAGGAGGTTCTTCCAGCCCTTGCCTGTCATATTTGTTAGCATGACATCCCCGCAGAAGTTTGATAGAGGAGGAAAACTTACCCAACATAGCGTGAATCTCACCGCAAGCACCACCGAGATCCTTGTCGTTGTAGAAACCTTCCCAGAGGGCGAGGAGGGACTTGGGGCCGGGCTTTGTACCAGCATCGAGCAGAATGCAGACTTCGGGGTTCAGAATGCGACCGATAGCAGTGAAGAGCCATCTGTGGGAGTTGATCTTCTTGCTGTTCTTCTGCTTCAAGCAGAACATCATCTGGACGGGGGGAAGTGTGCTGGCGCTGTCATCGTGCGGGCGAATGAGCTGCTGGTTGGGCGTGACGGAAAGTTGCGTAGTGTATTCGAACTGACTTGTTAGCGGATTGCCAATAGAACCTGAATTGAATAAAACTTACAATATGAGCGACGGTCTCGTTTCCGTCAATGTCCTTCTTCATGACACCGTCCTGGTAGATACCAACGGTTGCGAGCAGGTCGAGAGTACCCTTGTCGCAAGGGTCAATACCGTCGAAAACCAAGCACACGACAATCTTCTGCCAGGCCGGACCGCCCTTGTTCCAGAACTCGGACTTCTTCAGGTTGACAATGTCGCGGATGTTCTGCATGACACCGTGCAGAGTACGGGCAGTAAGAACCTTGTCTTCGTTGTAGTAGGTAATGGCAATAAGCAGCTCGGTGTGGCGGTTGTACATGGCCGGACGCAGATTGTAACCGTTCTTGAGGGTGAAGTCGTTGGGGTCGCATGTCGCAGCAGTGTCTAGCGGCTGTCAGACCTGAAGGGGAAATACAGAACGTGGGACTTACAGCGCATGTGGGTGAACTCCTCGCTACCGCTCTCGAGGTCATTGCGGTACTTGGCCTGGATGGCGTTCTGGATGGCAGAGGGGACGGGGTAGTCGGCACTCAGAACGGAACCCTGGACGAGCTTGACCTTACGGGTCATACCACGCTTGAGGCCACCGGCGGCGCCTCCGCCGGGCTGCTGTCGCTGCCTCCATGCTTCGGTCGAGCTGGTCTCGCTTCTCTGGTATGGTGATGGGGCCCGCTGGGGAGCACCGAAGTCGCCCTGCGCGTCGTAGCCACCGGACGCCGAGTAGGAAGTGCCAGCGTGGGCCTCGCCAGGGTATTGTGTTGGCCTGTCGGTCGCGTAGGACTCGGTCAAGCTGTAGGTGGAGTGCGGGCGGACCTCAGGGTTGCCGTAGAAAGGGTCCGGGTGGGCGCCGGTAGGGTTCTCGTGCAGCAGCGAGCGGCCTACTTCCTCCTCATCGTGGGTGCGGTCGTACTGCGGACGCTGTCAGTATGTCGTGCCTTCCGCCATATCATCAGGGGCGCCTACGCCGGTGTTCGGGTCTCCAAGGTTATAACCTTGGTTATTGTTGTACGCCATGACGTGCTGCAGTCCACGGGCCGGCGCTGCAGATGGCGGAGTTGAAGGGAAAAAGGAATAGGCGGTAGGGGTATAAACGGTTGAGATGTCAGAAAGGCGGCAGCGCACAACTCGGGGTGTCGCTTGATAAAGGTGGATGGAATGTCTGGGGCGCTTCAGGGCTGAGAAAGCTGAAGGGACGCGCGCTATACCCCTTGTGGTGGGATGGGGGAAGGTGCGCTAGGAAAACCGCCGTCTCTGAAACACGGCTTAGCCAGCTTCTATTCGTCGTCGCCGTGTAAGCTGCGCGTTTCGGATGCAGCTGGGCACTCCCTTAACAAGAATGCATTCGTGGAGACGCTTCAAGAACGGGCGATCGCTCCTACTTGAATTCGACGGCAGCCGCAAAACCTGCTGGCGGTGAAGCACACGACCGAAGCACATGAAGTCTCCGTCGTCTGTCAGTGTGGCGCTAGCCGGCCACGACCTGCTAAAATTAGACAGGCCCTGGCCGCTTGCTTGCTCAGCCTCACCAAAGTCTACCAACATCGCTATTGCCGGCATACTATGATACTATCATGTAGACGGCCTGACTCGCCCTGCGCAGACTACTCCTACGACGTGCATACAACGCCCGTTGCCGTCGAGTGGCTGAAATGCTCAAAGTCCCCTTCTGCACGGCTGCGCGTCGCTGTCTCAAGCTAGGGGTCGCACGGCCGACGTCAGCCAGCTTTCAAGGTTGCTCCGCAGGCGGATCCACTCAGAGAGATCTCCTAGTTCTCTGCAAAGGGTTGCATGCATTGCTACTGTAACCCAGCCTACCGACCTGTATACGAACCTGTAGTCGGAGCGATTGATTTCTAAATAGGGCCGTTCCCATGCCACCACTACAAACCTTGCCACGTCGTTTTTGCCTGCCGTTTTGCCAGCGTTATTGCAGTGCTCTGCGTTTGGCTGCCGGGTTCGCGTGATGGCGGTGCGGTGACAGGGTCCAGGCCTGTGGTGAGTCTCCTATCCGTCGCTGTGGGCCGCCGTTGGAAAGTTGTTCCTGGACCCAGGACCCTTCATCTCTGCTGGGTCTCACATCTCAACCGCCACATACTCGATCTCGCTGACAGCTTGGCATCGGCGTCGGTACCACATATCTTCTGAGACGACGTCGAAAGTCAGATCTTCCACCACGATCCTTGGTCGTATACAAGCCTGTGTTATTGACTTTCATATGTGCACATTAAGATGCATAGAAGAGGCTGGCCAATGCAGCGCAACAGCATGTGCGTTTCCCCGAGTCATCACGTGCTACGGCCGTCTTTTACATCCATGATACCACCAGGGCTGCGAACTCAGGTAGCGACATATACACATCTCCCTCAAATCGCTTGTTTTCGCAGCGAAGATGGCGAACGCTCCTGCCATTCTGCACCTTGTCGCGCGGGGAGGACCAGGCCGCACCTTCCGTCACCAGCGCCTCAACAAAACGAAAACTTGTATTCTACATGTGCATCCACACCACTCGTGTAGTCTTCCTCATGCTCGAAAAACAACACCTCATTACTTAACCCGCTTGGCTGGCGTCATACCCGCTGCTACTGCCCCGCATCGAAATACTAGTCGCAATAGTTGTAACTACAACAATTGTACATCTTGTTCGCTGATCACCTACGAAGTCTACACAGTTCCTCTTCGACCCGCATATCCACCAAGCGGTACGAGCCGCCATGGCCTCAGCCGCACCGTTAGTGGATCTGCCCAAATCCAAGTCTGGCGCTTCACCACCATCCACGGCAACCACATCTCCAATAGCTGAAGGTCACGACAATACAACTCAATGGCAAACACCTGAGAACCCGAACTTTGTGCATCCTGATCACGCAATACCGTCACCAAGCTATCCTAGCGCGGAGAACCTCATCATCGTTTGCTGCCACGCCATCTTCCTTCCGAATGCAGATGAGCCCAACTTCCCACTGTGTAGTCCTCACTACGAGCCGCATTGGTTGCTAGCGCCTTTCCAAAAGTCAGACGAAGCGACAGGCAAGCCAGGCGAGCATGAGACGTTCTTGGCCCATATAAAAGCTGGCATTGATGCTTTGACTGTCGGAACGGACGCAGAGCATCCTCCTTCAAGCATTCTTATCCTCAGTGGCGGGGCTACTAAACGAGCGGAGTCTCTGAAGACCGAGGCACGCTCATACTACCATGCAGCGCTCGCAGAAGAACTAGCAGAAGGTCACAGGGGCGGAGGACGAACCCATAGGTGAGCACCCTACATACTTGTCGCGATTTCAAATCTCGTCATTTGAGGACGCCGGTGAATGAACCAAGATCAAACAGCAAGGCTTACTTCAAACCATTTACTGACCATATACATAGACTATATAACAAGGGCTATATATTACTTGAGGAACAAGCGACGGATTCTTTCCAGAATCTGCTATTCAGCATCCTCTTGTTCAGGAAGGCTACAGGCAACTATCCGAAACAGATCCGGGTAATCACGCATGCTTTCAAGTCGAAGCGGTTCCTCGAACTACATGCTCCGACTATCCGATGGCCGAAAGAGCGCATCCTGGTGCAGGGTATAGATCCGCCGATGGCGAATGACGCATTACAGAGCACGCTTCGTGGGGAAGAAGAGAACGGATATGCGGCGTGGGAGAATGACCCTATGGGTACCGGAGATCTTTTAGGTGGGAAGAGACAGCTACGCGGATGGGACGCCAGCAAGGCAGCCAAGCACTTCAAAGACTTGGAAGATAGTGTCAAGGAGTTGTTTCAAGGCACAGTATCCGACGAGCTGCCCTGGATAAGCTAGACCAAGAATTGCTAGGACTTGCCTACTATCTAATGTCTTACTATGTTACCGAAGCGCCTTGTTTGGTCGCCCACAGAGCACGACATCTTCTCCGAGCGGAATCCATCTCGTTTCTTTCAATCTTGTGATGGGCAATCGTTCCGAGCCGCCATCCGGACACACCTGTACACCGCCTCTTCCTAGCCACGTAGGAGCAATCGTAACGATCACCGAGTCGACCAGCGAATAGGCGGGACCAGGTCCCAGTATATCATTGATGACAAAACCACCGCCCTCGATCATCACGCTCTTTATGCCTCGGTGCGCCAAAGCATCGAGAATGATATGCCATGACGAACCAGATGCAGCAATGTCTTCGGGAGAAAGTCCCAGAACCAGGTATCCGCCACCTACGCTTTCGAGTATTTTTCGCTGAGTATTGGACGGCACCACGGAGGTCACGATGTAAGGCGCTTTTCCCTTTCCCTCCTTGGCTAATCTCATCACCTTGCTCTCTTCGCTAAATTGCCAGCGCCCGCGAGGATCAACGACGACTGGTCTTGGTTGCCATATGAGTCCCTCTCCACCATAGCCACCCACGCCCTCGATCCGGCAGTTTAGTGATGGGTTGTCGGCGATAGCTGTTCCGGCTCCGATCAGAATTGCCTCGTGTCGTGACCTCAAGAAATGCGTCATGGCTTTGGATTGCGGGCCAGATAATGCGGTCTGTACACCGGGTGCGATGGCTAATTGGCTGTCGAGAGAAGTAGCGAAGGTTAATGTGATGAAAGATTTAGAAACGTGTTGGTGAGCTCGGGGCGATGTAGACGAGTCATGAGGTAGGTAGCCTTCTAAGTGCTGGCTTTCAGAAGCTGGAAAGTGTAACGCGTCTCGTACCAGGGCTGTCATGGCTGCTGTGACTATGTTTCGACTGTACGTGCGAGTATCGTGAGTGTGTAGATGGGAGGCTGAGAACCATGGGTGACTAAGCCGTAAAGTGGGAGAAACCGTGGTTGGACCCCACGTCGCAGCACGGACGCCCGAGGATCGTGGCAGCCTGCCCAACTCATCCATGGGTCTTCACCCTCACGTATAATATCTCTAGCCCTTCTTTTGTCTGGCGTTTGTACTTTCGCAGGACCTCGCACTCGCCGCCTTCTCTACTAGCCTCTCCCTATCACCAAACCGCCACCTAGTCCCCTACCTCTCGCCGTTTGCCCCGCGACCCTCACGCGCGCGCATTCCAGCACACCAACGCGGTTACATCTATACAGGCAATAGCCCGGACGCCGCATACAATACCGCCAAGATGATGAAAATATGGTCTATGGTAGGTCTTTGGAAGCCTACTGTCGCGTGGTAATGCAAGACGGCTAACAATCTTGTAGAAGAAACAGCAGCAGCAGGATGAGGCTGCACAAGCTGCCTCGAGTAAGAAGAAGAAGGTCACCCCAGCCCAGCTGCGAACACAAAAAGGTACCGGAATCTCTCGACTACATACCATGTCCCTCGCAAAGCTAACGCGACACAGATCTCGAGGAACTATCTCTCGGCACAACAATGAAGACGCACTTCCCTAACCCCGACGATATCCTCAACTTCGAACTCACGATCGACCCTGACGAGGGAATGTACAAGGGTGGACGTTTCAGATTCGACTTCAAGATCAACCAGAACTTCCCCCACGACCCGCCAAAAGTCAAGTGCACACAGAAGATCTACCACCCAAACATCGATCTGGAGGGAAACGTCTGCTTGAACATTCTACGAGAGGACTGGAAACCAGTATTGAACTTGAACGCGGTTGTCGTTGGTCTACAGGTACGTTACAGGGTTGCAAGACGTGGAATGGCATGCTGACAGATCACAGTTTCTCTTCCTCGAGCCGAACGCGTCGGACCCGCTGAACAAAGAGGCTGCCGAAGACCTCAAGCAGAATCGAGAGGGCTTCAAGCGCAACGTGCGCGCATCGCTCGGCGGCGGCACAGTCAAGGGACAAAACTTCGATCGCGTGCTCAAATGAGCTTTATCGCGTAGGATCAGAACAACACAAGCTTTCACGCAGCAGTCCTTCGAAATGCCCCCCCACGGACGGATGCATCACAATGACATGAGACCGAGCCACGGGCTTATTGCAGGACGGGGTTGATGCATGGGAGAAGATTGAAGGTGAACAT
This sequence comes from Alternaria conjuncta, assembly GCF_024043145.1. Classification (NCBI taxonomy): domain Eukaryota; kingdom Fungi; phylum Ascomycota; class Dothideomycetes; order Pleosporales; family Pleosporaceae; genus Alternaria; species Alternaria conjuncta. Next base: position 2,598,466 of record NW_026250090.1, on the reverse strand, counting down.
GTCAATACATTAGCGACTGCATGTATGGTCTGGCGCATCATGTAGAGGGTGCATGGGTATCGTACGGGCGCAAGATAGTCTTCCAAGATCTCATACAATATGACTGCACATTTGCGCACAAAGATGGTTTTGCCCGTTCGTGATACTTTACTGTGACTGCGATGTTTGCTTGAAGATTGCGTCACCGCCATGCTGAATCTGTATCCGTCTACCTAGGCTGAGAGAGCTGTACGCAAACCGCGCTGCGCAACGTTACCTCGTAGTAAATAGGCCCGCTTAGACTACGGTCAATCTCACCAAGTCATCAGCCGCCACGCACTATCCACTATGACTGGGTCCAGCGATGCCTCATATCATCAGAACCGCTCTCGGAGACACGCATTCCTCCCCGACGACCCTCCGGCCCCCCTGCTAGCACTATGATAGCGTGCGGTGATTGGCCGAGGACGCGAACGGTCGGTCTGGGGCAGCGATAATCGGCCTGGTCCAAGCTCCCCAACTCGAAATTCTGGGTGGGTTGACGATCGAGCCCAGCGTGTTTAAAAGCCCATATCCCCGCCAAACAATTCTGACCCCAAGATACCCCTTTCACACACATTCACAATGGCCTCAAGACCTGTTACCCGCGCTCTGCGCCAAACTGCCCGCCAATTGGCTTCCACTCCCGCTCAGAAGCGCACTTTTGTGTCTGCTCTGAGTGCTGGTGCTAAGAAGGCTGCTCCCCGCGCGGCTGTCACAAGCCAGTTCCAGCAGACCCGTGGTGTCAAGACCATTGACTTTGCCGGAACCAAGGAGACTGTCTACGGTGAGTTTGACCATTCTCGATGCATCAGGATCAAAGCTGACAACAAACAGAGCGTGATGACTGGCCAAAGGAGAAGCTTCTTGAGTACTTCAAGAACGACACCATGGCCATGATTGGTTACGGATCCCAGGGTCACGGCCAGGGTCTCAACATGCGCGACAACGGCCTCAACGTCATTGTCGGTGTACGGAAGAACGGTGCTTCGTGGAAGGAAGCCGAGGCCGATGGCTGGGTTCCCGGAAAGAACCTGTTCGACATCGACGAGGCTATTGGCAAGGCCACCATTGTCATGAACCTCCTCTCAGATGCCGCTCAGTCTGAGACCTGGCCCGCCATCAAGCCCCAGCTCAAGGGCAAGGTAAGCAGTACTCATCAATTCGACAAGAATTGGAACTAACATTCCCAGACTCTCTACTTCTCCCACGGTTTCTCCCCCGTCTTCAAGGACCTCACCAAGGTCGAAGTCCCCACCGACATCGATGTCATCCTCGTCGCCCCCAAGGGCTCCGGCCGCACTGTCCGCACCCTCTTCCGCGAGGGCCGTGGTATCAACTCGTCCATCGCCGTCTACCAAGACGTCACCGGCAAGGCCAAGGAGAAGGCCGTCGCCCTCGGTGTAGCCGTCGGTTCCGGATACATGTACGAGACCACCTTCGAGAAGGAGGTCTACTCCGACCTGTACGGCGAGCGTGGCTGCCTGATGGGCGGAATCCACGGCATGTTCCTCGCGCAATACGAGGTCCTCCGTGAGCGCGGCCACAGCCCCTCCGAGGCCTTCAACGAGACCGTCGAGGAGGCCACCCAGTCTCTGTACCCCTTGATCGGCGCCAACGGCATGGACTACATGTACGCCGCGTGCTCCACCACCGCCCGCCGCGGTGCCATCGACTGGAGCAAGCGCTTCAAGGCCGCTCTCAAGCCCGTCTTCGACGACCTCTACACCTCCGTCGAGAACGGCAGCGAGACCAAGCGCTCCCTCGAGTACAACAGCCAGCCTGACTACCGCGAGAAGTACAACCAGGAGCTCAAGGAGATTGACGACCTGGAGATCTGGCGCGCTGGAAAGGCTGTCCGCTCCCTCCGCCCTGAGAACGCCAAGTAGATTGTGCGTTCGAAGAGAGGTTGAGCTTGGATAGTATGGAAGGTGAAAATGTGTAGATAATGTCATGTCTTTTGTTATGATTAGGGATGTTATGGCGTCAAGCGCTGGGTTTGTCATGGGCGCTGTTGTAGCTGCATTGGCGGCGGTCAAAAAAGAACCTTGGATGAGAGAAGGGAGGGATAGCGCAAAAGCGAATTGAATACCTTTCCATGACAACAATCATCTCACTTGATGCATGCTCTTGTGATGCAAAATTGCCGTGGCCTGAACTTGTTGCAAATTTCGTTGGACATAGTATTCCATATATGCATCCAGTTTATCATCCACATCCGCCATACTACCCCTTCTTTACCCCAATCTAACCCTTCCCTATCCCATCCTATTATACTCCCCTCGCTGCAACCCTTCCATCCCATTCTTATTCGAAACCGGTGGCGCTAACCTCGTAAAAGCCTTGGACCGTGCGTATGTCGTCCAAAGCCTTCCTTCCAAGTCTAGAAGTAGTCCTGGTTTGGGTCTTTGTGCTGAAGATGCAGGGTTTCTGCATTTGGGGGATGATGTTGAAGTTGATGAAGGTGTGGAAGGTGGTGAAGGTGGAGGTGATGGGTATGAAGTTGATGAAGTCGTAGATTGATGTGAGCCTGTTGTTGATGTTGAGGCGGATGTGGATGTGGATGAGGTTGAAGTTCGATGGGCCATCTTGATCTTTTCGATGTGTTTTGCGGGGTCGTTAAGGATTGTGTTGAAGTTTGGGGGTTGGTAGGGTTGCGCCCGTGTGTACATGGCCACGGATCGTGCTGGTAAAGGTTTGGGGTGGTAGGTTTTGCGAAGGTGTTTGTCGAGATGGCACTTGATGGAATGGTAGTCGTCTGGATGGTAGATTAGTCGTTGATCTTTACGCAAGACTCAAGTCGTAGGCTATACGATGGATGAAGAGCACTGAGATTAAAGTTTATTTTTCGATATTTATTAACTCCAATGACTCATTCACTATATCCAGTGTGAGCTGAACTATGGTCTAGGGTGGTGAATCGGATGTATATCGGTGTAGCGTACCATGGTTCGTTTACAACATCTCTACCTAACCCAACCCAAATGCCCTATCAAGATTCTTTGAACCTGGCATTCATATCCCATTTAAACACAGTTGTCCTCCAAGTTCCCCAGCCGACGTCGAATGTGACCTGGCTGCGTACTCTACGGTAGCCTGGTTCCTCCAGTTCGGTGTCGTCCACGATGGGCTCTTCGACGGGCTCTACGGTGGGTTGTGCGATGGGCCATTCGACAACCTCCCAGTCATCGCCAAGTTTTGTCTCGTCTCCTTTTTCAGCATCGTGGCTTGGTTTCGATGGTCTCGCATCGGGCGCTGATGCAGCGTATTAGTCAACGTCGAGTAGTGGATCTGTCAGAGGGAAGGCGTACCATGTTCTCTATTATCTGGACGTGATCTGAGTAAAGGCTTACCGCCTATACTCACACTGTAAGACCATGACGATTCGCGACGATATGTACCGCCTGTCTGTGCCATATCGCGATGCTTGACTCGAGAAGGACACCGGTCGATGCGCTATAGAAATGATGTCAACAAAAGGGCTTCTGGAGGTTGTGGCGTCTCGCACAGGTGTTGGATTGTAAACTTTTTTTAGGTCTCATACACATCCGTCTACTGACAGCAAATAGTGGTTGCCTGATTTGGCTGCGCCACGTCGTGACACTGCGGGGTGCTGAAAGAGGGAACGTCCTGTGTGGAATTCCCGGAAGTGACGGCTTGTTCATGGACGCGAAAGGGATGCAGGATCTAGCCAAACCACACCAATTCTCTTACTTTGACATTGGGCCTAGAACGATGCTGCTGCAAGTAGAGTGAGTTTCGTTGTTTTCACCGTGGTTGGTAAATTGAGAGTCGCTAGCAAAGAGTCTGCTGTCTTGCAGGTCGTGTTGAGGAGGGGGGTTAAGACATTAGGATGAAGTTGAACTGTCCCTATCAGACCGAATAAGTTTCCTGTTGAGAAGCCCGTTGCGACGTCATATCATCCTTCAGTTGGCTTATGCGTTTCCTATACCTCCCGAGGTCTACATAGGGGAATATACTCCTGCGGAGATGTGAGTGACAAGCCTGGAGTCGGAAGGCTTCAGTAATTCCAAACAACACACATATTTGAACTAGCTCGAGATCCGAAATTGCAAAAGGGTTTCGCAAGACTAGAATCGATGAGTCGCGGCATGAAGACAAGATAAGGAAAGTGGACATCTGCGTCGGTCGAAAGTGGAAGCGAGGCCAAGTGGCTGAGACAACAAGCACTGCTTGGCTTCTCCTGCCTGACGCAACGACATATTACTCCTCGGAACGCCTTTGCATCAAGCAAGACTTCGACATTACCCATCAGTGCTCACGCACTGTAATATGCAGTGTACCCATGACCCAGGATAAAGCAGAAACAACAAGGAAGCGGATATCGAACGCTTCGCGCGTTCGCATGCTTTTGACGCACCTGAACATATCCAACGCCCACGCACCAGCAACTCTCCGCACCCCGCGGGCACCTAGCGCCTCCACAAATCGCATGGCGGATGTACCAGATCGTGCATCGATCAAAGAGGCGTCGAATCACTCTCGGGTTGGATGCGAGGCTAAACTCCGATTTACCGATCTGGGGATCTAACATCAACATGACATCACCACTTCAACATTGAACTATCGACGCGTCGCAAACATGAGGCACGTAGCAAGTGCGTGCGCGCAGCGAAGCGCTCTAGTTGACTGTCACTGGAAACTATGTTATAGTACTGTCCCTCCGTTCGGATCCCCCACAACGCCCGCAACTTTCGCGATAGTCCCCTGAGACCGTTGCAAACGGCTTCTTTTAGCCATCTTTGTTTACCGTCGATCATTGGATAGCGATTATTCTTGTGGTAGTTTCGCAACGATTACTACTTTTCATCGGCCTTCCTAGGCTGTGGAGATTCTCGCGATGGCTTCCAACGAGGCAGGAACGTTCCGGGATTCCGATCAACAGCACATACAAGACGCGTCGCAACAACAATCCCACGTTACTTCAGACGCGTCTGCCACCAATAATGAAACGAGTACGCACAATACCTTCATCTCCAACGTCTTACACACCAGTAGCCGGAGCTACTACGGTGCAGAAGGCTCAGGGCTATTCTCAGCTTCAAGCAATTCCACGGCGGTACCATCGCCAGACGTTCGATCTTCCTCAGATGCCGCAATACAACATTCAGCTTCCGAACATGTGTCCAGCGATGGATCTGCAACTCAGACTATTCCAAGCAACGACTACCTGCAGAAGACGACATCAGGAGGACCAGTCGAGGAGCACGTAGTTCTCCACGATGACTCTTCAGACTCAGAGCATGAGGCAGAGGAGCCGTCTGAGAAGCGTACCGAAACCGCCAAGAGGCCCGGCCTCCAGTCGAAGAACTCGAAACCCATGACCGAAGACGACCTGTTCCGCGCGTTGTCCAGGCGAAGAACGAGCCAGGCCAATGGTCTCAGCAAGACAAATACAAGCGCGACAGGACGAAGCCAAGAGGAAGAAGACGAGATCAACAAGCTCATGGGAAAGATGTTCGGACACACCAGGCAGGAAGCATCAGAAGAGGAGAAGACGAGACATCAAGGTGTAATCTTCAAGCACTTGACCGTTAAGGGCATGGGTATTGGAGCGGCATTGCAGCCGAGTGTCGGAAGTCTTTTCCTAGACCCCGTGAGATTCTTCAAGAACCTACTCACCAAGGGGCCACGCAAGGCAGGCGGCAAGCCCCCGATCCGCACCCTTCTCGACGACTTTTCTGGTTGCATAAGACCTGGCGAGATGGTGTTAGTTCTTGGTAGACCTGGGGCAGGTTGCTCAACATTCCTCAAGATGATCGGCAACCAACGATACGGCTACGAAGAGATCACAGGCGACGTCTCGTATGGCGGTACTGACGCAGACGAGATGGGCAAGAAGTATCGTTCGGAGGTGCTTTACAATCCCGAAGAGGACCTCCACTACGCGACGCTCAAGGTCAAAGACACACTCAGGTTCGCCTTGAAGACAAGGACGCCTGGTAAAGAGTCACGAAAGGAAGGCGAGTCCCGCAACGACTATGTCAACGAGTTCCTTCGTGTAGTCACCAAGCTTTTCTGGATTGAGCACACCCTGGGTACAAAGGTTGGCAACGAACTGATTCGTGGTGTGTCTGGTGGTGAGAAGAAGCGTGTTTCGATCGCGGAGGCCATGGTGACCAAGGCATCCGTACAGTCTTGGGACAACTCGACAAAAGGTCTCGATGCGAGCACCGCTCTCGAATACGTTCAGAGTCTGCGATCTCTTACGAATATGGCCCAAATCTCGACTGCTGTAGCGCTTTACCAGGCCGGCGAGTCTTTGTACGACCTTTTCGACAAGGTTCTTTTAATTCACGAAGGCCGCTGCTGCTACTTTGGGCCCACCGAGAAAGCCGCGGAGTATTTCAAGAATCTTGGCTTCGTTAAACCCGAGCGCTGGACCACCAGTGACTTCTTGACGTCCGTAACCGATGATCACGAGCGACAGATCAAGGAGGGCTGGGAAGATCGCATTCCTCGCACTGGCGCGGCTTTTGGAGAAGCATTTGCCAGCAGCGAGCAAGCGAATGATAACCTGGCCGAGATCGACGAGTTCGACAAGGAGACCAAGAAGCAGGCTGAAGAACGTCACCAGGCACGAACTAAAGCTACCAAGAAGAAGAACTTCACCATCTCGTTCCCAGCTCAGGTCGTCGCCTGTACCGATCGCCAATTTCGCGTCATGGTGGGAGACCCGCAATCTCTTATTGGCAAATGGGGTGGCATCTTCTTTCAGGCCCTTATCGTCGGGTCGTTGTTCTATAACCTTCCAAACACTGCGCAGGGTGTATTTCCGCGAGGTGGTGTAATCTTGTAAGTTGTGGCTATACGAAATGCATGTGAGACATACACTAACTTCGTCACTTTTGTAGTTTCATGCTGCTTTTCAACGCCCTTCTCGCTCTCGCTGAGCTTACTTCCGCTTTCGAATCCCGACCCATTCTACTGAAGCACAAGACCTTCTCCTTCTATCGACCGGCTGCCTACGCTATTGCGCAGACCCTTATCGACATGCCCCTAGTGCTAGTTCAGGTGTTCATCTTCGACATTGTTGTGTACTTCATGGCAAACCTTTCGCGAACAGCATCGCAGTTCTTTATCTCACTCCTCTTCCTCTGGATCATCACAATGACCATGTACGCTTTCTTCAGAGCCATCGGTGCCTTGGTAGGGTCCTTGGACGTCGCAACTCGGATTACTGGTGTGGCTATCCAGGCACTTGTCGTATACACTGGCTATTTGATCCCTCCGGCGAAGATGCATCCCTGGTTTTCGTGGCTACGTTGGATCAACCCCATTCAATACGGCTTCGAAGGTCTCCTAGCGAACGAGTTCTACAACCTCGAGATTCAGTGTGTACCCCCATTCATCGCGCCGCAAATTCCTGGTGCCCAGGAGCAGTACCAATCTTGCGCTATCCAAGGCAACAGGCCTGGATCGCTTACGGTCGCCGGTCCGGACTATATCTCTGCAGCGTTTGGCTACAGCAGATCGCATCTTTGGCGCAACTTTGGCTTCATCTGTGCCTTCTTCCTCTTCTTCGTGGCGCTAACTGCTTTCGGTATGGAAATACAGAAGCCCAACAAAGGCGGAGGAGCAGTCACTATCTACAAGCGCGGCCAAGTACCCAAGACTGTTGAGAAAGAGATGGAAACCAAGACCCTACCCAAGGATGAGGAAGCTGGCAATGGCGAACCGATCACCGAGAAACACTCCAGCGACAACGACGACTCCGACAAGACGGCTGAAGGTGTGGCGAAGAACGAGACAATCTTCACATTCCAAGACATTACCTACACTATTCCATACGAGAAGGGCGAGAGAACGTTACTCAAGGGCGTTCAGGGCTTTGTCAGACCCGGCAAGCTTACTGCGCTGATGGGTGCATCGGGTGCCGGTAAGACGACATTGCTAAACACCCTTGCCCAGCGCATCGATTTTGGCGTTGTTCGTGGAGACTTCTTGGTCGATGGAAAGCCACTTCCGCAATCCTTCCAGCGTTCGACCGGTTTCGCAGAGCAAATGGATGTACACGAATCTACAGCGACAGTACGCGAAGCACTTCAATTCTCAGCGCGGTTGAGGCAACCTAAGGAGGTACCCATCCAGGAGAAGTACGACTACGTCGAGAAGATCATCGATCTGCTTGAGATGCGCGACATTGCTGGTGCAGCTATCGGTACGGCTGGAAATGGGCTCAACCAAGAACAGAGGAAGCGTCTTACCATCGGCGTGGAGCTTGCAAGCAAACCTGAACTGCTCATGTTTCTTGACGAACCCACTTCCGGTCTTGACTCTGGTGCTGCTTTCAACATTGTTCGCTTCTTGCGCAAGGTAAGTCCACAAATTTCAATAATCTGGGATCACTGACTAACTCAACTATAGCTTGCGGACGCCGGTCAAGCCATCCTCTGCACGATTCATCAACCCAGCGCCGTCCTATTCGAGCACTTCGATCAGCTCTTACTTCTCAAATCTGGCGGTCGAACGGTCTACTTCGGTGATCTAGGTCACGACTCCCAGAATCTCATCAAGTACCTCGAAGCCAACGGCGCCGACAAATGTCCCCCGCACACCAACCCTGCCGAATACATGTTGGAAGCTATCGGTGCTGGTAACCCCGACTACAAGGGCCAAGACTGGGGCGACGTCTGGGAGAAGAGCTCAGAGAACGAGAAGCTCGGCAAAGAGATCCAGGATATCACCTCAAGTAGGCGCGATGCATCGAAGAACGACGAGGCTCGCGATGACCGAGAATACGCCATGCCATACCCTCAGCAATGGCTTACGGTTGTCAAACGAAGCTTTGTGGCTATCTGGCGGGATCCCCCCTACGTCCAAGGAATGATCATGCTCCACATCATCACTGGGTTATTCAACGGCTTCACCTTCTGGAACCTCGGAAACAGCCAGATCGACATGCAATCCCGACTCTTCTCCATCTTCATGACCCTGACCATCGCTCCTCCCCTGATCCAGCAACTGCAGCCTCGCTTCCTCAGCGTGCGCGGTATCTACGAGTCTCGCGAAGGCAGTGCTAAGATCTACTCTTGGACTGCTATGGTCTGGGGTACGATACTCAGCGAGCTGCCTTACCGAATCATTGCTGGAACTATTTACTGGTGCTGTTGGTACTTCCCACCTGGTTTCCCTCGCGACACGTATACCGCGGCTAGTGTTTGGCTCTTCGTTATGCTGTTCGAGGTCTTCTATCTGGGCTTTGGACAGGCTATTGCGTCTTTCTCTCCCAACGAGCTGCTCGCGTCGCTGCTTGTGCCACTGTTCTTCACATTCATCGTATCCTTCTGCGGTGTGGTCGTGCCATACAACGCGCTACCCTCATTCTGGTAAGTAATATTCACGAACTGGTATGAGACATGTACTAATTGCGAGCGCAGGCAAAGCTGGATGTATTGGCTCACTCCATTCAAGTACCTGCTTGAAGGATTCCTTGCGCTACTCGTCCAAGGTCAAACCATCCGATGCGAGACTAAAGAGATGGCGATCTTTCCACCCCCACCTGGCCAAGACTGTCAGACGTACGCCGGCCAATTCGCGCAGCAAGCAGGGGGCTACGTCGAAGCCCAGCCGGACGGGAACTGTGGGTTCTGTCAGTACGCAACTGGAGAAGCCTTCCTGGCATCCTTCAACGTCTTCCCACAGTACATATGGCGTGACTTCGGCATTATGTGGGCGTATATTTTCTTCAACTTTTCCGTCGTCTTCATCTGCACCTGGCTGTACTTAGGCGGCCTACGCCAGATCAAGTCTTTCTTCAGCCCGGCCGCGCGCAAACAGAAGAAAGAGGCAAAGCAAAAGCAGAGCGGAGATGCAGCTTGATACAGAGATTTCAAAGATAGCAGATATTCGGCACAGTGTGCAGCGACATGCTTCGACGTCGACTGCGAAGACGCGGGTTCCGGAAAACTCCTAGCCTGCCCGCGGCCGGAACGCGCAAGGCTGGGAGACGCAGCTTTGGGACGGCCCATCCCAGCGCACTGTGGGGCTCATTTCCGCCTCGTGCATTCCCCGCGAAATGCCTCTTAGGGATCTAGAGCATGTGCAGAATTAGGCGCTAAGGGGTAAAGTTGCAAATACAAACCTGCGCAGCTAAAATCTAAAAGCTAACTTAACTTTAAGTTAGTATCTCTATATAAGTGCTAGAGTTAAAAAGCCTATTAAAAATAGAGTTTATAAATATATACTTCTTTTTATAATATATAGCACTAAAGCAAGTTTAGAAGTACTATATATAAAGGTAGAGTTATAGTAATAGTATATAGAGAAGAGTAGGTATTAATAAGCTTTTCTTTTTATATATTTAAAGAGAGTAGGCGCTCTTTAGCTTTCTTTTATTAAGTATAAATACTTACGCAATATATATTATTATATATAGAATTTCTTAGAGCTATAAATAAAATAAAAGTTAGTAGACTTACTAAGAATTATACTATAGACTTTAGAAATACTAAGTATTAAGCTTTAAATAATACTTAATATATTAGTTCTTATTCTCTTTATATATTAACTATATAACTTCTATTATACTATAGCTATTATACTCTCTAAGTATACTAATAGCTATAGTTTTAACTTAACTATAAAAATAATGCCTTAGAAGTAAATATTAAAAGGTTATTATAACCTTAGAAGATATAAGAGAAGATTTATAAGCTTACGCTATACTAGATATATAACTACTCTAGTCTTTATAGTATAGTTACTATACGCACACTTTTATCTAGCGTAGTATAGACTATAGATATTAATACTATTCTCTTAGTATTTTTAAAAGCTACTATAAGAAAGTATAAAGAACTTTATATATATAGAAGAGAGTAAACTCTACTATAAAGCTTTTAAAGTATTAAAGTATAACACTACTAATATTTAAGATAGTAGAGATTAGAACTACTAAGAAATAGGTATAAAGTATCTAAAATTATAATAGCTATTTAGCGTAGGCTAAGAAGAGTATATATACTAGATAGTAACTATAGTATAAAATTTACTAAGATATTATAGTAATAGAGTAGAAAATAAGAAAGTTATAAGAGCTATACATTTCTATATATTTTATCTAGAATAATTAGAAGAAACTAGATTTTAAGAAGAAATAAGCTATATATAAGGCTACTATAGATTAGCTATAGTAGCACTTTAAATTTTTATATATTTAGTTAAAGAATATTAGATTTTATATAGATAAAGTTATAGATATCTAAGTATAGATACTAGAAGAACTAAGAGCTTAGAATAGAGAGCTAAGTAGATATTAGAAAGAAGAAAAAAAAGAGCTAAGCGTGCTAGAAGAATAGAATAGAAAAAAAGTAGTAGTAGAAGAAAGAGAATAAGAGAATAGAGCTCTACTTATATAACCTTATTCTTTATATTATATTTAGCTTAGTAAATATAAAGAGTTACTTAAAAGAAATAAGATTTTAATTAAAAAGTCTAGAAATATATATTCTTACTCTTACTTCTAGAGTTTAGCTTAGTCTATCTAGTGTTATACTTAGTGCGTAGAGTAGCTACCTAAATACAGCTCTTAGGCTCTTCTAGTATATACCTCTACTACTATAGCTTATTATACTTCTTTTAGCTCTTTAGAGGCGTAATCTTAGTAAAGATAAAAGTTTAGAGCTTAATATTCTTATTACTACGTTTATAGTCTAATTAATATTTACTATATAGAATATAGAATAAAACTTATTCTCTATATATATATCTTAACTATTATTCTTCTTTCTAAAGTTACTAGTATAAGACTAAGATTATCTAAGAGATATTAAGCGCGTTCTAATAGCTATTTATAATAATATTCTTAGTCTTAATAAAGTATTTACTCTAAATAGCTATTTTTTATATAGACTTTTTCTTTCTATAACTTAAGAGATATATAAAATAGTAGTAGAGTAAGAAGTATTATAATTATTATACTTATAGATATAGAGTCTTTTACTAAATATAAAGCTAAGTCTAGAAAGTAAAGTAGTTAGTATAGAGTAAGAAAGAGGCTAAAGAAGAGATAGTAAAGCTTATAAAGTATAAAGTTTTAAAATAAAAGATAGTAAGTAAGTAGTAAAATATAATATATAAAATAAAAATTAGAAGCTAACTTTACGCTACCTAAAGTAGCTACTAAGAAAGTAAGAGAAAAAGCTTATAAATTTAGAAGTTATAGCTAAGAGTAGAGATATTATAATAAACTCTAACGTAGAGAAAAAAAATATAATTAGAATTAATAAGCTTTAAAATAAAAGACTAGAGAAAAGGTAAGAAAAAACTTATAAATTTTAGCTAGCCTGCTAGTTACTATAAAGTAGTAGTACTTTAGAACTAGATAGAATTTCTATAGTAAGTAGAGAAGTAAATAACTAGTTAGTATATAGTACTATAGAATAGAATCTTATAATAAATAAGGCTATAATAGTAGAATCTAGATATTATAAGAGTAGTTAAAGTAGTAGATTAGATAAACTTTAAATATCTAGTATAGACTATATTTATATACTACGTAACTACTTTTACGTTTACTTATACTTCTTTTATACTTACTATATATAACTAGAATTTAGTTCTAGTATTACGTATTAGCTATAGATATATTATTATAATAATATAGACTTATAAAGATAAGTAGTAGTACGCTTTTCTTTATTATTAAAAGTAATAAGTCTTATTTTCTATTATCTATAGTAATTAAATAGCTATACCTATTAATAATAAGAAAGCGCTCTAGAAATACTATATAATATAACCTACTATATTAAAATTAAAGTGCCTAAATATTATTTTCTAGAATTAGAGAAGTAGTAGTTTATATTTTCTAAAGGTTTTAGAACTAATATACTCTACCTAGCTACTTACCTTTTTAAGCTCTACCTATTTATTCTCTATATTCTATAAGAATTAATATTAGAAAAACTAGAAAAAATAAGTATTAGTTAGTGTATACTGTAAAAAACCTTTTCTTTATATACTATATCTCTAATATAGATATCTTATAGAAGTAGCTATATAAAAGAAGCTCTCTATCTTTAGTACTATTAGAGCTATTATTACTTATAGCAAGACGCTATAGTACTAAGAGTTAGTAGCTAGAATATTAGAGATAATAAGGTATAGCTTATAGACTATAATATCTTATAGCTATAATAGTAAAAGTAGGTATTACTATTACTCTAAAAGTAAAACCTAGTTAATATAAGTAAATATTATAGAAGCTATAAATTCTTAGAATTACTAAAGCTTTTCTTCTATTATCTTAGAGTTCTTAGATCTTTTTCTCTAATATAATTGCTAGTAGGTATATCTTATAGTAGCCTCTAGAGCTAGTAAAGCTACTCTTAGGTAGCTAACTATTCTACTTTTTATACCTTTTAATTTCTAGAGCTTTTACTATAGTTATATAAGTTTACTAGGTTAATAAGGTAGAAGCTTATTATATACTAACTAGTACTACCTAGTCTTTATTTAGTATAGCACTATTACCTCTATCTTTATTAATAGCTCTATTAAGTATAAGTAGTAAGAGTAAGCGTAATAAAGAGTAATAGAAGCTCTAAGATTATTACTACTAGACTTTATTATTTCTGCGCAGCCTATATAGTGCAGAATTAATAAAAACCTTATATAGTAGCTTAGAGTTTATAGAAGCTAGCTTATTATCTAGAATATTATAGATATTCTAGATTCTATTAGTAGTAACCTTAGAAATAGTAGGCTTATTCTATTACTTCTAGAACTTTCTACTAACTTCTTACGCGCGTAGTTTAGATAGCTTTCTATTCTTCTTTAATTAGAGAGCTATTACTAGTAATAAAATATATTAAAGAGAAAAGTAAAAGGCTATATAAAGAAAAGTAGAGATTATAATAGATATAGAGTATTATATCTATATTTATAATACATTAGTTATAATATAGAGCGCGTAGAGAATTTTAGAGTTATAAGATAAAAAGATGTAGTAAAACTATATAGTTTATAGTAATAGGCCTAGAGAGCACTAATCTATATACAACGTAATATTACTAGACCTAAAGAAAAATTTATTAGTATTTATAAGAATTTTATTATAGAACCTATAATCTAATAACTACACTAGAGCTTATACTTATAGCTTCTTCTATATACGTAATATAGGCTGTTCTTATTAGAGAAAGAATAGAGGTAGTCTACCTAGCTATATATCTACTTATTAAAAACGCTAATTATATACTAAATAATTATTTCTATATTAAATTTCTTACTCTAACCTCTCTATTAAATAAGCGTAATAATATTCTATATCTTATTTATTATATACTACTATACAGCCTCTTATTAAAAGAAGTAGCTACTATATAGCTAAACCTCTTTACTAATATTATATAGATTATAGTAGAAGTTTTAGAGAAAAGTTATATAGCTCTATAAAGTATTAGCGTATAAAAGCTTAGTATTTCTAGTAAATAGTACTAGCTTCTTCTATTATCTATCTATAAGCTTTAGTTAGTTAGATATAGTAAATAGCATAAACAAGTATTCTCTCTTAATTCTAGAGATAGTAAGCTACTCTACTAATAGAGTAGGTATATTAACCTATAGCCTCTTCTAGTTAAAATATAAAATAAAAAGCTTAACGCCTATATATCTTTATAAGTATTATATAGAAACCTTAGTATTTATAAAGACTTATCTCTAGCTTATATAGTTTTGTAGAAGCTTAGCGTAAGTTTAATCTAATCTAATTTATAATTCTACTAGTAGATGTATTATACTTAAATATACAGCACTTTATCTAGGCGTAATAGATAATAAAACGTAACTATATACGTAAGCGTTATTATAAGTTACTAGTAGTATCTACTCTAAAGTCTTTCTTTAGATTTATTAAAAGAATCTTAGTTAATTCTAGCTTTATACTCTGCACCTACGTTATATTAGTATAACTACTTAAGCGCCTTTTTAGTAATAGTCTTCTAACTAGATAATAGTATACTCTTACGCGCCTAGAGTAGTTAGTATATAAAATATTACTACCTTAGTATTATAGAGCTTTAATATACCTTTTAGCGTTTAAGAGACTATATATATAGCTAAATAGAGTTTAAGTTATATAGATTTTCTAACTAAGAGCTATTAATATTTTAGGTATATATAGTATTAGACTAGCTAAGCTTACAAACGTAGTAGTACGTAGTAGTAGCTTATATAGTAGAGGTAGTAGACTATTTAAAAGGTTAGCTCTTCTTATAGAGTATATTATCTACTTTATTAATACTACTATTATACGCTAAAACCTCTATATCTACTAAGAGACTATAGAGTTTCTTTTTATAGCTAAAGTAGATCTAAAGATATAGAACCTATAGAGTATACTTATAAAGCCTACTAATATCTTAATACTTAGATAGATAATACTACTTTATAAAAGTCTTTAGTTTTATAATTTAACTATAAACTTATTAAAACTAAAGAGTCTAAGTAAGAAGAGTATTATATATAAGGTATAGCTCTTATAAGTATATAGCGTATAGGCTTCTTTTATATTCTTCTAGACGCTAGTAAAGAGCGCAGCCTATTAATTACTTATTATTTCTAAGTTTTTACTAGGTTTAGCTCTAATATTCTTAATAACCTAATCTTATTTAGCTATTTTCTTAGTAATCTTAAGGTTAGTGCTATCTAAAATATTACCTCTATTAGCGCTAACGCTGTAAGTAATAGTCTAAATAAGATTATAAAAGTATTAGGCTATAGTTATAATTCTTAGTATCTTAGAGCTTTTAGAAAGTAATACTAGTATAATATATTATAAGTATTAGTAGAGTAGCGTAGGTAGAAGCTATAAACCTAAGAGCTTACTTTCTATTAACTCTAGACTCTAACTTTCTTATTATAGTACTACTATTTCTAGTCTTTTATTTAGTAATTCTTATTATTACTAGCTAATTAATATTAAGCACTAGGTATGCCTAGCTAGGCTAAGCTCTTAGCAGCTTTTAGAGTTAGTACTAACATTCTAATATAAAATATAGCTATAGACTATTAGCTATAGGCTAGATTTTAGCTAGTCTTAGCTACTCTAGTGCTATTAATAGATATTGCGTTTAGAATTCTTATATAAAATAAGATATTCTTTCTATTTTAACTATATATTTACTTACGCTTATAACTATAGCTAGTAGATAATAAGTCTATAGAAAATAGTAACTACTACCTTATATAGTAGTAGCGCTGCTAATAGATATAGCCTAAAATATAGAAAATACTAATATTAGTACTAATATAAAAGAGATATATAGAGCTGTAGTAGAATTTATAGCCTATAGCTATCTTATAAAGTAAGACCTTATAACCTACGCGTTTATATATAGAAGCTCTCTATAAAAACGCTAGAATTATATTATAATACTAATATTTATATAAGGCGCCTAGCTAGATAGAATATATACTACTATATACTAGAAGAGCTTATAACTACTAATTCTCTCTATATATATTTATATTATATAAATTTATTAAGATAATTTTAGTAAGCTAGTAGTAAGAAGTTAATAGATAAATATTCTAGTATTTATAAGAGTATTATATCTAAACTTAATAATAATAGAAGGTTAATGCTACTACTATAAAGAGTAGATCTACCTTAGTAGCTACTTACTTTCTATATAGAACTACACTAGTATATTATACTCTTTATAGCTCTCTACTACTAGTTACACTAGAGAGCTAGAGTAGACCTACTACTAATAGGTTTTACGCTAAATAACTAGTAATATATTAGTAACACTAAGTATATTACTATAGATACTTAGAGCGTAATACTAGAACTCTAAATACTTTTAAGGCACTCTTATAACAGCTCTAAGTGCTGCGCTATTATAGTAAGTAGTTAGCGTATTATAGTAGTGCTTAGTATAGTACTATATCTAAGAAAATAGAAGATTTATAGTAATAATATTAAAACTCTTATATATAACTAGAACTTTAGCTTAGCTTTACTACTATAGATTAATAGAATAAATATTCTAATTAGCTATTAGCTTTAGATTTATAAGAGCTCTACTAAAGAAGATTCTAACTTCTAGGTAATATACTTAAAGCACTAGAGTAAGCAAAATGTATATAACTTCTAGAGAAACTAATATAATTACGCTAATATATAAAAAGACTATAGTTATTATATAGAAGATATATTATTCTTCTAATAGCTTCTAGCTAGAATACTATAAAATAGTTAAGCGTAGTAAAAAGATAGAGACCTAGAAGTAGTTATCTTAGAAGAAGATTATAGAGAAAGCTTATAAAGAATAATAATAGATTAATAAATTAGTAGTAGTAGAAGTATACACTTTACTAGAAGATAGGTTTATAGATATATTCTTATATAGAGAGAATAGAAACAAGAGAGTACTAATAACTAGAGACGTAGATATTACTACAAAATAGCGTAGTATCTATAACTAGCTAGACTTTAGTAATAGTAATAGAGATAATAAGTATCTAGAGAAATAACTCTATTAATTACGTGCACTATTGTTTTTATACTTTAAAGTATTAAAGTAGTATAATAAAATAAAATATATAGATAGCTAGTGCTTTACGCAAGAATAATAATATAAGTTATAGATAAAATACTTATTAAATATAAGCTTATACTATAGAACACGTAGTATAACTAGCTATTATATTCTTTTTCTATTATTATAAGTAGGCGTATAGTTTTTTATAATTAACTTATAATATAAAGTTACTTTAAAAAATTACAGCGTTACTATAATTACTAGAAAATCTTTATAATTTATAAAATATATAGTTAAAAGAGTAGTAAAACTAATAATTAAACTTTTAGAGTAGTAATAGCTATAATACTACTAATATAGTTATTTTACATTTATACGTAGTTACTAAAAATTTTTTACGCCTTTAGCGTAGGTATTTCTAAGCTTTTTAGTATAAGACCTTAGTTACTTATACTTTTTCTACAAAACACGCGTTTCTTTCTATAAGAAACTTTACTCTTTTTTAAAGTTAGTAATTATACTAATTATTCTATACTTTCTGTATATACTAAGAAATTAAGAGCTTTTAAGAGGTAAAGTTTTAACCTAACTAATTAATACTATTAAAATTACTAAGTATAAAATAGCTAAATTACGTATAGATAGTATAGAGCCTTTAGTAGTAATATAAAACTAGCTTATATTAAAAGGCTAGAGATAAAGTTAGCTATATAAGAGTAGAAATTTTATAATATTATATAAAAAAGATTATAATTAATAGAAATTAAGGTATATTACGTTATAGAAGAGTAATCTATTAACTATTTTATATAACTTAGTATTCTAACCTTAAATACGTATACTTTATTATCTAACCTTCTACTATAGTATTATATATATAATAGTAACTAGATCTTCTAGAAAGTGTATAATAGCGCGTAAGTATAATATATATACTAGTCTAAACCTTTATTAACTTCTAGGTCTTATAGGTCTTTATAGAATAACTCTTCTTCTTTACTAGTATCTTCTCTATATTAGTATTATTACTATCTAGCTCTATAAAGCGCTTCTTAGAGGTCTAAGCTAACTTTACTCTTAATATCTTTACTACCTTTCTATTTACTTATAGTATTAAGTAGTTATTAATATTAATAGTAAAAGCTAGAAATAATTAGTAGAAGTTTTGTCTAAAGATTAGAAAAGATAAAAGTACGTACTAAGGTAACTTTCTAAAGTATTACGCGTATTAATCTAGCTCTATAGCATCTTTACCTAGATATTACTAATATTTAGCGCTTATAGAATAGAATCTATTAGCTATATTTCTTATATATTTTAAGGTTTTACTGCTAGAAGGTCTAATATATCTTTTTAACTATAAATTTACTAAAGTATATCTTAAATATAGTAAGAATTATAAGCATATACTTACTAAAGAACTAGGTTAGCTTAATTAGCTTATTATTATAGTAGTAGAGTTTAGCTATCTTCTAAATATTCTATTAGTAAAGCTAGAGAATAACTAGTATTTAGAGTAGTATACTACGTAGAGCTCTTACTTTACATAGATAGCTTTAAGAAAGGTAGTAGTAAAAAGATAGCTATAAGAGTAAACTATATATAGCTTAGTACTATTAGAGGTATTCTTCTTAGAGAGTATAAACTAATATTATTAGTAGAAGTAGTAGAATTTCTAAAATCTCTAGAAGAAATAAGCTATACGTATACTATCTATTTTCTTATAGAATAGGTATTATAGAGTTTTTCTATTATAGTTATAAAATATAATTCTATATAGTAGTATAGTTAGTAAAGTCTAAATATAGATACTAGAAAGACTAAGATCTTAGAATAGAGAGCTAGAGAGATATTAGAAAAAAAGAGAAGTAAAGCTAAGCGTGCTAGAAGAATAAAATAGAAGAAAAGTAATAGTAAAAGAAAGAGAATAGAAAAATAGAGCTCTACTTATATAACTTTATTCTTTATACTATATTTTACTTAGTAGATATTAGTAGTTACTAGAAAAGAATAAGATTTTAAATTAGAGGTCTAGAAATATACATTCTTACTTTTTTCTTTAAGTTATAGCTTAGTCTATTAATTTTTAAATAGAATATAAAGAAGTTTAACTCTAGTGTAGCTTTTTATTTTATACTACTCTCTCTTACGCTAATATAGCTTATTATACTTTTTTACTCTTTTATAAAAAGTTTATAGAATAATCTTAGAAAAGATAGAGAATAGAGATAAAGTATTACTTTTATTACTATAGTTATCTATTAGATTAATAAGGCCTTTAGAAATAGAGTAGTTATCTTTATTATTACTATTAATATACTTAAGTGTCTTTTTATCTTCTTACGTAACTTTAATATTACTAGTCTTAATAGTATCTAGAACGCTCTTACTAGTTTTAAGCGTAGTATTATTATTTTTACTAAGGTTATTTATAGTAGTATTAGTACTATTACTACTTAAGCTAAATACGCTTAAAATCTTAATAGCTAGAGTAGTAGCTAGTTAGATAGTAAGATAGTTTATAATATAGCTATAGATTCTAGTAGAGATTTTACTAGAAGTAAAGCTAAGTTTAGAAAGTAAAGTAGTTAGTATAAAGTAAAAAAGAGACTAAAGAAGAGAAAGTAAAGCTTATAAAGTATAAAGTTTAAAGTAAAAAGTAGGTAAGTAAATAGTAGAATATAGTATATAAACTAAAAATTAGAAGCTAACTCTACGCTGCTTAAGGTAGCTACTAAGAAGATAAAAGAAAAAGCTTATAAATTTAAAGGTTATAGCTAAGAGTAAAGATATTATACTAAACTTTAAGATAGAAAATAAAAATATAATTAGAATTAATAAGCTTTAAAATAAAAGACTAGAAAAAAAGTAAAAAAAAACTTATAGATTATTACTAGTCTATTAACTACTAAATTATAGTAGTATAAGTAAAGAGATAAAGAATTAGAGAGTAGGCTTTAGAGTAGAAAGTTAGTATAGATATAGCTTATTTAGATAAAATCTTATAACTTATAAAGCTAGTATAGTTAATATAAAACTAGTTTTAAGCTATAAAAGTAGAGTAGTAGACGCAAAAAAAATAAAATAAATAGTAGAAAGTCTTGTTATGCGCAAATTTAATTAACTTAGCTAAAGCTATAGTTATAAGTAGTAGTTATTATAATAGTTATAATTATCTAAAAGACTACTTTTTCTAGGTAGATAGCCTAAGCTCTACTAGTGCGTAAATTAAGCTAATAAGTAATAATTAGTAAATATAAGGATTTTGCCGCGCGCGGTAAAACTTTACCCTTTATCTCTAAGCTAGAGTTTCTCTGTACGTACAGGCTTGGTTCTAGCGTCCACCATAGTCACCCGTATAGCCAGCGGTGTAGCATTAATAGTAATTTTGACAGCACAGCTGTCATGTGTACAGACTGTAGTAGCTTCCACTGTGCATTTGTCGTGTGGAGTTATCATGGATGTGCTGGTCTCCGTCGTAGCTGTCGAGCCATGCGCGATTAACAAGACCGCTCACACGAGATGCTCGGCACTTTGACACATGCAAACCCAATCTTGCAGGTATCGGGTTAACAAGGCATCGTGAGAAGCATCGAAATGCCTCAGCTTTTCCGATGGGCAGCGCCGCCCGTCCGAGGCCCTTGATTTGTGCATCGTGAAATCGAGCACTAAGCCGAACGGCGTTCCATCATAGTGCAGGGGTCTGTGTGGATCGCAAACTGCACACGAGCTGGAACCGGAACTGTGGTATCTTTGCACCGCCTCCTGTGGCCGAGCTATGCTGTCGACTATTGATTATCGCGATGCGCAATATTGACGCGCATGTACTGATTGTGGTATGAGGCATTTCGTACTGCTCGTCCATGGCCGCTCTAGTCACCCTCCTCGATCATACCGAGGTCTACAATAGCACAGCTTCTCCGGCGAAAAATAGGCCAAGAGTGGTTATAGCCGAAATGTTCGTAATGTGGCCCAATGAAACAATGACGAAAGGTCGTTGAGCCTTTACCGCTTGCAGCGAGCGTGAATGTGGGGTAAGTGCGATCAGCCCCTCCAGCCAATACCGACGCGCGCATTGCCGTTCACGCAGCTGTTACAGTGGTCACGAGGGCTCCGGTACTGCGAAAAGTCGTCGACCATGACACAACCGTGACCGCAGACCTCATCTTAGCCCTAGTTAGAGAAGAATAGAATTTGCCATTCCATGCGCGTCGTCGGTCTAAGCTTTGGCAGCCATAAAGCTGGGTGTCGTGGTTACACTTGCCGGGCGCTCCTTCCGAAGTCACCCAGCCCTCGTGCCCAGCTCCGCGTTATTTTCGTCCCTCGTGAGCCGACCGGCACTCCCACTACCCAAACACGCGCCATTACCCAATCAGCGACAGTAGCGCTAGCTTGTCCCCGGCCCAGCAGTGCCAGCCTGAGCGCAGACGACGTCGTCAGAATGGCTTCGAGTGGTATTAAAGCTGCCTCGGACCCCGTTGTTAGAACTGCATCCCCAGCTCCTTTGGCCCAAGACTTTGCCCGTCAACAGGTGTCAAAACAACAGCGTTCTAATTTCCATTCCTCTTCCATCTCTCCACTCATATCCTACACCATGGTTTCTCAAAGCGTCAACAAGACCAATCTCCACCCTTCCGGCGTTGCGTGAGTGCCATCCTTTCTCAGGCCTGAGGTCAATTGAGTTGGACAAGACTAACAACTATCTCAAGGCCGAACAAGGAACACACGGAGATTGAAGAGTCCCTCCACGACAAGGCACACATCGACTACGACCGTGTAGCCATTGTAAGCTTACCTGGACGTACAAACCTCAACTCCAATACTAACCATGCCAGATCGCCAACCCTTCAGTCGCTGCCCTCTACGAAGATGCGCTCGTATACGAGACCGGCTCAGCCATCACAGCCTCAGGCGCTCTCTCAGCATACTCAGGAGCCAAGACCGGCCGCTCACCCTCGGACAAGCGCATCGTCGAGGAGGACTCTTCAAAAGACGACGTCTGGTGGGGTCCAGTGAACAAGCCGATGAAGGCCGACGTAAGTCTTCTCCGCATTTCCTACGCATTAAACTTTTGTCTACGTCAAACCGCGGAATTGGCCTGTGAAATTTTGGCGGCAGACGTCATGTACGCTAGGCGGATACCCGATGGAGTTCGCATCCCTGCACGTGGCGCGGTTCTGGGGCTCGGCTGCCCCGCATCGCGCCTGCATGACGGATCAACTTCCATCGATCCATCTGGAAGACTATCACGTGCGCATCTTGAGCTCCTGCTGACATCCCATCCAGGTCTGGCGTATCAACCGTGAGCGTGCCATCGATTACCTCAACACCAGGAACCGCATTTACGTCGTCGATGGCTTCGCCGGCTGGGACAAGCGCTACAGGATTCGCGTTCGTGTCGTCTGCGCTCGTGCTTACCATGCTCTCTTCATGCGCAACATGTTGATCCGCCCTTCAAGGGAAGAGCTGGAACACTTCGAGCCTGATTACACTATCTACAATGCTGGTGCTTTCCCTGCCAACAGGTACACCAGCGGTATGACCTCGTCAACATCCGTCGCCCTCAACTTCGCCGACAAGGAGATGGTCATCCTCGGTACTGAGTACGCTGGTGCGTAACTTTTACTACTTCTACTGCTTCTTCAAGAACGACGCTGACTTGCCCATAGGAGAAATGAAAAAAGGAATCTTCACTGTTCTCTACTACGAGATGCCTGTCAAGCACAACGTCCTGACTCTTCACTCTTCCGCAAACGAGGGTATCAAGAACGGCGATGTCACCGTCTTCTTCGGTCTTTCCGGAACTGGCAAGACCACCTTGTCTGCCGACCCCAAACGTGCCTTGATCGGTGACGACGAGCACTGCTGGAGCGACACTGGTGTCTTCAACATTGAGGGTGGTTGCTACGCCAAGTGCATCGGTCTCTCTGCCGAGAAGGAGCCAGATATCTACGGCGCCATCCGCTTCGGATCGATCCTCGAGAACGTTGTCTTCGACCCAGTAACCCGTGTTGTTGACTACGACGACGACACCCTGACCGAGAACACCCGCTGCGCCTACCCCATCGAGTACATTGAGAACACTAAGATCCCCTGCATCTCAGAAGGCCACCCCAAGAACATCGTTCTCCTCACTTGCGACGCCCGCGGTGTCCTTCCTCCCATCTCCAAGCTCAGTCCCGAGCAAACCATGTACCACTTCATCTCCGGTTACACTTCCAAGATGGCCGGTACCGAGCAGGGTATCACCGAGCCCCAGGCTACCTTCTCTTCTTGCTTCGCCCAGCCTTTCCTTGCTCTCCACCCCATGCGCTACGCCAAGATGCTCGCGGAGAAGATCCAACAACACGGCGCCAATGCCTGGCTCCTCAACACCGGCTGGGTCGGTGCCGGTGCTACTACAGGCGGCAAGGTAAGACAATCCCTCAACAAGGGTCATTCGCAACACATGCTAACTATCACTTCAGCGCTGCCCCCTCAAGTACACCCGCGCCATCCTCGACGCCATCCACTCGGGTGAGCTCGCCAACGTCGAATACGAGACCTACGAGACCTTCGGCCTCTCCGTCCCCAAGACCTGCCCCAACGTCCCTGACGAGCTCCTCAACCCCGCCAAGTCGTGGAACGGCACCGCAGACTTCAAGGGCGAAGTCGAGAAGCTCGGCAAGCTCTTCATGGAGAACTTCAAGAAGTACGAAGATCAAGCCACCAAGGAGGTCATCGAGAGTGGTCCACACGTATGCTGCTGCCCCAAGCACTAGACGGTTGTTTTTCGGTTCCGACATACCTTTCTTACTCTTTTGACAGACTGACTAGCGGATTTTCTCCTTACGATGTTTCTTTCTCCTTACGTTACAGTCGAGCGGGTACCCTCCATCGACGTCAGCGGCTGTGCTTTCCTCTTTCTTTTTTTGATTGGATGGTTGTGGGCATAATGTGTGCCTGAAGATGGGATTCGATATGATATCATGGTTTTCTCTTAATCGTTCGATGCGTCTTATGAGCGCTTTGTTGCGTGTACATACACATTTTGGCGTTGGGTCCAGCTGAGCATTTCATGGCAGAAGACGAGAACGTAGCATAGCTGCTGTTGGAAGAGGAGAGAGAGAGAGAGAGACAAAATTATCATCATGTTCATCGAAGCGGTGTTCATTATGGTATAGGTGTGATTGAGACTGTACCACTCTCGGAAGATACTTGGACCGCTTTCGGAAGGTATCTGTCGAGAGTGGTACATCCTTATTCCACATCTATACCATAATGCACAGAGCTTTTGATGAAAGAATGAATCTTTTCAATCAAACACATCCTCCGATACTCCTTGACTCGAAAGCGTGAAGGTATCAAACTGTTGACTTCGTGCTCTTGCCACTACTATTCCTTACTGCCATCTTAATACAAGCTATTCCAACTCCCTTCCAACCATCCTCATCTATCTCCCATCTCCCACATCCCCAAATTCACCACCAACTCTCTCACAAAACCGCCTCATCCATATTCCTAATCCACCCCCACATCCACATGACCGTATCCAAATGCGCCTGCACCCCCACCCTCTCATCCACCGTATGAATATTGCCCAGACCAACCTGCTCCCTATCCCAACCCGGTCCATACCTAAAGATATTCTCGCTCAAATCCCAGTAGTAGCGCGTATCCGTGTTTCCAGTCATGATACCAGGACTCACTAGCAGATCTTTGCCGTAGAGCGCACGGGTTGTGCCGGAGAGGATCTGGTAGGGCGTTGCGGTTTTGTTTGAGTGTGAGGTTGATTCCAGGGATGTGGGTGTTACGGGCGCGGGTTCTAGCATGGTGGGGCCGTGGGAGAGGGTTATACTCGAGGGGGTCTCGGTGCCGTTGAAGGCGTGGAGGGTGAGGTTGTGCTTTTGGGCGACTTGGGCCGCGAGGGACGCGATGTGTGCTTTCACGGCTGAGGAGCTGGAACCGACGTTTATACGGTGGTTTACTGTGATTTGGGTTCGTTCGGGCAGGGCGTTTGTCTTTACGCCGCCGTGGATTATGTCGACGGCTACGGAGGTTGTGAAGAGGTATTTTATACCGGGGCCTGCTTTTGCGGCTTCAAGGGCGAGGGCGTCTTTTGAGGACTTCTTCGAGCACGTTGAACTGCGTTTGGAGCGCTTGTCGAGAAGTTTGCCGAGGTGGTGCGGGAAGTCTGGGGCGTGCGAGGCGCCGCATTGGAGGAGGCCCAGGTACGGGTTCTCGTCTGCGAGGTGGGGCTCGTAGGCGTTTGATTCGATTAGGGTGATGAGCTCGCTGGCTACGCCGATGCCGTTGTGTGCGGGAGGGATACTGCTGTGGCCGCCAGGCATGCGCACGACGATGTCGACGTCGATGTAGCCTTTTTCGGCGACACCGGGGATGGCGAAGTTTGCACCCCAACTTTCGACGTTTACGGCGCCTTCGTCGATGATGGCGGCGATGGAGTTGTGGCCGAGCTTCTTCAATAGGTACTCTGAGAGATGGCCTGCGCCTTCACGACCAGAGATCTCCTCATCGAACCCAAACGATAGAATCAAAGTTCGCTGAGGAGTAAACCCAGCAGAAATCAACGCCTCAACGCTGTTCAAAATAGCCAGCAACTGGTTCTTGCAATCACTTGCACCTCTGCCCCAAACAAACTTCCCATCGTAATGACCAGAGAACGGAGGATACGTCCATTGCTTAACCGTAGAGTCCGGAACAGGCACAACGTCCTGGTGCGCCATGACCAGATTAGGCTTCAAGCTCGCATCCGTGCCAGCCCACGTATACAGCAAGCCATGCGTATTAACCTTGTCCAACTGCAATGCCGCATGCGTCAACGGGAAAGTCTTTTCAAGGTAGTCGGCAAAAGAGTACATAATGTCCCAGCGCGGGTCGGATCCAATATCGCCCATGTCGTCGTAGCTTTGCGTGGGGATCTTGACGGCACCTGATAAGCGGTCGATGGCAACGTCTCGGAAGGCATCGGACGTCAGGTAACTTTCCATCTCATCCAACTCTTTTGTCTTCCTCGTTGGGAACAGGGGTTCAACCTGAGGACATTGCGCTTTCGAGTTGGCATCGCCTGAACGGGATGGAAGCTGCCATGGCGACGATACAGGAACGGTGATATGACGTAAGAAAGCCAAACCCGCCAAGCAAAACAACGCGCTTCCAACGAATTGCCGGTAGTAAGAGCGACTATACTGCTTCGATGGAACTGGAACAGGCGTCTGCGTTCCCCAATTCTTGCCCGCCATAGTGTGATGCTTGTTGATGGTTAGAGTCTTGGTGTGTCTTGGTTATCGGATGTTGCGCGGGGATAAGTGGTGGTACGTTTGCGACTAGTCTCGATCAGGAAGGTATGTACATGGCTTTGTCAGTATTTATCGGATCGACGAGATAATCGTATCTCGTGTCCCTATTTGTTTGTTGTATATGTCGGAAAAATATCCGGCTTGCGTTCACTTATTGGACGGCGGGGAGGTTGTTGTGCGTGGGTGGTATTATGTAGCTAAAGCTCAATTCTGAAGAAGACGTCATTTTCTGGTCATGGCCTAATTTGGCATTCCTGCTTCACAGCTAATCACCGGCTAGTCGTTTGATCGGAGACACCTCATATCCAAATCTGTCACCATACACTGCTACAATGAACCCTCTGGCCACTTGTACTCCGGCCACGGGAAATCTGGATCGTACTTCTGCTGAAGCACAACACTTCCTGCTGGAAACGTCTTCTGTGAGCCATCAGGCATATCCACCGGCTGCGCCTCATCAATAAAGGTCCACGCTGCGAGTAGACCAGCAGCCCGCGCAACCTCGTCCTTGAGCTTCCCGAGTTTATCTGGCTGGGGAGAGAAGTTCTCAAGCAGAGCTTTCTCCCTAGTCTCCTCGAATTCTCCCGGTTCAGCCGTCACTTCCACGTCTTGATCACGCTGTTGCTCTCTCATATCCATTCCACCGCAATCCGACACCAAGGGCTGGAAGAAATCATTCTTCAACGGTCGCTCCACTTCAGCATTGTCCAGATCCTCGTCGATGTCGATATTGGCAATCTCGTAGTTTATGTACGTCAGAGCCAGGCATTCCGTCTTCACAAGGAGCTTCACGACCACTTGCGTACTTTCTGCTTGCCCCTCTTCCACCATTTCGTCGTCGGCAAAGGCATCCACGTACCAGACTGCACTCCTCTTCACTGCATCTTCGTCAATGACGACGAATGGGGATTTTCGGCCTGCTTCGTTCTCTTTGGCGCGCATATATTGATGGGATTTGCCGATGTAATCAGCGGGAGGTTTTGTGATCTTGAGCTCAAGCAATGGCTGGAATCGAGAGCAGGCGCCGAGTTCAAATTCTGTCTTGACTTTCGCGAGATTGTTGTCGTTCAACGGAGCCACAATATATGCTGTGAGGCATGTGACATCGAAGGGAGGCGAAATGAATACCATGATGATGGTGAGTTTGGTAGTAGCAGAAGGGGCTGAATGTGAGCATTTCGAAGGATTGGTACTTCCTGACTGATTATATGTGATGCATACTGCATGGTGGTCCTCGCGTTGCCAAAGACATTGTGCTCGGCCATGCAGGAGACCAACGATTGGCTACAGTTACGCTCGCGCAGGCAGCAATGTTGTTGAGGGCCCTGCCTTTAGCGGCTCGAGTTAGCTCAAGATCGGCACTGCCGATCTGGAAACGTTAGGTTCTTCAGCAATACACTTCAAGGCTAACACGATCGTGCCGTACACCGAAGTAGAACTCCAACAACTGGCACGGCGCAAGGCTAGGCTCCAATTCGAATCAGAGGTGCCTACTCCTCTTGACTTGGGGTGTTTGTAGGTAGATCACAATGCTTATCATGACTCCAGAACTTGTGTCGCATTTAGCCTCGACGGGATCTTCATTGTACCCGATGCTGACCTGTCGTGGCAGTGGATGCGTCGTCGCATACAAATGTCCTCTCGGATTGGAACGAGCATACATGATATGGAGAGAGTACAGATGGTGAGAAGTACGAGATGCCCATCAGCGCCTACCTCGCACAGCCTGTACGCATGTCAATACAATATCTAAGTCCTGAACACTATCAGCGCATTCTCATCCGGCGAAGGACCTATATCCGGCCAAATTTCCGTCTGGCACCCAGCTGCCCTCCGAGCCATATCCCTCTCCAGGAAATTCGACAACTCCAGACTATCCCAAAGGATCTCTCTCCTCCTCCGCGACCGCAGCATACTAATAATCCTCCGCCGCACTACCACATCAGTGCAGAAAACATATAGCTGGAATAACGCAGTGGTGAGATCCGTTTTGAGTCCGTAGAGTGGTTGTTTCGACTTACTCCACAAGCGATCGAGGTCGTCGAGGAGGAGACTGCATTCTACAGCGTCGAGATTTCCAGTGGGCTGGTTGTCGCAATCGAATGCAGGGCTTTCCTCTGCTAGTAGCAACTCCCAGAGTTTGTACTGGATTTTCAGATTGACAATTCTTTCTAGGTTCCTTGTGTATTCGGCTGTGCCTACTAGGTACTTCACCATGGCCTGGAATTGTATATCCCATACTCGCAATCGTTGTCGTAATATTGCCCATTGCTTTTCGCACTCGGAGTTGTTATGGTCCCGATCCTGCTCCAAGTCCCATGAGATGTGCGTGACGACATCATCAAACGTGTTCAACACATCTTCCGCCTCGACGAGATCCCGAAGCTTTCCAGCAGGTTTGTTGTACTTCTTTTTCGGGGCCATGAATGGCGTCATGTTTGCGAATATACGGTTTGGGGAGAAGAGGCCGACTTGGCTGCCAATGGCGTGGAATATAGCTGCCAGTTCCTCAATATCATGGTTAGGTAGGTATGTGCTGGGTTTGTGGTTCGCAATGAGTTCTGTTCCAGACTTGATGTGCCGAATCGCTTCGCTGAAGTTGCCGCGTAGGCTCTCGAGAATGGCAAACAAGACGCAACATGTCAGGATAGTGACTAGATCGGTTTGGGCATCGTTCGCGGTGCCTCTTCCGTGTATCAGACCAGATATGGCATCATTGTAGTGCGACAGGGTAAAAGCTTCAAGACTTGATGGCTTGTCGTGGTCGCATGTTGTGAATTGCCAATGGACGGCGCCAAGAGCCATGACTGCATGTCGTACACACGAGACGTTTTGGCTAGGGCCCTGGAAGGCCTTTTGCCAGAAGTTCTTGTTCAAAGATTCAGATATCTCCATGTCGTGAATCGTGTTGGTGAAGAAGTGAGTGTAGTAGTAGGTTTCCAGGGGATGGCCTGGTACCAACAGCGTTCTGGGAAGATCGAAGATCGAAGATCCCCTTGAAGAGCAAACGGTTCGGATAGGCTTTGGTGCCAGCACTGGCGCGTTCGGGGTCTGCCATTTCTTTAGAGGCGCAGATGCGTAGCCATCGCAGACGAAGCCGGCTAAAGTGCATCTTTGACATGTTGGTTCAGTCTCGTCGCATTTCTTTCGTCTTTGCTTGCTGGGCGAATTAGGTAAACCAGGTGTTACGGGGTGCGACAAACCACACTGCTGACCTACCAGGTGATACAGCCTGTACGCGTCTTGTGGGAGAAAGCTCTAACCCTCCGTGCGCCGGATGGTGGCTTTGTGTTTTGCATCGCGTATATGCAGGGGGAAGTGTGCGTACATCCTACTTTAATGGCCAAAGATTGGCAGGACCGGGCTCCAGTCTGAGTCACACGCGTATGTTCTGCACTGTTGATACGGGAACCTTCGATGGGGGAGATTTGCCAGCCCGTACGCGGTGAGCCGGGAACTTTGGTCGCTGCGCGTCGGGCAGCTTCGTTCAGGATATGATTGGCCTCCTATACGCGCAGGCCCACCGACTGCTATAACGGGACTAGCGCTTAGCTCGCCACGCCCACCAAAGTCCGCATGAAGCCGAGCTACCTTTCTTTGGCTGTAGAGCCTTGAAAGTATCTAAACGGTGTACAATTCGGCTGAGTCTGAATTATGTGATCAGGTACATCCGCAGGGCGAAGCAAGAGCTTAGGCGTTAGGCTCCAGGGCGCAGAGCTGGCTGAGCTTCCGAAAGAGAACGCGAGGCATTCAGCCTTGCATAGGTGACCCTTATCGTCTGGGCTTTTGCTCGTTCGATTTAACCTCCTCTCACGATACCACATTGGCCAAGAATACAACTATCGCCCTATCTTCAGCTCGAAACATGACCGATACCCAACGATTGAAACCCACGATGGCTGTCGCTCCAAGCCAGGAGAGTTCACCCTCAAAGTTAGATGCATTCCTATCAGTCCACCCCGAGATCCACATTGGTCGCGCCGCTCTTGAAAGCCTCCAATCTGCCCACGATGGCAGCGACTCATTCTCCATCATCAACAAGCCGTTCGTAAACATGGTGCTGTATCAAGAGTTCGATGCGGATACGAGAGAGCGCATATACGTCGTCGCATTGATTGACGACCAGAAAGCTCTTGACCATTATGAACAAGACTGCGGTGGCACTTCGAACGAAAATGGATGCGACTGTGCAGAGAACCAAGGGCCCGAACACATGATTTACGAGCGTGTCGTCGAATACAAGAGCGCGGATTGCGAGAACCACAAGGATGAGACGGAGCCGGACCCTGATTGCTCTGAGTGCTGGCCAGTTTTGTGCGGGAGTAAATGCGCTCCTTGAAGTACCTGAGTGACGAGCAGCAGTCACAAGTTGGAGATCCTGTACTGTTTGGTTTCGTAGAACTTGAGTTGTTTTAAAGAAAATTCATGGTAACTGTCGAAAGCGTTTTGTCTCTACCTCCTGTCAAATTAATCGAATGATGGCTGTTGGTAGATGACCGGGCATAAAGGTGTAATCCAGTAATCGATGCCACTTGATACTTCTCTGGAGGCTGTTGTGGATTTATTTGTAGGCTGGCACAGCAAATGTACATCCTGACAAGCTCACCTTTCCAAGCAATGACGTGAATGGGGGTTTTGTCAGTGCATGCACTTGGGAAACTAAGCTACGAGAGATGTATTGACATGCTATAATCGATATTCTTATAATCCAATGGGTAGACGTAGTAGAACAATGAATGGTACAAACAGGACAAATACCACAGCGGTAGGTGCATTGAGAGCGCTGGCGCCGCTCACTTGTATCACTGACACTGCTTTCAGCGTGAGCTTCGAGGCTTGCTAACGAGTGGCCTTTTAAGAACAACTATTACCTGGTATGTTGCTGCTAGCTGGGATGCCGTCAATAGTGGATTTCACAAAGTCGTATCCGATATCCGTTCGAATCCCCTCAGGGTTTTTAATCTCGGCGTCCTTATCTTGATAGATTGTTAGCAAAGCTGCGGGCTTAGCCCGGAAGTACAACTTACACCACAACTCATAGGCCTCCGGATGGGGCCCAACAAGACCAACAAAGCCTTTACCGTATGGCGTGACTGAGGCAGCGACGTTCTGATTGGCAGAGTATCTAGCAACAATTCCACGGTCAGAGTCGTTGAAGCCTAGCATCGTTGCGCCTTCTTGGAAGTACGCCCATCTGGACTTCTCCAATGTCGGGCTGCCAGTGCTAGCATTGAACTTCCAATCGACTTGAATCGTGGTATCTCGGTCGTCGTCAACCTGTGCTTTGTCTTGCAGTATTTCGGATCCGACGTCGATGCCGCTGGGCATAAGATCGAGTGCCGACTTTCCAGCAAGATAGGCCCCCAGGCAGAAGCCCATATACCGACCGCCGCCGTTGACAAATTCTCTGATCGTCTTCGCATGCGTTTTGAGCTCATCCCAAGCTTCGTCGAGATCTGTGAAATCATTCTTAGTCTTTTGTGCTTACTTCAAAGTCAAGACGTGCTACGTTCTCATCATTGGGCTAGTAAATACTGACCTGGTCCACCAGGATATGCGTAGAGATCGGCTTTAGAGAGAAGTGAGGGGCTGAGGTCCACTTCTTCGTCCGGTCCAGCATACGTAACGTTGAAGTGGTAAGGGGAATTCATGAGGAGTCTGCCGACACTCTCGGAGCAATTGTCGCAAGCGCTGGATCCACGGTAGACGATGGCTGTCTTCATGGCTACGACAGCGGGTAATGCCAGGAGCAGTACTAGACCATCTGCGATTCTCATCTTGATTCGAGTAGTCGAGGAGTGCTATGTTGCGCTTGAAAGAAGTGTGTAGGTTGATGGAATACAATAATGTAGGTGTGTAACATGTCGAGTTTTATACACACGGCTTTATCTATGTATGTACAAGAGAAGATGGTACCTTGATGTTCCTCGGGCGGGCCTCCCGCCCTATGCGCGACACTCATGAGGCCCACCATACCTAGGTATGAAAAGCCTCCACTACAGTCATCGCGCGAGCGCGTATACGATTGCTGGGCGAGAGGATCAATACTTAGATTTCGCTAGCAAATAATCAAGCCGACACTGAACTTCGCTGTCGGCTTAGCATCAGGCTGTGTCACGCGTCGAACGCAGATCATTTGTAGTGAGATCAATTGAATGGTGGAAGCGTATAGCTGGCTAATCAGCGACTTGCTGATATCATAAAGTGATGTAAAGGTACCTAGGTAGCACCGGGCAAGTTCTCTCAAGATGTTGGCGTCGGCCCCTGACTGCGCGTAAAGCCGGCCAATCAACGACTTCGGCCCCACCTGAGGCGAGAAAAACCTTGGAAGCGTGACATCTCCATCTCACACCTATTCGAGTCCAGCAACTCTCTCGCATCAGAACTTACGTGATGGCCCCTCATCGTGACGCTCTGGATCTCAGAGCTACTCAATTGTCTGTTGGCGTAGCATAGCAAGCTGCTTCTGGTAATCCTCCTTTGCTTGCTTTGCCTCGTCGATTCCCCAGCGCCCATCCCTCTCTAGTGTGTATATCTTCTCTATCTTTTTAATCTGCCGCAGGTGGGCTTCTGCCTCGGGCCCAAGAATCCCCAACAAAGTACCAGCCGGAAGGTCTTCTTTCTTACGGATGATCTCACGCCACTCGTCGGTTTGGCCATATTTTGGCGCGTGTTTATTGAAGTCGGACGCAAGTGCGCCACTGTCGCTTGCGTCGAATCTTTCTCCAAAACGAACCCCGTCGCGCATGTCAACATTCAGGCAACTATTGATGTAGCGTTTGACTTTTAGTGGCATGTCTCGAAATCTAGACTGGTACTCTAGTACCTTGATCATGTCGACAAGAATGGTGCCTTTTGGTAGCTTGAATCCGATGTCGGCTAGACCCTGCTGTGTCAAAGTCGGCCGATGGGAACAGACGCAGATTGTCGGATGCGTTGATGACAAGTCACGGAACATCTTTTCGAGGCCCGCGACAGCATCATTGATCGATACAAAGCTGGAATGGGTGTCGTTTGGACTCGCCTGCCATTTGTCCTCCCGCATGCGAACAACATTCTGCGGCCATTTCGACCGCATCCAGAATCGGTACTCGTGCGTTTTGTTCTGTTTGTCATCGCTTTGATCCCCAGTGGTTGATACTGCCGGGGATGATGGGGTTGTGATTTCCACAGACAAGACTGGCATCGCTTCTTCTTGCTTCCAGTAGCCTCTCATCTCGTTACAGGACATCCAACCCTTCCAGGAATAGGCCAGAGCAGACGGGGCCCACTCCATCGTCACCAGAGCGACATGCGGTTTGTCCCAGCAGCGAGCCAAACTTTCATTCTCTGTTGCGCATTCCCGCATTCTCTTCATCTCGCTTTCAGCGACGAGGCCAGTCGGTGGTATCATGGCGACCACTGGACGAATTGGACTATGCTGATTGGATGTAAGTAGCTGCTAATAAAAAACGCTAGCAGCACTACAACAAATTACACAGTAGATGAGCTGGAAACTAAAGAGGGTGAGAAGCTCGTATGTCTAAGCGCGGTAGAGAGAGGAATGAAGTGAATAAGAAACTGATTCCATCAAAAGCCACTATCGAAGAGTTGTTCTGTGACTAGCGCTTACGCTCTGAGAACAGACTCTCCATGTAATGATGTGCTGGCGATAAACACTACCCACCGACCCCAAGGCAGCAGCACAGCCTCGTAACACATGATCCCAAACTCATGGTGGCTGAGTCGATGCCAAGGAGATTGTACCAACCTGATCGACCCTGGCCAACAAGAACTTGGACACTGCATCCAACACTAGGGTGACTGAAAGCCCTACTTGCCTACCTAGGTAGGCATGGTGCGATGATGTGGTGGGGGGAAGCGCGCAGTCATGTGCGAGGCGGGGGCGGCGCACGTCAGGTCATCGGGCGTACCACCCCGGACGAAAGAAGCCACATATCAACACCTTTGCGTTGAGCGTCATCTTTTTCAGTTCAACTTTATTGTTAGATCGACAAGACACTCGCATTATCCTTGTGATCCTCCTGTTGTATACATCAGAAAAATATTAGATTCATAGTCCCTTATCAGGTAGCGAAGAGGCTACCTGCACAAGTTATGTTCCTCCGTGAACGCCCATTTTGGGGTTGCAGACCGTACTATCTAAATACCCTGTGAATACATGTATCAAGCCCCAGCCGGACAATTACCAATAGCTCCAGCTGTGTTGCATGTCGCGACGTCCCGTCAAAGTAGCCGTCTGGCTCCGCTTCCCTTGTCGCAATCCGTCTTCGACCGTACCGTGTACCTACCTGGGTAGGTGAAAGTCTACTGAACAGACGGTCCTTGCATGTTGCTCAAGTTCTCCGGGATGGGCTGTTCGCGCATCTGGATCCAAAACTCTGGCCATTCGTCCCTGAGATGGCCTGTCGGTCACAAAGAGCTCACGGTCAGTCTTTATTGGACAAGTGGGTCGAGTAATGCGTAATTCATGCGGAACCAACATTGTTTTCCAGTCCAGTTTTATACTTACCGATGAGATTGACGAAGCCCGAACGAGGAGTGAGCTTGTAACCGCCTTCGAAGGGCTCGAAGTGGTCCGCGGCGCTACCAGGGTGGACTTGGTCGAACATGGTCCTGATGTCGGTCAAGGTAACCTGGTTACCGGACTTGAGGAAAGTGAGGATTCCGGGGAGGTGGCCGGCCTTGGTGGGGATCAGATCTGAAGCGACGTTTGGCATTGTTGTTGGGATTTGTATGCTTGGATTTGTTGTAAAGGGTGGGAAGAGGATTGATGATGTTGAACTGTATAACCTATTCTCGCAATTGTGGTGTTTATAGAAGAGGGATATATGGTTCTTGATGGCTTGCTTATATACTGGGAGGGAGTGAGATATCGCAAGAGCGAATGATTAGGATTTCGAGGTGAGTGAGAGAGTGGCTGCACGTGGCTAAGTCTTGTGGAAGAAAAATTCTGAATAGCGCGGCTATACGCAGGGAAACAATAGTTAGGTACATCTTGATAATAGTAGAACAATAGAGCGTGATCGAAAAGGTGTGTACTTTGTCTAAGTTCCTAAGTTGCGTGTTATTGTGTAGGTTCTCAGGCAACTATCTGAGCGTAGACTCATGAATAGACACATTCAGAAGACTAAGGATTCGAGAGAAACATCCTATTACAATGAGAGCGCCTAAATGAGGTATGTCCAGGGGAGATGTGAAGGAACATGAGATAATGATTAAACATATCTACGAGAAACGCGACCTATATAGTCCGCTGTCAAAATTGATTGAGTGGAATACCGAGGTGAGCAAGGATCACTTATTGTGCGCGGAATCCTTGTTTGTGCAAGTCATGTTTGGTATTGAACGAGAGTAGACTCCACCACTTCAGTATAGCCCAATTACCAGTCCATCATGAGAAAGGAAAGAGATTATTCCATCACCAACTTCAATTTCCCTGCACCCAGTAATATTATAGACCCCACCAAGCCGTCTCCTCTCACAACACCATCCTGCGAGCCTTCGACCGCACGATTCGTCTAGACAGGATTTGGGTTTTCAGGCGTCGCATCTACAACGTATCGATTACTCAAGACAGTTGGAATCGGGTTCTCGTGGAGCCCGGTCCAGAAATCGGGCCAATTGTCTCTGTAATTGCCTACAGAATCGATGATAGTCAGCTTTTGTTGGCCGCGCTTTGTTGCACATGCATCGTGAGTGCAGAACTGAAGTTATTCATCAGCTCATGGTCATACGCACCGACCATAGTGCGAAAGCCCGACCGGGGACTGAGTATGTAACTGCCGTTTGGTTGCTGTGTGAGATGCGCCAAGTGGTCGTTCTGTTTAGCTGGTGTAGCAGTACGGTTGATAGCGATGATGATGTCGGCTAAGGTGATTGTGGTATTGATGTTGGTCTGGAGGACGCCGAGTATGTCGACGACTTGGACGGATGTGAGGACGACCATTTCGGGTGTGATCGAGACGTTGGAATTGAGTAAGATCAGGGAGAATGATTTTTGGTAGTAAGCCGCTCGTTTCTCGTCTTCGAATGTGTTGTAGAGTGAAGTAGCATACACCCATATTGAGAGCAGCTTTTATACTGCGCCTGAGTCAGGTATCTCCAGGATCGAGTGACTATATTTACAAATTGTGAGATAGAGTGACTGTTACTACATCATGTAGGCTGATCCTTGGTAACGTGGCTATGCCCAAAGCGAGAGGTACCAGCCATGACGCTGACTGGAAATAAATGGGTTTTTTAAGTGTAAGGATACCATAGTAGACATGGCAAACTAAGCGTGCCGTTTTTATACTACCGATCAGTCGCGTGGTGTGGTATACGTGCACTTACAAGGACCCGAGCTCAGTGTTGGCGGAGAGTTGGAGGACGCGCTCGAACCACCTCCATCCTACGATTGCGGGCCACTGCAACCACTACATGGCTGTGACAGAAGCGCGTCAAGATCCAGACTTCTATTACACTGGTCATCTCCAATCTTGTACTCTTGACCCCTCCAGTCCTGCTCTACCCCACACTCTCGAGCCGCCTCGCTCCTACCATTGCGGGTCACCCCAACCGCTATCCGGCCGTGACGGTTGCGCGTCTAGCGTACGACTTCCATGGCACTCGTCATCTCCAATCTTGTACTCTTGACTCCTGCAGTCGCCGTCTTCGATCTTGTACTCTTGACTCCCGCAGTTGTCATCTTCGATCTCGCACTCCTGACTCCCCCAGTCATCTCCTTCTCCACACTCCTCAGTTGCCCCTTCTCCAGCCCTGCATAGAGCAACAGCATCAGCCTCCTCCAACATCTCACCCAACCACTCGAATAACATCCACCCAGCTCTACGCACGACGCCGAAACGAAAGCAATACCGTGAGACTGCGTTGCCGCCCAAGCTGTCAAAGACACGCGAGAACGTCGACTGTGTCGGCTCCATGCACTCCACATCATCTTCTCCCTCATACACACCTTCTTTCTCGTCCTCCTGCTCCACACCCTCCACAACTGGCCTCTCCTTCTCCTCTCGCGCCTCTCTCTCGAGTCTCTCCTTCTCTAGACTTTCCAACGAAACCCAAATCGACGGATTATCCAGCTGAGCCTGAAGGACACAAACACTGCCTTCCACCAGCCCCAACAGTTTCCCATACCCTTCCGCCTTCCCCTTCACCGCCCACTCCAACTGAATCCCCCTACCCATCGGCGTCGGAAAGCTATGCGCAAAAAAGTTCCTGTCATGTCTGATATCACTCGCCGCGCTGAGCGGATCCGGTAAACCAAACGCATGACAACCCCAATCACTATTCACAGCGCGCAGGTTCTCGTTGATGGCGATGTGGTGCATAGCAAACTCATTTTGGACTCTTTCCAACTCAGTGAAGGAAGACGACTTACAGGTTGCAGTCTTCTGGGCTTCGGGCTCGAAGCTGGAGTCTCTTCGCGGACAATTCGGGGTGGGTGCATTGGGGGCTACTACTTCGGTGACGGGGTCTTCCCAGGAGACGTTTGAAGGGGTCGTCTCTATGGCGTTTACACCCGCCAACGACGTCCCTGGGTACGTTTCCAAGATAGCTAAGTTAGCGACGAGGTGTTTGCGAAGGGTGTAGAAGTATTCTAGGGAGAAGAGGACGGATTTGCACGAGACATAGGTGGGGTGAGTTTCTTGGGTTAGTGTGCCGCTGGGGGCGAGGGTGTAGTAATGGATTGTTGCGCGGTAATTTGGGTAGTTTGGGTCGAGGTCTTGGATCTCGTTTGGCGACTGGGCGGGGAGAGGGGTGAGGTTAGCGAGGCCTTCTGGTGTTATGGTGGGAGGGCTGTTGATATCTGGTGTTGGGGACGGGGATGGGCAGGCAACATCATACTTAACCCCAGGCGCAACATCTGATGCTGAGCTGTTAGCGAGATCCAGCGCAGCAGATGGCCCTAGACTTGTACAAACCTCACTCGACATGGTTGTTAACCCAGATTCTGGTCTGGGACTGAGTGAACTCGATTTATCATATATACTCAAGGTAAGCATCTACATCTCTTGCGCGCACTGTGAGTAGAACGACATTGTTGGCTTATATCGTCCTTCTTGTAATCATCCAGACACTATGGAGTAAGAAGAGCTGAACTCCAGAGACAACAGTCCGATGTCCAATGGTAGCATCGTCGTTCTCTCACTGACGTCCTTCTCAGTGTCGTGCTGATGCCCAAGCTCAGACCAGACCAAGCTCCAACGTTCATCCCATGCCAAACGGTCTTCGTTCGAGCACAACATTGTACTATTCCTGTTCGTCCTCGGCCTCACTGTCGTTATGAACCATGCCATGTAGTCCTTCCGTCTCAGCCCCGATCAGAGGAGCCCTCTCGCCCTCGTGACGCGCGAGATGGCCTCCGATGCTGACAGCCAAAGTGCTGAAGCCATGAATCATGGTACTTCCGAGCACAATGAAGCAAACAAGGGGCCAGATCATAGTAGCTGTCCGTTGTCGCTCCACGGGCAGATCCTTGGGCGGATGTGGAAGAGGTAGGGATGTACCAGTCTCGAGCTGCGCGCGGGCCTCGATGGCGAGGAAGAGGGCACCGACACCCATTGGTCCGAAATGACCGACAAAGAGGGCTTCGGTCGTAGTCTTTACGGATGGCAACATTTTCGTCTTGAAAAGCGTGAAAACAATCGGAATTCTGCGGAAGAGTAGGATGAGTGCGAGTAAAGCAACCAGTCGAAGAGGGGTGATTCCGTCTACCGCGTTGAAGCTCGCCCAGGGTATCATTGCGCCGAAGAAGATGAAGAAGGCCGAGTTGATCAGCAAGTCGATGATAACGGGTAGAGCGGTTCCTTCTGTCGGGTTCTTCTGGTTGTGCGCGAAGCCACGTCCTGCGAAAAAGGCTACTAGGAAGTCGTCCACTCCAAGAACCGATGCCAGTCCGATAGAGAAGATGGCCAGGAGTAGGTAGAAGGCCAGGTAAGATGCTCGGCCCATCCACTCGCGGCTGTGCGAGAACCTGTACAGACCGTTGAAGATGTATCCCAGGGCGATACCGAGGAGAACGCCGACCACGCACTGGTATAGGATAGTAACAAGAAACCATTTCGTGAAGAAGCCTTTAGCGGTGTTCTTCAGGAGAAGGCTCAATCCCAGATACAGGAACGGGAAGGATATGCCATCGTTGCAACCACTCTCCGCGCTCAACAAGTCCCTGATCCGCTTGGGTACTCGGGTGCTAAACTGGCTGTTTGACAGAACGGAAGCCGCAAGAACAGGATCCGTGGGTGTGAGACAGGCCGATATCGTCAAAGCGGTCTGGAAGTCTGTGTCGAACAGGAACATGATTAGCATTCCGCACATCAGCCAGCCGAACGTCATGACAGGCCCGAGAAGAACAAGCAAGGCGCGCCATTTCTTTTGGAGATAGCCTGCGGGAAGCTCCAGACCGACTACGAAGCACTGAATCCCGACGATGAGACGCGTCAGTTCTTGGATAATTTCATCCTGCGACGGTTAGTATTGTTTGTTTATATGAGGAGCACACTTACGGAAAAGCCCCATTCATATGGCCTGAGGAGGTTGAGAGCGCGTGGTCCGACGATCTGTCGTTTTTGTTAGCGAAAGGTTCGTTCTTGAAGATGTCTGCGACTCACGATGCCAAACAGCGTGGCTAATGGTGGTTCTGAGAGATGCAGGCGGTTCCGGATCATAAGCGAAAACAGCGCGTACAAGATGAGAAAGAAGGTTAGGGTCACATAGGTAACGTGAGGCCCCGTGGGCTCGAGTTGAGACCAGACCATTATGCTTTACTGTTGGTTAGAGGCACGCGTGCAATTGTGGTGAGTGAGTTGAAGTCTCTGCGAAGCTTGGGCGAGAGTAGGCGTTCTATGATCGCCGTGACGTCGAAGGTAAATGGCGAACTGTGGAACACCGCAAGAAAGCGCGCGCTGGAGAGACAGCGGAGATTCACGCACGAGAACCTCGAGCGGCGAATATCACGGGGGACCTGAAGTGCAGGATTAATGGCGCGTTGGATCAGGTGTCGAGCGCGAAGGATCACGCTGCATGGAGGTGCGCATCGATGACGAAGGTTGGCTGGATTTGGCCTTGCGCTCGGACCGTAGTTGCCGGAAGTGGTGGCACCTTGCATGTTGAACCACACTACCAAGCAATCCAAGGTTAGGTGTGACGGACGTTCAGAAAGAGCAGTAGAGGAAGAACAGTAGAGGAAGAACAGTAGAGATGGCGTGTGAGTGCATGTTTGCGGAGAATTATCGCCCTATCATATGTATGCACCAGTCCCGAATGCGATATATGCAGCTAGGTCAAGCCACTATCTCCACGTGAGCACGCGAGGTAATCAATTGCTCTACTTTTGTGAATCCAGCGCCTCCCTTGAATATGGATATGCCCAACGCCGCTCCCACGCGGTGATGCTACTCAATCTGGCCATGCCAGGCGCCTGCTATTAAAAATACATGCAAATTACAGTGAAACCAATGGATGTGATTATGGGAATTGTCGGCTATGCGTCGTCCGGTGGGTTGTTGAAGAAGGCGAATCGTATCCTGTGGAGCTGGGGAAGTTAGTAATGCTTTGTCTGAAGAGTGTTGGGGTGCATACCGAGGGGAGCTTTGGGATGACGACTGCTATGGTCGCAAAGCAGTTGATGAGGA
This sequence comes from Alternaria conjuncta, assembly GCF_024043145.1. Lineage (NCBI taxonomy): Eukaryota > Fungi > Ascomycota > Dothideomycetes > Pleosporales > Pleosporaceae > Alternaria > Alternaria conjuncta. Next base: position 2,557,000 of record NW_026250090.1, on the reverse strand, counting down.
AATACGTCAGATTGTAATTCGTGTAGTGCGTGCTGACAAGAAATAGCACAATGGGTACGCTGAGAAGGAACTTCTTGGCTGGTGTGTATTGTTCGCCGTTGTCAATCTGTTCCCACATGTTCAAGTTGTCGTAGGCGCCCGAGTTGAAGTCAAAGGGCACACCGCGCACGTAGTGGAACATGAGGTAGGATCCCGCCACGTACGAAAGATTGACGAGGGTCCATGATGCTTCTTGCGACATGCCGGGGATGATGTCGAACAGAATCTTGCCGAAGAAGATGAGGACAAAGTGGATAGCCCAGGCGCCTGGAGGTGTTAGCCTGAGATACAGAATAGCAACACATCATCGCTGTCTCCTGTGATGTGTATGCGCGGTATCTCGTGCTCACCCTTTGCATTCACCCATTCGGCGTTGAGGTTGGGCAGGGCGGACTGGTCGCTCAGCTGCTCCAGAGACTCGGGGGGCTCTTTGTAGACAAGACTACTGCTACGTCGCCTCCTCGCGTCTTTTGCAGCATCCAGCGACATCTTGGAGTAGGACGAGGACGAGGGCGAGTCTGATGGGCGAGACCGCGGATCGCCAGCAAAGCTCAGGCGGGAGGTGCGATTGAGGAGTATGGGTGACAGTTTGGCGGTATTGCTGGGTTCGTCGGGCGGCCGGGCGGTGGAAGAGGGGGATATATAATCGCGTGCGCGGGCTGAGGCTATGGGCGAGCTGCCACGGGCAATGGCATGTCAGTGAGGTCCTAAAGGAGCAAGGCGGCGACGTGGGCTTTCAGGGTCTTCTTACTGAGTACGCAATACCTTCCGGGGCGTCCGAGCTTTTGGCGTTGAGCGATTGGCGCAGAGAAGGGCGTGTAGACGGTAGCGATATGGCGAGGCAGCGGGCAGAGAAGAGGGATCTGTTGGCAGAGGAGGAGGGAGTGAAGCCTCAGTGGGCAGGCGTGAAGACGGAGGCGTGGCAGGTCCACATGATGCTCCCAAAGACCGTGTTCCTAGCAATCACCGAGGCCGTGCCCTGAGCGCAACCATACAACTCTAGAACCAGACACTACCACCTCCGTTCGCCAAAGACCCTCCAACCACCACCCTTTTCACCACCATGGCCTCGGAAGCGCCGCCCCCGATGGAGCCACACGCCCTCGCCCACGATGCACCGCCCGCTGATGCACCCGATGCGACGCAGAAGCCCGTCAAGCGCTCGTGGAGGTATGACGCGCCGACGGATTAAATGCAGTCCCCAGCTAATGTGCATAAAAGACGAAAATACCGTAAAATGCGTATCAGGTTCGAAGAGGCCATGAACGACAGCGACTCCCTCATCAAGCAGGAGTGGAAGGCCATGGGCACCGCCCGCCGCCTGCAGGAGAACAACGACCAGATCCTCGACATCCTCCTCGAGCTCAACGAGCAGACACGCGTCAACCCGCGCCTGCGCTTCGACCTGCGCAATCTCTCCGCCGCCGACACTGCCGTGCCCTCGCTCGAAGCCGTCCCCGATCCAGAACTGGTGAAAGCGCAGCTGCAGACGCTGAGAGATGACCTGGCCGCCAACACCATCACCCCCGAGGAGTACGCGACACGGGCTGACCAACTGCACTCGTCGCAAGCGATCCAGCAGACGCTCAAGTCGCTCGCCAGCCTCGAAGCCAAAGTCCCCCACACGACGCGCGCCGACCTGCCCGACCACCCCGTCGAGGGCATCGACCTCAGCGAGCATGCGCCGGGCTACATGTCGCCCACCCACGAAGACGAATACCTCCTCGCTACCGACCAGCTCCTCGAGCAGCCCGGCTTTGACCAGGCCCTCCAGCAGGGCCGCCCCGTCCGCCTCGCATCCGCCCAGCCCCCGCTCAGCGAAAAGGATCTTACCGTGCGCAACCCGGACAGCGTCTACAACTGGCTGCGCAAGCATCAGCCCCAAGTCTTCCTGCAAGACAAAGACGCGGCGCATCACGAGAACCTCTCCGAAAAGTCTGCCGCGCCAAAGACCAGCAAAGCCAACGCAACCAAGGTCAAACGCGAGTCAAACATTGGCGGCGGCGGCACACCCGCTCCCCGCGACCACGACGACGAAGACTCTGCCGCCCCCGAAACCGGCAAGGGACGACGCAAGACTGGTGGTGGCGATGACGACACCGCCTACCGACCCAAGGGTGGAAGCTCTCGACCCGCAAAGCGTAAGCGGGAAGAGGGCGAGACGCCTGCGGGCAAGGGCAGCAGGAAGAAGAGTCGCCCCAGCGCGGTCACAGGGCCAGCTGCTTGACCTGCTTGCTAACAGCGCGCATAGAAGAGATGGCCTATCGAGCTGGGGTATGCACTCATTGCGTGCGCAGTTATGATAGCAAGACCTCGTACACATGCAACGTACGGATCCACGCTGAGAACGCTTCCGTAGCCATCCCTTGTAAGACGTGCGAGCGCCGTGGCGCCGAGTGTATTGTCGATCCACTCAATACCGGAATCATGGATACATCCGTTTAACATCGTCGCAAAAATCATGTTGGAATTGGGTATGGCGTTCTAGGGAAATACTGGCGTAACGATGGGTCTAACTATACCCTTGGAAGACTATTCCCGGAAATCTGTATCAATAGGAGTTAAGGTCCACCACTGGATATTTGGTATCATCCACACACACAGCACAGAAAGATGCTGTTTCCATTGCGTATTCTGTAACACAACAATCAAACATTTCATATTCATACAGCAACAATCACATGTGTTGTCTAATCCCTACCTCAGCGGCTTCCCCCTCGCACCCCCCACCATAACCGTCTCCGGCGCCTTACCCACCTCACTCATAAACGGCAAGCTCGTCTCAAGCACCTTGCTCCCATCCACCAGCAACCCATTGCCCTTCCTCTGATCCTCAAGATACGCCGTCTTCGCCCTCTTCTCCTCCAGATACTGTTTCCTCTCCTTCGTCAGCACCCATTCCTTAGGGAACTCCGCCCGTTTCTTCGGCGTATGATGTCTGAAATCAAACGGCACATCTTCAAACGTATCCTTGCCTTCCTTCGCTTCTTTGATAATAGCAGACAGGGTGTCGCCTAGGAACCGCTTGTTTTGTGACTGTGTATCGAATTTCTCGCACGAGAGCTTGACGATGTTGGTGGAGGGGTTGTAGCGGGGTCCGGCGAGTTTGATTACTTTGGAGACTTGGAGGGGGGTGAGGGAGTGTGAGGCGCTGAGGTCGTTGGGCGAGAACTCGACGACGACTTTGTTGGCGGCGGGGTGCGATTCACCGAGGTAGGAGGTGTAGCGGAAGCGGAAGGGGGTGGAGGATGTGGGGGGTTCGAAGGGGCGGGCGAGGTCTGGATTATGTTAGTATGTGTATTTCATCTCATGTCTTGTCCAATGATGGTAGACGTACGACTCAAGAGAGGTAACTCCCATGCAATCAACCGCGCGTACTCTCTCAACTCGCGGTGCTGCTCCAACTCTCCGTGTCCATGACTCGTCAGGTCGTCTCCGTAGTAGTCCTCGTCTGGTCCCATGCTCTCTTCGCCCTCCGCCCAGAACCCAGTGGATACCTTTCTCTTGTCGTCTTCTTCGATATCAAAGTCTTCGTCTGTTTCCAGGCCAAAGTCTTGAGTTTGCGGTAGACCGCGCTTCCCCTTGCGCAGAGCGTCGCGGACAACGTTCGGATCGATCTCTGCGAGGGAAACGCGAAGGTTCTCCAACATGGCGGATTCGCGTTCTTGCGGTGTCATGTCTTGGAAAGCTTTTGTCTGCGTGGTGTTTGAGAACGAGGATTGAGGTAATTCCGGCGCCAATTCCTCCAAAGTCCCAGTCGGTTTCTTCGCATCCGCAGCGGTTACAGAGCCCTCTTTCGTGGGTTCGTTGGCGTACCGCCGCGGCGTTGTGGATATTGGCCGTTGCCATTGTGCGGATGTGTGTTTCGGTGCGGCGAGCGTTCGTATCCGCGAGGGGCATTGGCGTGACTGCAGCAGCAGTCTTCGTGGTATTGACGCCATTGGATGTGGATGGGCGGGTGATGCTGTCGTCGACTTTTCGCGATGCAGGATTGGCTTGGCGATGGGGTGCAAAGTGTGGCCGTGCGTTGGACCAATTGGAACTAAGATGGCCCCGACCTTCGCCGCTGTCGTGGCATCGTGACCATCTTGACGCCGACGTGATTTCGACTTTTGGTTCTAATATCGAGGGCAATTGATGGCTGGACTGATCACGCTCACCTTTTACTATCCCTCGATATCTTGACACCCATCACATCCACCATGGCTTGGAACTGGCCGTCTGATTCGAAGCTCTGCTTCGTGACTACCGGAGCAACGGCGCCGTTCACCGAGCTCATTGAATCAGTGCTGAGTCCAAAGTGTCTGGATTCACTACGCGAAGGAGGATTCACTCATCTCTTGGTTCAATACGGATCTGCCGAGGACGTGTACAAACAGTTCTCCAGACTCGCTTCAGCATATATACAAGAGACGACTTCATCAAAAGGAGACCTCATCATAGATGGCATAGATTTCAACCCAGATGGACTGAAAACTCAGTTCCAGTTGGTGCAGCGGTCGAAAGGCTTGGTTATCTCACATGCTGGTACTGCAAAGCCATCCCATTTGGTTGATTCATCTGACGATGCATAGGATCCGGGTCTATCCTCGAAGCACTTCGCTATCAGATCCCACTCATTGTCGTTCCAAATACTGGATTGTTGGACAATCACCAGGAGGAGCTCACCGTTGCAATGGAACGCAATAACTACCTCGTTCGTGGGGATGTAAAGTACGATTGTGCTTTGGACTTGTGGTAGCTTGACCTGACAGATCTTTAGGAATCTTGCGCCTGCGATCAAGAAGTCAGACGAGTTCCGACTGAAGATGTCGCAATTCCCGCCTATGACGAGTGGGAAGCATCGCGAGACTAAGAGCTTCGCGGCCATCATGGACGAGACGACAGGTTATATGGATTGATGTGACCTTCATCAACACTTTCTCGGTTCTTCTTCGCGGAAGAGCTTGAATTTTGACGGACTTGAGAGCTGGCCCGACACTTGGGAGGAGGGCACGCTGTTCGGCATAGACCGCGTCTTGGATACTCAGTCTTCAACTAACAGGACTTCCAGCCTGGACACGGTTGAAGAAGAAGCAAGAATATGTCGTTATCTCAGAGAATGGCATTCGTCGCATTCCGGTACCATATGGCTCCTGCAACGCATCGATGCGGCAGGACGTACCATAAGGTCCAGGTGGACACGGTTGGAAACTGCGTCACCTGTCACTTCCATTGGGTCACGGCGTGGAACCGAGACTGGTTGCTCCGGATGTCTATTGTGGTAGTCGCTTCCTCTTCGCTCTTCATGCGGGTTTGCGACTGCCCGGAATTCCACTGTATACATGTCTATGACGTTTGTACCTGAGCTTTACAGATCGTACCCGCAATTCTGGCTTGTACTACTTTCTTCACTTTCACCACTTGGTCTTTTCGTTCGACCTTCTTTCTCTGCTCTACTGCATCTCGATATTCTGGCACAGATACAGCAAACAATCCAATCCACACCCAATCCAGCATGCGTGCGCAGTCCTTCATCACAACGCTGCTGGCAGCTGTAGCCTCCGTTGTAGCAGCCGCGCCTAGGTGAGCACCCTTCCGTATAAGCCCAGTCTCATAGGCTTACTAGATCTGTAGTACCCTTCACGCCCGAAGCGTCGCTTTTGACTGGGATACCGAGAAAGTGCGAGGCGTCAACATTGGCGGTTGGCTCGTCGTGGAGCCGTAAGCAAGCCAATACAGATTGTTTGCTCCCCCTGACACTGCCAGATTCATCACACCATCCATCTTCGAGAAGTACGACTCAGAAGAATGGCCAGTCTTTGACGAATGGACGCTTTGCGAGCGACTTGGCTACGATGCTTGTGCCGATGTGCTGAAGCAACATTGGGATAACTTCGTCTCATTGGACGACTTTTGGAAGATCAAGAATTCCGGCTTCAACATCGTGCGCATTCCCGTCGGTTACTGGAGGTGAGATCAGATACGATGACAACACATGATTCATGCTAACCTCAACCTCCTCAGCTACGTGGAACCCTGGGGCCCTTACATCGCCGGTGCCGCTCCCTACCTCGACGCCGCAATCGACTGGGCGCGCCAAACCGGTCTCAAGATCATCATCGACCTCCACGGCGCACCCAAATCCCAGAACGGCTTTGATCACAGCGGCCACACATCATCTTGGCCATCCTGGGGTGACGCCGAGAGTCTGAGCCATACACACGCTGCACTCAGCGTGATCTCACAAAAGTACGCCAAACCAGAGATGCAAGACGTCGTTATCGCCATCCAATTCCTCAACGAGCCTTTCCTACTAAAGCTCGATCGCGAGATGGTCAAACAGTTCTACAACGACGCGTATTGGAGCCTACGAGATATCAGCGACACACCCGCCATGATGCATGATGGCTTTGAGAACCCGTCTTGGCTGAACGGTTTCCTGACTACCAAGGATGGCGCTAGCAATGTGATTGTCGATCACCATGAGTACCAGATTTTCGGAGATGGTATCAACGGCATGTCCATCGACCAACACATCGCTCTTGCGTGCAACTCTGTATGTCACAAGCTCTCTATCATCATGTGGAGAAACATCTGCTAACCCCTCCCTTCCAGGTCACCAACTACGACACCTCCGACAAATGGACCAGTAAGCCCCGCCCACCCCCTCCCCTCCCATCCGCACACTAACCCCCCACCCCAGTCGTAGGCGAATGGTCCGGCGCCTTCACAGACTGCGCCCCGCACCTCAACGGCTTCCACTTGGGCTCCCGCATGGAAGGCAGTTTCCCCGGCTCCTACTACATCGACACCTGCGCCGGCAAATCCGGTCCTGTTTCCTTGTGGTCTCAGGATTGGAAGAACAGCGTACGCCGCTACATCGAAGTTCAACTCGATGCGTATGAAGCCAAGACCAAAGGATGGATCTTTTGGAACTTCAAGACTGAGGGCGGCGCGGGCGAGTGGGATCTGTTTCAGTTGCTTGATGGGGGTGTTTTTCCGCAGCCGTTGGAGAGTAGATGGTTTGAGAGGGCTTGTACGAACTTTTAGGTGGGCGTGAGGGACGATGGGCGAGGATCAATGGGCTCAGATGGGATGGAAGACGGGTGTAATGTTGTGGTCGACGGGTGATGGGGTATGAGGTGGTACTTGTGCATGGGTATGTGGCATCTTAGTGGATATGTACTGACATCGCATGTTGATATGAAAAATCAGTTGGACATCACTCCCGTCTTCACATTGCGAGCCGGGCCGTGTACAGTCTTCGTACTCGGCTTCCCTTACTTGCAATAGTGTGAGTAGTGCATATTTTTATTCGCACCTACATCAAAGATTACTAACACGTTGACATGGTATCTTCAGGAAAGCACCTCCCATTTCCTAGCACTAGACATGCGTTCACTTTGATCCCCACGAGATATAATCTGCATCAATCCCTCGCTATCGAGGCCTCATCCTCCTTCGCCTTTTTTATTCTTACATATACACAATCTTATATACATCCCAAACTCTTTCCAGCAAACGGCCGTCACTGTGCTCTTGGTCCCCATTGCCAGATCCAACGTCCAACGTGCTATCGAACTGGTATATATAACGCCACGAGAATCGTGCCATACAATTCCGCTTGGTACTCCCTGACCTTCGTTGCGAGTGGTTCTGGCTCAGACAACCCTGACGTAACCGGGCTAGCATCCAGGTGGTTGCGCCATTTCACGAGGTACGACTGTATGAAGAAACATCTACACGATGCGCACCTAATCGAGAGCCCGTAAACTCTTCATTTCCAAAAAGACGATTGAGCTGATGACAACAGGTTTCCTCGAACTAAGCGCGGTTTCTCCGTGCCACTCTATATATACTGTGCGAGAAAGCGAAACGGCTCACTATGACATGTCTCGCGGACAGACACTCTGTCGCGTTTTACTCTGCGCGTCGTTCCTAAATATACACCCGGATTCCAGTGCATTCGCCTATTGGCTCATGTTGCGGAACGCTGCTCGCATCGTCACTCGATAGCTGGAGAAATTTCCTTCCACTCCATTCACCAGATGAATGGACTGTTCACGCCGTCAGCCAAGATTCAAGATCGACAGCCGACAGTCTTGACGTTCCTCCACGATGTGGTGCGTGCTGTTGTGGGCTCCGCCATTACACCGGATGAAGTTATAGTGGGGAGCTATATAGCTTTGGATACGTCGAGGCTGAGAAAGCGGGAAGAAAGCATGCCTTATACAATTCCCCTTAATTATGTATACGCGCACTCGCCGCGCTGTACAACTGTGTGCGAAAGCCGGTACGTATCCCCATTCTATTTGATCGCCCACGGATGTAAAACATGCTGGGCCTGTACGTTGGAAAGCGAAGATAACTGACACCTACCCAGATCATACGGGCAACGGCTCCGCGACACAGATTGTACCGTGGATGGTGCAGTGCTGGGTTCACTGGGAAGACAAAGTGCCCGAATGACCACTATTGGATGATTTTGTCCGTCGTGCGCGACTTGCACACGAAACGTCACAAAGATGAGCACCAGGCGGCAGGATATATACGCCTGGCAAGTGTTCTTTGCGATTGCAGTCTTGCGAACTGCGATGAGAACACACCACATGATTGACTGTGGTCTTCCTCGTCCACTGGTACTGCGACGATACAGCGACGAGGCGCCCACGATTACCGCATCACTCAATCATCCCAAACACCAATGTACTCTCAAATGCAAAGATCGCAACGAGAGACTTGCTTCAAGACCGAATACTCGACGCGTGCATTCCTCAGCACTCCATTACGAGAACAATATGCAAGTCCAACACGCAAACTCTGCTTATAAGAAAAATTGTCCTGCAAGGAGAAAGTTTCTGATACACAACCCTGCTGCGATCACAAAGTCCAGAACCGCACATCATCATTTTCTCCTCTCCGCACACCCGTCATTTACTATTTTTGCCCCCTGCGCACCGGAAGACGTGGGCTTCCCCGCTCGCCTCGAGCACCACGGCCCTCCTCTTTGTCCGCAATTGCGTGTCTGTGTTGCGTGCTCGGATCTCCCGAATCTTATCGGACAGACGCTCGGAGAGGAGGGTTGATGTGCATTTGCAGTCTTGATAGGAGAGATTGTAATCCAACAATTTAAAGTGTACGGAATTCCGTACTGAAGACGCGCAGCGAATGAAGGTCGCTTCCACTGCCGCACATGCTGACGTGAAGTACCGAGCCAATTGCCTCGGTTTCCACGGAATCTTAGTCGTTTAGTGCTGATTGCCGGTGCCGCGCTCGCTAGTTAGGGCCTGGGAACTGCAGCAACCAGCATAACGGTTTTGCGCCAAGTAACTGGGTACCAATTTTGGGCTGTCACTGGGCAATGCGTAGTCTTCACCCCTTCTTTTTTGATTCCAAGGCTGAGAGGCGATCTGCGTGGCCCTGTCTGGGTAACCAAATGCACAGACTGAGGTTGCGATCGCATCGTGCAAATTATAAGGCGGTGGTCAGAGAGCGTTGTGTTCGCCCCGTAACTCGTCCAAACTTCTTGGGCACGAACGTCGCCAGGAGGAGTCTAGCTCCATTGGGACATCGCGTTTGGGCACCGGCCGGCTAGTGCTACTGACATGCACCGAACCACGGTCGAAAATTTCGAGTCTGTCATCAAAGTTCATCAGCTTGCTGTGCGCATATTCAACAAGCAGGTTGATGCTGGATTTCGATGATGACTTTGCTTCATGGGCCAAACTTTGGGCTGCTGGATGAGCTCCCTAAGATGCGACTTGCAAAGTACCTCCTATCTGGCAATAAAGACGACTTTCACATGACGTCTAGTCCACGTCCGCGACCCGCATCGTTCACGCAAGGACAAGACTCCGTGGGGTCCTCGGCAGCTGCGTAATGCAGACGAAACGTGGGAGCACAGACGAAAAGTAATGGGAAACCTCGAAAATACGGTGCGAAATCCAAGTGTCAAAAAGCTGTTGTGCTGGATTTTAGAGTTTCGGACCGGTTTACGTCGCTTTGTTTGGCAAGCCTCAACAGCCCAAGGCGCCTCATTACCAACGGCTTTAACGCGAGCGCTCTGGGAAATTGAGCACATGTCATCGGATCGTAGTGGGAGTGTGTTCTGGACCTGCTCGCTAATGACTTACTCCACATTATTCTCCGACACATCCCAGCGATCATGTTTCGCATCACATGGGATGCCTTGGGTACTGATGGGTTCTGTCGTGTGAAGTGACGAGCATCGCAGCTGTCTCTATGGAAACGTTCGAGCATGGACGGGGTTCACTGACATCTGCAATATGCACTCCAACGGCTTTCTGAATGGTGAACCAGTCTTTCGTTCTTTGGTGTGCATGTCACTAAGGCATAGGCGAAAAACACACCCCGGTCCTCGTCTTTCTGAGGTCATCGGATGCGAGTCCGAACCACAACATCGCCCCGCCTCAGCAGCATTGAGCCAATCAGGCGCTTTGCCGGACAGTCGCTGGACTATTGACCGAACGGCTCTGCATGGATCAACCGTTTTTCTGGCGTATTACGAAGATCGCCCCGCCTTGCTTTGCGACTGTTAGCGGGGCCGGAGGGACGCGCAGCTGTGTTTCCCAGTTTCAGCTGTATTTGTATCCCGTGGCGCCCGTGGTCAACACAACAACAACAATCGCAAAAAAGCAACTAGCATGCCCCTATCAACATAAACACCCTCGCGCGAACCACTCCTGAAACATTGAACTCTCTTCGGACCCAGGAATCGGAACTCAATCGAAATCAATCGCTCGCTGCCAGGATGTCGACTACCATTGGCGTGCCGTATGACGACCTTCGTCCGCATGTCCTGCGACAGAAGAAGTCGTTCTTCCAACGGCTGAACGAAACTCACGACCAGCTCCTCTCGCACATGCGGTCGTTGAAAGAGGATCCGGTGCTTTCTGTCAAGCAATCAGCCGAACGCACGAGGGCTTCATCGACAACATCGCTCACATCCGTGCCGGAGTCAGATCGGGAAAGCTCCCAGGACACGACACGATGCACCGAATTCGACCTCGAAACCCCGATATCGAGCGGATTCCTGTCCCCGCCCATCTCCCCCGTCGAAGGCAGCTTCTTCCCCATCCAGCAATTCCTAATGCCCATGGACCGCAAGCCCAGCAAGGAATTCATCCAAGGCATGCAAGGCTACGTGCACTGGAAGCAAGCAACCTACGAGTCCACGCTCAGCCCACCCATCTCCCCACCCCAAACACCGCAAAGCAGCTACTCCTGGAGCTCCTCAAGAAGCACCCGCAGCGAGATGTCTGACGAGGAGATGGACGACTGGCTCGACCGGCCCATGGACGCAGACGTGCATCGCTTCCGCAAGATCTCCGCCTCTTCGCTGGAAGAATCGTCTGACTCCGACGGCGACGACGAGAAGAAGATCCACGTCATCCAAGAGCAGCCCGAAGATGAAGACGACAGCGCGTCCCGCGAAGAACGCCAGCACATCTCCGCTATGTGGCGTGAGACGTGGTGCATGCGCGATTCTCAGGCGGATATCTCGTTTGAAGACCAGATCGGCGAGATTGCGCCTGAAGCAACGCTGAAGGCTTCGCCGAGGTCGAATAAATCCAGGAACCGCGAGTCCAGGTTACTGTCGCTACCGGATGGAGTGCTCCGCAATATTGCTCTTCACGTGCCGCAGGAGCACACGCAGCCTTTCCGGTTGAGCTGCGCGAAGTTCGATACCCTTGTTCAAACACCACTGTGCTCTACTTGAGCTAATCGAGAAACCTTTCCTTTGTCATTTTGCATCGCGTCCGACGTTTGTCGAGATTGCTGTTATATACACCGCCCCGGAAAGGGAGCTAGAGAGAGAAGCCGCAAGGCACCATTGCATTACCACATTTCATTATCTTCAGCAGTTCAAATTTTTGGCGGAAGAGTATCGCGTCGGAGACGGTGGGCCTGCCGATTTACATACCGCGTCGAACGAAGACAACATCAAGACATGTTGCCATCGACGCAAGAGATTGGCTGGGCGGGTGCGATTCGTATGTGGTGTTCAGATGGATATCATTGGATACATAATATTTATTAGTGAGCCATTAGACGAGAGTTGGGGTATACATTAGACGAGACAGAGATACAAAGAGAGAAACATAAGAAAGACATTACCATCACCATCAAGCTTCGTTCCTACTTCACACCATCTCCTTCGCTTGTGGTCTCTGATACGTCCTCCCGCTCTCGTAGATGTCGTTTGAATGCATCGACTCAGTCACATCTACCTTTGTCGTCACAGTGATGTTGCCCATTCCACCGCTTCCATGTGCTTTGTTGTGCAGCCTCGTATCGCTCTCCGTGCTTCCTCGTTCCCCGCTTGTCGAGCTTCCTCCGGATGGACTCCTGCTTAAATCTCCAGCGTGCTTGTTCGTCGCATCGATTGTCGTGAGCATGTATGACTTGCCAGCAGCGCTATGACCTGCATACTCGCCTTCTGATGTCTTGTTCGATGCAAGAGGACCGTAGCTTTTGACCGCAGAGCGCTGCTTTGTACCTTTTCCGTATGCATCTGAAAAGTACCGCGGCTGCGAATTCTTGCGGGAGCCGCTACCGTATGTGGATACGAGGATGGATCGGAAGAGCGGTTTGAGGCAGGGCAGGTTTCCGGCAACGATACCGACGTTGCATTCGACGACGGTCCAGATGGTCATGTCGCGCGAGTCCCAGAGGAGGTCGCCTTCCCGCCCGTAATGAGGAAGGTATGATAGTTTGACCAAAGCGGCGACTGTAGCGAATGTACCAAGGCCGAGGATGCAGATGAGGGACGCTTTGTGACGGCGGTTCATTTGGACGCCCCACAGCATAGGAATCTACATGGATGCGTTAGCACAGTCAATGCAGTAGTCAGTATCTGGAATCACTTGCAGGTATGCCCACTGAGAAGGCAATATCGGTGATGATGTTCAGTACGATGTTCAGGAAGCCGAGGGCTTGTCTCGTCTGGATGGTCCAGCATGTGCCTTTGGCGCTTTGATCCCACATGAGACTTAGGGGTTGGCATTGCGTGACGACTGTAAGGGCGCAGCCGATGGTGTAAACCGTCATGAATACTAGGACTGGTTAGCTTTGCATGTTGCTATCAGAGAGTTATGCACTCACCCATGATGCCGATAATCAAGCGCCTGTATAACCGTCCGACCGCAATCCGAAGGAGAAAGAACCCCACAGAGACCTTGACGAAACATATGGCGAACAGGAAGATCGGCTGCGAAATTAGGTTCAACCTCAGAGCGGCTACGAAGTCTTCCTTCTTGATGTAGTCGATGTGTTTTCCTGCCCCCATGTGAACCTGTGGTATAACAAGGCATTGACCAGCAATGCACTGCAGAGTGTTAGCAGTGTACGGTAATCCCAAGAACAGTCATTTCATACCAATGTCATAGCCAACAGCATCACATAGTCCTGATCGCACAAAGTCAGTGTTGTTCACCCATGCCCTGCCAGCGGAGTACTCACGTCCCAACCAACATTCCTGATCATCTTAACTCGGACATAGAACCTCGCAATCGTCGTGAGCACGGCCACGACGGTGACGGTTAGCGTGCTCGCGAGGATGGTAGGACCCTGATCTTCGTAGGGTCGCATCGGTGGCATGACTGCGCCGCTTTGCTGCATTGTGGGAAGCACGTCAATTGAAGGTGAAGGATTCCAGATCACGCAAGTTTTTCGATGTTCCAGCAAGATGCTTGCACTATATGCAATATAATACCAGCGAGCGGGAGTTCGCGACGACGTCAGGGGTTTCACATGGCGTACGTCTTGAGACCAGCAGCTCCTGTCTGCAAGACCTTAAACCGCCACACGGAAGGACGGAGAGAATACAGTTAACGCAAACCTTGTTTTCGGGCATCTGCGATCCATCACGCGGCGCAAGAGGTCGGGCTCATCGGTTCTGGTACCGAGCCATAACGACATGTGCTGGCGAGAAACCGTCTGGACTAGCCTCGCTACACCTGGAAGGAATGGTGGCTGTGGACGGCTGATTCGAGACGAAAGTATGGGTCTTTGCGTGGCAGACTGACGGGGCAGGAAATAGTATCCCTTGATCCAAGATTACCCCTGCAGACGCAGAGTCTCAAGTGCAGGGTCTCGGGCACGGCGCTGGTAGGGTAATCTAAGTGCGGTCCTAAAGAACCTCGGGAGTTGCGACGGCACTGGCGACGGCACTGAGCTGTGGCTGAACGCCCAGTGTAGCGGCACGTTCTGACAGTAGTTCATGAGTTGAATGGCCATTGGAGATGTCCTTCGTGCTACCAGTTAGTGAAGATTATTGAACCTACCCGCAAAAAGCAGACAAAGATGCGTAACTGAGCTACCGGCCACGTGGGTATGAAGCTGCCAAGGTAAGGCAGCGAGTGAGTATCCAAAGTGCCGCATGAACCTCACTCTAGAAATCGTTAAAGCGAGTGATGAAGAGCTAGAAGCTGCATGTCATACCGTTTACTGCACATCTTCGAAACTAAACCCACTGCACTGTGCTAGTCAAGAGCACGGGCCAGTGGAGAGTGATTTCGTCAATACGGAGTACAACCGAGCATTGATAGGAGAAGAGAGGAGTCGGCAGATCAGATTGAGGACATAGGTGGTATCATGCCATGGAGAGAAGGGCCGTTGCGGGAAAGTAGACGTGAGCAGATCCCCCGGGCCGCGTAGGCTGTGCTTGGACACGTCGTCTGCCGGTAAGCTGGAGAACATGCTGACACCATATAGCAGTACATCTACTGAAAACCGAGGCAGGACTGAAGGAAGCTGAGAGATCGGCTAATATCTGCTGCGCTTGTCGCTTCCAGGCACCTTGTAAGGAAGGTCGTAACAGACGGCACGCTTCCAGAGACTCGAAAGGTGGCGTGTAAGCCAATGACCGCGCCAGAATGGGGCCTCCCGTGCGGCTGCACGTTAGATTCGCAATCGAGATTAACCGGTAGCTTGGAGGCACTGGAGGCCTCACTGACCTTGCGCTCGGTGTGAATATGGAGTGGAGGAAGCGGGACGGGGAGTCGGCAAGACGGATCTCATCCCTTAGCGTGGCCTAGCGCCATGGCATGATTGCGCCACCAATGTGCAGCGGCATAGAATGCTTAGCAGTCTTCACCTAACACGCACGATATCCGAGCCACCAGGCCCGATGCAGGCTCCTGAATCATGGAAGGATCAGTACACTTTTCAGGGACTTCTCGTACGGAGTACACCACATGGCTTGCCGCCAGGAAGAATATTTCCTCTCCTGCACGTGGGCGGGTCGCGGCTATTATGCAGGTCTCGGACGTGATGACCTGCAGACGTGGAACAGACTGGTATCAGGGCATCCTCGGCAGGAAAAGACAGATGTACGGATATGACCGAGGTAGACTTGTCGAACTACCTGCTGTATGGGTAACTAACGATTGCGGAGCTCATACATTACTCGCAGCCGGCATGATTCAGAATGCTGCGCGCCCATCATGTTCCCGCGCATCAACTTTGGGTCTTTATCCAAACGACGCTAGGCCCATGGCCATCCGAAGACCGGGCAGCCTTGACATGACACTATGGGTACATCGGCGCCATATGAGTTGTCCGGCAAGCTACTTCCGATCTTGCTATGCACATGTCGCCGAACGATGGCTCTCTGTATGGACTCGCTTGAGGATACGACCCGGTTCATAGGTAGCCCGCCAATCTAGCCTCAGGGTCCTTGCGCTCAGGGCATGAGTATAGTCGGAGATGGGTAGGCACAGGCTCCAGGCACCGAAAAACTATTGGCCCCACACGTGGCATCGCCTTGCCTTGCTCCAATTCTTCGCCAGCAGACGGAGATAGCAAGACTAGATGCGGTGTACAGCACTGTTCCAGCAAGGTCGTGGTGGCTTCGGCATGTACTTGCCACCAACCCCGGCAGTGAGCATGGCAAGCTCAATCGGTAGCGGTGTATGGTCATCTCTTCGAGGTATATGTATGGGAGCGGCACGTTTTTCTTTTGCTCATCAGCACTCAGCTTCTCCTGCTAAACAAGCCACTTCCTGATCCATCAGTTCCATTGGTCAACAGACAATATGCGTTTCAACTCCCCCATCGCACTGGCCCTGCTCGCTGGAACTCTATCACACGCGCTACCAGCTCCACAAGATGCGCCGATAGACCCCTCCTCGCTACCAACTGCTCCCTCGAGCGATCCTTCGGTCGCGTCCGAACAACTTGAGCAATTGGCTCTGTTCGCTCAGCAACAAGTCGAGGAAGCACTTGCAGCAACTTCGTCAAAGCGAGCCGCTTGCACCTGGAACAATGTGTCGGTACGCAAAGAATGGAGCGCCCTGACGAAGCCGGAACGCAAAGCCTACACCGATGCCGTACTCTGCCTCCAAAAGAAGAAGGCCAACACGCCTGCTTCACTTATCCCAGGAGCAAAGTCTCGCTTCGATGACTTTGTTGGCAACCACATCTTGAAGACTATGGAGATCCACTACACCGGTACCTTCTTGGCATGGCACAGGTACTTCACCTGGCAGTACGAGCAAGCTCTCAAGAACGAGTGCGGCTACAAGGGCACTCAGCCCTACTGGGACTGGGCCAAGACTGCTGCTAGCGGTCTCGAGAAGTCGGCTATGCTCGACGGATCTGCCTCTTCCATGTCCGGCAATGGAAAGTTCATTCCCGACCAGGGACAAGTTGTTATCGCAGGCAGAGGCGAGCCATACATCTACATCCCCGCCGGCACCGGTGGCGGCTGTGTAACAAGCGGTCCATTCAAGGACATGAGTAAGTACCCAGTACAAAACCTAGATGTTCAGTCAGACACTAACAATCATTCCAGAGGTCAACCTTGGCCCCGTCGCTCTGAGCACAACCAACGGAACCGAGATCGCAAACGGCGACGGCCTCTCCTACAACCCCAGGTGTCTGACACGCGACTTGACCGACTACAGCAACAAGAAGTGGGCCAACGCGACCGCCATCGCCGACCTCATCATCAACAAGAAGGACATTTGGCAATTCGAGATGGTCATGCAAGGTGTGCCAGGTACAGACAGCCTGGGTGTCCACGGCGGAGGTCACTACTCCATGGGCGGTGACCCCGGCCGTGACTTCTTCGTCTCGCCCGGTGACCCGCTCTTCTACCTCCACCACGCTCAGATTGACAGGACTTGGTGGATCTGGCAGCAGCTCGACCGCAAGACGCGCACAAGCGAGGCTGGCGGTATCTCGGGTACTGGCACCTTCTTGAACATGCCTCCCTCGGCCAACACGACTTTCGATACGACTATCAACCTTGGATATGCTGCGGATGGCACAGAGAGGATGGAGGATCTGATGAGCACGACTGAGGGACCTTTCTGCTACATCTACGTATAAGCTTGAATGACCGTTATGACACACATCTGATTCGACTGTATATACAAAATAATTAGTAATTAGACATGAAACCAGCAAGTTTTGTAGAATCAAACTAACATTCACTGTGTCGTTCATCGCATGTTTTACAGAGGACGCCATGGCCTGCTCAGGTACATCCGTCGCAACTGCCGAGCCCCGATCCAGATCCACATCTTCACGATGACGTATACGTTCTAGAATTCTCGCACACCACGCAGCAGCATCCATCGCGTTTAAACTCCGATACCACCGAGACCTTGCTATGATGGGGTTAACAATAGTTATCGAGCCAGGGTAGAGATTGGCTGGTGGTGGCGTTGATGATGTTTCCATGAACACTACAGCTTCGCTTTAAAGACGCGCCTTCCCAGCCAAGCTTTCCCATACCTACCCATCAACGAAACAGCCGTATTAAGACTACGTTATGTCTCTCAAATACAACAAAGTCCTCGTCCTAGGCGCGACATCCGGCATCGGCTGGGCGCTTGCCGAGAAGATCGTTCAAGACGGCAAACACGCCATCATCGTCGGCCGACGACAAGAAAAGCTCGACGAGTTCCAATAGGCGCACGGCAGCGACAAAGTCTCGACCTACGCATTCGACATCACCAAGCTAGACGAAATCCCCAAGTTCGTCAAAGATGTAACAAGCGCGCACCCAGACCTCGACTCCATCTTCCTCAACTCGGGCATCCAGCGCGGTTTCGACTTCTCCAAGCCCGAGACCGTGGATTTGGATGTGCTAGAAATGGAGTTCAGGACGAATTACCTGAGCTACATGCACCTCACCACAGCATTCATCCCCTTCCTGCAGAAACAAGAGAACGAAACGTCGCTCATCTACACAACCTCCGGCCTCGCCCTCATGCCCCTCCCCCGCTGTCCAAACTACTGCGCTTCCAAAGCCGCACTGCACCACATGATCCTCGTCCTGCGACACCAGCTAGGCAACGGACCGGGCAACATCAAGGTCATTGAGATCTTCCCGCCTGCGGTACAAACGGAGCTGCATGACGAGAAGCATCAGCCTGATATCAAGGATGGAGGCAATATTGGTATGCCGCTAGCGGAGTTTACGGAGGAAGCGTGGAAGGGGTTGGTGGAGGGGAAGGAACAGATTCCTGTGGGTTTTGTGGGGAAGGCTTTTGATGCGTTTGAGAATAAGAGGCAGGAGATGTATAGGCAGATTTTCTTGTCGGAGAAGTGAGTATGTAGTGAGAGGTGGAGGGCTATTGATAGATGAGAGATGATAGAGTGGGGCGCATTGGTGGTGCCTAGATAGTTAAGCCACATTTTGGACCCTGATGTATGGGCGCAAGGAGATGTGTCGTTGAGGAAACCATCGTTTGCTATGAGCAAATGATCGCAAAAGAAACAATGCCATCAGACGCGTTCCTGATAAGATCAATGGCTGTTTCATTTAATAAATAAAGTCGGGGCAGTTGCGCAGCCAACACGCGCACAGCCCCAATGCGGCGCAGACGTTCCGAGTGGTGTGGGTGCTAGGCGTGCTCCCGCCCGTATCAACTCCACTCCGTCTCACCAACTCCCGTCGCGCATTCTCTGACCGACTTCTCCTTACAATCTGCCTGAACGTCTTCATACCACGGATACTTGCGCATTACACGCGACCGAGAACCCCAAAACACAGTCATCATGGCGGACAGCTTCAGAAACGCGATGATCAACCGGTCTCTCCGCGACATCAAGAACGTAAGCAATGTCCAGCTCCTGAATATCACATGATCCTAACAATATGGGCAGAACCTCGAATTCCTCGTCGAGTCCAACGTCCTCACCCCGGCGCAACACGACACCATCGCATCCCAACTCCCCGTCTCAGCGGAAAACAGCGCGCGCGCCCTCCCCGCCGTGCCCGTCGCCCAACTCTCACAGATGAACATCCAGAGCGAGCCCACGCCTCCCCCCGAGAAGAAGAACCCAGCAAACATCGGCTACTACGCCGACACCCCCACCAACGCACCACCCCCAGCCTACCCCTCCGTCCCCGCCACACCCGCCGGTCCCCCCGTCCTCGCCCACGCTTCAGCAATGTACCAGTACAATGCGCAAGACGCCGGGGACCTCGCGCTTATGCCTAATGATAAGGTTGTTGTGACGGAGTACATGAACAACGAGTGGTGGAAGGGACGCAACGAGCGCACGGGTATGGAGGGTATTTTCCCTGCTAGCTACGTCCGCAAGGAGGAGAAGAGCGTTGTTTCTGCTTACAGTGGGGCGCCCGCACCGAGCAACTACGGTAACATGCCGTTGGATGTTGCGAGTGGCGCGCAGCAACAGGGACAGGTAGGACAGCCGGCGGGTGAGCCGAGTAAGATGGAGCAGAATGGAAAGAAGTTTGGTAAGAAGTTGGGGAATGCGGCGATTTTTGGTGCTGGTGCTACGATTGGTGGAAATATTGTCAACTCTATCTTTTAGATGGAGACGGAAGGGTGTGGGATTGGAAAAGGGACATCGTTTTTGGCGTTTGGGGGCTTGTTATCACGACGTGTTCGTTGCGGTCTTCTATGGAATGAATGGGTTTCTATCGAAACTAATGTGGTATAGGAAGATTGAATATGAGATTTCTTCGCTTGTCAACAGGTACACTCGCACTCTTGTGACAGCGTGGTTGTTTGTAGTGCATCATCGCCATCGAGTCCTACTTCAAGGACACATTCGCGCCGGTTATTGACATACCGCTGAAGCGTTTGACAGACCTACCAACAGACCCAACAACGTGCCAGTCAATTGTACTGCGCTCCATCGTTTGCACATCAATCGCATCGATACACACACGTCAAACTTCATTACTGGAACAACTCCTTGCCTCGACGCTGTTACCCACGTCACTCACTGTGCACGTTCAACAACTCTACCACTTGACCGGGGCCCCGGCAAAGATACATCTTCTCCATGAACCGTCGACAACCTCAACCCCTCGAGCCCCCCAGTCTCTCCGTTGTCCAACAAGGCAACTTCGGCATCCCGGCTGCAGTCTCGAAATGGAATCCTTCGAACAGAACAACAGCCCCTACGCAGCATCTAATCTCTTCACCCGTATCTCCACCCCGCGAGCCAGCACCTAGACAGCGAAACAGATCGTACGCCCCTCTCTCCCTTGCATTCCACACTTCTCTCCTCTCTGTTCAGCCCCTCAATCAACACATCGAACATAACTAACAAACCACAGCATGTGGTCCCAAGCCCTCATCCTCTTCAACACCCTCGGGATCCCGTTGTCGTACGGCACAACGCTAGAACACCATTTCACAACGCTATTCCCTTCGCAGTCCCTAACGACCCTCGCTCTAATACCTAGTCTCCAACTACTCTTCCTCTTCGCCTCGCCCTTACCCGTCGGGTATCTATACCGCCGCTGCATACCCTCCTCCAGTTCCCGACCCTGGGGCTGGAGAGTCTTGTTCGGCATCAGCATCGTTGTGGCTATTGCAGCACAGTTCGCATTATACGCGACACAGAGTTACATCGTAGTTCTACTACTCCAAGGACCCGTCCTAGGCACCGCACTGGGTGCTTGTTTTACACTCAGCAGTCTAGTCCTCGCAGGCCACTACAGAAACGACGTCCCGCTTGTATCCGTACAAAGTGGTTTTGCGGGCTTCGCAGGCGCAGTCGTGTATACCGCCTTGGCTAGATTTGCCTACGAAAGCAGTGAAGCCGGCAACGCAGCGCGCGTCCATCTCTACACCGGCGCCATTACAGCCGCCACACTCCTCCCCGCATTCCTCCTCCTCACCCGCCTCTCTCCCCAAAAAGAGAAAGAATGGCCATGCACCCACCCCCTCCATCTCTCTATCCCCAAACACTTCCTCGCCGATTTAAAAGGCGGGGGAATGTGGTTTCTCATAGGCTACATGCTTGTCTTCTCGGGGGTCCTCGTATACCCCTTCTACAGCATCCTCCTCCTCACCCAACCCCCTGGCCTCTTTTTTTCAGATAAAGCGACATACAGCGTCCTTGCCATGCTGAGCGTGGCCGCTATCTCCGGTTCCGGCGTCGCCAATATACATGCGTTGAGGCGGGTTGGAGCTGTGAATACATTCGTTGCTGCGGCCGTGCTGGGGGGTGCGGTTTGTCTCTCACCCGTCCTCTATCCAAAACTTTATGTTGTACTCCCTCTAGCAGCCGTTTATGGGGTTGCGCTTGGAGCGGTGTTTTCGCTGCATATGGTTGTTGCGGCGAGTTTTCTTAGTAGGAAGGTAGGGGGCAGGTGGGAGGATGATATGCCGGCGAGGGTTGCGGTTGGTATGGTGTTAGCGGGGTTGGCTGCTTTTGGGGGTGTTGTTGGGGCTGCGGCGCTGATTGAGGGGAGTGAGCGGGGTGGGTGGATCGCGATGAAGGTGGCGGGTGCTTGTATGATTGGGGGTGGTGTGTTGGTTGGATGCGCGAGGTTGTGGCGGTGGAAGACATTTTTTTATGCCGTCTAGAGTATATGATACATTTTCGAGGACTATCACGGGTTGTGGCATCATTATGTGTACTGAATTTTTTATTGATGCTATATCTAGCAACTGGGGTATCAAATTATGTTATTAAGTATCGCCATCCCAACCTCTTCACGCAAGCATTATGCGCAAAGGAACCTGCGCATCCAAGCATTGCCCTTCTCCTCATCCGCATCCCTAGTCAACTGACTATTCGCACGCGAAACGTTGACAAACTTCGGCCAAGTGTTGGTGAGAACAAGGTACTTGATCTCCTTCTCGGCAGCATCAAACACTAGCTCATTGAACGCATCCGGCACCTCGACATCGGCGACAGACTCGTCGTCGTACAGCTCGCCCATGCGAGACACAGCTCTAAGGTTGGCGCGTCCGAGCTTGTCGAGGCTAATGGCGTTGGGAGATAGGTGGTTGCTTTTGGCGGAGACGTTGATGGGTAGATCGGAGGCGTCATCGGGCATGACGTTGTCGAAGGGTGTGGCGTCGCTCACAGATGACGACTCGGAGTTGCGGCGACGGCCGAATAGGAGGTTTGCGGTCCTCTCGAAAACCATGTGGAGGAGCTTCATCTCTTTGGATGAAATGTTGATAGGAAATTCAGAAAACTCGAGGGAGATGAAGTGAGCGTAGATGCGCGTGGCAGCGAGGAACTGCCTGCGGCGGTGTTCGGCGATGGATGCCTTGGGTGAGAACCAGTAGAGGCGCCAGTCTGCGACGTGGGTGAGGAAGCTGACGTTTTCGCCTGTTGGATGTAGTTAGTATACGTTCGTACAATAGTTGGGTGTGAAAGACTTACCAGAGAAATCCTTCAAAGCAGCAAACTGGAGCAGTGGCATGGCATTAGTCCTGAGCGCGTTCTCCAGGGCGGTCATGGTCAGAATGTCGGACTTCTGCGAGTCGAATGACTGGAATGACTGGTTGCCGATGCTGACCTCCCCGCCAGACTTGAGTGTGGTCGTGTTCGAGTATTCACTGGTGCTCTTGACGTCGATGGAAGCTGCGTCCAAGCCTGCCGATTTCTGGCGAGCTTCCCAGTTTGCGATTGCGTCGAGAGTCTCTTGGCGGAGTTTGTTGCCTTTGAGTACGTCGATGATAGGGAAGCCGATGCTGGTGATCTCCATGATGCAGAAGCAGACCGAGAACCACACTGGTGGAGGGAAGACGGCGTTCATGGGAGCAAACGCGGGAGTGTAGAGACCGATGAGCCAGAGCGGAGATGCGGGAAGCCTGCGGGAGTCAATGACGGACGCGAACAAGCAATTCTTAGTACATACCCAGCAACGCAGCAGATAATGGTCTGCAGACGCCAACCGTGCACATCGCGGATGCCGCGAGACTTGAAGAGAATCCAAGGTGCGTATACCCAGGACCAGAACAGCTGCCACACGATCGATAGCCACCATTCCCAGCCCTTGCTGCACTTCATGCGCACTTCCATGCCGGTGCCGACAACGGTGTAGTCAATGATACCAAAGCCGCTGTGGAACTTGCGGGATGCGAAGTAGACAAAGAGTGTGAGAGCCACCTATCCAGTAGGTTAGCACGCGGTTGGGTAGTAGCTGTAGAAGTTGCTCACCTGTACAGCCATGCCGATGCCGATGAAGATCAATGTTCGCTCGATGTTGTCGGCACGCTCCATTCCATTCATGATCCTCTTCCAGCGGCTGTTGACGACTTCTTGGGCCTTCTTTTCATCGATGGGCTCGTGGTCCTTCAATGAGCTCATCCGAGCAAAGTGCTTCTGGCGAGCAGCAAGGTGCAAGAACTGACTGTTCGAGGCATGGAACAAGGCCATTCCTAGTGGCACAAGAATCGACATCGCCCAGAACTCAACCGAGCAAGGGAAGACAGCGCCGAATGGGTAGGCTAGAGGTAGCAAGTCAGCATATGCTCGGTGTTGGCAGATCTACGTAATGAAAAAGCAAACTTTGATGTAGTAGGTGTGGGCGTACGTACATAGCGTGCAGAGGGCACCATAGACGTGAAGGACGGAAACACCAGCGAACAAAAGCGGCAGCCTTCGCATACGCAGCGAGGGGTGTTGGCGATGATTCCATAGGAAAGCGAAACCAGACAACAGTGAGAGATTCCAAACAATGAAGATGGTAATGTACGTCCAGCCAACGCCGTCGAGGACAAGGAGCGGGTTCACCATGGTGTCAGTAGGGGAATGTTCAAAGAGCGTGATGAGTACTGAAGCTCGTTCGACGACACTGGTATCGTGAAGTTGGCAGACGCCTCCAACCTTATACAGACTGCCTCAGGCGTTGGAAGTTAATGAAAGTTTCGGCGAGACGACAGGCAAGAGGGTTCGCGGCATGGTGCAGGGTGCGAAGATCGACATTCTCTCCCGAAGATTCATCTTGGACGCGGGAGATGTGCCAGGGTGCGCGATGTCGATAAAGTTGTCAGTGTGCACCTGTCAGCAAACGATGTGCCGCTAGCTTCCACCGGATCGCAAACCAGCGTCGGATACGGCTTCGCTCTATGCTCAATAGGCTAGTCTACGATCTGTCAACTGGGCATCCTGGAGAATTCCGTGGATCGTCATTTAATCGCCCAATACCCCAGGATCACATCCCTTCCAGATGATGCGTCCTTGCTTTCGTACGGTTGGGCGTGAAACACCTGGTTGGTGTGCCTGATGTTTTGTTTTTCTGCTCAGATGCCGACTTCTCGGAGAGATTGACACCCTGCATACACAATTGTCGCGCGGAGAAAGGGTAACACAGCCACATCAAGGCTGCGAATTCTGTCCTCGCTCTGGTTGCCATTCCGCGCGGTCGCGTCGATCTCAGGAACATGAGTTCGCCGACCTCTAACCGAGCCAGAACGCCGACGTTTCTGGACGACCTATGCCGAATAGCTAGTTACACTCGTCATCAGTATGACTCGCCTCCTGGCAGCTGGCTCTCCCTGGCTGGCGTCCTCTATCCGGGTGCGCGGGTGTCCGGCCACGATGGATTCCACGGGAGCGCTCTTGTCACTTGGTCCAAGCGCTGAATCACACCAATGCCGCTGTCGCGCAGCGTGGTCTGCTGTAGTTCCTGACGATCTTAAGCAATCCGATAGAATGATAGAGCCAGCCTATGGAGAATGGGGCGCGGATGCCAATGATTCGATAGTCGAGTTGATAGAGCGATTAGCTAAATGCCACAACCAACCTAGATGATCGTCAGGGACAACGAGCGATTCCTTAAGCACGTAATCGAACGACGTCCTGTCACTATGCAAGACGGCACTTGAGCACGTGTGTGTAGTTATGTCGAGCCGAGCTGCTGAACGTAAATCGGCACGATAGGGTTGAGAAGCGCCGTTCCGCGAGTCCAGGCTATCCAGCCTCGTAACAAGGCACTTTGAGTGAGGCGACAAGAATCATGGCTGTTCAGCGGCGGACAGGCTTCAGAGATTTCAAGCATCCGCTCACATGACCCCAGGCGGTTGGTGTGTAGGCAAGGGAGGGAGCGGTACGTCGGTTGCGAGCCTCGAAGGACGCCAAGTGGTCCAGACTCTTTGGTTCACTAACGAAGTGTGCAGGTTTTTGGGCGTAGGTCCCGTTCGTATCCTCGACGGAGTTCATCGCTGAGAGTCTGCATGCGGGTAGGTCCTTCAGCTGCGGAGATGTTTGATCCCGTTGTATTGCTATGGAGTAGCTGCTCGCCTCTCGTGTACATAGCCACGATCGCCATGTGGTAGCATGGCAACATCCGCGCCTGCAGTCTCCCCGCTCAGGGGGCCTGTCCCAGTCTACATTCTGCAGCGCGGGAATAACGGAAAGGGAAGATCCGGTGCGTCTAAGGGTTATACGTTATGGCGTCTGCTCAGCCATTGAGTAGTCACTTCATACCGATACATTGAATTTGCTAAACGTCGTCAATGAGCACGCTTGCTAAGACATTGGCAGAGAAGCGTGGCTGTGAGTGAAGCAAAGGACATCAGTGACTCCGGGCCGAGCGTGGTGTTTCGTTGAGGAAGTGTCGAGGAGGGGGAAATTGGGCACGAGTGCAGAAGAGGAGAGGCGTCGGCGTTTCGTGTTTCGCATGTTGCATGACGGCAGCCTCGCCCCGCGCAAGTGGGGCATGACTCGCGCCTTGGGATTTTCTCCCCGCCATGCATTCGCGTCACTCTTGGGCTTACGCACACCACGCCCAGACATCACGCCCGAATATGCCGCCCTCGCCCTGCGCACTGTGCAAGGTGAATCGGGCACTCATACTGCGCCCCAAAGACCACTCCAAGCTATGCAAGACGTGCTTCATCTCGGTCTTTGAAACGGAAATTCACCACACCATCACCACAAATTCCCTCTTCCAACGCGGCGAAAAGGTCGCCATCGGCGCATCGGGTGGTAAGGACAGCACCGTCCTCGCTTCTGTTCTCAAGACACTCAATGAGCGCTACGACTATGGCCTTGATCTCATTCTCCTGTCAATCGACGAGGGCATCAAAGGCTACCGAGATGACAGTCTGGAGACGGTGAAGAGGAACGCGGAGCAGTATAGCATGGACTTGACGATTCTGGGATATGCAGAGCTGTACGGATGGACAATGGACCAAGTGGTCGAGCAGGTGGGCAAAAAGGGAAACTGCACCTACTGTGGCGTCTTCAGGCGGCAAGCGCTTGATCGTGGGGCGTCGAGGCTTGGAGTCAAGCATGTAGTAACGGGACACAATGCGGATGACGTCGCCGAGACGGTTCTAATGAACTGTAAGTACTGCCTTCAACGTTCAACATCTACAGAACACTGACTAGAACAGTGCTCAGAGGCGACCTGCCCCGTCTGTCGCGCACCACTTCCATCATCACATCTACGCCCTCCGCGTCGTCTGACCCTGGTTCGAATACCAATATCAAGCGCAGCAAGCCCCTGAAATACGCATACGAGAAGGAGATCGTCCTTTACGCCCACCACAAGAGCCTCGACTACTTCAGCACGGAATGCATATACTCGCCTGAAGCCTTCCGCGGTAGCGCACGTGCTCTGATCAAGAACCTTGAGAGAGTGCGACCCAGCGCCATCCTCGATGTGGTCAGGAGCGGCGAGGATATGGCAAAGCTAGTGCCGGGTAGCGACGACGGCTGCGGAGGTGCTTGCGCGAGCAACGTACCTGTGGCTGAAGAGGAGGAAGGCGGATGCGGAAGTGCCCAAGGGCGCAGCACAGGTGGCGAGATGGCTAGCGTCGAGGCCCAACTCAGGCAGAACGAAGCAGCCGTCGACGGTAACCTCGAGACCGAGATCACCACGAAGAGTGTCAATGGTAGTGGACAGCACAGCAACGGCGCGGTACCACTAGCGAACGGAAAGAAGGCCAAGAAGGGCTTCACGCCCAAGAAGACGAGCAAGCAGGTCATGGGCCAGTGCAAGAAGTGTGGATATCTCTCGAGCCAGGAAGTCTGCAAGGCCTGCGTCTTGCTTGAAGGCCTCAACAAAGCACGACCGAAGAACAAGATCGAGGTTGGCTACGAGGTCCAAGATGTCAGCCTGAACAGCGTTCGAGACGAGCTTGAGGCAATGACGATAGGAGGAGAGTGAGGGGACCGCCAACGACGTTTTCTACGACTACACCTCTCGCGCAAGTTGCCATCACGGCATCAGTTCGGCCCCAAGAATCGACCGACACATTCACGATCAGAAGGACAAGTCTATGCGACAACGCACCGATAGCTTGCACAACACCAACGTCATGAAAGCGGGAGTGCTTCCCTCTCAATGGGTCGGCACATCTTAGGTAACATTCACACCGAAGCCTCGGTCGACATGGTCGGTGTGCGCTACAAGAGCTCGTGGTTGAAAGGTCGGTGAGACAACCCCGGGCGATGGCAGCGTGACCTGTCAGGCCAAGACCGGTGTCTCAGTCACACGAGAGTCAACACTCCACTACCCCGCACGAATGATCTCGCACCCGCACCCGCCCCGTCCTACCTCGAGCTGTGACCATACTTAATTTGCACGACATCGGTGCGGTTGCGGCCGGGCTTGGTGGGTGCGTGGTACGTACCAATTTTGGTCTGTACCTTTGTACTTCTCATGCTGTAGTGTTGCGCCGTGTTATCAAGCCCTCATACCGTCCAATTCCCGACATCACAGCACGTATTCTGAATACAATGAGATGATACATCAATACGGCAACGTACGATGATCAACATCATGTGTCGAGTTGGTGTTGCAAGCCGATGAATTCAGGATACGTGCTGTGATGTCGGAAATTGGACGGTATGAGGATTTGATGACACGGCAGTCATGCTGGAAGCTTTAGAAAGCATATTGCAGTAGTACAAGGACCAATATATTGATAAGAAAAACAAAGAATAGAGAGTTGTCCTCCAAGAGCCTTCCCACGGTATCTCAAGAACCCGTTCCCTGAATACAATCCCATACACATATCCAATCAAACACCCATGAACGCCATGTCTACATGCAAACCGCTTGCAATGAAGATCCAATCCAACAACATATCCAACTAAACAACAAGATGCCACCTCCGTGTAGATAAAACCGTAAATGAAACCTAAATGTCAAAGATCCAACAACACGTAACACTCAGTCGCCCCAGTCTTTACAACTCAAACCCAAACTCGCCATCCATCTTCCACGGCCCATCAACCGTAACAGCACCCTTCTCGCTGTCAAAGTTACCAGTCGCACCAGGCTTGTCCTGGCCCAGCACAACAACCTGGGCGACAGTAACGCTCTCCTCATTCGCGCCAGCATAAGCAAAAGAGCCCGTAGCGCTGAATTTGGCGCCGTCGTACGAGAAGGAGATTTCGCTCATAGCAGGCTGATCCAGACTCTCGCCGTCGTCTAGGTACAGCCGTCCCGTCGCCTTGCCGTCCGCATCCGGCGCGACGATGATCAAGAAATCTTCTTTGCGCAGCGCCTTTGTGGTATTCGCGCTGTTGACACGCTGGGGCACGATGGAGCCGCCGCGGATGTGCACGGGGATATCGCTGTAGCCCAGGTTGCTGACTGTGACGTTCTTACCCTCGCCTTGGACCTTGGCGTAGGTCCAGTAGTCGTAGAACGTGTCTTGGGGTAGGTAGAAAGTGACCGTGTCGGAGTAATCTGTTACAACGGGTGAGATGAGCAGTGCGTCGCCGTAGAACCACTGTAGGTCGATGCCAAACGTATTCGCGTCTTCGGGGTAGAGGAAGAAGAGGGGGTTGATCATAGGCGTGCCTTCTTTGGTTTGGTAGTACAGGCCCGTGTAGATGTAATCGAGCAGCTTGTAACGCGTGTCGATGGCCCGCTTAGCGGCCTCGGTGACCACGTCCCAGAGGTAGAATTCTTGGTGGATGGCGCTGATTTCAGCGTGGTTGCGGTAGAAGGGTTGGAAGGCGCCGAGCGTGGCCCAGCGGGCGCACATGTATTGGTCTGCGTTGCCGTTGAAGCCGCATACGTCGGAGCCGACCATGGGCATTTGGTGCATGGAGACGAAGGACAGCATCTGCCGGATCGAGATGCGGTAGTCGTCCCAGGCGGAGAAGTTGTCGCCGAACCAGTGGGCTACCTTGCGGCCGGTGCCGGCGAAGGTGGAGCGGGTGAGGACGAAGGGACGGAGAGCGGGACGGCGGGCTAGCATGGACTCGCGGGTTGTGGATGCCATCATGTTGCCGTAGAGGTTGTGCGTGTCGTACTGCCAGCTGCCGTCGTAGTTGGTCGTGTTCATTGGGATGGTCTGGCGCGAAATATCACCTAGATGGCTGTTGATCTGATACGCGGGCTTGAACCATTCGCGGTCGGGGAAACCCTTCATACCACTCGGGCTATCGTAGGTCTGGCGAGCAGGCAGAGACTGGAAGCCGCGAGCCTCAACAGAATCTGCGCGTGGTGCAGAAATGGGCTCTACATCACGGGCCTTGTTGCTGTAACCCGGCTGGAAGGATTCTGGGAAGCCAGGAATCGGGCGGCCGGTGTTGGGTCGTGGCGCATTGGCAGGGTGAGGAGGAATGTTGTCGTCGATGGTTTGCTGGCGAGGGTTGCAGGTTGTGACATCGTGACAGAAGTTGGAGGCCTCGTTCATGTCAACCCAGATACCATCGATATCGATACCTGAGTCGGGGTTGAACTGAATGTTCATTTCCTCAGTCCACCACTTCTCCGTGTTCGGGTGGAACCAGTCGGGCCATGCGACTTCACCGGGCCATTGAATTCCGAGCATGTCGGAGCCATCGGCGGCCTTCAAAAAGACATCCATGTCGTGACCTTTCTTGTAGCTGAGGTACTGACCGCCGACGGCGTGAACACCCGGATCGAGAATTAGAATGTATCGCTGATCGCGCGAGTGGAGTGTTTGCACAAGCTCACGCATCTTGGAGAGGGGGAAGCGCTCGGGGTCAACCGTGAAGTCCTCGCGAAGATACATGTAGTCAATATCAGTCCACATGACCTCAAGAGGAATTCCAGCAGTCGAGTAGTTACCGACGACTTCAGCGACCATGTTGACGTCCCAGTAGCCGTACTTGCATTGGTGGAATCCAAAGGTCCAGTATGGGTACATGGCGGAGTAGCCCGCGATATCAGCATATTGCTTGGAAACCTCGGCGGGCTTGCTACCGGCCATGAAGTACAAATCGATGACACCACCGATGGTGTTGTACTCAAGGTACTGGCCGTCATCGCCCTTCTTCATTTCGACTTGCATTGGGCTGGAGTTGAGCATGAAGACGCCATGGGTGCCCTTGTCGCCACGGTGATCGAAGTAGACAGGGTGGGTTCCGTACAGGTTGGCATTCCTGGGAATTTGAGGAGACTCCGCGTTCAGCAAGACACGCTCGTAGTTCTCCGCATTGAAGCGGAACGCGTCGCTGTGCTCACCAAGGCCGTAGAGGTTGGGGTTATCGGGCAGCTTAGTGCGAAGGCGGACATACTGCTTCTCGAACACCAGTGGCACAGTGCCGATATCGAACAAAACCTCGCCGTTGTCCCTGCGCGTCACATCGAAAGAGAATGGACTCTCCTTGAGACCAAATTTAAGCGCCAGGTTTGCATCGCCGCGCCTCTCAAGTTTGGGGCGTGGGAACACCTCTTCAGATACTTGGTAGACTTGCTCAGCGGCATCGTAGATCTTGACATGTAGACGCTCGTCTATTTGATGTTAGTAGGCGTGTCCAA
Organism: Alternaria conjuncta; assembly: GCF_024043145.1. Classification (NCBI taxonomy): domain Eukaryota; kingdom Fungi; phylum Ascomycota; class Dothideomycetes; order Pleosporales; family Pleosporaceae; genus Alternaria; species Alternaria conjuncta. The sequence goes on along the minus strand of NW_026250090.1, from coordinate 2,526,024 downwards.
AGTAGAGATGCTGATACTTACTAGTTTGGTACTCAACTAGCAACTTCAAGTCCTTGATGTCATCGCTGTATGCGTTGCACGCATCTCCAGAAAGGGTAAGGTCGGCAGTCAAAGTGTCCCCGGTCTCGACTACATTTGAGGCCGTGTAGCCGGGGCAAGCATCAACTGCGGCGCGGCGAGTGAGAAAACTCGCGACATCGGCAGGGTCTGGCGATACAGGAGCCGCGTATGTGAGGCTCGAACAGGCGGCAAGCCCGAGCAGAATAATATTGATCATAACGATGTTTATCAATATTACCCAAGGGTGGAGAAGCGTTCGGGAAAGAAAGAGGAAGAGCAAGGCCCGTTTGCCCAAGAATATATACGTGGGGAAGACCTGCGTGGAAGGGCCGTGCCAGCATTCACGATATCGGTAGCCAAGGGTAATTCTGAGACCACAGTCACCGCTTGACCCACAAAATGCTCTTTTCGGCCTGTGTTGGGGCCACCTGATGTCTACCTGGGGAGAGTATTCATTGCTAAAGCACAATGACGCGATGAACGGTAGTATTATTCCTTCCGCTGGAGTGAATGTGGGGAATAACAGTTGTCATGCAGGAAACCGGTCTGGGCCAGGTACCTGCAGCATTTGACCCATTTATACTGCAACAAACCAGAGCTTTCCGCCGAAGGTTGTACATGGGCGCGTACACGATACAAAAAAGCATGTTGTTTGTTTGGATACTAGCATCTCGCTAGGAAATGACGGATCGCCAAATCGTGGCCAGGACCGGAAGTCCGGCCACCACCCAGGGAGGGTCCGGGGTAGTGCTCAGTTGGGCGAATACTCTTCCTGGAGTGCATCGCCACACTTTCCGCCCGGCGCATGCATGCCTGCCAATGGATGCTCGGTGCCCAGGTGTGCCTGCGGACCCCGAGTGCGATCGTCATATTTGCGGGCGGCCTGGCTAGGAGGATGCCCCCGTGACGGCCAAGACACCACCGCGGTCAACAACAGGAAGGACGCAAGAAATTTGCTCATGGAGAAAGTGTCGCGAGGCCCGCTACTCAAACATCTGAGGTGTCTTCGTGACGTCGGGAGTCTTGATCAGATCAGTTGCGAGGCTCGCGTGGACTGCGGGGGCGCCTCTTCCGCGCTAAGCCTTTTAGCGCGCTGTGGAGTGCCGTCACCTGGACTCAAAGTCAAGTAACGGCATCTTACTCTTCCATCCTTGAGCGCGGGTGTGGCTGTCATCTTTCTTTCTTCCTTGTTGCTCTTCCTTCCATGGCCCACACCGCTTCCACAGGGCTTGCAGCAGCGCCGCTAGGCATCACGATGCCCTTGTGACTGAGTTGTCAACCTTCCCGACCTACCCGGTTTCTTCCCGATACAATCACCACAAGCTCGATCGCTGAGGGCCTCTTCCAGTGGTTCTATTGGCATCTCACTAACATTCACAATCATGGAAGCCAACCTTCACGGGAATAAAGCAAAGAGAAGGAACTAACGAAAGCTTGGAGCTACAGGGTTGCTTCTGCGGCACGAACGAACCTAAAGCCGATTATACCCTCCGACAATCATGCGCTTCCGCAGTGCATACCCTAGGCGTTACTCATTCGACTATATACACTCCAAGGCTCCTCTTTTCTCGTTTCACCGACCCATCGGCCGAGCGGCATGTCACCATCTTCGCGCGCGCTGTTGTCCGCTATAGAATTCAGAGTTTGGTGTGTAAGTTTGGGGCGTTGACCTCCGTCTCGCTAGACACACGAACTTTGTTAGCCGCCGAGTCATGGATGAACTGGTGCGAACGGACGCACGGGCTGCTCCCCATCTATCGATGTTGTCTTAGGCACCGCCATCGTTTCTGTTTCGGTCTTCCAAGATGCAAGACTACGAGAAGACTTGTCGGATCCGAAAGCTGCGAGAGTACTACTAGAGGAGCAGGTAGGTCTCTGAGGGCCATTAGACTTTGCGCCATGTATGAAATACCAGCATCAACTCACCATCGAATGCTGGCTGGTCATCACTGGTTGTGAGGTCGAATAATCTGTATTGTTCGTGCTTGAGTACCGATACATCCACATCACGAACCACGTCTCGGCTTAATACTTTCTCATTCGAAGCCTTTTGGACAAGAAGCGTGGCCGCAAGTTGTGAAATTGGCGTAGTTGATTCGAGGCCGCAAGAACATTTTGCCTAAATTAGAAGCAGTTGGATGGCGAAGAAGGCCGCAAGAAGGCGTACGATGACTTCTTTGAGCGACTACACTGTTGTCAGTATAGTCTCTCTGGGCAATGCTTTATCGCCATGAGATCGTGTCGAGATTGGTGGCCACATCTACGGCTACTCTACGAGAACATCGCATTCCATAACGTTGTAGCCTGCATGTAACACTCAGACATATGAAACCGGTGCTATTGGAGGCCGCATGTCGAATCGCATTAGTGGAAAGTCTCCGTTACGCCAACATGCCAAGCTGCTCTACACTTACTAGAGGCCACGAAGGCTATTCACCGGATAATAATCAGTCAAATACCTTTCAAATGACTTTATTCCACGCGATCGTACAGGGTATGCTATTGGAGGCCACATCTGTAGAGTAGAAGTGGTTTTGCAGCTGTCAGCAGGCGTACGCTAACCTAATTGGCAATTGAGTAGCGATTGGTTGTGAACAAAGGCCGCAAGAGAGGAGCTCAGCCTCGTTACCCGCCTTATCGATCCGGATCTCGAGACATATGACGTAGATCCAAGTTATCTTACACTCTTTTGGCTTCATCTGCCATGCCTTCAGATGGATGCAGTGACGATGAATCTGGAGAGTTTCTCAATTCGGCGGCCGCGACACTCGTGGCGGCCTTCAGTTGTGCCACAATCGGATCAGTCATCTTCCCACCTTCGCCAGGTGCCAATGCCCTTACGTATTGCAGACACTCATAGCAAGATTGTGGAAGATTGGAATTCGTTTGCAACTGTACCTGAGGAAGATGGTTCTTCATCGCCTTCAGAAATCGAATTAGATACTTTGACTGAACAGTATGTAGCCTACATGATTCCAGCTTCATTTTTCGCTCCATCTTCTACGCCATGGACACCACCAGTACAACACATCCACCATCATGGCAAGTTCGGCAAAGTTTGGAGTTTCGCATTACAAATCTATATTCCAGCTCCGAACGGCACACATGTAAATGCTTCGCCAGATAACTGTCCAGAACCAGCACTGACACTGAATTAGGATACACATGTACCAGAAGAAGTCTCAATTGGGCCAAAAGAAAATATCCTGGAATGTATGCATCCGGTTATACTACCTTGGCGAAGGCAAATATGTGTTTGTAAAAAATGGCTACGCCAGCGTATCAGTGTCTACAGCAACGCCAGAGCAAAACGAACCTGTCTCGATCTTGCACGTACAAGATGCTCAACGGTGAAAGCCATTTGTACGGATATCAGCATACCTATCCTTATAAACTCAGCGGTCGAGAACTTGGTAGGCCACAAAGCTCTTTTAGCCTGGGAAAACGGCGCAGGCTCGAGCAAGACGTGGAGGCGATGCAGTAGAGTCAAGCTTTCTGACTCAAGGGTACTAGTCATCTTGAGGTGTAACGATCAGCCCTTCTACAAATCTCCACTCTGGCTACCTCAAGCCTTCATCCGATCTCCTAAGCGGCAGCGACACAATGACAGAAAGCGGACTCTGGTCTCCGTGGGACGAGCTCGCAGGCTGGATAAGCATTTCGAGCCACCTCTCCTGTGCGTCGAAGAAGATAAACAGGATTGTGAGCCATATACGTCTCAGCGCACCTTGACCAGGATACAAGAGCGGATACCTGCCGATCTAGGCGACACAGGATTGCCTGCTGCATACATGAGGCTCATGTGGGGAAACGGGTCAACTCTCAACGGACAGCTTGATCGCTTCCTCCCCGAGGGCTTAATACTCCAGTCTCACTGGCGCGTTTCGTCTTTCCTGCGAAACGATTCCCATGCCGATGTATACGTCGTCACCGACATTCATCATCAGCACGGACCCAGCCCAGAGCTGGAGCTTCATTCGTTTCTGACAGACCTTTCTGGCAACTCGGTTACATATGCGAAACGGAAGCAGGAGCGTATGTACAAAAGTGATCATTGTTTGACGCGGTTCTGGTACGGCGAAAGACGCATGTTGGTGGTACGACTTCCAAAGCCTGTAACGCCATACCGATTGCAAATGGAGGATTTCCCGAAGCTGAAGGGGATTGTAAGTCGGACGAGAACGCAGTTTCGATACCCACATTGGTTTTCGAGTATACCTACGTACGCTGAGGTGTTGGGTACGACCAATCACGACCCGCAGTCACCACCTTTGAGCCAGCAAATGAAAGAGGAAGAGGCCCGTATACTTGAGCAAATCAACGAGAAAGTGCGTGAGAAGAAGTCTAAGAAGCAGAGAGATAAGCGGCGCAGTGAAAGGCTGGTCAGAAAGCTGGCCCAGCAGGTACCCGTCTGATCTCAAGTGCAATGTCGGGGTGTGGAAACTCGAAGTTTTAGGCCTTTTGAGTTTTATTTTTCTCAATATATACAACGAAGTAATGGGTTTTGTGCATCATGGCACGAAAGGTAGAATAGAAGTCAGCATCATCTCAACTGCCAATGAACGGGCAGGCCCTATACCAAAGGCAACATCTTACAAAGAATACGCACGTAAATGACCGGAATATCCTGACTCAATGTGAATTGAGCCCTCTGGTGCGCTTTTGTGGGGATGAAGAGTAGTTGTGATGAAAATGACAACAAGTCGAGGAAGAAAATGAGTGACTGAACGTGAAGGAAACAACAAACAAAACGGTCGCATACCCTCCATGCCAGATGGTCTTTTTCACCTCTTCGATGATGTGGAAACGGTTTACTACTCCGCTTCCCCGCCGAGACGGTTACATTGAAAAGGCTCTGGCACAGTCCTCAACGCCCCGAGGTATACTTGCGCACCTCCAAACATGGAGGATTTCGGGCTATGATCATGCTGACATGGTCGAGTCCATTCGGCAGCAGGAGCATCCTGAGTCTTGGTACTAGGCCCGGTACTCTTTTCCAATAAGACGAGATCGCTTCGGCCTCCAATCGTGATTCGCAGAACTTATGATGATGTCGACAGTATTAGCCGCTCTTCTTGGCATGCACCTCCCGTACGTGGCGCCTCAACGAGTCTTCTCGAAGGTATGAACGCTCACAAATCGAGCATGCGAAAGACTCCCTAACTGTCTGAACAGTGCAGGATCGCTTTTGGTGTCTTCGGAGGTCTTTTGGTAACGTGAAGACTCGTCGACATGCGTCGCATTGATTTGTCGATGAGGGAGCCGTGCATTGGCGGTGGCGTCGGTGGTGCCTGTAATGAGCCTCTTTCGTGAAGCTGATTTTGCATGTTGGGCATGACTGAACCATATAAACCGAGCTGATTTCTCTCTTGCCAGTGAAAGCGTCGTCACAGCCCAGGCCACTACTAGGGGGACTTGTAGAAATGGATGACCTGGGCTCGGAGCTTGCAGGAGTCGAAATACTTGGATATCGATCTGTTGCCATCCTTAAAGCAGTGCCTGGGGCTGAAACCTCGGAGAAATGGTTCATGGAAGCGGGGGAGATTGTCGGGGTCGTGAAGTTCTTGTGAATGTGCGATTGGAAGTTTTCGGCCATAGCGTCATCGGCCGACGGACTGATCTCTGGTGTAGGGAAGTTTTGAGGTTCGTGAGCAGGCCAGGTTAACAGATCGATGTCAATGAACTTTTCCAAGTCGAAAGACTCAGAGACAGAGGTTCCCAAAGGAACACTCTCGGTCCAGGTGTTGAAGGCTGGATAGCCTTCCACATCCAAGGGGTTCACTGTGCGATCCGTCCACCATAGCGAGTCACTTTCTGAACACTCATGATTATCTTCCCGAAAAGCACCAGGTATCTGAAGCGCGGCGAACGAGGCTGATCCGTGTATTGGGTCGTCAGGATGGTATTGTTGGTTTCCTGCTGCACAGAACGGACAGTAACCGAACTGTTCTAAGCGATGATCACTATAGTAATATTAGCATCTCGATTTGAATATATGGGGCTAGATGCGTACTAGTGGGTGCAGTTGATGGCGTGAGCGGCCTGATCACAGGCCGCCTAAGCTATCGGTGGTTGTCGATAGGGATGAGAGGAGACCTCAAGCGTTGCTGAGATATACGGGAATGCGCGTGCGTTGATGGTGTTGTCAATCGTAGGGTCCGGCTAAGTACGGCCCCGGGCGGCTTCGCCGCCCTCTTGGTCGAGATAGAGGTCTAGCTAAGCTGCTAACGATCTCGGTGAGAAGATGATTCGGTTTTGCGCAAATTGTTTCGATGGATGAGAGGGTATGACAAAAGGCGGCGGCATGCCATAGATATGGCAGCTGGAGTGTTGTGCTGGAAGCCCGCGGACGTCATTCAACGCTGATTGGTGGCCGCCATATGATGTCTGCCTGAAACCGGTCAAGGCCAACACTAGCTTGATCGCGACTAGTATGAGGTCCTCCATATCCATGGATGCACAACCCGATCTGTTGCAACCATCAAATGCCATGCGATCGAAGAACCTATTTTAAAAATCTCGCGCATGTACAGTAGGTAGAGAGTCGAGCTACCCACCAGTGTGTCAGCCGCCGAGCCAGGAAGGCTTAGCGCGCCCTTGCGCACACCTTAGATAGAGTACGTGTTAAACTTTAATTTACGCCTTTCTAAGACACCTAGTAGAGAGCAGTTACCTGTTTAAGACTTGCTTTTTTAGATCTAAGATATCCTGTTACGCTGTTAACAATAAAACGTGCAGAAGAGAAGTCAGAATGAGGCAGAAGATTTATCCATATGGGTCAGTTCGCAGAAGCTATGTCGCGATTTTGCCGACACGAAGTACTGCTTTTCTGCGGATGTAATATGCAGCCATCAACGCTACCTAGGCCTCGAGGCATGCAAAGGCGCCACCCGGCAGCTTCAGTATGAGTATCATCCCTTCCCATCTCCCTTCCGCATTCCCCCATCCAGTCCAAGTAGCGCAAAGCCAGTCCGACCACCTCCGCCATAGCAGACTGCCCGACTCACTTATGCTCCTTGCACTTCTTTAGACACTCGTTCACTGGTCCTTCAAAAATCCTCCTTGCTTCATCAACGAGCTCATGCAGCTCCTTGAGGAAGCGCTGGCCCTCAGGTGTGTTGTTTTCCTTCTTGTACTTCTGCTTGTGGAATGCAGTACGAATTTCCCTAAGGGTTTTGACAATTTCTTCGCATAGCTTATCGCAGGTCTTCTCGATGAGCTTCGTTGCATCCTCCTCCACCCACTCGGCGATCGCAGAAAAAGGTCCTTCGAGACTGGTGACGTGAGCTTCGAGGTAGGCGTGGCGAACTCTTCTGAGCACCTGGCCTAGAGATGGGTGTTAGCGGATGTATACTTGTGTGGAAGGACGTTAGACGTTACCTTTTCCCGCCGTCTGTGCAAACGCTTCGGGGTAGATGCTCTCCATGGCTTTGTATATATAGCCCTGGTCTTCGGAGCTGAGGGCCTTTTGGCCAATAGTGTTTAGCCCTTGGCGGAGTCGCTTTCTCGCAGTTTCTACGTTGAAAGTGATGTTCTTTTCGTGGTCGATTAGACGACTGGCGAAGCAGCTTTGATATGCTTTGCCGGCCAAAGCCTGAGGATCGTCTCCGACATGTGTTAGTTATAAGAAAATAATGATTTCAGGGTGCCTACCTTTGAGCTGCTTGTTCAAATCACTGAGTCCGGTCTTGATCGTCTGTGCCGCCTGGGCTTTAAACGCCATGGGTGCTTTATCCAAGGCGTTTCGGAAAGCGACATCGATTGCTGACTTTACAGGTTCCAAGAGTGCAGCGTTGAAATCGTGGTGAACGTTCAGCTTCTTCTGGTGATACGCGCCTGCGGTCTATTAGCGGGTAGCTTATTGATTTCGGACGTGGGTAGCACTAACCTTTTTTGTTGAGTAACGCTCTGTACGAGGCGGCGGCCTGCAACTGTCAGAAAGGAAATGGACTATGACATGCGGCTCTTACCATCTTGGTCAAATCTTCGAGCTTCTTCCTTGCATTCCTGTCAAACTTCTTCTGCAATTCGTGACTTGATATCGCAGCGATGAGTTCTTTCAGGAATGTTTGAATGCATCTTTTCGCAACAGCACGAACTGATGTTTCGATATCCTGGAGATATTAGCGCAAGCTTTCGCTAAGAAGCGTACACGGTACCTTTATAGCCTTGTCGATGATCTTGGTAACGTGCTCTACTCTAGCCTCGGTACTCTTGCTACAACTCATCTGGACAATGCTCAATAGCATCGGTACTTTGAAATGAAGAAAATGTTCTAGAACAGCGGTCTTTCCTTGCGACGGAATTCCCACCACGTGGGCGCATGCAGCTGGAATCTGAGTGTCTTCGAGCCTCATCGTAGGAGCCTTCGTTGAATTGTATCCTCGCCGATACCGCATGTACATCTTGTTCGAGACGCAAAAGACTGGAGCACCCGCATCGTCACCAGTGCTGTGACTATATTGATCGCTTAACTTTGCAGCCACAGTCCGGTTGCGGCATGCAACGCGAGCGTCCGTGCGCCTTATGGTGTCAGCGTGGCGCAAGATACAACTTCAAGTCAAAACTTACTCTTTCTCCAAAGATTCCTTGAGAAGGTTGACGGCTTTCTTGCGCGCAAGTGCGATCTTGTTAGCTGCACGGAGCGTATCGTACCGAGTACGTTCACCATCAGTGGCAGTGCCATGATTCATCTTGAGTTTGATACGCTTGATCTCAAGCTTGTTGGTTTCTGTTTGATTTTCCACTATGTCTAGCTCGTTGGAATAGTCGTTGAGCTTTTCTTCGATAGGTGCGATTTTCTCTTCCGCGGTATCGTCCAGCTGAAGAGTACTGGTACCCTCTTCGTTTAGATCCTGCGAGGTCGTCAGTGATGAAGTATAGACAGTTTCCAATCAAACTTACATCGGTTCTAGTCACCACTAGGATGACGCTACCATGATGTCGTCTCCTATGCGCCTCAAGGTAGTGTTCTTGAAAGCCTCCATCGGTCGTGGCGCGCTTGATCTCAGCGACCGCTATTGTCATTTCACACTGCTGAAGATAAGCTTTGGCAGCAGTGACACGAAAAACATTGATGTCTTTGCTTCCGGCTACATCACCGAAGCATATGCCATCTAGCAATAAGGGGCTGTCGTAGTAGTAGCTATGACCAAAGGTTAGTAGTATGACTTATGCACGAAAGCATATGCTCTTACCGTATGATCTCCACAAACGGCCAAGTACTGAAGCGAAGTATCTTTCCCTTGTAACGTGCGTTGGTAACATCTCTCATGCGGAACCCGCGAAGTTGTTCGCGCATATCGTTATGGGTGCTGGAGGTTAAGGGGACAGTTAAGTCGCCGTCGGGCACAAACTGTTGATGGATTTCAACGGTCCATTGTACCAGTTGCTTCAAAGCGGAGTTGTCCTCCAGAGTCTTGCCTGTCGACATAAATCCCTCAAGGCTTTCGGGTGCGACGCGAGAAGCAAAGAGTTGGTTCAAGCATTGCAACGCAGCATCTTGGAGCGTTCGATCCTTGTCGTCGACACTGTCCTCGTCGTCAATGAGTTTCTGCCTGGTAGTGAACCAAATGGTGAACCAATTGGTCACAAGATTATCAATACAGTATTCGAGGCAGTAGAACTGAACTTCAGCCTGAACTGCGCCGGTGTTCATAGACAAGGGCTTTTTCCGAAATTCGGTTACCACATTCGTAACTGCCTCGCCAGCGTCACCCTAAATGTCAATGTTAGCAAAAGCTGCGCATGATATCATCGTAAAGTGAACCTACTTCTGGTACAAGCTCCTCACCGAGGAAACTGTTGATCAGAGCTGATTTTCCGGAACCGCTGTCTCCGGTCACAGCAATGCGGGTTTCCCCCTGATAGGAAATGTCACGGTACTTGATGGTCTCGTTCCAGAGGTAAGTAATGTCTTCGCTAGCGACACCGCGGTTCTTGGCGGCTTTGAAAAATTCCAAGAAGACGCGCAGGATAGCTTGCGCATCTTCTTCAGCTTGTTTGAAGCCGGGGTGGTAGATCGGTAGCTTCGGTCGGCAATGTTGGATCGGATCGTATGCGGGCATTTGCGATTGATCCTTTTCGTCGTCACTGTCCTCATCGTCACTATCGGATAGCATTTCGGGAACTAATAAAGGTCAGCCGGAGGCACTTTTCGTGAGAACGCTATAGATTGGAAAGAAAGACCGGCATCATGAAGCAGCAGAATCTGGTGATTCCCTTCTACCTGTGTCCACCGAAAAGTACTTCTCACGCCAGACATGACATACCCTTGCGCTTTGACGGTATGACTAACTCTACACCGCTGGTATTCCAGCTAAGAATAGCAAGCTTAGCATTACCCTCGATTTCCCGGAGTTTCCGTATGTGTGGTGACAGGCTGTGGACTTCTGGTGTGGACGGCTTCGGGGACAAGGGCGCGACCATGATGGCAATGGACACGGGAGGTACGGGATACTCAGGCTCGAAGAGAGGACTGGCGGTTCTTTCGGGCGTGTGCTGTTGAAGTCCCTCTACTCGAGAGCTGTCAGTGGACATGGCCGATGAAACGTCGAAGGAAGGTCTCGATAACAAGCCGAAGCCGAAGCCGAAGCTGAAGCTGGGGTTGCGTCGACCGGCTTATTGCAATGATCAAGACGTATTGGATAGAAGAAAGAGTAGAGTGTTGGAGACTGAAGGATGGAGAGGAGCACAGAAGACAGAGTCGATATAAAAACCCCACACTGGCCCATGCTAGCCTCCATTAGATGCTTCAGGTGAGAGAGCCGTGAGAAGGTAAGAGCGCGACAGCAACATCCAAAGTCAAAGTCATCGTTTGGGTATGTTCGAGGCGTACCAACCCCAGTGGACGATGTTAGAGTATGGCTTCAATTGAGGATCTTGGTACATGGCATGCGTGCAGACGTTTGGCTCTGCTGCCCAGATGGACGAAATTGTGGCGGTACTGTCCCTAGTTGGCGACGTTCTATGCTGTGAAGCCATGACTTCCATCGAGATCCGCCTTTACTTGTCTCTATGGCCGTCATGGTGACTGAAGGATCCGGAGTACTCGCCGCCACCACGGATACGGCAGGCAGGCCTGGTACCAGCATCTCTTGTAGATCCAGGAATACAGCCCCAATGAGTGCGATTCTCAATCGAAAAGATGTCTGGTCGGTCTTAAAGTCGTGCGCTCGATCAATTGGAAGTGGCTGGATATGTGGCTCATACGAGACGTGATGCAGGCATCCTACTGGAGCCAGGTGCATCGCACGCTAGTTGCTGACCTCTATACGCCCCAGCCGAGAGAAGGCGCTCTAGACCCTGTCGAAAACTTAAACCTCATACCTCAGCCGTGTAGCTCCCAAGCTTCCTCCCACCCTCTCCAGCTCTTTGCGCGATCGTGGTTGTATGGCGATGCGTCGCCATGGCATTCCCACGAAATGCGATACGCGTCAGCGCCAAGCGGATGGTGCCGATTGCCGCCCCCTTAGCCTCTTCGGTCCTCCCGTCGGGCTAGACAGGGAAACTCGCAGCCATGGATGCTTGGAAGGCTTGCGACAGCGCCGAAGGACACTTTCTTTGTCTCCGTGACCAGTCTTTCCTTTCCTGAGTTTCATGTACGAGACGCAGATGCATACTCCAACGGCATCTCAGTAATCTTTCAACGCTTTGCACGCGACTTTACATTCTTTTACAACCTTCAATACACGCCCACCATGGCAATCCGCCCGCTCAATTCGAGCCTCATCTTCGACCGGCGCGTTATACTCGCTCTCACGGCTGCCGTAGTCCTCGCCTTCACATTCGCCTTCCTCTACTCGCCCGACCTACGTCCCAGCTCGGAATGGTTACCACCTCTCAGCTCGAAACCTACGTCTACCTTCTCCGCGCCGCTCAAGAACACCGAAGACCCCTACATCGTCGAGCTGGACTACCTAGCCATCAAGCCAAACGTCTCAGACAAGGTCAGGTTCTACTGGAACATACCATATGCCGCAGATGCAGGAGGCCAGAACAGGTTTCGCGGACCACAACCGGTGAACAGGACATACGGCGTCGGTCGAGGCGAGAAGCCTCTGGTATGGGATGGATCATTGGGCATGTGCCCAAGAATCCAGAAGATTGATCCAACCCAGAGAAACAGGGAAGATATCTCAGGACCGGAAGTTCTGGGTATCAAGACTCGTTCCACTGAGGATTGTCTGAGCTTGAACGTCTTCACGCCGATTGACGCTGAGGCAGGCGACGACCTACCAGTTTTGGTCAATATCCCCGGTGGTGGCTTCCATCTCCCAGGACGCAGCAATGGAGGCGAGATGGTAGAGAAGGCGCGACGTGAAAAGGGCGTGGACGGCAAACTGGACAAAGGCATCATTGTAGTCACCATGTACTACCGCAACGGCATCTACGGTTTCCTCTCTGGCAAAGAGATCGCAAAAGACGGCGACTACAACAACGCGCTGCGCGACCAGAGAGCGGCGCTGGAATGGGTCCAGAAGTATATCAGGTACTTTGGGGGCAACCCAGACCACGTGGTCATCATGGGCACGAGCGCTGGCGGCGCGTCCGTGATGCTACAATTGACGGCCAATGAAGGCGACAACTACCACCCTGTCCCTGGTGTAGGCCGCAAGCAGCTCTTCCACGGCGCCATCGCCCAGTCCCCCGCGAGCCCGACATTCTTCACCCCCGACCAAGCCGAGAAGTTCTACAACGAAGTCGCAGATGGATTAAACTGCACAGACATCGCATGCGTGCGCAACGCAGCGACAGGCGACCTCTACTACGAGAACTACCCCATGAACTTCCCCGGCCGCGACACACCCCCACGCTGGATGTGGGCGCCCACCACCGAGCCCGCCGGCGGCATGTTCACGGCACCCGCCCCAGCAGCCATAATGGCAGACCGCTACGCCAAGGTCCCCACCATCATCGGCTTCACCTCGAACGAAGGCTCCGACCAAGTCAAGAAGACCACCGACAACGAAGGCGAATTCAAATCCTACCTCAAAGACCACTACCCGCTCCTCACCGACGAAGACCTCTCCACCCTCGTATCAACCTACCCCAACGACCGCCACTGGCCCGATAGCGGCGCCTGGTGGGACGCCGTCGCAAAAGCCCAAGGCGACATCCGCTACATCTGCCCTACCTACCTCGCCTCCAACGCCATGTCCCTCCACAACCCGCCCTCCGTACCCACGTACCAATACCAATGGGACGTAATGTGGGGCCCGGACATAGAGAACGGCTACGGCACCAAGCACGCCGGCACCGTTGGCCAGGTCATGGTGCGCCGCCAAAACGAGATTTCGGATTACTTTATCAGCTTTGTCAAGTTTCTTGATCCGAACCGCGAACATGATGTTATTCCCAGGGAGAATGTCAAGATTGCTAAGTGGGAGCCGTTGGATAGTACGGGTAGACGCATGTTCTTTACGAATATTAAGGAGGGTGGGCAGAGGGGGGATGGCCAGAATATGTATGGTAAGATGCGCACGGAGATGAGGGGCAGGGATGATGAGAGGGAGAGGAAGTGTGGGGTTATTAGGGGCATATTTAGGAGGTTGCAGTTTGAAGGCGTGGAGGCGTTGAAGTTGGATTGAGGGGTTTGGGGTTGAGGTGTGGTTGTCTTGCATTTGAAGGGGTTTGGGAGTTGCATTCGCGATATAGATTCTTCTTTTTTTTTTCTCGTTTGATGTTGTATGAATACCATATCGTTTGCACGTTCAACATTGACTTCAGACATGCGAATTGTTTTAAAATAGAATCTTCAATTGGTATAAAACGACGTGCTAAACCCCAGACTAACAAAAATAGATCCTCCCAGATACCCGTGGTTGACCCACACACCCACATCGACATCCGTAGCTTCCGCTCTTCCGCGCATCCTTCGTAACATGAATACTGGTTCCCAAATCCTTTCGCGCCGACTGCAGACCACGAACACACTCTCTTAAATCTTCCTGACATGCTCAATCAACTCCGCCACGTCGTTATGACTCAAACTCTCATCGTCAAGACTCATACCCAGCTCCTGTTTCTTCTCATCAAGATTCTCCCTCTTCCCATCTAAATCACGCTGCGAATCGCGCTCCAGAGGTGTCGCCTTGGTCTTCTCATCCCTCAGCACCCTCAAGTCGCCCGTCTCGACTGCAAACGGGGATGCAGGCGGCGGGCTGACCATATCAGCGCTCGTTTTCCTTGCGTGCTCTACGACTTCTTGCAGATCGGCGTGTGAGAGACTGCCGTCATCAACACTCATGCCGATTTGCGCTTGTTTCTCTTCCTCTTCGCGCTTTAGACGGTCGATTGGGTTCTCAGAAACGGGTCCGGGGGAGTCTTGTTGTTTGGAGTCTTTTCTGCTGACCCAGCGGACGAGCTCGTCGACGTCGTCGTCGGTGATGTGGCGTTTCTCTTTGATGGGCTCGATGGACTCGCGGCTTCGGGGGCGGCCTCGCTGTTCTTCCTCGTCGATTTCGTCAAAGGTTTCTTTGACTGGTGTGGAGGCTGCGGATTCGCCGCTCGTGCCGTCGTGGCGCTTGAACCAGCGGCCTAGTTCGGGCACGTCGGAGTCGTAGTGCTCGCCTACGTCGGAATCTAGTTCGGGTCGTTGGAGGTTGCGGCGTACGGGGCCGGCTTTAGGTCCGTCGCGGTGCGATATCCAGCGTACGAGGTCGTCTGCGTCTTCTTCCTCGTCTGAAGATACTTCTCTGAGTTCGCTGTCGGATTCGGTTGATGCGTCGCTGTACCCTGAATGTGCGTCGTTCAACACGGTGGTCTCTTTGGCGTCAGATTTTCTGCTGGCAAAGCGAACAAGGTCTTCGACATCTGAAGGCCCCAGGCTCTCATGACCACTGTCTTCCTTGGCTTCGACCACGTCGCCGCCCTTGCGTCGTTCACCGTCGCTAGGGGGATCTCGTCGGCTGACCCATCGTACTAATTCGTCTACATCGGAATGATCGATGCTCTCATTGTCACTTTCATAGCGAGTCGTCGATGCTTCTCGTTGGTCCTTTTCGTTGTCAGAGGAAGCTGTTGACGCGCGATCATTGAACTCGACCGGCGCACCATCCTCCCTAATCTTCTCCATACTTCCTGCGTCCTTAGTCGTCATCCGTCTTACTGTCATCCGAATCCTACTTCCAATTCCACCTTTTCCTGAAGCGTCCTGGTCGGGTGTTCCCGGGTGATGCATCTGGCGTTCGGCGTGTTGAGACCGCCATTTGTCTGCCGCATTTTGGTCCTGCTGGCAATCTTCTTGCGTGGCAGTCTTCATCTGGTCTTGAATCCTCTGTTGAAAAAGCATGCTGCGCAAGGAATGGAATCGCGCCATGTGCGGCTGTTTTTGTCTGGACTTTGCGGACTTATCTCCGCTGCCATGCGCCGAAGACGGCTTGGAATGGCCAGAGCTTTTGCTGGTCGTCTTCAGGGAACTTCTGCTTGGTGATAAAGATGAAGGGCGAGGCGCCTGGGCGGCGACGTGCTTTTGCTTGTCTTGGCGCAATTTCTGGGGGTCGAGTGCTGGCTTAGTGTGTTGTTGAGCGGCACGTTGATCTTCTTCTTCGGATGGGTCTTTTTCTTCGCTGCTATCACTGTCCGATCCTTCGTCGCCTAAACCTTCCAATATTTGTGTGACTGCTGGGGACATCAAACTGTTCATGCGACCGAGTTGCTTGCGCTGGTCTTGAGGCATCTGATCTATATTCGTAGCTGGCGGCGCCTTCTGCGGCTGGAGGTCGAAGTATGACGCCATGACTTCTAGAATGGTCCTTTCTCCCCAGTAAAGATGATGCGTATTTGAGGTCCGAGGATGCCAATGGGGCAGGTATGGAGCGGGATAGAGAAGAGCTCAGGTGAGGGCAGTGCTCTTGGAAGGCTTGGAGTTCTGCAAAGTGTCGGGCTCGCAGACAAGCTAGCCTGTTATCGCAAGTCTCTACCCCGCATTTTATGATGTCACGCGTCGTGAGTGGCCGGGCGCGCTGATTCAGCTGACTAGTGCAGTGACGATCGGCGTGGCAGGCTTGGGCGACATCACCGCTTTGAGTTTAAGATCTAGGACTCCATGCATGGCGCATCAGTTGCGACAGCCGTTGAGATCGGAGGCTTTCACTGGCGAATCTGGATCGCCATAGGTGGGATCTGACCACCGATGAGGCTGACATATTTGACGTGAGACGGCACGGCAGGTCAGCTTCATGCATCTTCCCGCCTCAGTGACTGGTGCTGTCGCGCACGGCTCGATCCGCACGATCTATGGGCATGCGCTAATGAACAAGGTCAATCTCATCAACGTTTCAACATTGCTTCCCAGGGTCTCCCCTTTGTCAAAACTATAGTACCGGATCCTCATGCCAGACATTTCCAGCCGATGATGCACTTCTTCGATTCTACGCGACACGCTTTGTACGTCTGCCGTACTGCTGGGATGCTTCGGCCATGTTGAAAGCTAGAAGATTCGGTGTGTTATCATGGAGAGTACTTTCATCGATCGCGCCCTTTGTCGCAACGCCAGCCATGCTTTCGCACAACCCTTCCACTGGCCATCCTTGACCCATGAAGTACGCGGCTAAACCAACGATATGAGGGGTTGCCATGCTCTGAACGTGAGGGCGGATAGTCAGCGCGCGTCACACCGACACTTATCTGGGAGTGTACTTACAGTTCCAGAAATCGTATCGATCGATTTGCCGATCCAAGTGCTGGTGATCTCAACGCCGGGCGCCAGAATGTCGACAATAGGTCCATAGTTAGACCATTCGATGAGAGTATCGTTAATTGCTGTAGCACCTACGGTGCAGACACTAGGTTCAGATGCCGGGGACGAGTATCCGGCGTCGCGTCCCTCATTGCCCGCTGCGACACCAAGGAAGATTCCCGCGGCAACGATGGCAGCGGCCTAGATCATTGTGAGCTGAATGTCTGATAAAAGACGGAATCAGTTACTCACAGCATCATTCAGGGCCTGCATCTTACGCCCTCCAAGACTCATGTTGGCCACGAAACCGTTGGGACATTCTCCAGCCTCACTACGTTTTGCTGCATCGGTAATAACATACTCCATACCCGCAAGTACGCCCTCGGTCGTACCAGAGCCGTACGAGTCCAGTACACGGATAGCGAGCAGCGTTGTCTTCTTTGCCACGCCCCAAGTCATCGAGCCGATTGTGCCAGCCACGTGAGTTCCGTGGCCCATGGCGTCGATCATGGTGTCCTCACCGCTGAAGTCAGCTAAGAAGAGAGCACCTTTCAGTTCGTTAGCGCGTATCTCCCGAGCTGAACGGTTCGTACATACGCCCTCCAAATTCTGGATGTTCAACCTCGATGCCTGTGTCAATGACGTATCTGCAGTCGCTTTGTGAGCGAAGTTCACATAGGCGCAAATACGGTTGGTAACATACGCGCATGTACCCTCCCCAGCGCTGGAATCGAAAAGATAACTCGTTTGATACGGCTCGGCATGAGAGATACGAGCCAACCCCCACGTAGAGTTCAACTGTTGCACGATCTCGTTGCTATGAACCCTGGCGTTTTGTTCGATGTACTCAACCTGAGTACGTTAGTTCAGGTATGTTAATTCGGGCGTATAGCTTACATGCTCAGAAGCCTGAAGTCGAATAAGTTCTTCCTCAGAGATACTGCCGGCAAATCCTCGGAATCCAGGCATTGCGTATTCGTAATCGGGTTTGGTGGACATGGATGCCACAAGGTCGTTGTGAGCTTGCGTTGCTACGTCGCCCTTCATCTTGACGATCCATCTGCCAGCGATGCCATCTTCGCCGTCGACTCTCGTCAATGGGGCAGCAACGACCAACGAGATCAGAGCGAAGAGGACTGGAGTATACATGTTTCCGAGCCGTTCGAATCGAATATGCTGGAAGGGATGAATAAGGGGTTGGGTTTCAGAGAAAAGGTGAGGGGTCGGATCCTTCACGTTGAATTGTACCTGCATCAGCGGCAGAACCTAAACTTAAATACAAATGCCGTACAACCCGTACGAGCATCAACGACAGCCGGCTCCTTCGAGAGCCAATGGCGCAATCTGAAGGACCAGTTAGCAACAGCGCTCGCGCGTACGCACAGGCAGTGCAACCTCTCACGGACCACGTTAGGGCATGCTCTCTGGCGAGCGCATGCTGTTTTGCAACACCAACAAGAGCACAAAAGATACCGTTATCTGACAGCGCGCATGCTGCTGGTCCATGGGTCGACGGCATGGGTGCACGCTTCACGGTCCTCTAATGTTACTCGTCTGGCGTTATTACGACGGGCCGGATGCTCAGCCGTGTAGAGCTCTGGTCATGTAGATCACACAATAGGTCTAGCAGAGCTTTGGTGTTTCCCGCGGATGGTACGTAGTCACCTGGAGAGGTATATGGCGTCCAGATAACCAGAGGGTAGGGTCCAGTCCAGATCCAGCACTAACGGACCATGACCACGGGAAGGAAGTTGTCTGAGACCCAATGGGCTCGGACAAAGAAACGATCAAATGTTGTGTTACCTCTAGCGAAGCGCCGTGCTATGTGGTCTGTTATGATGCGGGTTCCTACATGATGTTGTCGTTGTACCCGGTGGGCGCTAACTTTCAGCGTCTTGTCGTGGGACATCGACGACTGGTATAGAATAAGCACTCTTATCGAGAGCACCATAGATACTCTTTGGATTGCCGATGCACTGGGAAATGTCGATGGGTGCGCCAACGAGTCGTGGGGTGTAAGGACAAATTGGGTGCGTGCGCATACAGCGATTGTCAAAGAGAGTATTGGTACGACTGACAGAGCGTGTCCGCGCCAACAGTCCATCGGTTTTGTTGACAGTCATCCCTTGGCGGGATCGCAGGTTTGCGCATGATGTCTGGCGAGATTCTGCAGTCTCTAGTCGAAAGTACTGGCAGGTGCGCAACTGTGTTGGCTAGGCCATACTGTCGGGAACATGGTCGCGCACGGTATGTCGCCTTACAGTACACGGTTCATTAAGATAGTCGAAGGTCGTGCTTCCTGTTGTGGCGGTTCATTTCATCAATAAATAGCTTTCGAGTTGATTGAGAGACAAGCTTCAATTCCCTACCAGCTACAGCTATCAATACACCAAGTCTGGTAACTTTGGATACACCAGCGCAAGGTCGACTATTGTGAAAGCCATACAGCCTATCGTATGTTCGTCACCTTCGGGTACCTCACAAGGTAGCGAGCCAATTCTCCAACGCCTCATTAACTTCTTTCGGCTTCTCCAACTGTACCCAATGCGACGACTCAATAGTCTCATAGGTTAAATTCTTCACATCCCGCTTCATCCTCTCCGCCAACTTCGGCTGCACACTAGGCGAGCACACAGCATCGTACTTCGCATCAATGTACAGGAACGGAAACTCCAACACACCATCGTTCTTCTGGCTCTTCGCATACTCGACGTTCGCTTCGTGGTTGAAGTAGTATGCGTTCGCACCGAAGAACCCATGCTTCTTCTTGCTCTTCAGCAGGCTTTCATAAAGATGCTCATCCAACGATGTGTACGAAAGTGGGATGTCAGGAAGGTTCTCCGGATGACCACCAAACCAACCTCCGTCTCTCAAGACACGGCTTGTGGGTGAGGGCTGGCCCCACTTACTGTCATCGCCCTTCACATACAGGATCTTGGTGATGACATCCAAGTGGCCGTCGAACGCTTTGACGCTTTGCTCGGGTTTCACCTCGTAGTACCGCATGTACTCCCAGTTTCCCCACTCGGTCTCGCTTTCAGGGTAGAGGTCGCGGTTGATAGTGCTCTTGAGGTAATCGAGGCCCAGTTCCACGCTTCGGTAGGGGACGCAGAGGTTTGCCATGGCAATGAAGAGTTCAGGGTAGTGTGCGGCAAGTGCGTTGGTGACGCCGCAGCCCCAGTCGTGACCGATCCATACTGCTTTCTTGATGCCTAGCTTTGAGGCGAACTCAACGAGCTCGGGAACGAGGACTTCAAGGCGGTAAGACTCTTTCTTCTGGGGTGCCGTTGAGTCGCCGTAGCCGCGCATGTCAGGTGCAATGACACGGTATTTTGATGAGGCAGCGAAATGTGCGAGTTGGTGTTTCCATGATTCTGCGATGTCGGGCCAGCCGTGGATGAAGATTAGGGGAGTGCCGTCTGCAGAGCCTCCTTCGTAGTAGTGCGTGACCTCACCATTTTGGTGGGTGATGTCGCCTGCGGTGAATGAGTCCATGGCGTGTACTGGTGCAATAATCCTAAGATGTTTGGTAGAAGATGACGTGGGCTGGGGATTTTGTATACTGGTAGAGAAATGGACCGATGAAGGTTCGTACGATACTGACTCTTGGGGACCTCGGTAGACCCACCACGAAGTGGGTATGACGACAAATACGGATTCAGACTAGACCATAAGTTGCGGGGTGGTCAGAAACGTTGAACGCACATGTGATAGTGTTGTGTAACACCAGAAACGCGAAGTAAGCTGACTGTGGAAGCACCCTTGCATTGGACTGCATACCTAGGTAGGATCTTTCGCGGCGCTCAACTCGGTTGACACACAGCGTCAATTCAGAGTGCCAGCAGTTGGTCGATGATTCGAAGGCCTTGAGGCCCAGTTCGAGGATAAGATAAGAGCATCAGTTGACTAGCACCGCGCGAGAACTATATGTCGATTTCCACGTCTACTAAAGAGCTTCGGACTTCGCTCCACGCCAACCTAAGAAAAATTCAAACACTGTAGAGACTACATTAACGTAGAACTACGTTAATATATAAAAGAACTAAACACTGTAGAGTTAACATTAACTTAGAACTACGTTAATTTAGAATAGAACTAAACACTATAGTGCCTATATTAACGTTAAGCTATCTACTTTACATGCATTTATGTTAATGTAGTCTATAGACCTGTTCAATTTTTCTCTTGCATGAGGTGGCTCCATCATCCAAATGCATTCCGGGGAGATTGATCGAGAGCGATTGGTCTACATAGTATTCTCCGGTGCCCATGGCACGAGCTCGACAAGATGTATCTCGCGATGTCCAGCATCTAGGGCCTCATACTCCAGTCGGCCGAGACTTGGGACCGAATATTCCAATGGACCAGGAGGCCAACGAGGGACGGTCGAAGGTGTGAGAGTAGTAGCGCTCGTCCGATGTCGATGACAGTGTCTCATACGCTTGTTCTATGGTACGGTGCTAGCATCGGTCGTCGTGCGAGAGCTACCGGCATGGTCCGCTGTTGACAGCGCGCGCGTGCATACTAGCAACGCTTGCAGTCTTTGTTCGACTGAATGCCCTAAGGTGCAGTGACGACTGTATGTTGGTACATACTTTATTGGCCTGTTGGGCGATGTCGATCGCGCAGTCTGCTCTCGTGTGTGGGAGTTCGCAGGCGTTGTCGGAGCGCTGAAGCGCGTCGGCGCAACGCGAGCTTCTTACGGCCGTAAGCCCACAACGCGAAGAAACGCGTCTTACGTGGCCGAAAGCGTTAGTGTTATTCTGCGATTATCTCACCCTGCGTATAAGCCGACAGCTCAAATTATTTCCGCGTCGTATCGCTGCTTTAGGTGGTTCGCGCAGATTGGAGAGGCGGAAGCGGCAGTTGGATGGTAAAGTTGGTGGCGCATCTCATCGCTCGAACCCTGGAAGCGTTCCGAGCTTCGCCTTGGTCCGTGCGCCGAGGCGGCTGGCGGAAGGAAGATGGAAGCTGCAGCCTTAACTGCAATATCTCCTAATTGGAATTGCGGGGCGAAATTGAATCTTCCGATGAACCATGCTGATCAGCGTTGTGCCAATATAGCCTTGACAATGCGGGGAAGGCTTCAGCCTCTGGTACCGGATGCAGCTAGCTGTGTATGATGCGTGGTACTTGATCGAGCTATTGTTAGTCGTCCGATGTTGCAGATGTTAGACAAAGACGGGGGAAGTGTAGATCTGGGAAGCTTTGTTAGGAGCACTGAGTGTTTGGTCGAAGATCGCGGTGTCTCATTGATCGTTACACCGAGAGATTTCCGTATACACAGATGATCGATCTTCGCAAGACCAAGGAGAGTATTTCTTTGTTTGCGTAGAAGCATGTGTCGGTAGACCCTGCATGAGCCCAGTGATCTATGCAAGACGATGCAGGGCATGTGGGCGCTGCACCGTTGTGCTAACGCGCGAGGCCACGCCTCTCCAAGCCACCTACGACGCGGCAGAGTCAACAGTATTTCTGCCGAAACAACGAATGACCCATCGTGACACATGGGCGTCTAATATAGTCATGATGATGAGGCTTAGCGTAAGCCACCCCCACAAGATCATTAGTGACGGTATCACAAAGGCCGTTTTCGTGATGGCGATCTCCGCATTCAAAGACGGTAGTAACTAAATGGTCATCCGTATTCCCATCGTTGACCAGCCATTGAGATTATGGGGCAACATATCAGCAATCGGTGCGAAGACACAGCACTGGGGGCGTTTTGAATGAGTAACTTCATAGATTGTATCTCCATTGGTGCTATCGACTGCCAAGAGACAACTATCGCGATCATGACTTCATAAGAAAAGAAGGAAGGGAATCTTCGACTTCTATCAATGCGAAACTAAAAAAGACTCGATGCAACATGCTGATAAAGCGCCGCCAAGAAGAACAAATGCTTAACCGCTGGGGTTGCCGTTGAAGGCAAGGTTGTTGACGGTGCCGGAAGGAACACCGGAGATCTTGTTCTTCAGCGACAGGGTGCTGAGACGGCTGGAGAGTGCGGCAGGGGTCTTCTTGCCCTCGAAGCCGAGAATGTAGGCGGCGAGACCAGCAACGTGAGGAGTAGCCATGGAAGTACCGGAGATGGAGTTAGTGCCACCGTTGTTCCAGGTGGAGAGGATGGAGACACCAGGAGCAAGGATGTCAACGACGGAACCGTAGTTGGAGAAAGAAGCGAGGCGGTCAGAGCTGTCGGTGGCACCGACGGTGTAGACAGTGGGCTCGGATGCAGGCGAGGAGTTGCGAGCATCGGCACCATCGTTACCGGCAGCGACGGCCATGAAGACACCAGCGCTGACTGCGTTGGCCGCGGCAGCGTTGACGGCAGTGGAGCGAGATCCACCCAGAGACATGTTGGCAACAGCACCGTTGGGGCAGCTGCGGGTTTTGGCGTCGTTGGCGACGAAGTTGATACCGGCAATGACACCAGAGTTGGAGCCCGAACCACTGGCATCGAGGACCTTGACAGCGTAAAGCTTGGTCTTCTTGGCTACACCGTAGGTCTTGGATCCGATGGTACCAGCGCAGTGGGTACCGTGACCGTTTCCGTCCGAGTTCTGACCATCACCAGCATAGTTGGCAAGGAAGGTAGCACGGCCCTCGAACTCGGGGTGGGCAGTGTAGATGCCAGTGTCAATGACATAGGCGCAAGTACCAGCACCAGCAGTGGTGTCGTAGATGTAAGAGCTGGTACCAGGCTGCTGGTGGGAGATACGAGCAAGGCCCCATGTGGAAGAAGACTGAGTTGTGTACGCCTTCTTCTCGAGGTGCGACTCGCCAAGGTTAGCCTTGACAATAGCATCTTGCTCAATGTAGTCGACCTATGCTATGTTAGTACTGAAGATGATGCTCTTGGGGCTTTATAGCTTACACCTGGGAGGTTGCGGAGCAGCTCGACAATGTCGTCGGCCATATCAGCAGAGAAACCGCCAAATCCAGCAAACTTGTAGACGTGGGCAGGGTCCTTCTTGAGAACCTTCAAGGCGACGTCAATGAGGTTCTGAAGGTTCTCATTCTTCATCTTGACGATCCATCTTCCGGGAATAGGAGCGCCAGCACGGGGAACAATGACCGGGGCGGGAAGGGCAAGAGCCACAGGCAAAAGTGCGAGAAGAAGTGAGAGCTTCATGTTGGCTGATTGATCGAAAATGGGATCTTTGGAGCGAGAGACGAGGAAGACTGCTGATGAGGGCTGAGTGTTGCTGTGCTCGTGGCCTGATGCTGTAGGAGGACGTCCGGTACCTCTTATATAGAGGTGCTTGATAATCTGGTGTTGAGACGAGATGGCAGGAGGCAAATGCACCTTCCAATAAGGACTAGCAGCCACCGACAAGGCGGTCTCGTGGCATGCCGACGTACCTGAACCACAGCACAAGGTGTGTTAGTCGCTAGAACGGCTTAAGATGGCGTTTGAACCACTCCGATACCTAGTCGGGTAGGTGCTACAGTGTGTTCGGGCACTAACTGCTCCCAGCCCACCTTAGTAGCGGTAATAGAACGGGCGGAAAGTCTTAGAGAAGGAGGAGGATGTTGTGAGTAGCAGGTCAGACGCGCAGGTCTTGGCAGAATGCACTATAGATTGGCATGCTTACTAGTTTAGGGATGTGAACAACGTCGCGTAGAGATTCAACGTAGAAACCGGTACGTTGACGCGATTGGATGGGGCAGATCGATCTGCAGCCATCCTGATAACGGCGTAGAGGTGATGAGTGGATCAATACTAGGTCGGCTGTCAAATGAAGCTGTTTCATGCAGGATTATCGCCTGGGGTCCATGGAGAGTGACCCGTCGCCTTTGTCTGTTGGTCACGGTTTGCACGAGGCAAATTCAACTCGGGCATGGCACGCTTGCCCACCCGCATCAAGTGAACCAACATGATGTGTTCCTTTTTCATCCCTGACGGTAAGTCCCAAGGGCACGGGACGAGCCGCTACTGGCTGGAGGGTAGTTCGTATGTCAAAGTACCGAGGTAACCGTCGGAGATACTGCACAAGACTGATGTGCAGAGGACATCGAGCCAAGAACAAGGTTTACATACACCGTCACTGTGTAATGAATGACGTGACGAGAAGGCCCAGCTCTAGTGATTGTTAGATGGCAATTGTATACACGTTACCTTGAGTCTTACCTCCCTTACATATTTGCATGGATGTCCAATCTCGCTAGATGAGATGGCCAACGGGATTTGCTCCAATCATATCAGGGTCGCTTTCTCAACTGGTCGCTGCACCGATCCCGTTTCAGGCGGCTTGGAGACGTGATTTGGTTAAGAACCAATCAGATATTGCAGTCCGACTTTATCTGGCGGGCTTGGCGAGACCGGCTATGCTGTCGTAGCGCTGTTCGGCAGCGCCGCGGCGTGCCATCATCATGCTTTTTCGTAACTCTCGAATGGCCGGCTGTATTGAACATGCAATCTTCAAGTGTTGCCATCCGACGCAGCTGCAGCGCCATCCGCTGACACCCCAAGACCCGCTAGCATTAAGCTTAAAAGCACGTAGGCGTTGAAACCACCTCCTTCTTTGGGATCTAGCATGATGCAGATCAATATAGTTAACCTGGCCATTAGCCACACCTCAGATAAGGCAGCAGCAGGAGAAGGGTACGGGCGAATCGCGACCGCGATCTTTTGGGTAGCGCTCTTGCCAGCGCGGAATGACATGATCGCCTTGAAAGATTCTCGTCCGGTCACGTACAGCTCTTTGTTCCCGTAGCCCAGGCACACGACTGGCGGCGACGGGAGATCTAGGCGTGCAGTAAGCCCGTGGACAGGAGGAAAGTGCAGCGGAAAGGCGCTCTTCCCACTTCCAAGCCTTTCGAGGCGACTGCGGGCTCTGGTGAAATGGCGTCTTGCCGCTGGGTCAATCACGACCCCCGCCGGCAGATGTGAGCATGGCAGGATATCTCCTGCCTGTTGCGTCAGGTACTCCGCCCACTAAGGTAACCTACGACCCGTCTTCAAGTGTAGTTGGCGAAGCTGTGAAGGCGAAAGGGTGTGGCGTGGTGTTTTTGCGTGGTTCTTCAGGACCCGCTCCCATCTCAGGTCCGGGTGTTGGCCGGTGCCGAGATCCCGCCGTGGGCACGTGCGCAGCGCACGAACCAAGCCGGCATCGCTCACGATGTCTCGGTATTCTCCTGTCACGACATCACCAGCCGGTGTCAACAAGTCCCTAGGCAAAACCTTCTTACGTTTTCCATCCTCACTTGGGTAACTCGCAAAGATCGTCGTTTGAGATCCCGCTATATTCCCGTCGCAACAAGTGACAGCTGTCTGTCCCAACGTCTAGGTCAAAAGATCGGCCCTCGTGGCATGTCACTACGGACAAGAACGGATCATCACATGACTGTTGTGGTAACAGGCGCGCGTGATCTATTGAGAGCTTGATGCACTTGGAGACAACAACTCGCCGATGTGGCCGGCAGGTAAAAACGGATGATACCTCATGTCAAGCGTGTATTAGGCGTTGGCTAACCCAAAAGAATCGTTTGAGTCGATAGCTCGCAAGAACCGGAAGAGGTGAATTCCTACGACACACACCTAGAATTCATCGTCTCAAACACAAGCATTCCGCACGCACTGATATCCCAAGAGAGTCAACTTGTCATCCCTTCCATAACACGCTAGACACTTCCGTACATAGCGCCAGCAGCATGATCTCCCATGATCTCCTCGTATCTCAGACCCTGCGGCGATCTTCACGCGACGGTTAAGGACCTTCCCTGAGCGTCAATCTTCCGCCCGTGCCAAGAAGACGCAATCGCAACCAGCGCTTACGTCGGGCCATGACCCCACACCCCTCCGCCATGGGCTGACTGCATGGTAAAGCTAGCTGCATGTAAGGAGGGATGATGGCTTGCCTTAGCTTACATGTTCTACATACAGGCTACCCTTTCGCCGTGGAGTCTGTCTTTGCCCAACCATCATGCAGGTACACTTACTGGTATCGTGGACTTTGGTGTTGATCGATTATGCAGTCGGATGCAGTACCCATGGCGCGAGTTCTATGGCTTACGGGACGAAGTGACCTTCCTCTTCGGTCTCTACACCAACGTTGACTGTCACAGCAACTTGATGTGAACGGTGTTCGAATGGCGCTACATAGGCCCTGGCAGATGAGTAGGTGTTCACATGGACAGTTCGAGTTTTCGCAAGTACACCCCCAAAGAGAAGGTCAATCGAGCTGTTCTAGACGCACAGCCCGACAACAACGTGCTAATTCACTGGATGAATCGAGACGTGTTAGTATCACCGAGTCCTGCCGCAGAATACTGTATCTAGCAACGGCCCGTTCCCTGTCCTCCAGATTGCAGCCGAAGGATTCTGCCTACATGGATAGATCATGGTAGCTATCTCGCAGGACCTATGCACCACCCCACCTGGTCTTCTAACGCTGCAGTATCCTGCGAAACGATATTCCTGATGATGGAGCCGCCAGCCACCGCGTTCCCTCCCGTCAGGAACCGGAGTCAACGTTCCGCTTTGTCCTCAGTGGATCCAATACATGTACGAAGCGGACAGAGATAGAGGATATCATGCGCACTTCAGCTGCGCTCCAGGGCTACTTGGGCAAAGAACATTTAGACATCCTCGCGAGTTTCCTTGTCAGCACGCATCTAGAAATCGTACAGCATCAGCACCGCCGCGCAGATCAAA
The DNA here is from genome assembly GCF_024043145.1 of Alternaria conjuncta. Taxonomy (NCBI): domain Eukaryota; kingdom Fungi; phylum Ascomycota; class Dothideomycetes; order Pleosporales; family Pleosporaceae; genus Alternaria; species Alternaria conjuncta. The sequence goes on along the minus strand of NW_026250090.1, from coordinate 2,498,623 downwards.
GACCATCACTTTCCTGTTCCTCATCGCCGATCCCTCTCCATCCTCCTACCCCTTCAACCCCTCCAATATCAACCATCCTGCCCGCGCCGGAAAGCACCTCCGTAACCCACCCCACCCTGCACCACACGCGCCGGGTGTGAGCAGATACAACGCCACCAACACAGGCACATCTCCGCAATCCTACCAACGGCTCGGCCCTTTTCTGGAAAGGCGCACAGAAGGACCAGATCCACATGCCCTGTGGAGATTTGCGATAAGGCATCATGCAGAATAAGCCTTGGTGAGAGTAGGACAAGCCTCATTAAGAAGGCGGGTGGGTGTCTTGGCGCGGGTTGGCGACCTGCCGCTCTGGGAATGTAGGGCCGGCTGGAGGGGTGGGGTGTCTATTGTTTGAGCTCAAAACGAACCTCGGTGAGGAGTTGAGATGGTGAAGTGCTGTGAGGTATCCATGTGACACTTAATAGTTAAGTGCTACATGTTTGCGATGCAACGTGAGTGTACTAGTCGCTCGGTAATGGCTACGTTCAAATTGATGGAAGCCATGTAGAGTGGTATCATATCAGCTCGATCGTAGTTTCTTGCGCGTTGTGGTATCCGTCAAGTACGCTTTGCAGTATTCGCTTTTCCTCCTTGAAATCATTAAGGTCGTGGCCAAGTGACTTGACCTCGTATTGAAAATAGCCCAGTCGTTCATAGCTGCCACTTTTGACTTGACTTGGCAGGACTAACATACCTTGTACACCACCGTCTTTCCCGCGTGCGAAGTGACGAAGAATTACCAGACTAATCTCGTCGCCCAGATCCTTTGCGTTTGTGATGGTACAGTCATCGAGAACCACGGTACCTTTGTATGGCGTCCATGCCCAAATACCCGAATCCGGTGGAGATATCGGAATCAGGCGACATGTCAATGTTAAAGAGGCGTTGACAAGCTGCCCAGAAGGCTTCTGATCCACGGCGAGGTCTTCTATTGCCGCCATCTCATGGATAAAACCCAACCAACAGTCATGCTCCCACCACATTGTACGGCCTTCAATTATGCGATTGATGCTTGCCCAACTCCATGTAGGTGCACGCCATGTAGAAGGCCTTGGAGGTTCATCGATCGAATGCACCCATTCTTTGGTATGCCGTTTCCAGCATAGCTCTTCGATCAGCCGGCCTCGCCATAAACCAGCAACTAGGGTGTCGTTTGTGACTTCAGCAACGGTCTTCGCAATGCCATTCAGAGCAACAAATATATCTTCTTCCTTTGTTAAGCTGAGGCCGGAATATGAGGTCCTGAAGCGACACCAGTCTTCGTGGATGTATGACAAGACGTTGAGCCTCTCGACACTGGTCGGACTCCCGGACATGATGGCCATTCGACTCCAGTAGTCACAAATGTTCGATTTTAAGGCATGTACTGCGGAGGTTTCCATCAGCGCTGAGGCGCTTCCAATAAAGCTACCGCCTGGGTCTTGTTCACTCGTAACAGATTCGCGACACTCCCAGAAAATTAGGTCTTGTGTGAAGTGAACGGTTCTAGTACTCAAGTAGCGTTCTTGAGCAACCCAGGCTCTTTGGTTCAAAGGTGCGTTATCGATAGCCATGGTAGCAGTAACTACTTCGCTGTGTATGGTATAGCGTACCAAAGGCTCGTCGGTTTTCTGCCCGTGAATCCGAGCTCTACTAGTACCAACCCCTATTGGCAAATGATCCTGCGGATCCCGATAGAAGAAGAGACCGACATCACTATCTTTGGCAGCGGTGGCTGCGATGCAGCAAATAGCTCGACTGTAGACATTCCGCATGAGAGTGGCCTCTCTATGCCAATCTCTGGGGTCATCTTGGGTAATACACCTATAGCGCGTCAGATGAGATCCAGAGCAGACTTGGTCAGGTACAACGTACAGGGAATCAATCCAAAGATATCGGATCTGCATGTTCCGAGTCACAAGAATGGCATCCTGAAACGTCTTGGGCAGATCTTTCAACAGAACGCCTGCTTTAAGACGCGTTGCAGTACTTCGTGTCAATCGAAGAGGCTGAGAGTGACCCCAGCAATGCGATAGCGCAATATACCCTGTTTCTCCAGCAGAGTTGTCGGTCTCCACAAGACAAATTGTCTTAGTCCCACTGTGGCCGACATCAATTAGCCTTGTGGGCAGGAAATGATTGATTCCTTGTCTGCTCGGCCTCATACTTTTGCATTTGGTATGCGTGTCTTGGCATCGCTTCAATTGAGACAAGATAAAATCAACACAAGCGTCACTGCCCGTATTATTGGTAGTAAGGCTTTGGTCTGCCAGAGCGACGTTACAGGATCCTAGACGAAAGTAATGTTGCTGATCTGCTGCTTTGGGCGTCAAACTGAGGGTTGCGTAGATTCCAGAGCAAGCGAAGGCAAGATAAACGTCTCCGCTTGCTCCGGATCCAGCCAAGTAATACACGGTCGGGGCCACTTCGAATGGACCTTCTGATCGACTGCCTGTAAGGTGTAAGTCACTTACACATACCAAGTGCCGTGGAATTGACAATACGCTTCTTATAACTGAATGTCGCTCGAAGGCGTCTACACATGCCGCAGGGCAATGCGAGAGCATGTCGAAAAGACTCGACTGTTTTGTGATGGATGTAGCTTGTAGAGTCAACATTTTGCTCCCGCAAAGGATTTTCTCCGGCGAGAACTCTTTGGCATGGATCACAAAGTAGCTCGTCTGACATGGCGGTCGGTTCATCGATTGCGGATACGCGATGAGTTGTTCATAAATACTGAAATGATGAAGGTAATGAGAAGACATCAGGCTGAGGGATTCCCAGTTACGCAGCATGTCAGCCGCCAAGTTGAGATGCGGGGCCAGCCGTTGCTGGCTGGCAAGTGTACCAGCCGCCTCGTCCCGAATGTCATAGGAGTTCGATGCATCAGCATCGAAAAGCGGTGAAATGAAACAATCATGAACGAAAATATCGTGAGCCATGTCGGTGGTGTTGAGGCAGCGCGTCCCCAGAGATTAACGGGCCCACTTCCCCTAGCCTAAGCCAGGGTCCAGCGTCGCCCGGCCTTCGTACCTGCCTGTGCTCAACTTTTACCAATTGCACACCCTCAGCATGCTGACGCTCCCTTCTCTCTCCGCAATGAAGCGGACACGATGAACTCGTCACGCGCATTCACTCGGACGACCCAGAACACCTTCCGCAAACCTCTCGACTTCCTCAGCAATCTGTCGCGGGACCCTGTGCAACTGCCAAAAGACAGAAAGAGAAAGGACAGCAACGTACACCGGCGGAACAACAGCGCTAGCTCAATCGACGATACCGATCACTCCGACGTAGAGTTCTACGCGCAAATGGAGACGTCACGGCGGAGTCATTCGACGCAGAACTCACTGTCGGAGCTGCAGCCTGCGGTTCCGTTGATAGATATTGGCAGTCGCAGCACCAGTCCTTACCCGCGCAATCGAAGCGCCGCGCAGAGCGAAGACGAAGACGACGAATACGAACCGGCGAGCAGTATACGGCCGTTGGTCAGCCATGACGTAGGGCGAGGAAGCCACGCTTTTCGCAGCTTCTGGCAACAAGGCGGGCCTGGGGCTTTCTTTTTCGGCACATGGAGGGGCTGGCAGGCTTGGGTCGGATTGCTCGTCTTTTGGGTTGGCGGGTGTAGCTTTGGGCTACTGCTCATGAACCGCTTCATCATGCTGACGGGCGTCTACAAGTGAGGACACGTCAAATGCGTATTGGGTGTGTACTAACAACACCAGATTCCCGTTTCCCCTCACACAATCCTACGCGCAGCTCATCATCACGCATATCCTCCTCATACTTGTATCGAGCCTCCTACGCTTCTCCAGTAATCCGCTGCATTTCATAGGCTTCGGTGCCGCCGTGCCGCCCTCGCAACCCGCTGCGCCACAGGGAGGAGCCTTCAGAGGCAACAAGAAGCCTGGCATATACGCATTTGCGCGATGGTTATCGAATGGATCTGGTGGTATTGCTGGCGGAGGCCTGTTTGAGTTCGATTTTCAAATCGCGAAACAGGTGCTTCCACTTGCGGTAGTCTTCATCGTGAAGGTGCTGCTTAGCAACTTCTCGTTCGCGTAGGACGCCCATCATATCCCTATATTCTTCGGTATTAACATGCAGTAGTTACGCACCTCTTCCCGTCTACCAACTCGCACGCATCGGCATAACCCCGCTCGCCATCATCTTCGCCTGCGTCCTGCAGAAGGAGAACGTCAATGGCAGCACCCTCTCTTCCGCCCTCGTCGCGACCCTCAACCTCTTCTTCGCCTCGTACCGCTCCAATGTCCGCGTCACTTGGGAGTCTGTCGTCGCCGGCGTCTTCTCCTCCATCTTCGTCGCGCTATACCCGATCCTCCTGCTCCGCACATACCGCAAGATCGTCGCTGGCCTCGTCCCCGCTGGCGACGTGCTCACCGGATACCCCAGCGGCTCGGAGGAACCCGGCAACAGAGAGGAGACACGCGCTTTCTACCGCACGCTGCACTACACGTCCCTCGTGTCGCTCATGCTCCTCACACCGATCGTGATCCTCTCCGGCGAGGTCCCGCACATATACCACAACATACCCTTCCTTGACGTGCCCTTTTTCTGGGCCATGATGCTCTTTGGTGGTATGGGCTCGTGGGCTGTCTTCTCGGGCACCTTGCTGCTTGTTAAGGCGACGTCTCCGTTGACGGCAACCTTTGTCGCGGTTCCACGAAGCGCATTCCAGCTTGTTGCCATCACACTGTTCAAGGGTCCGGCGCAGACCTGGATCGGTGTGATACTTTGCTGGATCAGCAGTCTGTGGTTCCTTGTTGCGAGACGCGACGAAGGAAGGAGTAGGGATCGGTTGAGATTGGAGGGCAGGTAGCAGGCGTGGTGATGTTTTGGCACACTCACTTCGCCATCTCGTCACATAATTTCTGTCTTCATTCGAAGTTTGTTGATTCAACTTACCTTGCATAGCGTAGCATCTGATACCAATACTTATCACAATTTTGTCAAGGATTTCTTTACCTTATGAACGACCAAGGGCTGACATTACCGGCTTGCTCATTGTGGAAATCCGCGCTCTCAAAAGCGTTGCCATGTGTTGGTCCAGTAGCGACATCGCGCAGCCGTTCGAAAAGATACCCGACTTCGCCATGGGATGAACTTTGTTGCTTTTGGTTTGGCTCGCAAGGGTACTACGTAATTTCCACTCAAAGCACTATATAAAGCTTCTCGTACTGTCCTTACTCCTTCCTTCTCATCATAAACTCCCCTCTTCTGTTTTCCAAAAAGCCATCAAAGAATTGCTGATGGCATTGAGACCTTTTCTGAACGAGTATATGTCTTTCTCCGCCTTCTTCCAAAACAAACACTCCAAAAGCGCTCACGAAAATTCCTCATGGGAGCCAATCGCCCAGCATTCGAATATAAAAGATCGAACACCTTTACCATGCCTTCGTTCCTCCACGAACAACTCGAAATCTGCAACTCCAAAACGCGTGTCCTGGATATCATGCACCGAATTGCTTATCAACCACTCGCATGATATGGGCCGCGAATACCTCTCCCCTTCTTCCGCATTGTCCTCTGCTGGCACATCAAACAGACACAAGGTTTTCTGCATGTTTTGGCGGCTTGCTTCGAGTTCGAAACTACCTGAGGACGACGTTATGTGTTCCGCTCCTCCTTTCTTTCTTCAACGAGCCAGTCACTCCCGAAAGGCAGTTGGATGAGCATAATGGGAGGACATAAACACAAATTGTCGACCCAAATAAAACCGAGAACCTGTCCATGAGATTTGCGCCGCCCTCCGCCAGCGGAGACTTCCAAAAACGCTGCAATAGCCGATCATGTGTTGCAAGGGTCCAAAGAAAGCTGAAATGAACATCATGTCTTGGTCGGCACCTTTATTGAACGTGTTAATAGCAGCTGCATCATTTCCATAAGATCATCAACGGCTGGCCATGTGCGGTCGTGCCGTTGGCGCGGGTATATAAACCTTCATTCTCCACGTTGCTCAGCTTTCCTTAGACCACGCTCCCGATTTCGATTGTCTAAAAACGATGTTACTAGCCTTCATGGAGACCAGAAAGGGAACAGGAAAACTCGGATGTCTTTCCGTGTGCGCCGCTGCCCGCATAGCTTTAAAGCAAGACACCGCCTTCCATCAAAGCTCTCATTCACAACTCGATTACAGAGAATTGCCAAAAAGCCAAGTACAAACACCTTATGTTCCTGAGCCTTTCTTCGACTTCAAAAAAGCCAAGATGGATCTTATGTGCTTCGCTCGTTGCGGATCGTCAGCAAGCTTTTCGCCGTAGAAAAAGCAAAACAGCCGCGCCGAACTCCATACTGCGTTCCGCTATCTTTTTTGGAACGAGCCGAAAACTCATGTCCACCTAACTTTTCGATTTTGGTGATTCCCTCGCAGGAGTGAAGTATAGAAAGTCAACTTCTGGGGGTCACAAGAAGTGACTTTATACTATAGCGACTTCTACCAAGCACACGAACCATGCCCTCTTCTACATTCGCTTTCGTTTCCTCTCCTCCTCCCATGCATACCTGTGGTATGGCATCTGCATCCTGCCATCATGATAGTTAGAACATCGCGCTTTCCCAACAGTCGAACATACATCGGTGACTCTTCAATTTTTGGTAGTACGCGCAAAATCCGACGGACGACGACATCGCAGAGCGTTATGGCCTTTTTGATTCCGTCAACGAGTGAAAGCGATTTGATAGGAATACATGGCTGGCGAGAAAGGGAGCGAAGGCAGGGCTCTCCATGAAGTGATAGAGAATGTGTTTTTGGAAGGAGGAGCGAACATGGCTCGAGTGGCTAAGAACTTTGGAAGTATAGAAGTTGTGACATGGTGAAGGAAGAAGCAACTGTTGGTTACAGAAGACTTATATAAAAATTCTCGGCCTGCGCGACCTGGTGCTAGGACAGTGCACGTGTACCGCAGTCTTGTCAAATCCATCTGGGCAGGGTCGCGTTGAACCGTGTGAGAGAAATCAGGGCACATCCGCCGTTGTACTGACTTTCGATACATCGCGCAATGGACTTTCTGGTTTTGTAGCAAGCTCTCCGCACGTCCAGAGAACATTTTGCAGGATTTCTGGGCTTTTGGACTCATCGAACTTTTTTCGGCTGCTTTTCGAGGTTTTGCAAGAGGGGGAGAAAAGGCGGCAGAAACATAAAAGGTTCGCTCTAGGCTTTTGGAAAGGCGAGGGCAGAGGACATGTCAAAGGACATGCCGCTTTTAGGTAAAAGCTGAAGCTGTAGGATGAGGGAGGAAGAGGGAGATTTGCGCGGCTTTTATACGCAACTAAGCAAAGGGAGAAGTCATTTATCGTACATGGTGGCGTTTTTGGTTGACAACACATGCATCTACTGAATGTGAGAGAAGCAGGTATCTTGCATCTGGCTGTGTATCCTTCGTATCATGATTCACGAAACCAGTGCCAGAGGTAAAGACCACATGTAGAAATTGATTGCAATTTTCGGTAGACATACTCATGCCATGAACACACATCGACGTGGTTTTGATCAAGCGCCAAGAGTTGAACCGCAGACTCAAAGACGGACATGTAGGCTCGATCAGGCTTTTTGGAAAGAAGAAGACCATCAACCTGCTCGCCAGTATTATTTGGCAACTCTACGACGAGAGTAGAGTATAAGACACCAAGTACTACAAGCTTGGAATAGCTTTTTATACCTTCCACAAACCCACAAACTCCATATCGTAGTCGTAGCCGTATTTTTGCGCAACATAGCGTGAAGGTATGTATGTTTTGAGAGGCAGAGACCGCCGCATTTCGTTTGAACAAGGCCTTTTTGGAAAGAAGGAAGAGCAGACAGCAAAGTCATAGATTCATTCTACTCATATTTTGGTTTTTGATATAAGAAAGTGTGGTATAGGAGATCAAGTCCTATAAGAAAGAGAGAAGCTTTTATACCCTCCTCACTCTTCCACAGTCTCCATGTCATGGTTGTCCACGCCTTTCTTCGCAACATGGTCTTGCGAGTCTTTATTTTGAGAAGCAGAGACCACTCCATATCTCTTGTCTCTGTACTTTTGAAAGAACGGAAGAGCGGAGCACAAGACCATGAATTTTGGTTGTATCCCTTTTTGGACATCTGGAACGCAGAGTGTGGTGTAGATGATCAGGTCTCAGAAGGAGAAACAGATCATTTATATCCTACCCACGCTCCAACGATCATAGCTTCTGCTATGGTATCCTTCTGCTCGTCATGGGGAGCGCATATATGATTTTTTTTTGAGAAGCAGAGATCGCCACATACGGTTTCTTGCGTGTAGTTTGGAAGGGCAGAGGACCGAGTCATAAGGTCTTCGATCGTCGATTTAGATTTCGGACGCGCAAAGTGTGGTGTATAAGAACAGCTCTCGGGAAAAAGACAGGACCTTTTATACGCACCCCCCAATCACTAGAGCGCATCGGATGTCGGCAAGGTCTTTACTGCACCACATGTTTCCTTCAGCATGTAATTTTAAAGAAGCCAGAGACCGCCACATAAAACTACTTTATCAAGGTTTTAGAAGAAAGAGCAGAGCGGACAGCAAAGACATAAACCAGTTCTAGGAAGGCTTTGGTTTTTGAGAAAGCGGAGTGTGGTGTAGAAGATCATATCCCAGAAACACAGGTAGTTGCTTTATACCTGGTCGCGCGCCGCAGAGGTTTCTCTCTCGTCCATAGTGTTGCAGTCTGAAAGTTCTTTTTCTCAGATGAGGCAAAGGCCAGAGGAGAGTCCATCAAAGCGTATAACTCTATTTTTGTGGAGGGAAGGACGCAGCCATGAACGGCAGTGATGGCTTTTTGGATTTTGAGGAGGCAGCAGTATCTTTCTCTCATGCACAAGTTCGTTCTCTCTCTTTACAGAGTGTAAGAAGGCAAAGACCAGAGGAATCTTCATGGGCACTTTGACTTCTGATCTTGGAGAAAAGAACGCAACCATCGAACTACTGCGGACCATTTTCGATACTGTAAAAGCAGCAACGACTTCTCCCGCGCTCATCACTTTTATGTCTTTTAGTTTTGGTAGGCCGAAGAGGGAGAGGAGGCAAGAGCTCCATCGAACCCTGACAGAACTCTTTGAGAGGAGCAGAAGCAGCCATGGAAAGGATACCACCGCGTTTATCTTTTACAAATAGAAAGCCGTGGTGGGTTTATCTCATAGACAAGGCCGCAGTCGTTTTCGAGTAGAACAAGACAAAGACCGGAGGAATCTTCATGAGAGAAGAGGGCGACACGTTGATTTTGGAGAACAGGACGCAGCCATAAAGGAGTATCTCAACCCATTTGGATGTTTCGAAAGGAGTAGTGGTTTCTCTCATGAACTTTGCGATTCCAGTTTTGGTTGTGGTAGTTCGAACAGGGAAGACGAGGAGAAAACCCCATCATAGACATTAAGTACGGTTTTGGAGGAAGGAAGCGGCCATCCGGGATATCGAAATCCATTTTGGTGTTTCGAAAGCAGCGGTGGACTCTGTCATGGCCTACCTCTCACTAAGCTTTTATGGAAGTTGAGGAAGAGCCGGGAAAAAACTCCATCGAGCGTACTTGGCGATTTTTGAAGAAAGGACGCAGCCACCACATGCGTGGAGCGAGGCGGAATTTTGGTAAAACACTGCCAGAGTGTGGGATACAGAAGCAAGAGTTCTACCGGCACAAAAGACGTTTATATACCCCACTCCCATCCCATCTCCCGTCTCCGTACCCTCATTCTCCCATCTTGCACGTGCAAACTCCATAGTGCAAAGGTCCAAATGCGCGTCAAAAACATTCATGATTATACTAATCTTGGTATCTAATCTGCCGCCCAAAGTCCTCATCTCCATCTCTCAACTTTCATCAAAAAGGACCAGCCTATCTCGCCCAATGGGCGCGCCATGTTCAAAAGACGTTCATGCGCGTACGCATGTCCTATATACCCCCAACCAACCCAAAGTCTCCATGCCATGCCACAAGCAGAATAAAACGCCATGAATGCAACGCCTCGTCTCCAAAAACGCTCCAAAAGGGCAATCTACACAGGACAATCATATTTATATCCTCCCACCCTCAACAATCTCCCGTCCTATCAACTCCAACTCGCCACTCTCCGCCGTGCGCCTCCTCTCCAACACCCACCTCCCCTCGCCCGCCTCATCATGCTCTCTCACATACGTCACGCTATCAGCCGCACTCCCCTTGCGACTATGCCCTCTATTCCATCCACTCCCACCATTACCACCATTCGGCGTAATAGGACTAGAGTTACTAATAGGACTAAGCCCCATACTCTGTCTGCGCGTTTGACCACCAGTCGTAGAAACCGTGGGCGCAGAAGGCGAAGACAGCGAAGTATCGATTGAAGGCGGGTTGGGCGGACGGTTTACGTGTTGGGGGAGGAAGGGCGAGGAGAGCGGCATGGGGAAAGGGGAGACGGGGAGGGATATGTTGGAGGGTGAGGTTGCGGAGAGGCCGCCGGGGGACATGGCTAGGGTCATGTTGTGTTGGGCGTAGAGTTCTGAGATGGGAGGGAGGAGGGGTGCTTCGTTTCCTACGCCGTAGCCGGTTGGGCTGGAGAGGCTGTTGTAGTCGCTGGATGTGAGAGTGGGGCTTTCGGGGCGGTCGTTGCGGTCGTAGGAGTCTGAGCTGGAGCGGCCGGACTCGTATATGCCGTTGACAGCGTCCATGAGGCCGTCGTCATCTTCCTCGTCTTCGTTGTCGTCGTTGTGGTAGTCGGACGAAACGTTTTTGGAAGAGTAGGAGCTCTCGAGTGAGCTAGAAGGGTGCTCCTTCATGCGGTTGCCGACAGGACTTGACGCTCGTGGTACGAACTGCATGCCCATAGGGGAAGAGTTGCGTGGGCTGTTAGCCGCACTGACTGGTAGACTGGCAACACTTCCACCAAAGGCACCTTTCCGTAGCTTCAGCAGAGTGTCGAGACTCATGTCTTCTTCCTCGTTTCCAGGGAAGCCATACGGACTCATACGAGCGAGTTGTGCTAGGCCAGGGCTAGACATTGGCTGGTTACCGTCGCGGAAGTGATTAAGACTGATGAACGAATTGCGAGTGCTGTATTCGCTGCGCTCGGTGATAGGTGTCAGATTCGGCTCTCTCACGGCGTTGCGACCGCTGACTGTACGACCGAGACCCATCCCAGATGGTCCAAAGAAGCCACCCCAAGCGCTCGGTGACTCCCCGACTGCAGACGCGTAAAAACCAAACTCTTGTCCGTAAAATCCCTCGTCGTCGTAAGCCAGGGCTTCAGCGTTTGCTTCGGCGATGATAGGGTCGTCTTCCATTGCGGAGTCAAAGTCACTGTAATCGTAGTCGTCGTTCACAAAGCCAGAGCTCATACCGTACACATCATCGTCTTGTGGGAAGCTGATGGTGTCTACACTGAAGCGACCATCGTCAGGAACAAGACTGGGCCGGGAGTTGCTGAGCGAGGACTGATCGTCAGCATCGAAGCTGGGTCGACCGACATCCACACTCGCTTTCCTCGTAAACCGACCAGCAGCCTCAGCGCGTGTTGCTGCATCAGCAAGAGCACTGTGATATGCACTGAGATTCTCAAAACTGGGCACGGGTCGCTGCTGGGCGATTGAAGTCTTGTGTGCGAGCGTAGGCGAAGACTTCTCCAGGTGTTTCGACACAGTATCGTCGTCCGCCTCATAGCCTGTTTCCGAACTCAAGACATCGTAGGCACGCGGTTGATGAGCGGCAGGCGCTTGCTCGTCCTCGGCAAACTTGACTTTCCTCTCGTACAATGGACCGTTGGGGTCATCGAAGACGTTCTCGTCAAATTCCGTAGGCTCAATGTCGTCTTGGTCGCCGATAAGCCCGTCGTCGAAGTCAAAGTCGTCACCCAAATCGATGTGCCCAAAGCCCTGTTGTTTGGCATCCGAAGGAACGGCGTTATCTGATGTCTCGAGTGATTCATCCGGGAATGATTCATGGGGCTCGTTTTGAGAGGTTGTCAAGCCTAACCCTTGCGTTTGGGAGTTCATTGCATTCTGACCATTCAGCTGACCGCCCATCATCAACATCTGATATTGCTGGAGCATCTCCTGCGACATGGCAAATCCGATGGGGTTTCCGTTCATGTCGACTGGTGTCTGCATCTGGTTCATCGGACTAGCGGTATGACTCTTGTTCTGCTGTAGCGACAGAGATGAGAAGTCAAAGGTGTTCATGCCAGAGTCAAGAGTTTGGTCTCCCAGTCCACCCCCAAACTCGTCCTCCTCGCCCAGCATCGGTATTTCTTCGTCGAACCCGCCATCCATATCGTCGTAATCGTCCATGCCGTAGTCCTCGTACTCGTCTTCCACTGAATTGGTAGAAATGCGCGCTTGCTTCTTCTCCGCCTCCTTTGCCTTGTGTCGCTCCTCGAGCAGCTTCTCTTGCGCAGAATCCGTCTGACCAGATATTTGGAAGCTGAACCTGGACGCTCGACTGCTGAAATGTGCAGGTAGCCCGGCTGGCTGAAACGACGGGTCGGAGACGGAGGTGGCTCTCGAGCGCGCGGGCGGTGGTGGCGACTTTGTCGACTTTCTTTTCCGCGGGGTAACATCTGTAGACACATCCAGCGGGTTCTCCGACTCTTGTACGGGCGACAGGACTGAGGAGCCGCTGTCGAGTCCTTGGAATGACGGTCGAGGCAGTGGAGACGTTTGTGGGGGAGGCAATGGGGACGACTGCGGTGGAGGAGGAGGCGGCGGAGAGTTCTTGGGTTGCGGCGGCGGAGGAGCTGAGCGTTCAGGTGGGGGAAATTGTACGGAGTTTCTTGCGAGGAAGTCCTTGTTCACCAGTTGCTCTGCGCGTATAGCAGCTTGCGACTGCTCGTAGCTGGTGTCGTCGTCAAAGTGCTCACGGAACACTGGTGTGTGCTCCTTGTCTATCTTCGGCGGGCTGGCCCGACCAATCTCTTGTTGTCCTTCCCCTCCTTCTGCCGCAGTGTTGTATGAGTAGCCTCTGTTCAGTCTCGGCGCATTGAAGTCGTGTACGATCTTTCCGCGGATGCTGGGGTCGTAGTTATCGGGCATCGGGGGAACATTCGAAGGCGAGCGTTGGGTAACGAGCGATTCGTCGGCGAGAGGATCTAGTGTCTGTCCAGACCTGCGTCGCATGAGGAGCGACATGGGGTTGCGCAGAGTCAGCCTCGATCTTGACTTGCTGGGGGCTGCCGTTGGGGTCGAAGTGCCCTTGGAACTGCCAGTGAGTTTGTCGCTGATGCCACTCAGCAGCGACGTCTGCGACTTGGAGAAGTTTGAATAGCCGGGAGAGATGACAGAGGGCGCCAGGTGGGAGGATGACTGGGGAGGCGTCTCAGACGACGGGGCGGGTTCTGTCCTCTGTGGCAAGGGAGAGCCTCCACTATGTGAGCGCGCAGAGAGGGGCTTGTTCTCATAGGCGGGGGAGAAGTGGTCCTGTGTCCGCTGGGGCGGGGAGAGCAAGCTGCGATCCTGCGCCATCTTACTGCTGCTCCCCCCAGTGCTCCCCGAGTGCTGACTGGCGGTATACTGGGAGCTTCCAGGCGAGGCCGCCTTGTCCAGCTTGGAGGCGACGCGTGCAATGGGCGGCAGTTGGGGCGGATAGGGCGATATGGGCGAGCCCGAGGTGTAGCTGGCATTGTCGTTGAAGCGCGGCGAGGAGAAGTGCTCGGTGGACTGCGACGGCGAGGGCAGTGGAGGTGCGGCGGGACTGGGGCTGGGGACGGGCTCGGGCGAGGCCAGACTCGAGGCATTGCGCTTCGCATGGCCGGGCCTGAGCTTGGAGAACATCGACGTCCCGGACGGCGCCATGGTTGTGTTTCGTGTCGCCGCGCGGCCGCTGTCGCGCTGCGTCTAGCACGCAGAGTCGATGCCGGGCGGCGCTGGTTCGGGCGGTCGTCGTGCCTCTCAGCGAGGCCATGCACCGAAGCGCACCATGACCGGGTGGGGAGAAGCGTGCCGCGGCGTCGTTGGGGCGATATGCCGCTGGTTGCAAAAGTTGGTGAAGGGTTCCGGCGTGGTACAGCCTCGGAACGCTAGCGGGTGAGGCGCGACGGCGTCAATTGCGGCGTTGCGGTGGGAGAGCAGGGCAGCCAAGTGCCGAGTGTCGTGGCCGTCTCGTGTAGCCAGAGGGAGGGGCGCGTCGTCGTCGTGGTCCTGCTCCGTCGTGGCTGGCCGTGAATGCTGATGCGACCTCCTCTCCCAACACCAAGGTTCATGCGACACGCCCGCTAGCAGGGGTCTTCCCGCACCACCACCTCCCCACTCCGACAACTGGAACGCTCTTGCAACGGCTTCGCGTAGACTTTCTGAACCCGCGAGCGCTCGGTCCCACACAGCTGCTATGCGCTGATCAAGCAGAAGGGTGCATGAGGACGCCTCACTGCACAGTCGATGATTGACAATCGGAAGCTGATGACGTTGGAGCTCGTCGATACTACAAACCCCACTATAGGCCTAGACGAGTGATAAGACCATGGCATGACATGTGCTTTTTTATTCAACGTTCATGTGAAGATGCATTAGAGCCGATTCTACCCTCCCAACATCTCACTAAGCAGCCCTCTTGCCGCCCCTTGACAGCTTCGGCCTTCCAAACCTCCCAACATTGCGCTTCCTCAGTTCCGACCGCTTCGCGACTTCCTCGCCAGCCGCCCAGGTAGGCTTTGGGTCCGGTCCGTTGAGCTCCGTGTTGTACGTCGCATTAGCCGGCGTCACCTCGAACTGGATCGTGGCATTGCCCTCTCTGTAGTCACTTGTCGGTGTGCCCACAGTCAAGTAGTCCGCGTCAAACTTCTCCTTACCAGTCGCGATGTCGACTTGCTTAAGCGCGCGCTCGAAGATCTCAAGCGACGCAAGAGGTTGGTAGAAAGGTACCTCGTGACCGGACTCGTAGATGCGGAGGAAAGAGAAAAGTCCTGCCTGCTTGACTTGGCCGTGCACGATGCCGTCGCTGGTGGTAATGTTGGTAAATCCAGCCTCGGAGTAGCCAGTCGCGTTGATCATGTCTGCGACGACCTGACCACCGAGCCAGTTGCAGTTGTAGTCGGCGTCGCCGTAGTACAGCATAACCTGAACGCCAGCATCGAGCAGTTTCTGGCAAGCAGCGATGGTGCCAGATGGACGGTCATCATCGCCCGTATTCCCAAATGCCGCAGAGACCGTGCTGGCACTTGATGAGAAGTTCTGGAACGCGCCAACCGCTTGCTGCACCTCCGGCAGGTTCAGATAATCTCTGAAGTAGTCGTAGGGGAACGGATCAGGCGTCAAGAACCTCATGTCATACTCGTCTCGTCCGCTGTAGATGTCGTAGAGGTTTTCGACCTTGGAGTAGCAAAAGTCATCTGCGGCGGCACAGACCGAGTTGATTCCCGTCTCGTAGCACTGCTTGGTACGGTCTACGCAGTTTCCAGGGCCGTAGAGGTTGTTGTACCACTCAGCCTTGACTGTGTCGTTGTACGGGTCGTAGTCGTAGGTGTTGCCAGGGAAGACGGAGTAGTTGTAGTAGGCCTGGTACTGGACAAGTGGATCGAACCACCCGTTACCAATCAGCACGTTCTCGAGCTCGATCTTGTGTGCGCCACTGATGTTCTTCGCGTTCTGGTCGAGAAAGTAGGCGTTGAAGACGGGTGCATAGTGGCCGCCGTAGCTCTCGGTGGTGAAGCTGAACCCGTTGCGCGAGTACTGGGGGAATGCGCCCATGAATCCTTGTAGTGTCTTCCACATGTTTGGCGCCGCGCTCTCGGTGCTGTTGGCGGTCAGGGTGTGGTCCGGCTTGGAGTATGTTCCGCAAGTTCCATAGTTCTCAGCGTAGTCTGGGCAGGTCGCGTTCGGCAGCTGAACGATCGTGCTGCCGTCGCTGTAGCCGGGGATAGGAATAGAGTACGAGAACCCGACGTCTGTTGGTTGATCGATGAACAGCATGTTGCTTGCATTGGTCCACGAGTACGGATTGTTGAACGGCTTCATGTCTGGGCCAATACCACACGGTCCTAATTCCTGGAAGAGACCGATCATGGAGCTGGAGCCTGGGCCTCCATTGATCCACTGTCACAGTGTCAGTATGATTCCATGATGTTAGGAATGAGCTCGCGGTAGTTGAAATCGTGTCCCAAAGTCGTCTTAACTTACCACTGTCAACGGCGCATCAGTCGGGTCCTGATTGCGCGCCTCGAAAAACCACCAAAAGATATGCTGGTCCTCAGCCACATCTGCATAACCGCTGTAGCTCTTTACACTCGGGTCAAGCTCGCAGATGCCAGCAGGTACCTCCTTGTACCGTACACTGACATTCGCATAACCTTCTTTAGTAATAAGATCCTTCGGCGCAGGAACAAACTGCGCAAGAGCACCCGCAGCCAACAAAGGCGCGGCGAGAAGCTTTCCTGTCGCGCTCTTCATCGTCGGTTCCGTTGCAAGTCTTGTCTTGGTGAGGCGACGAGCTATTCCTGTCCAACTCGATGACTGAGTGAGTGGGAAAGAGCGAAGGTAAACAGAGAAAGAGCAGTATGACGAGCACTTTCACTTTTTATTCTGGAAGCTTATGCAGGTCCGACTAGAAAGGCCCGCAGTCGTCGCGATAGCCAACTCTCACCTTCCCATGTAGGCTAAGAAGTTGCTCATCTCGGTCCCGGAGGCCGGGGTCGTGGCTATCCGCGTAGCCTGTTGCTCGTACCGGCGACGTCATGGTGTAGCTCGGTACTGGCGGTTTGCTTTTCGCGACGCGCGATGGGCGAATCCTCTTTGGAGTATGTCTTTGAGAGCAGCCATCGCTAGAGTTATACGCGTTCAATGGATTGGTTCCATGCGACCTACATATACAAAATGCGATACGGCCCATACGGGCGGACAGAGTCCATCAATCTGACCGGAGCTTGTTACCTTGTTAATTGAGTGAGACGCTACGAAAAGCTACCCCGCTATTTCGTCCAAGCGCGCATTGGCAAGAGCTTGTGCAAGCTTGCATGGCTTGATAGCGGTCATGGCGATAGTGGCAGACTATCTATTCCTATATGGGCAGGTAGGTAGCACCGTTTAACCGAACATCACCGGTCAGCTTCATGTCTTCGGCGCCGCGTCAGAAGTCATTTCGGTGTAATCATTGTATAAGACGGCTTGTAATTCCATGTCAAGGAAAGGGGACATCACGCGATGGGTCGGAATCGGTGTTCAGAACATATCTCATTGGGCTCATGCCATTACAATCGTTGTGTATTCGTATCCGTCACTTCGTATGCAATCGTCAAGTCCACCAACGCCTCTTACTCCATGTCATGCTGGGATGCAATTCGAGGTGGACGCTCATCTACAATACTGTACCGAAGCCGAAGGTCGTCTTGATACTGCGCACGTAGTACTGGTCCCAGTTGGTCTTAGTGGGCTCCTCCTGACCAACTGGTACACCCTTCCACTCGACCCTCATAACCGTCACGGCATCAACATCGTTTTGATCAAACCATATCGACAGTGTCGAGTAGTGTCCCGCAGGCCATTGCGCAAGTCGCCATTTCTGGACGATGTGTGTGGGTTCTTGGAGCTCGGTGAACTCTCCACTGACGTTTCCGCCAAAGAGCTCAAAGGTACCGCCAGGCTTCGCACCTGTGAAGTTCCTCGGGGGTGCCCGTGTAAAAGCAGCGATGCGCTGGGGGTCCGTGAAGGTCTGGTACAGGTTCGCCGCGTCGGTACGGAACTCTGTGCTGTCGGTGATGGTGGTCACATTGACAACAGCACCAGAGCTGCTCTTTTGAGAGCCAGATGCCTCCGTCTGGGAGGTGGATTTGTTCACGCTTGAGCTCGAGTATACCTTTGGGGCCGAGAAGCCGCTACCGGGGTTCGCACCTGGCGCGTGTTGGATATCCTTTCCGTGTTCCGCCATGACCGCTGGCGCAAGCCCTGTGAAACTTGTTCGCAGTTGCGGTAGGATCTTGGATCGTACTAGGTCCTTTACGGGTTGTTTGCTCGCTTCGTCGGAGTAGACGTCTACCTCAAACTGTGACGAGACATTAGTGACTGTGTACACTGGCAGGTGCGAAGAGATAAAGGACGGTGCCAGCGAAGGGAACATACGACATACTCGTCTTCCTCCGTGTCGTGAGCGACTTCCGGGACGGTAATGGTGCCGCTAGCCTCTTCGCCCTCTTTGTTCTTGCCTGCCGACTGAGTCAGCGCGACCAAGAAAGGCAGCTGAGAAAGGACGTACCTGAGTATTCGAGCTTCAGCTTCACGTCGAAGATGGTGATCACTTTGCCTTTGCGTTGGCTCACGTCTACGTCTCCATCCATGCTAACGACCTTGTCGATCTTGGCTGTGACGCCATCCTGCTCAGCCGATATTTGCGTGAGCTCCTTGTCAAGATACTCGCGCGTCCATCCTGACACATCCTTGTTGACCCAATGCCAGTTGTTCGGATTGTGGAGGACCATGGCGATGTTCGGCGGCGCGCTCGATTTCGATTCAATCTCTGTCAAGAAGTTGTTAGCTTCGGCCTCTCATACTATGTAGAAAAACACGTGTAGTGGGATATTGTCAGAGGGCGACTCGTAAGTCTAAGCAGCTGATCCGCATATAAAGAGTACAAGTCTTCTCAGACTGGTGCCAGCTTGTGTCTCATCATTCAAGGATTGGTAAAGGGTGGTGAATACTTACAAATTGTAGCGCTCAAGCTGGAACGGATCTATACAAGCGACAAATCAAGGCGCAGGTGCAGAATGTTGAAGGAGTCGAGGTGTTGATGCGAATTATGTAGAGGGGAGCTCGAGGCAGAAGTTTCTGGAACTGATACCACAAAGCGCGCTATGCCCGGGCCGACCGAAGCTCCGCTCGCGTTCCTTGGCCCGAGCTCTTTGCAGCAGCGGCAGCAACGTCGATGCATGCTGCTGGTCGCGACGCTTCCACTCACTCCAAGCGTCTTCACGAGAGGATGCACTCAACGGTTGCTAGGTAAACGGTTCAAGTTCGATAAGAAGCTGTCACATTCGACATTGAAGAAACTTTCGGGGCTTCACTAGCGGACAGGATACAAGTATTGGCCGGCAATCTCGAACTCACCCATTGCAACATGGCGTGGGATGTTGCCTAGGTGATCCAATCTCACTTCCTCTAGAATCGGGCCATTGGGATGTTCACCTGGACGACAGCTGAACGGGTGTCTTCACTGCCATCTGCACGCGGCATGTTGATCGCATTGAGTTTGAGACCAGGGTTTAGCGCACGGCCGGGAGAACGCGCTGGGGGTTCGCGCTGTGTTGCCATCGTCTAACGGCGAAGAAATTGATGTCATTTTCATTAGAGGATACCGAGGGTGGAGTATTTGAAACCCCTTAACCCCAAGGTAGAGAAGCGCACCTGCCTTCGTACCGTTTCGTCTCCTGCTAGTACCTGGTGTTGCTTGCAGCTAGAAAGTGCGACCGTGTATCTCGACGCGCAGAACCTTGCGACCACCTCTTCCAGGTTTCCCCTCCACACCGTTGCTTTCTTTTTCGCGGCATTCGCACGTCAGATTCTATAACACACTGGGCGCGTCCCTCATTTCCTTCATCGCGACCGTCTTTGCACGCGCGCCAAGTACTACGCCGCCTGGGTGCATGCGCGACGCGTCTTATCAGCGACAAATCGCTTTCGACCCCTCCGGACCATCGGCGCGCACATATCATTCCTTCCCTAGCATCGCGAGCGGCACAGCAAAGGAATCTGCTGCTTTTAAAATCACTCGCTTCCGGTATGTATCCTCATGTTCCCTTTCTTCTCTGCCATGCCGAACCGTGCGGGAAGTTTTAAAGTTCTGTCACCTGTCATTAGCCGTGCGCGAGGCTGTGCGCGCAAACGAGCGTGCCATACAGACCATGGAGCATTCCAGCATTGGTGTCACGACAACGTCTGGGACAAATCGACCGGCAAGACATTTGAGACGACATGACTGGTCCATGCACGATGGAAGCATTGCTCGATCTCTGCAATGGGACCAACAAGTCAAACATCAACGGCAATAAACATGTATTGTCTCAGACAGCGTTTGCTCATCGCATCATGTGCCGCTGCAGCCAAAGCTTTTTCTTGCACAGAGATTTACCTATATAGCATATGCAGAGCGTGCGACATCTGTCCTCCCACACACATTGCTAACTCCTCGTTGCAGTAATAGTAGACCTCCACAGTCGCGATCGTAACGCCTTGAACCATCTGAGATGGTGGCGTCCGTTCTCCAACCAAGCACCTCTCGGGCCAACATGGTGAACCCGAAGAAAAGACCAGGTGAGTATCACATCTTAAGGTCCTATCCAAGACCGGCCACTGTGCAGACACTGACCACTACAGCTTCCGAGCAAGCACAGCCAGCCAAGTCAAAGGCAGTACGCCCATCCGCAAAACGGCGGGTAGAACGGAGAATAGCAGGATATCAAGAATATCTTAAGGGTAATACGAAGGACTTTGTTCGTCACGATCCAGCAACGGAAACGTTGCCCGATCTACTCGCCTACGATGATGAATTCATGAAAGCCGAGAGGGCTTGCCTGGAGATTCCACAAGACTTCATCCTAGCTGTTAAGCCAGACAAGGACCCGCAACTAGCCGCAAGTCTCAGACCCAAACTCAACGAGGTGATGGACGAGTACCAAAGCGAACCCGAGCGTGTGGCAGTCGTCGGCAAGACTGGGCAGGGGAAGTCGAAATTGATAGATGCTATCTTGGGCATCGATGGGATTGCAAGATCGGTAAGCACGACCTCCCCAAAGCATCACGTCATCTAACTTGTCTAGGGGGCAAGCGGCGTGGCAACAACTCGCATTCCAATTGTATATTCACCACGTCGAGCGCACATACAAACACCCTACGAGGTGAGACTGGAGCTTTCCGGCAAGATCGACTGTCGAGATTCAGTACAACAGCATCTTGCCAATCTTGTAGCGAACCTCAAAAGATGCGTGGAAGGGCCCATAGAGCTTGACGATCAAGGCCAAGACAGTCTACGGGCGCTTCAGAATCTGTTCAGCGACATTCCAGAATTCGCATCGAACGAATCTACTTGGACATTCCTAGGATATGATGTCAATTCGCACAAATTCTCATCAGTAGCGAAGCAAAAGGATGCGTTTGGTCAATGCGTCAAGTGGGCTGAGGAACGGCGCCAGAAGATCGCCAACATGTCCGCACAGGGTATCTACGCTACCAATGTGACGGAGCTGCGGAGAGAGCTCGCGCAATTCAGCGACGATCAAGCCAAGATGGACGACACCAAACTTGGTTTCAACCCCTCTGCGCTCGTAGAGAGGATTGAGGTCTTTGGTGACTTTCGGATTCGCTACTCGATCGGCGACTGCCCCGGACTACAGGACATCAACAAGGCAAGCTTGTGCCCTTCCCAGGTTGACATCGCTCAAGCTAACCGTGTGTTGATAGGACCGTGAAACAAAAGCGAACCGATATCTTCAGGACTGCAAAGTAGTCATAGTCGCTGAAGAAATCACGAGAGCTGGCGATAGCGCGTTTCTTGACCACTTAATTAATGACCGTACTACAAGGAGACCCGATCAATGCATCATCATCGCCTTGACAATGGGAGAGTCCAATCTGAATCCATCGGATCGCAAAGATGCAGATTTCAACCAACATGAGATAGCTGATCTCGACTGGCTAGCCGAACGTAAAGCAGAAACTCGGAGAAAGAAGGACAGCTACGCGCCAACAGACTATGCGCAAAGAGACCACTGCGCCCGCGAGATCGCTTTCATGACCCTCGAAGAGAACGAAATATGTGCCCGAGAACGAGGTCGTCGCATCAGCGACAGGCTGAGGCAAAGATTCGCAAAGCAGAACGAAGATTTGACAGTTATGACGACTTCGGCAAAAGACTACATGGAGCATGTCGAGGGCTACCACCAGTACACCGACGAGCATCTGCCGCTGTCCGTTGAGTCCACCCAAATCCCCAGTCTATGCAGGGAACTCGCCACTATCGCCAATGAACGGCTGCAGAAAGATCTTCTTCGGTTTTACAGGCGAACACTACCCGAGCTCTTCAGCTATATCGAGCTCGCTTGCAGCACGACTTCCGGGCCGGTGCAGACAGGGCCCAGGTTCAACTTTGACGAATTCGCATCCAAACTGTTGAAGCCGCTCGAAGTCTTCCTCGACGTTTTCGAAAATGAACTCATCCTTCCGAGGATTAAGAGCATGAGGGAAGGAGTCGGCGATTGGAAGAACGAAGGTCACCATAACATCAACAATGTTTGGCGAAAGTTGCATGGCAACGCCGTACGGTGCTACTTGAACAAGCTAGGCAACCACCGGACAAAGGGACTGCCGAGTTGCAGTTGGAACATTACGCTTCTGGGTCCTGTCCAGAAGACGCTCGACCCGCTGTTCAAGGAGCTAATCGCAGAAGCACCCTCCAGGCTGGGTAGCCTTGCATACCAGCTAGAAGGAGTCGTGGACGACTTCCTGGAAGCCCTTCGCGTTGCCGCCGAACAGCTCGACAGCAAGAATTTCGTAGCGAACCTTGACGACAAGAAACCGCAACTCTACAAGATGTATAATGTTGTCGGCAAAGACCTCATGATATTCCTTCGGCTGTTCCGAGGACGTCTTACTGAAGACGGCAACGGTGACTTCTTTCCCCAAAAAATGAAACCGGTCTACACTGCCACATTACGGGCAAAACCGGTGGGCAAGTTGACCATGAAAGAGGTGCAGATGCAGACACTGGAAGCGCGCATATGCGGAAAGAACAGTCCCTACGACCAAATGGTCGACATGTTTGAAACCGCTTGGAAAGCCAAGAAGATAGCGTTGTTGGAGATTGGCAGACAAGCTATCGCATTTCACATAGCAGAGATCAAGGCGTCGTACAAGCAACTCAGCACTCCTGAGCTGCAGGATGATGCCGTGACGCTGCTGCGCGCCGAGCTGGAGCGCAAGGTTGGCGTGGCGAGGGAACAGTGCAAGGGACCTATTCTGACTTCTCTTCTGGAATGCGGGCTCGATCCGAACTTGAAGAAAGTGAAGAAAGAGAAGAAAGTCAAGAGAGAGAAGAAGGTCGCGAAGGTGGAGAAGTAGGCAAATGGAGTGTGGAAATGGTAGTGAGATCGGGTGTATACCCAGGGTTTGCTTTCATGCGTCCGTTCAGTTCAGGTATGATACCCACAATGGGCGGTAGGCCCGCGAAAATGGAGTCTGGTTTTGTTGTGCGATAGTTTTGCGATGTATGTGTGTCTATGTAGGCTTTCGAACACGAGTTCGCCACACTATGGAGATGTTGTCGGATGATTAGACTGTCGCACAACTAGCTCCTGAAGGAATAACGGAAGGATATCTCCTGGAAGTCTACGTTACCTTTGAGACATTGCCAACTTTCATCTTTGTACCAACGTAGACTGCAGCGCACCTATTCGATTTCTTGTTTGTATGCTTCACCGAGATGATTGGGATACTCTATCCAATACGCAAGTCATGTAGCCGGCAACATTAGTCTCCCGCGAGGCAACGTAGTGTATACATAATCGCTATGCCGAACATCCAGAACAACGCCTTCAAAGAAAACCGCTATCATGACACGCACAAGATCCCGTACCCTGTCGTGCCGCGCCGCTCCGTTCACTCGATGCTCCGTCACATACAAGGTAGACCACAGGTTAAGGAAAATCCTGGTTTTGAGACGTATCTCGAGATCACATCCCTAGGTCTGCACGCCGAGACCTGGAAGGGATGCCAAGTTAACTACGTTCGTATCTGGAAGCACCACGGCGACGAGCAGAAGTTGAGGCAGTATGCCGACGCTGGCTGGGCTTAGAAGGGAGTATACAGCCCTCTCGTTTTCCTGCTCCGGCCTGTTTTTGACTCTGCTGTCTACAAGACGGCTGCTCTATCTTACTGCCGTCTTTAGCAAGACCGATGGGTAGTTATTCTTCATGAATCCATGATACTTCTCTCCTGTTATGACACTTGACTCTTGTTTGTGATGATGTAGACACTGTCGATCCGTATGTGCACCTGTCTAGTTGAGTCAATTGCCGTGAAGATGGGCCATTACGCTGTTTGGTTCGCATGACATAGCGGTACCAAGCTGCCCGGACCCAATAACATGCATGTAGTAGAAGAGGTCTTTGGGGCGGACTAAAGCTTCCAGACCTCGTGACAAGCTCCGTGCGGTCGTAAAGGTCATGGGCGTTGACCGGGGTCAAAAGTCACAGTAGCCCTTACGCCAACTGCAAGAGCACCATCGTATTCAGAGTGTCGGTTATCTATCAACCCAGAGCAGTTTCAGCGACAACATCACGTCATTGCTTCGCACACGTGCTGCGACAGAACGTTCTCGGAACGGCGAGTGTTGCGACGGGCTCATTATAGATGCAAAGACAAGAACTTATGATCACAGATCGAGGAAAACGTTGCATTATGGCTGGGCTGCGTCGTCTACTATATCTTACACCTATTCAGAGAAGTTGGCTGTGTGTTGGGAGGTCTCGGCGAACAAGACACGCCGGCTGACGTCCATCATCTGTATCAGCAGCTCTTATAGATGCGGCAGCAGCTGCACTCCCTTCAAATCAGCCTTGCGCCCTAGCCCCTGGCGCTCGGTTGCTGCGAAGGCGTCCGCCCAATCCGTTCGCGTGATGTCGACGGCTGTGTATGAGAAGCCGTTCCGGAAAATTTTCTCAGACCTATGTGAAGTGTCCCAGGACCCACCAATACCTACTAGAGCAAAATTCCCGGCTGCTATGTATGCGGCAAAAGCGATTTCTTTCGAGGCGATAAAAGTCTATCTAGGTACATAAGGGTAAAGCCTGGAGGCCCTCACGCTTTTTTAAGGCGTTAGAGAAATTCCTAGAACACTGTGAAGTGCTCCTAGGTCCTGCATTATCTGTTAGAACGCAATCTCCTCATGCGACATATACGGCAAAGCCAGTTTCTCAAAATGCGATACGATATTACCCAGGTATATAACAGCTAAGCCTGGAGGTTCTGACGGATTCCTCGGGCGCTGGGGGAATCCTTGGAAGTCTATGAAGTGCTCCCGGGCCTCTCGAGACCCTGTTAGATCAAAAGTTCCCAAAGCTATGTATGCGGCAAAGCCAATCACGAATTCCAGATCTGGAGCGTCATGGGTGGAGGTCACCCACATACTATCGCTCGCGATTCCGGTATCCATCTCGCATACGACGACCCTGCTGATCGTCTCGGCATCAGATTCAGCGGCATTGGAAACGGCGATGAGCTGGAAGGATGGCCCTGGCTGATGGTGGATAGGAATGCCGAGAAGCTATCCTGCGGCTCATTCCGCTCGTCGACTGGCTTGATGGCTTGGATACTGAAGACTTGCGACCACGTCGCCGGTATCTCGCCAACAATTGTATCGACCGGCCACGATATGGACATGCCCGCCATCTACTGGAAGCTGGAGAGAAGTGGCAGGCACTCCGAACCCAGGACTAGAACGTGAGAGAGACTTTCGAGGCGGTTCGCCAACATGTACAGACCCGGCCCAGTGTCTTTGAGATGCCGCCGACAAGAGACAGGATCGATCTAGACCCTACAAGAGCTAAGAAAGAAGAAGTACGAGAGATCTTTTTTGCGCATTGTCACAAAGTTAATTTACCCCAGGCGACTACATTGGTGTCGCCATAACCTGGAACGCAGTATTCCAATGTATGTAGTTGCCAGGCTTTGCGAACAACAGCACAGAAAGCATCCCTGGTTTGACTCTAAGCGCGCTTCGACTGCAGGCCCGGTGATGGACATTGTCGAAACTTCGAAAGAGGTATTAATGTATTGGCTGCTAATGGCACGGGACCAGGAACAATCCAGATCTTGTGCGAGCTCGTTGAGCGTTGCGGCGTCTCTCTCGAGAAACATAATGTGTAAGGCGGGTAGCTTTTCCATTGATTGCTTTTCCTTAGGGATATTTCTGAGGAAGAGGACTTTGAAGTCGACACTGATACTACGATAGTGTGCCTTCGCTATATCGTTGAAGAGGCTCGCAAAGTGGTTGGAACGAAGGCGCTGTACCCGCGAGCCTGCACTGAGTGCCCGGGTTCCAAGGTCCTATTCGCATATCTCGTCGCGAAAAGATTAGTCCAGACGCCTACATCAGCGCTGCGACAACCCAAAAGGCGGTAATACTAAGATGGTAGCTGCCAGGGCGTGGTCTGCGACAAGGCTGAGTCGACACAGTCAGAGTACAGGGCGAGGCGGCTGGCGAGCGTCAGCGAGCCCGCCGCCTCTGCCAGCCTGCCGCGCAGCGGCGCCCCCCATCTACAGAGAAGATTAGCATGGCCCCTGCACTAAGGATGACACGCTCAATCAAAGAGAAGCTGCCGTTTTTTTGCTCTTGATCTGGCGCCGGAGTAGATAGGATATTTTGGAGGGATTTGCAATGCGATATCTGTGTTTGCGAAGATAGCAAAATGTGAAGTGCAGAAGAAATGGTGTTCTGAGCGTTTTTGCAAGTGAAGAAAGGTCGCTGGACCCTTGCGCGGCAAAAAGAGGGCAAAAAGAAGAGCTCCGCTCGACTCGAACTCGGGTCTCCACGCACTAACTTTGCGGAGGAGTCAGATCAAAGAGCAAAAAAATGGTAGCTTCTCTTTGATTGAGCGTGTCATCCTTAGTGCAGGGGCCATGCTAATCTTCTCTGTATCGTTTCAAATTGACCAAATGCCCGAAGGCGAAGGTTGGACGAATAGATTGGTATATATAATGAGGCGTTTCATGTTGCGCGCCGGGGCGCGTGAAAAGCTGGATATGGGCCGGCGGCGGTCGGGAACACCAAAACTTGGAAGTGGACCACGCTCGAACCACCAAAGCTTTGGAAAGTCTTCGGGTGACCTGTGCGTGTCCAGCAGCTGCATAAGGGCTATCATAGGCGGGCTTCGCCCGCTGTGATAGCCATTGCGACTATTCGCTATGTCTTAACGGCCCATGGGACAGCCAAGATATGTTCACCATCTCTTTCTTCGGTCAACGTAAGGTACGCAGATTGATGTAGACAGCTAGCGGTAAAGACTTGTTACCATACAGATGCGTCTGCTAGCTGCGCAGTTGTCTTGTCGGTAGGATAAACACTTAATTCCAGCGCGGTATAGTTGGACCTGTCGCAAATGCTTCCAGCGATCTTCGATATCGCAGGACTTAATGGCACGATGTCTTTCACTAGTTGTTGAACTTGGTTGTCAGCTGTCTGCATGATTTCGGAGTACTTAGGGAATTGCACCTGAAGCCTCTCAGTGCACGATATGCACGGAAAGCAATCTGGTGTCCTGATATGAGATGGAAGTCAGTTTGGAGGCGGGCAGTGATGCAACAGTATCACGGAGAGAGAATACAAGTGTGTGAGAAAGCCAGGCAAGTGGTATTGACTGTGATGTTTACCCCTCCACCCCACTTGCGCTTCGCGAAACTGCGCATTAGGAAGTAGCGCTTCAATATGGTCGTCACGGTCGCGCCTTCCAAATTTCGACTCAACTACACATGTACGTCGGAAGCAACCGTGGAATGCGTATGCCAGAACTAATGATGAGCGCCAACGCATATCCTGCAGTTAAATGTGATGCTCTGCAATAAGAGCCTCATGACGTGATGTATACTTTCAAGTAACCCTTTCTGTGCAATGCGCCTCAGAGAACGAGATCTTCTTAGCATATCAGTATGTATGCGTAGGGCAAGTGGCCAATTCGAAACAATACCGCGAAAATTCACAGGGCCCGTACCAAAGATGATGCACACAGAGTTCAAATGAGAGGAGACAAGGGTATCATTACTACTCTACTCCTCCAACAAGTCCATCACCAACTGCGGAATGACCTGCACACCCTCACCCTGTATCGCACTAATCGGCACAGTCTGCACGTTGCGCCGCCACGCATGCTTGCGGTTACTAGGATGGGGTTGCGCGCCCTTGCTCACTTCCTCCAGATACGCACGAAGAGCCTCAAAGTTGGCCTGCGTATCCGGCAAATCGGCCTTTGTCGCGACAACGAACCACGGCTTCGACGAGATCGGAGTTGTGCTCAGGAAGGGAAGAGGCTTCGGCGAAGGATCCAGATGCGGCGAGTCGAGAAGGTCGGATGCGTCGCTCGGTGGTGCTTTACCAGCGGGCGTGTATGTGACCATCCTGCGCTCTGTCTCGGCGTTGAGTTCCTTTCCGCGCAGTGTCTCGTACTCGGATACTTCGCGCCAGAGCAGCTTGAGCGCTGCGACAGCATCACCGGCGGAGAGGTCGATGACGAAGGCGAGGACTGCGGCGCGCTCAATGTGTCGCAGGAAGCCTAGTCCGAGCCCTTTGTCTAGATGCGCATCTTCGATGAGACCCGGAACGTCGGCAATGGTAAAGTTCTCGCGCAGCTCTCCATTTGGTCTGCGTGACCTGACAAGCGGTCGTCCCTTGTGGTCGTCCAGGACAACAGTGCCGACGTTTGGCTGGAGGGTTGTAAAGGCCCAGTTGCCGACTCGTGCACGGCTGTTGCTCAAGGCACGGAGGAGCGTACTCTTTCCTGCGTTGGGCAGCCCAACCAGTCCCAGATCCGCAAGAATCTTCAATTCTAGTTGTAGTGATATCTTCAGGCCTTCATCTCCGCGCGTAGCCATCTTCGGCCTGTTGTTGAACGGCGTCATAAAGTGTGGGTTACCCAGGCCGCCCATCGCTCCGGCTGCGATCAGCATAGGCGTCTCCATGTGCTTGTCCAAGTCCAGCCACATGGGCGCTTCCGGCTCGAGGGCTGCGAGATGCGATCTTCGCGGTGGAGGGAGCTTGGGGAACTTGATCCTGCTCAACTCTGAGGGTATAGTGCCGGGGTAAACCAGCCATCGGTCTCTCCTGTAGCTGGGCTGTCCCTCTTCCAGCTCCTCTGCGTCTTCATCTTGCTCCATCTTCCAGTGCTCATCCTCCATTATCGCCACCGGATCATGTCTTTGTAGCTCGCGCACAATCGTTCCCACAGGCACCGTGATCAAGACGTCGGTCCCCCGCTCGCCACCTTTGACCTTGCCTTGCCCATTGCGCCCTCTGCCAGCCTTGATCTGTCGTCGCCGGGCAAGCTTATGTAACGATGTCTCACCGCGGACTGCTTGGATGTAGACGTTGCCTCCACTGCCACCGTCGCCGCCATTTGCAGGCCCTTCTTCAATGTACTTTTCGCGCAAGAACGAGACGCAGCCGTGGCCGCCGCCACCAGCTTCAACCGTGAGGATGCATCGGTCGGCAAAAGGCGTGAGGGAATAGTCGTCCGCCGTTGGATCTAATCGCGAAGATTGCGCATTTGGGTTCGCATCGGACTGCTCAGCAGACGTGGAGTTGCATCTGAGCTGTAGCGGGAATCGTTTGCGGAGTGGACATCTGCGCGCTGCCGAGGCAAGTGGCACGTGGAGAAAGGCGGGATACAGAAACGGCGTAAGCGTACCGCTGAGACTGTACGGACGAGCGAACGACATGCGTTAATTGCGAAGGTGGCGTCGTTAGGAAGATATGTTCAATCCTGTATATTTCAATCGTCAATATCGCGTCGCGGGACTAGCGAATGGCGGCCCCAGTTCCGATACATGATCTACAACGCTTGTCCAGGCTAGTCCTACATGCCTCGGTACCCAGCAAACCTCAAAAGTACATATGACTTCTTGGGCATTTACTGCTGCCTTGGACAGGCGTTCAATCGTTTGCCTATCTTTCGCCCTTTCTTGGAAGCCCCCAAACTTCGTATCAGTACCTGCATAGTACCTGCCTCGACCCCCATCAGCCCCCATTTTCAATAAACCCTTTCGCCCCATCTACCAGCCCCATCATGATCCGATGTGCCTTGCTCACACTGGCAGCCGTGCTGCTCAGAGTCGCCAAACCCGAGTACTTCAGACTTGGTGGGAAACTCGGTCTCTCCAGCAGTCAGCTTGTAACCCTCCATTACTACCTCAAGTGGGCGTTGCCGATATGGGCCCTTGTAGACTTCAACTCGGTGCTCAATCGCTTTGCCGAAAGGCGATGGCTCTGGAGGACCGACAAGTCTATTTGGGATTGGAAGAATGAAGTCGCTGTAGTCACAGGTGGTTCGGCGGGTATCGGAGGCTGTGTGGTCAAGAAGCTCACCTCTCATGGCATCAAAGTCGCGGTTCTCGACGTTAGCCCCCTGTCAGAAATCTTTACCAAAGGTACGTTGCGGCACAGGATCGCCGTGTTTCAAGCTAATGATCTTAGATGAGCTTGCCCTCGTACGATACTACAAATGTGACATTACATCGCGAGACAACATCCATCAGGCGGCGGAAGCCATTCGTTCCGACTTGGGCTCACCATCCATACTAATCAACAATGCCGGCATCGGTAACGCGTGGACTGTCAAAGACATCCCCCAGGTCAACCTCAACAGAATGTTCGATATAAATCTTCTGAGTCACTGGAGCACTGTCCAGGAGTTTCTGCCAGACATGCTCGCTAAGAAAAAAGGCCACATCATGGGCGTCGCAAGTCTTGCTTCCTTCGTCGCTCTCGCAGGTGCCGTGGATTACAGTGCCACCAAGGCGGCGCTTCTGGCTTTCCATGAAGGCCTAACACAAGAAATTAAGCATCGCTACAAGTGTCCAACGATCCAGACCTCCATGGTCCATCCCAACTGGACCAAGTCAGCAATCACCTCACACGAGGCACTTGCGGCGGGGCTGAAAAGCGTGCGCGCAAACATCCTAGAGCCAGAAGACGTAGCCGAGGCCATGGTGAACCAGATAATCTCAGTCAAGAGTGGGCAACTGATTCTTGGCCCAGCGATTACTCCCATTATCCGAGCACTGCCTCTTTGGATCGGGGAGCTGATTCGAGATAGCCAAGCCAAGGTCGTCACCGGTGATGGCTCCACCGGCGCATGAACGATTCCTTCGACACGGTGATGACAGGGAAGAGCGGCAGTTCCTACGGGCGGTACGGAGCGTACCCGTTCCAACCGCCTGTGGCCAGCAGCGTCAGTGAGAACTGCATGTTCCAACCAGCAACGCCCCGCCGCAATCTCGAGAGGTTCGTTGGAATTTTACCGCGAAGCCGAATCAGCGGCACAGACGCTGGCGAGGTCGCAGAGGTTGGAGAGGGCTGCGCCACGTCAATATTCGGGGTCGGCAGTCAGCAGCGCTTCTTCTGTCAATTTAGCGAAGTCAATAGAAGGTATTTTGCGCAGCACACCATGGGTAATGCAACCAAAATGCCCACTTCTGACAACTGTTATAAACGATCGGGCGGCTGATGCACAATATGCGAACGATCGCGCGCCACAGCCGGAATCCTGAGCTAATCATAGCTAATGCAGTGAGTATTCTCGGGGTTGTAGGCAAGGTATGTGGACTCAGCCCCAGTTCCTACAGCACCCATGCAAGGTACATTTCGCGCCTAACCCAACTCGGTCCGAACAAAGTGCAACCGTACGAAGGACCACGGCCTTGGGCACGAGGCGCGGAATTCAATAGTTATATGTTGCCTCTTTGTTGTCTGTTTCATCATCTCCGGGTATCTGCCGTGCTGCCTCCGCCTCGTTGTTGTTACTCTGCTTTGCTTTCCTCTAGTCATTCGTTTCAGATCTC
This sequence comes from Alternaria conjuncta, assembly GCF_024043145.1. Classification (NCBI taxonomy): domain Eukaryota; kingdom Fungi; phylum Ascomycota; class Dothideomycetes; order Pleosporales; family Pleosporaceae; genus Alternaria; species Alternaria conjuncta. The sequence goes on along the minus strand of NW_026250090.1, from coordinate 2,467,103 downwards.
GTGAGCATGCAATGGGTTGGTTCGAGCGTGTTCTGTTCGCGTGTTGCACTGCATCTTTGGTAGTTGCGAGAAATGTTGAATCAGGTTCAAAGAGTAAGTGGAGCGCTGGTAGATGGTTGCATTAACTCATGTTATACAGCTGCAAGCCTCTCTAATACTCATCTCACGAACGAGAGATCCCCTATAATTCCACGGCGCGATTTGCATTTTCGCAATGACACGAGCACATCAGAGATAATTCCAACAAGCCTAAGCACATCAGCTACATCGACGCTCTACACTTCTACGACAGTGGACTCTATTACGACGTCGAAGTCCGAGATCAACGCGCCATCAACAGCTACTATCCAGACTACCAGCTCCTATCGCCAGCTAAATCCAACGAAACAAGACTCAGATGGAACAACAACCTCATATGGTAGCGCAAGTAGCAGCGCTTCTGCAATATCTTCTGCTGCGGGCGAGTCGGCGGCGATATCCCTCATCATCACAGGAACGCAACAGCTATCTGCACCATCATCGATCTCTTTGATCGATCAAATACAAACATCGATACCTGCTCAATCATCTTCGGTTCCTTCAGAGGCTTCTTCTTCTACGCGCGCATCATCCACAGTTCAGGTCCTACCAGTCACTTCGGACGTCAAGTCGACCGCGAGTACATCCACACCGTCTACAACATGGATGATTGCGGGCTCATCACGAGCGTCAAGCATTCCTCTGCCTGCCAGTACATACTCCGTCTCAGTTTCTCCTACGGATTTATCAAGCCTGGTGATGATTACTTCGCAGACCTCGCAGTCTCCATCTTCGACCTCCACCGTCGATGTTACTGCGATCACATCAATCGAGTCTATTCCCTCAGCCTCTTCACAAGAGAAGGTCAGCAGTGAGCCCACGAAGGCTACAGGACTACTTCAACACTCTGTATCTAGTCTTAATAGCTGGGTGGCATCAAGCTCCGTTCCCGCTGTCATTGGAAGTGGAAGCAGTAGCCTCGCATCTCCGGCTTCCATTGCAGAGGCGGCCACACCAATCAGTGTCGCATCTCAATCAGCACAATCATCTGCTTCAATAGGATACGCCAATCTTCCACCGGGTCAGGACAATGCGCCACTTAACACGTCGGCAGCAACCCCTTCCGCCTCAGCCCATCTCGAAAGCAGTGTGATTGGTCCCTCATCAATTCCGACTCTCTCCAGCGGTTCACTCTCTCCGACGAGAATCACTTCTACAGCAGCGTCCTTGGCAGCTTCGATGAGTTCAGTGGTCGCGGGCATGCCATCAAGCTCTGCTCAGCCCAGCGTAACAAAGAGCGAGACTCCTACATCGAATGTAACCGCACCTGTTCAGTCTAGCAGCTCTCGGATCGACAGCTCTACTTCGAGCGGCAGCGTCACGACTTCTGCATCTACCAATCGCGATAAGACTGCTTCTTCAACCATGACTCGACCGCAACCCATACCCATCAATCCTATTAACGGTAACATGACAAGGCCAACAAGCACGATTACTACTACGTCAGCGCAAACAACTGGGTACATATCTCCGCCGGCACCAGGAAACGGCACCGTCTCCTCCTCGTTGGCTTTCGCAACCACATACTCGGCAGCAAGCAGCCTCGCAAGCACTGCTACAATCTCGTCATCTTTGGACTTATCTGGCTCTTTCACACAAACCTTCATCGCGTCCAAGACTAGTCAGATCTTGAGTACTGCGACATCTAGTCAGGCGGCGGAGATCTCAGATGCACCACTTTGGGGGAGCGATCCAACAACTGCGCAATCAACCCCCGCTTCAGGAATTTCCGCTTCGTCTTCCGTTGACTTGGGACTTTTGCCTTTTCCGCTGGAACCTCCGCTTCAAACGGCACCTACTGGGTGGACGAACAGCTCAACTTCCAGCGTCATTGGCGGAACTCTCACTCCCAGCGCACCGTTATCTACGGCTAGTATCGTCACCAGTTCCCAAGCAACCAGATCAGGTACCTTGCGCGACGTGTTTTCATCATTTCCTTTCTTATCCACCACCACGTCTGCTATTATCCCTACTCCCACTTCGCTCACCGGCTTCATAACGAAGACGAAGACAGGGACTGAGAGCTCGATTCTCAGCTCGCGCACGAGTTCGATGTCTACAAATACCTACGACACTACCCTGAGGACCCGAACTTTGACCAATGCGCCCACGAGCAGTGCTACCGAGACAGAGGCCGCTGCAGCTCCACCCTCGAAGCCACTGACGCCAGAGGAGACTGCCGGGGTCGCTATAGGAAGCACCGCTGGGATCCTACTTGCTATAGTCGCCGCGATCTTCGTCGCTCGCCGCTATCATGCTATTCATACGGCAAAGCGTGGAAGCGGTGGCTCGTCGGGTGTCTACCCCGGAGTTGCGTGGTTGTACGATCCTTCACTTGGCGAGAATGGTAGCGGTGGCAGTGGCAGTGGATCGAACGATGCACTCATGTCTGGTGGAGCGAGTGGGTTGCCGTCAACTGGAAGTAGAACACCACCTCGCGTGCCGAAGAACTCTCGCGAGTACGATCCTCGTGGTTGGCTCAACATTGCGCAGAACTACAGCGACCCTGGCAACCCATGGAGAGAAGACCCATTCAGAGATCCCGAAGATCCCTTCAAAGACGCCTTTAGAGACTGGAGAGGTAGCGATGCGATTACCTCGCCGAGTGATCCTGGGTCTGATCTTGTTGCGGAGGTGACAAAGTATGCTGCGGGCCCGCAAAGACCTCTCCCCCCCGTACCAGCGTCTCTGACACCACTGTTCCGCGACCATGTCATTCCATCGCCGACTATAAGTCCAATCATGAATAGCTGCAGCCTGAAGCGTAGCCATTCGGTATCGTCAAGACGAAGCAGTGTCAAGAGCCAAAGGTCTCTAAGGAGCCTTCGTGCCTGTCCTTCGCCAGATTCCGAATCGAGAAACGTCCCACCGATATCTCCTTCCTGGCGTCGAGCGAGTAAGATCCTGGCATCTATTAGGGAGGGACACGCGGACGACCCTCTTCCAGATCCGATCGAACATGACCTGCTTCTGCCTGTCGATGTAAGATCGGAAACACCGGATTCAGTGATGGTACATGTATATGCGCCAGCACCCGTAAGCAGGACGCCATTGCGACCGATGTTATCTACAATACTTTCGGATGACGAAATGTCACTACCAAGCATAGCAGCCGCAAACTCATTAGCAGTTGTACCACCTCGGTCAACTGGTAGCATCCTCTTCCCCACACTCAAAGACGACAGATACGCATACACTTCACTCCCTTCAACCAACATCCCATCACCATCACCACCACATTCCGAACGAGCAGATAGCGACAAAACAATAACCCAATCCACCTACTCCGTCCGACCATCATCTCCAACCCCAACAACCACTTCCGCACCGCGGAACAAAGGTTGGGAAGAGATAAAACGCACATCCAACGGCTCATCCAGTCTCATGTCGTCGCGCCCGCCAACACCACCTTTCCACCACTTCGCGCTTCCACCGAGACCCAATCTCACCCCTCCGCCTCCCCTCAAGAAACGCTCTCTGATTCAACTCCGCCGTAAGACACCCTTGGCTGGCCCCGGTCAACTTTTGGTTCCACCTCACAACCATTACTCTTCTCCTTCGTCTTCGCCCTTGACGGTGCAGACGAACTTCATGGTCAACTCGAACAAGAGCTTTGAAGGGCCGAGGATGAGTTTGCTAGCCAAGGTGCACAGCATGAGTGATATTAGAGACGAGACAGCGAGTCCGAAGAAGAAGAAAGGCATTGGGCTTGGGATTGGATATCGCGATTCCATCTCGCGAAGGGTAGGGCGAGTCTCGAGATGGGGTCCTGAGGATGTGGGGACGAAGTTTTGAGGTTTTCCTTTGGCTTTGGCCACGGTTTTGCATGCAGTATGTCTCTTTGGAGTCTTGGTTTGTCGCCTGTCGATGCATTCCAGGCGACACTTATATCTCTTAAGTCTCAGCACAACGGTCTATCATCACGACTCCGCCCAATGTCGAACGAAGCGTTCCACTACGCATCTTTCATGTCTCACCTTTCCAGCAGTTTTACTGGGGCGTCCTACTTGAAGCGTCATACACATTAGATTATCCCACTTTGTGCTGTTACTTTGTTCACTGCGCTACAGAAACACCTTTTTTGTATATAGGATCTGTATAGCTAGTTTCTAATTCTACTTTAATACACATGAGATCCGTACCCTTCATTGCAGCACTCGTGATTGAACTTTTTCGCGCAGCCACTTCTCTAGTAACGAATGCATAAAGTAAATGACGATGTCAGTATAACGAGACCGCCCTCGTTATCTCTGTACGACAGAACAATTGTACAACGCTCTTACTCTTCTCGGTCAATGCATCGTACATCACTTTCTTGCGGTGAGAGCACTATGCAATCTTCTCACCCCCAACCATCTGCATACACAGCTTCCTTGCAAACACATACATACATCACCGGTAGGTACCATCTCCAAGAACAAGTCTGATGCAACCCACCCACGCACTAAACCCACGCGCACCACGCTACCCAGGATACCCTTCGCCCATCTTCCCCCCTCACCAGCACCACACCCATCGTACGATCGCATCCGTATTCAAACTTCGCCAACCCCCCCATTCCCATTCCCATTCTCCCAAAACAGCCTTTGGGCATCCATCCTATCTACAAGGTCATGTCAGGTCAATTCTGCCCGTCACATTCGCTAGCCCCAAACCTTATCCCTACATACACCGGCCGCGCCCGACTACCACGCGTAACTGGCTGCCGGGCGCCGGAGCAACTTCCCGGGCTGCCCAGCGACCTAATACGCTGGCGCCAAAGTCAGGGTAATTGTGCTTGTTCCTGGGAGCGGCACGCGATTATCGGAAGCAAGAGGAGCATGGACAAAACTAGGCCTTGGGTGGTAAATGCGCGCACCTGCTTTTACCCTGTCCTCGTCTGCAGTCTGTGCCTTCGCGCGCGTCTGTGAGCTGCTGCATGCACGATACGATGGTGTTGCGTTTTGTGGGAACGGAATGATGAAAAAATTTGGGCTTCAGGGATCGCGGGCAACTGGTGCATCGTGCATGTATCTTTTGTTTTTCGCATCTCAGCTTCGTACGTACATGCAAAGCTAGCATCGTGCAGTTTAAGCGGCGGTAGCGGTGAACCGCGAAATGGCCTTCGAACCCTCTCGCGATCGAGCCGCAGAATGCAGGCTGGTTGGTGGACGGAGCAGACTCCGGTGCACCATCGCCTTGCTTTTTCTCAGCCTTCTTTGTCCACTTCCGAGCCCTGCCGCGGATAAGAGGGTGTTCAGCCGAGTTCGACCGGGGGCTTCTCCTTCTAGAAAGAAACGACGACCTGCATACTAGATGAAACGAAAAAGCAAAAACGCAAACGTCATTCGGGGATTAGCAGCACGAGGAGATTTGCAATCTCGTATGCAGGATGATCTCTCGTTTGATGCTCATGGTTCGCACTGGGGTATAATCTAATAGTGTTTGTACATCGTAATATTGGGACCGTAGAAGATCCGGGGCCCAAGAAATTCCCCCAGCGAACCATTCTGGAATGGTGTGGCCTGGGCTTTCCAGGGCAGGATGCGGCTTCCTCCGCGCCTCGTGGAAGATGATCCAGAACGTGATAGCCAAAGGTGTATCCTACAGATCGTTCCAGATCGTGCTGGCCTTCAATGGACCAACGTCGAAGGCGATATTCGCTGCTCCAACACATGCATCGCCAGTATCTTCCTCCACCCTCTGGCCATCAGCTTCGAGCCAAAAACAAAGGCGCTGACAGCCACCACCGACCTTCACCACCATGGTTTGATGAATCACCGATATGCTCGCGGACAGGCATCAGGCCACGTCTGAGCCGCTGCGCTTGTTCCTCCTACGAGCCCACAGCTCGTGAAGCCACTTGTGAGATGCTTCCACGTCGGTGGGACCGGGGCACAGCGGGAGCCTCTGTCGGTATTCCTTCTCATACTTGCGGATCGCCAAGTGAAGCTCGATCTCCTGCGACATGCGCTCCAGTAGCATATTTGCTTGTTCATGATCTTTGGGGAGGGTGTTCAGAGTCGCTTCAGCCACGACTTTAGCCTCGTCTGCCGACACTCGAGAAAGGTTGCAGAAAAGCTGACGCTTGTAAAACTCCATGGATGTGTCCAGAAGAGGTGCCAGCCCGCCAAGCTCGCGAGTGAGGATGAGTTGAGCCTCCGTATACATCCAAGATCGCGTCGGGTGGAGCGAGCTGCGATGCATGAGCTGCACGTCAAGAGGGTTTACCTTGGTGGCACCCACACGGACACAGTTCTGCAGCTCCTGTCTCAGCCCATTGGCGTCAAGGCATGAGTTAAGAATTGGGTTGTCGGAATTGAGGTTGACGCCCTGAGTCTCAGCCTTATTGATGCGAATCCAGACGAAGAGGGTGTGCACTTGTCCCGGAAACAGTCGACGAATCTCTTTGCTTCCAGACTCAACGAGAACCTCGCAACCTGCCTTGGTCCGAATTTCGACCTTCAAATCAAGCAGTTCCCCAACGGGTTGCTCAGAGCGGGCATTCTTCAAGATGCGCTTGATGCGACCGGACGTGGATTGGTACTTGGACCAGTTGCTAGCGAAGACGTTCTTGCAGCAGTCTTTAAGACAGATGGTATCCTGAAACTCTGGTTCGCGGCGATACGGGAGGAACGCAGGATTGATGCGGTGAATGTAGATATCCGGGAAGGATTTCGATACCTTGTGCAAGACATGAGCCGCAGGAGACAGTACGATGACATGAGTTCGACCAGCCTTGAGGTGCTCGCCCGCCATTGATCCGGCGATGCCAAGAATGACATCACCCATGGTGGGGTTTGGACGAGGCGGATGCCAGAGTTGTGAGCCAGAATGCGCGATTCTAGACGTCAAATCCCGGAAGATCTCATCGACATCCGCACAGACGGGTCGAATTGGATAAAGCACCTCTGGCCTGTTTCCGGTGACATCAAGGTGGGTACAATGAGTAGTGTACAGCGCCAGTCGATCTTTAGGGCCAAGATGATACTAAAAAAGTGAGCAGATTGCTTCTGAGCAACATCAGCGATGGTGGCTTACCAGGGCTCCATTAACCGCATCTAGTGACCTCTCGAGACAAGCCGAAGTCACATAGTAGCTGTACATAATGTCAGCTAGCATCGTCGATCCCACCACGCAGGCACTTACCCGTTGTCTACCACGAAGATCACATCAATACCGGTGTCAGGCAGAGGCTTTCGGTTGTGCAGGACACCCTCAATTTCGATAGCAACGCCGATGTCTTGGTAATCCTCTGTGAGAAGCTTGACCTCAGGGAACAGTCTAACCGCTGCGCGCAGGGTTGTCGGCAAGTGTGAGGTCAAGTCTGACACCTGTGCCTCCGAAGCCTCATGATCAAAGTCAGTCGGGGAAGGAATGCGCTTCGAGATGCATCCCATGAGGGAGGTGAACTCGTCTCCGCTGGATTCTGTTAGTGGCTGTTGCATAGGTTCGCAAATAATAACTTACTTGCGGGCGTTGCTCAGCAGGTAGGCCTCGACAGCTTGGTCGTCCGGACGCTTGACTTCTGAGCCTTCTCCAGCCTCATCGTGAGCCGCAAGCACTGTAGCTGCTGTTGGCGACGTTGCACTCGGCGAACCGCTAATACCAGCGCTAGTCTCTCCAGTGTTGTGACGACGTAAGAGAGGTAGACCACTGGTGAACGATCGAAGCTTTGACGACATGCGCCGCTTCAGGGGTTCGGTGCTACCTTCAGTGTTGCTAATCGCCTTCTCGAGGGCCTGTTGCGCGTTCATGTGTTCAGCGCTATCGGCGACAAAGAGAGGGTACGCAGACTCGCTCGACGCCACATCGATCAACGGCCAAGGGGTAAGTGCAGTGGTAGGCATGGAACGTACTGGGTCGCCGTTTTCGGGCTCGACATGGCTGTTCTTGCGCGAGAACGCCATCTGATCTCCAAAACTGGATCCTGAGGCTGAGGACCGACTGTTTCTGTTCTTGCGTATCGTCAGAGGTTGGTCGCTCGGAGCGCGACTAACAGGCAGAGGTGTTACGGTCCACGACAAAGGTGCTCTGAGCGGCTGCGCCCAGTCAAAGACGGATGAGTTGAAGCTGTAGTCAGGTGGTGACTCCCAGATATCGCTCTTGATCTCGTCGATGATGTCGTCTAGCGGACCGAACACGTACTGATCGTCGCTATAGGTAGGAGTAGACTTACGGAATATTCGCCTTCGAAAAGTAGCTTTCCGCGATATCTTCTGGATGTGGAGGGGAGATGGGCAGAGAGGCGCGCGGTCCAGAAAGACGCTGCCAGCTGTTGTTGTTGTGATCATTATGGACGCGTCCCAATTAGGCACAAATAAAAGCCCAGTCACCGCGGCGCGCTCTCATTCACCTCGACTTTCTTGAGAACGCGTGGCCTTGCTATCAACAGTGACGTCAGATGGCAAACGGAATCTGGGAGATAGATAAGAAGAGTAGACAATGCCCAAGTTGAGATGTAGAGTGGATGTGCGAACAGACGTTGGAAGTCCAACGGTGAGGTGAGGTTTAAAGGTGGGAGGCACTGCTACAAGCCGGGAAGGTGCGAGGTTGGCACGTCAACAAACCTACGATGCCCCTTCCTACTTGTGAAAAAAGACAATCTCATCAAGAACTCGCACCAAGACGCGTTCAAGTTCATGCTTAGCTTCTGAACGGCAACGCATAGCTTGTACCAGATATTTGATGCGGACTGTAATCCAAACAGTCCTCCCATTACGCCTCGCCCAGTTGTGCGGCAGCCACTTCTAAATGCCTCTTCATCTTCTCGTGCATCTCATCGTCCGCCTCGCGAAAGCGAATCTATCACATGAGTAAGCAGTGGCTTAGTCAGATATGGCTGCGACCTACAATGTCTTCTCCAGCGCCAGCGCCGAACAGGACTGGTTCCGATATACTAGCCTTGACTGCTTTTCTTACACGTTCCTCCCAGACCCCCTCCCAGTTCCACTCTCCAGGTCGGCGATTACGTCCCAATGCAGATGAACCTTCTGACTTGTCCGTTGTGGAAGGGTCGGGACTTGGAGTTGCTCGGTCTGACTGTTGCGATTGCAATATCGGAGCGCGGTGTGCCCGCCATGCATGATACGCACCTGGATTCGCAGCAGCCTCTAGCGGAAGTGAGTCCAATATTGACTCCTCAATAAAGGTCGAGCGGATGTACTCTATCATGCGCACAATGGAGTACTCCGCAGTAGACTGAGAAGCCCCGAGGACGTCAGATACGACGTTGGAGTCGGATCGCGCGGGATAAGCATTCGACGATCCACTGACATCGCGAGAACTCGGTACAGACCTTCGAGCTCTGCCGAACCAGTGCGGGAAGCCGTGCCGGAGACTGAAGCCTCCTGGTGGCAGCCGTTCCTCATCCGTGGCACTGACGGTATCCGTGTCGGCGGAGCCAGTCGTGTAAGTATACGTGGTAAGTGGCGTGAGCAGCGGGTGAAAGACATCGGTAGAAAAGGTCACGAGGGGGGGTATAGTAGGATAGCTGGGTGGGAAGGAGATTTGGAAGCGTAAGACTGCAGGCGCATATGGTCCTGTCAAACGTGAATAAGGTCGCAAGGAACGCAACACCGTGGCGTAGCCCTATAGAACAGCCTACCTTTTCGCACGAATATTACACCTACCCACAGTGTTGGGTCGCCGGGCGTGATGCTCAAGAAAACGCCATCCAGCTGTGCATAGCGCAGACGGGTGCTGTGCAGAGTTAGGAAGCGCCGCTGCTAGCCGTGTGCCTCGACTCACAACTCGACGAGAAGATGCTGCTTCCGAAACGACGGGAGAGCCGACGCAGAGACGGACAACGGCATCTCGAGAGCAACGATGATGGTTGTAGGTCGTTCGGCATCTGCAAGCACGGCGCCTGCGATACAGAGCCGAAGCGCGTTCGACGCTAGTGCTAGCCGATCTGCGTTCTCACCTGCTTGAGTCTAACGCGCTTCCCCGCCTGCCATTCGTTGAGCGTGCAACACCACCAACACCCTTCTGTATCTCACCGGGTCGCGAAAGGAGATGCGCGCATGGTAGCATCGTGGGGGATCTGGGCTGCCCATCAACGTGGCAGTTCGCCAGTGGTGTTTGATGAGGTCGAGCTGATTATTCGTGGATGCAACGCCCTGTCGAACACCATCCCTACACCACCTCTACATATATTCGCGGTAACACTGCATGCATCTTCCTCACCCGCCCGATGCCGGGCTGCCGCTCCATCCCCGTCGTCCATCTATGTCAGACATGCTCGGGACGTCATCTGCGGCCCTGGGACAAGGCTCTGTCTGCATGCTGAGACCGAGTATCTGTGCCGACACACTCGCAACGGTCCGGCTGAACACACACCACCGGACTCACGTCAGAATACCATGGAGGGTGCATGACCGCATGCGCCGTTGGGACTGGCGAGTCAGAGCAGAACTGGCTCACACACACCTACATCGTCTCGAAACGCCTGTGTCGGGACATGAGGTTAGCCATCCCGCTATGCGCTTGCCGAGCCAGCCTATACACCAGCATCAGGATAATCAACTCTCGCCCTCCTACGCTTATTTGGAGACGCTGTGCCGCACTGGTGATGATTGATGACCACGTCGTACAAGGCTCGGGTCGAAATGCGCTGGCTCCAGTCAGCCCACTATTGGTAGCCTAAGGCGATGGTATTACACGTCGTCGCAACCGAGGGCAAAAGAAGGCAGACAAAGCCTCGCACGTAGAGGCGGCGCCGCATCGAACATCTACCTGATGCAGAATGATCGGGCAGCATCATTCCGATCGACCCACGCTGCCGGTTTCAAGGCTGGCTTTTCGTTTTTGTACACTCGTGCCGACAAGCGCGTGAACACCCCAATCCTCCGAAATCTCTCTAACCCACGCCGCCTGCATCTGCTGTCATCTTCGTCGCGGCACGACGCTATGAGTTATGCTATTGCCTAAGGGCAAAGAAGCATGGTGTCATTCTCGGAGGATTCCAGTAGAGCAATAAGAGGGCCAGGGGGCGTAAACCTAAAGGCGCTAAAAAAGGCGGTGGCTGTCTCAGACGCTTCCATCTTCTTGCGAACCCTGTCCCTCGCGTGGAAATCTGCAGGCCAGCCTTACATATCCACACCGCCATGACCGCTTAGGCCAGGTTGCGTCGAAACAGCCGTTGTGCCCTGGACACCTTTGCACCAGCAAGCAGAGATCGCTGGTATACCGCGACAGCTCACTTACAGCACATGACGGAAGCATGTCCGGGGCCCACCGGAAATGGGAGTGCTGGCAAAACCTAATCAAGCGGTCTGAAATGGGCAGCAGTACAGATGCTACGTCGCCGCAGAAGGGCGCAGAGCCTCGTCAGCTGATGGGGGTCCTAGGGTTATGATGCCTTGATGACTGATGAGAATGCAATCACGATGTGTGACCAGCAATGACAGATGCAAGCAGCAAGCCACGTCCTGCGACCCGGTTGGGCCCAATGCGCAGGCGTGGGAAGCTTCGAAACCACGCTGACCGGACAGGGGGGCAGAGAGATGATACCTGGGGCAGCAAATGAAATCGCCGCACGCCTAGTGCCAGGTTGCGATCTGAGGGATACGAAACGCGCTGCGTCGTCCTCCTCGGCCATTCAAGCGCCGCGACTCGTGCCTTGTGGCGCTGACGACCATCCGGATCGCCAGGCATTGCAACAAAGCGACGTTGTCTAATGCGCATTGCCGCGTGACCGGTTGGTATGCATCTGCCGAATAGGTATGGAGTACACCGCTATTTTTTGGGGGTTTGTCGGAGCAATCAAGCAGCAAGGTATGATGCCATGACAGACGCTCATCATCAATGACAACGAGGGCCCCAGCTGCATGGCCCAAGCTGCTTCTCGAAATTCTGCGGCGAATCTTCTGACTCGCCTCACGTCAAAAGTCTGACCGCGGCTTGGTGTCCTGGTGCCCCTGAACTGGGCGCTGCGAAAATTAGCATCGCCTTGTGTTCTACACCATTGGCGGCACGACGTCCTATTTGCTGGCGGGGCATCGGCCTCTGGGCCGCTGTGTCCGTTTAGGGAAGGAAAGCAAGCCGCAAGTCGCCGGCATGTTGCCATGTCGTTCACAGAGCGACAGGGTCTCCCCTGCTGTGGCGCGACTCAGAGCGCTAGTGCCTGTGAATGTCGGTAGAGGCATGCGGGCATCTCTAGCGCCGAGGATTTGGGTCCCGGGGAGTCGGGTTGCTCTGTTGATCCTGTTCCTCTTACGAGCCACGTCCAACGCTCTTGCAACTCTCCCTGGTCCGCCTTACTCGGTTCCTTCTAGCTCGTCCAATGTCGTGGATTCCGTCCAACCCGGACCGGTTTGTTCGATGAGCAGAAAGCTTCCCCAGCCCAGCCCTGGCCCACTTTCAGGGGGCTGCATTCGCTCTCGCATGCTCACACAGACTCACAGAGCCCGTCCGGTGACATGGAGTCACAAAAAACAGAGCTAGGTACAGCTCGGCTGCCAGCACTGCATTTTCCGGTCGCTTATCGACAGACGGTGGGCTGTTTCGTAGCAACGATGGCATCACGGATCCGCTACTCATTTTACATTCGCTGGTCCCTCCGCTGTCCCTATCCGCCCACACTACGTATCCATACCCACTGCCATCACCGCTTGTTCTCCGTTTCTTCCCCGCCGCCACAATCCTTGCTCATCCCAGCGGTCTATCCGTTTTGAGGACGCCACTTAAATCTTGCTGCTCCTTATATACCTTGTGACGCTCGCGTCCTTTGCAAACTGACTCTGACCTCTGAGCCCTGGAGGTACTAATCTGTCGCAAACTCGCACATGTCTTATTTGTCACAGCCGACTCCCACTTCACTTTGACATTCACCACCTGCTGTCATAGTATTTGACATTCTTCTTCGACGACCTCGACCTCTACACCTGCACACCACCTTACATTCGACTTCGATACTATCAACATGGCTCGGTATGGCGTGGCAGCTGCCGCGGGCAGCGATATAACACCTTTCCCAACCCGACAGATGGCCGTACTTGGTGAGCAGCATGCCATGATGTAGCAACACACGACAGTCGCTAACGATGGTAGCGTTGTGCCGGATATGCGAACCAATCGCATTCATGTCGATATTTCCCTACGCATACTTCATGGTCGAATCATTCATGACCGGACATTCCACCGCCCAAATTTCCATGTACACCGGCATGGTCACCTCCTCGTTCGCATTCATGGAATGCATCAGTGGCATTTTCTGGGGCCGACTCAGTGATCGGGTAGGACGGAAGAAGGTCCTACTTGGAGGTCTTTTTGGTACGGGGCTGAGCATGTTGCTCTTCGGCTTTTCCCAGAGCCTACCAATGGCGTTGATTGCGCGGGCTCTCGGGGGTTTGCTTAACGGGTGAGGTCATAGTTCGATCTAGCGTCTGAGCCTCGCTAACCGAATATGCAGGAACATCGGCGTTCTCCAGACCACTGTTGCAGAGCTTGTTACGGACGAGCGACATCAGCGTGAGTTTTGCCATAACTCTAATTATACGCCGCGCACGACTGACTTTGCATAGCGCGCGCTTATTCCATCATGCCCTTTGTCTGGTGCCTTGGGTAAGATATTTCCTAGCAGCCCGACTCGTCCACACGCTGACCGCTTTTTGTAGCACCATCATTGGCGGAGCGCTTGGCGGCTTGCTCGCTCGTCCCGCTAACGTAATGCCGTTTTTCCAGGACACCATCTTCGAAACGTACCCGTTCCTTCTTCCAAACTTGGTCTGCACCGGCTTTGTCGTTCTCGGCCTGACTGTCGGTATTTTGTTCTTGGAAGAGACCCACGAGGATCGTAAATACGACCAGGATCGAGGCCGTGAAGCGGGGCAATGGCTTCTCCAGAAGCTGTGGAGGCGCGACGCAGATGCGAGATTTGACGACAAGGATGCTTCGCTTGACGAGATGCGCTCGATGTTGAGCGACCACGATCACGACGTCCAGGCCTACCGCAGCACCGACACTTCGCCTACTCTTTGCAGCACACGAACTTCCATTTCAGAGGTCCCGGAATTTGAGTTGGACAAGCAATTCGAGCCAGCGCCGACTTTCCGACAAGCATTCACCAAGCAAGTGTGCCTGAATGTAGTGTGCTATGGTGTTCTTGCTTTCCACACCATCTCCCTCGAGCAGCTTCTACCTATTCTCATGTCCAAGCATGTGCCAACCGAGGGAAGCCAACATCTTCCCTTCCGCTTTGAGGGTGGTTTCGGATGGTCCACTCAAACGACCGGCGCGTTCCTCGCAGTGCAAGGTTTCCTCCAGATGTTCGCACAGGTCATCCTTTTCCCTTGGGTCAGCAAGAGGCTCGGCAGCCTTCGCACTTTCTGGATCACTCTAGCTTGCTACCCGATCTTGTACCTCCTTGCTCCTTACCTGGCTATCCTTCCCGAAAACTTGCGCATCCCTGGACTTGCGGTTCTGCTCATGGCCAAGGTCACCTTCCAATCGCTCTCCTACCCGTCCCTGGCTATTATCCTCGCAAACTCATCCCCATCCAAGAAGGTTCTCGGCACGCTGAACGGCGTCGCCATGTCTTCTGCCAGTATCTCTCGCGGCTTCGGTCCCACCATCTCGGGTGCTGTCGACAGCCTTGGTACCACGCTCCACATGTCTGGTCTTGCGTGGTGGGCTATCGCCGCCGTCGCTCTCCTCGGATGGCTCCCCGGTTTCGCCCTCACAGAGACCAAGCGATCCAGCTTCGCAGCACAGGACGAGGAGTCCTTCATCGACTCTGACTCTGACGCAGAGTCCATCATCACTCTCACTCCGGACGACATCGAGATCGTCCTCTCCAAATAGATTCACGCAATCACGACCAAAACAGTAACGACGCCCCTCGACCTGCATGACGCGGCGCAAGCCCTCTGCAGGGCGTCGACGCGCTGGTAGCGACCCTTCCTTTCACATCATAATTTCGGATTATAGAGACATTTTTTATCGCGGCAGAGATGAGGGTTACATCTTCCGCGCGGCGCATCATTATGGGTGCACTTTAGCGACATCATTTACCAGGGCGGCATTTTTTGGGTCAACATTATTAGAAGGGAAAGCTCGATTGTATTGGAGACCAGCAATGGTCATCCCCGAGCCGGCGTTTGTCTCAAGAACAGAATACCCCAGTAGTTATTAGTTTTCTTTGCTACACTGTATGTTAGATTAGCGTGCTCGAGCACCAATTCATGACTTGGATGATTTCTCAAACCGCAGACCTTTGTTTTGCCATGTACGTCGTGAAGAGTGCATTAGCTGGATCTGAGTCGTGACAGGCCTCCAGCGGTGAGTTCAATGCGTCTGTCTTGAAGATTAAGCGGAGGTCGCAAAACAGGTGTAGTGGGGAATTTGCATTGTCGAAGTGGTCCCTTGCACGTTACGGATGCTTCCTTTTGCCTTCTACACGTGCTTGGATCGGTGTGCTTCATGCACGTGGTGGAGCAACGGGGATCGCGAGTCAGTGACCGCCAACATGCGGATACCGGACGCCTTGCATGGCTGCTTCGACCATGAAACGGTATCACGAGGTCATGGACGGCAGATGTATGCGCGCGGTGACGAAAGTAACGGCTTCCTTTTGTGGTCCCTTGGTGTTGAAGGATCGCGACGTCGGCTTGCCGAGGCCGAGGCAGTTTAGTAATGCTACGACGGCTTGCCATCAGCACCACAGCCATGTCGACCTGTGGACGGAGGTGTAACTGGGCGATGACATAATTGTGAGAGGAGGAAGATGGCATCTTGAACAGATTGATGCTGGACGCACCCCATAGCACATGGCAAAGTAGACGTCTGCCCACATGGCGAGCATGACGTGCAGCCGCACCCACACTCCGCCCACGCCTATCTTCCGCTGGAGAGATAAGGCCCGTAGCCGACCAGCTAGCCATCCACTCTCAAGCGACGACTACCGCGTCCCGCTGGGAGAATGGCAGACATCTTCCCCGTGCAATCGCAATCCGCAGCCCTATCCACGCCGTCCGCAGTGGTCGCTGTTGCTGACGTCCTGATCCAGAGTGCGGGGGAGCAAGAAAGCTGCCCGCCCGTTCAGCGAGAGCTCGGAGAATAGACGCCAGACGTGCGCGAGCTTCACTAGCCCGAACCCTGCGGACTTTCTTGCCATGCGCCCTGATGAGCGGCCTCAAGCGCTCCTTGGACGAGGCGTCTCATGACGGCGACCGGCCCTCGCCCTCAGACTCGCCCGCGTCGACGGTGAAGCCTGCCTCGCCCGCCGCGCCTGCCTCGTCGTCGTCGAGCTCCTTCCGCAATGTGAGCGCCTGCAACCGCTGCCGCCTGCGCAAGAACCGCTGCGACCAGCGCCTGCCCTCGTGCGCCTCCTGCGACAAGGCCGGCGTCAAGTGCGTCGGCTACGACCCCATCACCAAGCGAGAGATTCCGCGCAGGTACGCAGTTACGAGGGGAGCTATGGGCAGTCGCCGCGGCTACGACTGACGAGCGCTACAGCTATGTATTCTACTGCGAAACCAGAATCGCCTACCTCGAGTCGCTCCTGCGCGACAACTCGATCGCCTTCCAAGAGCCCGACGACTTCAACCCGGCCTTTGCCTCCAATGGCGCCGCCACACCACGACCCATATCCGCCGCGCCGCCGCCGCGCAATGGCAGTACCAAACCCTCGGCTGCTCAGGCCAAGGAGGAGAGCGACAAGTACGATCGCGAGAAGCTGACCAAGCTCGTGTCCAACATCGGAATGGTCTCGGTGCAAGGCGCCAGTGACCCGCGATATCTGGGCTCCACATCCGGCATATCCTTTGCCCGCGTCGTGTTTGCTGCCGTCAAGAGCTCAGTGTCAGGCTCCTCCTCTGAGCGCGGCAGCAATCGGGGCGCCAAAGTAACGAGCAATGTTGTGGACAGCGGCACCTCGATGCGCGACTCCTTCTTCGGGCTGCAGACCAAACCTACCATACGGCAGGCGCCCTTCCCAGACCGAGAGCTCGGGTCGCGTCTTGTTGAGCTGTACTTTGAGCACGCAAACCCACAAATCCCCATCTTGCATCGGGGCGAGTTTATGGAAATGTTTGAGCGTGTGTACGCTTCCGGTGAACGGCACCGCACATCACGAGAGTCGTACATGCTCAACATCGTGTTTGCCATAGGCGCTGGCATTATCCTGGGCAGTTCCGACTCTGAGGGCTCGCCGACGTCGGATCACGGGCGCTCACCAACAAAATCACGATCATCACCGCCGAGTAGCAAGAAGCGGCGACTTGCAGGCCACCAGCACCAGCCCGAGGAGTACCACGCATCCGCCATTGTGCACCTAGAGAATTTCCTGGGTTCCTCTCCCGCTGCGGACCGTCCCGACGGCTTCGGCGGTGGCCTGGAGGAGCTGCAAGCTGTGCTACTGCTCGCGGGCTTTGCGCTGCTGAGACCTGTTGCCCCTGGACTGTGGTACATTGTGGGCGTTGCTGTCCGTCTTGGAGTGGACCTAGGGTTGCATTACGAGGATGGCGTGGGTATCGACGGGGCGGGTGCGGAAGACCAGTCTGCTGGAACCGCGGCCTTCAAAACTGAGGGTAACGGGAACACGACGGCTGCCAGCGGCGGGAACCCTTCGAAAATAGATGCAAAGGAGAGGGGCCGCAGGCAGTGGGTCAGGGACCTACGGAGACGCTTGTGGTGGTGCGTCTACTCGTTGGACAGACTGGTCAGCACGTGTGTTGGCAGACCTTTCGTAAGTACTTTCCTGGGTCTTCATTTTCGTATGGTACTACCGGTTATGTCGGTTATGTCACGATCCCGCATGCATGTGCGGCAGTCTTTACCAGGGGACATATCGAGGATCGGGATGTTCGACACCGACTTTCCAACATGGTCTCGTGCTCTCAAAATTCGATGCGTGACTAACAGCTGCATAGGGTATCACAGACCAGATTGTGACTACCGAATTCCCTTCGCTCCTCGATGATCGCTACATTACCAAGGAAGGTTTCCTGGAACCGCCAGTGCATCAAGAGAAGCCGACATACAAGATTGTGGCCCACCATTACTTCCGGTTGAGACTACTGCAGTCTGAAATTTTGCAAGTCCTACAACATCGGCAGGCACAACAGGCACGAGCGAGTGGTGCCAATCAGAGCAATGAGTTCATGCATACCAAGCTGCCTTCGCCGTTCCTGATCAATTTTGAGTCGTTCCGCGCGTGGCGCGTAGATATCGACAGACGATTACTGGAATGGAAAGACTCGGCACCAACGCAGCTCGATGCTGGCGTGCAGTTCTCGCCACTGTTCCTAGAGCTCAACTACTGGCAAGCATTGATTATGCTGTACCGACAGAGCCTGGTCGTTCCCTCTGGCCTGCAGGAAGAGCTGGGAAATACTGGTTCCGACATGGGAAGTCCTTCCATGAGCAATCTTGAGGAGCGCGAAGACGAAGATCTCGTCTTCCTCAAGGTAGCTGAAGCCGGTCAGAAGGTTCTGAAGCTGTATAGACAGTTGCACCGCGTACATCTTGTCAACTACACGTTTTTGGCGACACATCATCTCTTCATGGCTGGTAAACTACATCATCTTCACCGGTACCCACAGTGCTGACATTTGCAGGTATATCCTTCCTCTACGCAGTGTGGCACAGCGTTCATGTACGCAGTTTATTGGTAAGTCGGTCCGAATTTCCGTACTGCTGTGGGTACGTTTTGTTGGTGTAACATACATGTCTAACCAATGCAGTCTCTTGACGACGTCGACTTCACCGTCCTTGCCGCGACATCCGTGCTGGGTGACCTAATCGACAAATGCCCGCCCGCAGAAGCATGCCGCGATGCATTCGATCGGATGAGCAAAGCGACCATTCAGATGTGCATGTCCACCACCGGCTTCGGGCCGCAAGCTCTGCGGTCACTTCCGCAGCAACAGCAGTACCCGACACAAACCTCACCAACCACTGCATACACATCTGCAGCCGATGCAGACGTTAGGTCAGACACAGACATGCAAGGTTACGCACCAAGAAACACAGCCAACTTCTTTGGCCAACAGCAACAACAGCAGCAGCGTCGACCCATGCCACGCTTCGACATGAACCTCAAAGACCTCTTCTCCGACGACGAGACCGACAAACGGTCTTTCAGTCGCGTAAGCAACCAAGTCAACGCCATGAGACCCCCTCCCCCACCCATGAAATCCGAGTCTCAAATGCAGCCCTTCACAGCGGATCTAAAGATCTCTCCTCAACTGCGCACCCCCCACCTCCAACAGCAGCAGCAACAAAACAACTTCTTCGCCCAAAGTTCAAACATGACTAGTCCGAGCCAGCAAAATACCTTTCCCACGTCTCCGCCTACTAATCCATCGATGCCATCGCCCTACCAAATTAGCAATCAGGTCCCCTACAACAATTTCTCACAGAATATCACGTCCAGCTATCCCGATTTGGGGTTCTCTGATCTAGATTTCCTAGACAGTTTCCCCGTGCAGGGCGCAAGCGGTAATGGTGCCGATGCAGGAAGTGGTGGGCTGCAAGATGTAGGCATAGGCTTTGGAATGGGGTTCGGTGATGGGACACATGATTGGAGTGACGTAAGTTCCCCCCTCACTATCGCTACTATTCGCTACAATGGAAGTACACGTGCTGACAATGTTCAACAGGGCAACGGCTTGGATCTTTTCGACGGGTTTTTCTTTGGTCCAGGAGGCACAGGCGGGACTGGGATGTAGAGTTTGGTGTCGGTGTTCCGAGAATCGGCTCTCAGCCTCGATGTAAGAGCCGGGAATAACATTGCCCGTCGGCTTACTGTACTTGATGGTATCGAGTAAAATGATACCGGGTATTGTTCTTACCCGCCCTTCTGTACATCTGCGGCACAGTCGCGGACGTGGGGGCAGGGCTGGATAAGCCGGAAGGCGGCGGTCTCCGATAGGCGCCATGCCGCTGTGAGAAGAATGGCAACGAGGTTATGGATGGCTGTATGATAGATGTTTTCAATCCATGAGACATTTCGGGTTGTCACTCTGTGTGTTCATTGTCGAATGCTGTAGTGATCGAAGCGATCATGAGGTCGACATGCGCGCCCACCAGAGAATCGGAAAACTCTCACCACACCGGAACATGCGGGTATCATACTTCTACCCTAAGAATACTTGAGAGTCTATCCAAGTTACTACAACCTCCTCTTCTACCATGGCCATCCACGCCCCTGCAGCTTCATTCCTCCTGCTCTCCTCCACTCCCGTCCTTCCACACAACACTCCGCACCACCCACCACAACGGCACTCAATCGGAATCACACCCTCTCCACAAAGACGTTTGCAGCTCTGCAAAACAACCCGCATACCCGTATCAAAGAAACCTTCTAGTCGGGTCTTTGTTATCCTTCCATCCTCCCTTCCTTTCGCATCCCTTGATGTTTCTTCCGCATCCCTTCCATACCTAGTTACCGTCTCCGTTCGCAGTCGTGCCACACCATGCCCAGATACCATCTCAGTTACGGGCTCATAGAGTATCCCAAGGCTTGATCTATGTTGAGCTGAATTGAGGTAGTGTAGGGTCATAACTCGTAAGGGCGTGTTTGACTCACACCCCGTTTTACCATGTAGACTTCTATGGTCGCATGAGTATCACCTCACTGCTTACTACCACATGCACAAATTCACTCTGTTTAATAACTCTACCACTTTATGATTCCCGTTTACACCGTTTGATTGTCACCATTGCTCAATCGCCACGTCACTAGCAAATCTAAATCCAACCCCATCACGTACAAACACCACATTCACCCCAGTGCAAAAAGCTACCAAAGCTGCTTCACCATCCTCCACAGCCCAACGCGTTTCCCAGAACAAACATGTGTCTCTACATGATCGTCCACTACGGACCCAATCCCTTCTCACTACCCCGACTCCTCTCACGACGAAAAGCTGAGATAGAGCAACGAAGTGCATCAGAATGGCGAGTCGAACGTCTGAGTCTGAATCGTTTACGAGAGCTCTGGCATCTAAAGAGCCGAAGTCAGGAAGATTTAAACAAGGCGGAGAAGGACGACGTGTTTGACATGGGGTACTGAGTCAACGAGTCAAAAGTCCTCAGTGGCACGACATCAACATCGACACGTTACAATCAAACAAAAATGGGAAAGACTTTTTGGAATGAACTTTTTGAATTCTTCCTTCAGCTGATGTGCAGAAGACTTGTCTAAGCTAACCAGAGCATGTGGCTCGGCCTGCCCTCCATCCTCCGTCGAGGAGTGGGCGACCAGTAGTCGTGATCTTCATGGTATCGTTTTGAAGCTAACCGTTTACTCCACCCATTGAACAAAAAGCACAACAGCCTAGTTCATCTGCCTGACGAGCTGGTTGATGAACTCCTCGCGGTTACCAAGGTCACCACCCTCGATGAAGTGCTTGAACTTGCGGGTGCGGAAACCGCCAGTGGGGGAAGAGAGCTTGAAGGGCCAGAGGAAGTTGGAGACGGCCTTGAAGTTGGGGCCGACGGTGTAGATCTCGTGGATGATGTCCTCAATGCAGGTGATACCGAACTTGCCGAGGTTGGCCTCGATGAGCTCGTTGTCGGTGATCGGCAGACGCTGCTTGTTGACCTTTCCGTAACCGCGCTTGTAGACAAGCTCGCGGACGGTCTTCAAGTTGGGGTATCCGTAGGCGACGAAAGGCTCGACGATCTTCAGCATCTCGCTGGTGGCCTTGGTGAGCTTGACGAAGACACCGTTGTTGATCTGGAGAAGACGGAGGAGCTGGAGGGTCTTGCGCTTCTTGGGGTCGATCTTGTTGATACTGCGCGGGTTAGTAAAAGATTTTGCAGATGTGGAAAACTGCAACATACCCCTTGATACGGACAACGAAGGCGAGGCGGGACTCGGCGGGGACGAAGAGAGAGTTGTCACGCTTCGCGGCACGCTTGGCCTCGATGACATCGCGCTGGGCCTTTGCGTACTCCTGGGTGTACTTGGCGGCGCGCTCCTTGATGACCTCGCGCTTTTGCTTGCTGGCCTAAGAAATCTTAGCCAACTGTGGAACTCCTATCTGCTTGCGCAGGTTCTGGGAGACTGTTATACCTCACGCTTCTTCTTCAACTCAGCGGCCTGGGAGTCGCTGGTCTTCTGGTGGGCCTTCTGCTTCTTGAGCACCGACTCGGGGACAGCGATGTCATTCTGGGTAGGGACGCTGGAATCGTTAGCTGAGTTGCGGTGAATTGAGCGCGGTATACTCACGATGAGCGGGCCATTTTGCTGGTGGTTAGTATCCTTGTTGTTGTCGGAAGCTGGAGGAAGAAAGTTCGGTAGCCCAGTTCGAAATTCATGTGCGGGCGCTAGTGTGGCCGCCAAGATCGAGTGCAGCGCTAATGCCCCGCTCTATTGGCCCGCCTCTCGAAGCTATCGACATTTTCCTGAGAGCTACCAACTTGCGACAGCTGCGGCAGGTTTGCAAATTCAACCCTTTACCTATACCTACTCGCAGCAATGGCACGAGGCGGCGGTCGCGTGAGTAGATACAGCATGCGCCACACATAGATAACGCCCACTGACTTCCATAGGGCGGTGGTCGCAAACCATTTCGCGGCAAGGGTAAAGGTCGCGGCGGCGGCGGTGGTGGTGGAGGACGTGATACGCGCTCGGAGCCATGGTCCACCATTGAGCGCAAGAATGAGCTCTTCGAGAGCTACTATCGCATGGGAGGATTCCTGGAAGAAGCAGAGTTCGAGGAGATGTGGAAGGCTCTCCAGACCGATCTGCCCAACAGTTTCCGCTTTACTGGCACTAAGTCCGATGCCCTCGCAGTGCGCGAGATCTTCAAGCAGCGCTACATCCCGGCGATCGCATCCAAGCAGTTCGAAGGCAAGCCCGTTTCGCCTCCCGAGGCAGTCCAGGCCTTCCCCGATGAGCTCGTATGGCACATGAAGACGCACAAAAAGGTCATTCGACGACATGCGCCCTTTGCCGACTTCCAGAAGTTCCTCGTCGCCGAAGCTGCGTCCGGAAACATCAGCAGACAGGAGGTTGTCAGCATGATACCGCCACACTTTCTCGACGTCAAGCCAGGCATGGTAGTCCTCGACATGTGCGCAGCACCGGGAAGCAAGTCGGCACAGTTGGCTGAGATGATTCACGGCGACGAGGAAGAGCGCGTACAGCGTGTAGCGAATGGCGAATCGGTCGACCTTGGTCAGGACGGTGACTACAGCGACGACGGGCGTTCAACAGGTCTCCTTATCGCGAACGACTCCGACTACAAGCGCGCCGGCATGTTGGTCCACCAGGTCAAGCGACTCAACTTCCCCAACCTTATCGTAACCCAACACGACGCCTCCATTTTCCCTTCGATCGAACTGCCCAGCGACGGCCAGAGGAAACAATACCTGAAGTACGACAGGATCTTGGCTGATGTGCCTTGCTCTGGTGACGGAACAGCCCGCAAGAACCCAAACGTATGGCAGAAGTGGACGCCTAAGGACGGTCTTGGTCTTCACGGACTCCAGCTGCGCATCCTGTTCCGAGGTCTTCAGATGCTGAAGAAGGGAGGTCGCATGGTGTACTCAACCTGCAGTTTGAACCCCGTGGAGAACGAGGCTGTCGTCGCAGCAGCCATCGAGGCTTGCGGTGGTAACTCCAAGGTCCGACTCGTGGACTGCTCAGACCACCTGCCAAACCTCAAGCGAAAGCCTGGTCTCAACGTGTGGAAGGTGCTCGACACATCGTCAGTCACTGCTGGAGGAGAGAAGACCGCTCACATGTTCACCAACTGGGAAGCCTACCAAAAAGCGAGGGCAAAGTACGAGGCCGAAGAGCCCGAACGTCAGTTCTCCACCAAGGTCACTCCCGGATGCTTCCCCCCTGTACCGAAGTCCGAGGAAGAGCGCATCCCTCTTGAAAACTGCATTCGTGTTTACCCACATTTGCAAGATACTGGCGGTTTCTTCATCGCCATCCTTGAGAAGGTGGATGACATCAAGATTGCGCAGGTACAGAACCCAGAGAACTTGGCTAAGGCCCAGAGGTCACACGCCACCGCCGACACGACCACCGACTCATCGATCCCCACTCCTGCTGAGAACGTGATTGAAGCCGATGCTACCAAGACGGAGTCTGCAGATGAGACCTCTGAGACGGCTCCCCTGAAGCGTAAGCTGGAGGAGGATGAAGATACCGAAGCCCCCAAGAAGGCCAAGACCGAGGATGCAGTCGCTGAGGCAGCTCAAACACCAGACGCAAAGCCTGCCACTAACGGCTCAGCTGCCCGCTTGAAGCCCGAGAATCAGTCCCAAGCGAAGGAGTACTTTGAATACCTCCCCTCTGACGATGCAACCATCGCCTCCATCATGAACTTCTTTGGCATCGACGATCGCTTCCCACGCGACCGCTTCATGGTCAAGAACAAGGAGGGTCTCTCGCTTAACAAGATCTACTACACCTCGGATCTGGCCAGGACTATCCTCACACTCAACAAAGACCGTGGCATGAAGTTCATACATTGCGGTGTCGTCATGTTCGTCGCGCACAAGATCAAGGACCAGGACCGCACGCAAGCACCATGGAGGTTACAAAACGAGGGTATCCGTATCCTCGAGCCATGGGCAAGAAAGCGCATAGTTAAGCTAGAGAAGAAGGAAACCCTTCACCAGCTCATCCGCGAGATGTTCCCCAAGCTACCCAAGGAGGGTGACACCGGTCTCGGCGAAGTCGGCTCGCAGCTCCAACAGATGGACGTGGGCTGCTGCTTCATCCGCGTCGAGAAAGACGATGAGAAGGGCATTCCGTTCCGCATGGTGCTTCCTCTCTGGAGACATCCCGGCAGCGCCAACTTGATGGTCGACAAGGATGACCGCAAGGCCATGCTGCTTAGGTTGTTCAACGAGAAGGATACCGAGATCATCAACCATGTTGCCGACAAGGCCAAGGCGGAGCAGCAAGCTCGTGATGCTGAAGAGGCAGGCGAGGATGATGCCAAGGTGAAGGATGAGGGAGATGTTAGTGACGGCGAGCAAGCCACCGAGGCTATGGTTGCCGAAGAGGAAGAGGGCGCTATGAAGGTTGAGGTTGAAGACGACGACGTGAAGATGGAGGGCGGTGCTTAGGCATTGTCATCTCTTCACGACGGAAAAGTCATTATTAGAGCATTCTGGCTTTGGCTCATCATCTGGTTTGCATTTGGGTTGGCGTTTTATCTTTTCTTAGGTATCATCTAGAGCTTAGCTTCTTACTCTATCACGCATATCTATGTATGAATGTCATGATGCAATCTTTCAACATCTTCATCGCCTCTTAGATCATGAGCTCCGACAACGTGTATTACAAGGGGTATTCCGAAAAAACTACAAAACATACTTTGAACTCCCCATCCCTTCCCTTCCCCATCATGAACCCGTGCTCAGAGACCGAACCAAGGATAAACCACACAGACTCACGCAAAACGATATCTCAAAAAGCCCTTCTAAGACTTTTCCTTATCCCCCGCTTTCGTCGCAACACTCTTCCCGCTCTTAACACTCTTCCCACTCTTCATACTCTTCAAGCTCTTCTTACTCGCACTACGCTTCAGTTTCGCCTTGAGTTTACTCCATTTCTCTCTCAGACCGCCGTCTTCATCCTCGTCCACATCTTTCGGTCGCTCGACACTATCAAAGCTGCCGCGCGGATACTCGAGCTCACTGCCAATGTCCACGCTATCGTTGTTCCGGGCGTGTTGCTGGTGCGATTTGCGTGGTGTTTGTTTAGACGGGGTGTGCATGCCAGAGCCAGAGGTAGGAATGTCTTTGTGCCGACCGAGGAGCATGAATTGGAGGGTTTGCCAGGCGGGCATGTTGGCTATTGGACTGTCTTTTTCGTTGGCTTGGATGTCGGCGTTCTTCCAGGGGCAATGTTCGCGGTGGGACTCTAGGAGGTTGAGCCGTAGGCTCTCGATCGGCACATCTAGTTTCTTGCTCATCTCTGTGAGGCGCGTAGCAGATGACAACCACAGACCCAGGCGCTGGAAACAGTGGTTGCATACTGCGAGGGAGATGCGGGATTCGGAGACGCCGGTCCAGCCAAAGAGGGCGAAGACGAAGGCTACGGTGTCGCTGGGTGAGAGCGGGGGTTGGGTGCCGGTGGATGTGAAGAAGGAGGAGGGGACGCGGGCGAGGATTTGTTGGATGGGTGGGTCGGGGTAGGTGATGTGTTCGAGAAGGGGGAGGTCGGCGGATATGGCTTTGAGGAAGCGGTATCGGTCGAGGAGTTCTGCTGAGCTCTTGGTGCGTGATGCGATGGGGATGTGGTAGATGTCTTCTGTTTGGGTCGTTAGTCGTGTTGCCGCTCCTACTGGTTGTATCCTCATACCTTGACACCCTCGCTTTCTCCACAGGCAGTCGTCTGAATGTCCCTCCACAATGAGATCCTTGTATCGCTCTATCAGAGCGTCGTCGATATCGAAAGCCAGATCCTCGCTCATCTCCAGATCCTTTCCGTTCGCATCTTTCCGCTTCGGCCTCAGCTTCACCGCAACACGGTTCTCGCATCCACCTTTGCAAGCCACGGTGTTCCAGATATCGCAACTCCAGCCCCGCTTCGCCCACTCGACCTCGTTGATCGCATCTGGCTTGGTCGTCCACTTCCTCACATCTGCGAATGTCTTGAGCCTCTCCAAAAAGTGTTCTTGGCTGTATGGCTGGAAGTTGGGTGCTTTACGCGGCGTCGAGGCTTTTGGCGTGACAACAGTCTTGCCTACAACCTTGATAGTCTTTTCCCTCCGCGGCGTCATAAGCTGTTCCTTGAGCTGCCGTATGCGCTCCTGTCCTTCCGATATGCCTCTCTGGCGCTCCATGCTCAGGTTTGCGCTGCGCGGACGCTTGTTCGGATGTTCAGGGCTGTCTGGTTCCGAAAGCGCGGAGAGGGACGCGGTCGATGCATTTGATTCTTGGAGGGTGCTCGCGAGAGAAGTCGTCGAGTTGCTTGCGGTGAGGTTATCGAGGAGCTTGTGGAACTTGCGCTTCGTGGTCGCAAGCGCAGGCTGCTGCTCTGTTGAAGTCATGGTGCCGGAGTGAATGAGTCCGCGATGATTCGGGTGGAAAGGCGGATCGTTCGGATTGGAATATTGGGATGCGCGCGTCGTAGAGTCGTGTGCCGATCTTTGTTTACGTCCACTCGAGTCGAATGCCAGGTCCGTCTATTCACTCAGCATCGACCAGTCGCAGTCGAAATGATATGATAAAAGCTGCACTTCACCAGAAGGGACCGCAATCTCGAATGTCTGTGCACTAACAGCAGTTGAAACCCGTTGACGAGAGTGTTGTTGCCATGGCGGCGACCCGATTCCCCATGCAGTAACCTCCGCCCGCAGCGCCAAGGCCAGCGCCAGCGGGCTGCGTCGCGTCCACCCACCTGCGTGCAGAACCCCACCAAAGCGACAAGGAGGGGCTGAAGATTGTTAGTGTTAGCGTTCAATGCCCACCCAAATTGCGCCATCAAGATTCTTCCTGCTCGCACTCGTCATCCTGGCTATCTCACTTGTCAATCCATCGCTGTTCTCTCGCAGTGTCGCTCGTCTTTCTCAATTGAAACACCACATCTACCCGTCCGCCGCACTTCATACCTCACAGCACGTATACACGACCTCGAATCGAAGCATACACACCATGGCCTACGAAAAGGAACTGGAGATTGCTCTCCTCGCCGTCCAACGCGCTTCCATCCTCACAAAGTCCGTCTACTCGAGCCATTCCAAAGGCACCCTCTCCAAGAGCGACTCCTCGCCCGTCACAATCGGCGACTTCGGCGCACAAGCCCTCATCATCGCATCGATAAAGCACGCCTTCCCCGAAGACGAAGTCGTTGGCGAAGAAGACGCCAATGACCTCCGCAAGAACGACTCGCTCCGCGACCTCGTCTGGGACCTCGTACAAGCCGCGAAGCTCTCCGACAGCAGCGCAGAGGAAAAGATCGGCGGACCCATCAAGAGCGCAGACGCCATGCTCTCAGCACTCGACCAAGGAAACAGCGAGGGTGGAAACAAAGGCCGGATCTGGGCCCTCGATCCCATCGACGGCACAAAAGGCTTCCTGCGCGGTGGACAATACGCAGTCTGTCTCGGTCTCCTCGTAGACGGCGTCCCCACCGTCGGCGTAATCGGGTGCCCCAACCTGCCCGTCGACGACCAAGCCCCGCTCACCACAACCACCGGACAAGACGCCGACGACAAAGAAGGCAAAGGCGTGCTCTTCGGCGCCGTCAAGGGCCAGGGCGCTACAAGCCGCCCCCTCAGCGCCGGCGCCCTCACAGCCGCCAACCCCATACAAATGAAACCCCTCTCCGACGTAACCCAAGCCACCTTCTGCGAATCCGTAGAAGCAGGCCACTCCTCCCAAGGCGACAACGCCGCCATCGCATCCAAACTAGGCATCACCAAGCCCTCCGTACGCATGGATTCGCAGGCAAAGTACTGTTCCATTGCGCGTGGAGCGGGAGACTTGTACCTCAGACTACCTGTTAGCAAGACGTATCAGGAGAAGATTTGGGATCACGCGGCGGGTGTTGTGCTCGTGCAGGAGGCGGGTGGTGAGGTTAGCGATGCGTATGGGAAGCCGCTGAACTTTGGATTGGGAAGGACGCTTAGGGAGAACAAGGGTGTTGTTGCTGCGCCTAAGGATGCGTTTAAGCAGGTTATTGAGGTGGTTAAGGAGGTACTTCTGAGCAAGAAGGAGTAAGATTTCTGGCTGTTGACAAATGATATGATATGATATGATGTTTGTGTATACCAAGTTATGCGGTGTTGGTTGTGACATCCTGTGTTTTGACATCTTGAAAAGCTTCATATAGGGTACTCTCATGACGAAGTCAATATCCGCTTTTTGCTCTCGAAACACATTGCGAATGGAACAGTCACAATCAACCAACAAAGCCATACACCATACAGAAATTCTAGCAGGAAACCCACGTCCAAAATTCTCATTGGACTACCCCAATACTCTAGTGTTGAAAGAAAAAAACGCCAAAATGCGGAACCATAAAGATACCCATCAGATATCCCTCCCTTACCATACCATACCAACCCCACTTACTCCTACTCCAGTCCCAATTCAAATACCAATTCCAATATACCAGTAAAATGACCCTCCCATTTCCCCACCAGCAAAAGCCCCAGTAAAGCGTAACTAAACTTCCTATTTTCGAACCGTATTTCCTTCCCGTTGGGTATCACCTGCTTTAGATCCTCCATCGTTTCTTGCTCCGTAGAGACAAGTTAGTTTCCTTAGCCTTTGTTTACTCCGTTAAAGTGCAATTTGGTATTTCTCTGTCTCCGTTGTGGATGATATTGGAGAGGTGTTGTTGAAGTGAGCTGTATGAGCGATGCGTTGCTTTTGCATGTTGAGATAGACTGTCGAAGTTGTTGAGTGGCGACTCATGCTGTGAGTGTAGTCGTAGGCGTAAGAATACCGCCGCCTAGAGTATCGTCTCCGGACTCATCGACAAAGGTGCTTTCGGCACCTGCGTCAAGTTCATCGGTGTCTATATCCGCCTCTGCACCGGTATCGTTGACTTCCTCAGTCTGTTCTTGCTCGCTGTCGTGCTGAACGTGTTCAGCCTCGACGTCCACCGGTAGATGCAGTATGTGAGCACTCATTCCTGGCACAGGAGTAAGGTGCATCTGCGCTAGTCCTTGTTGAAGTGCTTCGACCTCCTCATTCACGTCTTCGGTCATCTCGACGTTGTTCTCTTCATCGTCAGAATGGTCGTAGGCAGCGTGATACGGCGAAGGCCCCGAGGCACTGATGGTAGTCAAGTTTGCGGGTTCCTCCATGACGCCGAATTCTGTTGTCACAGTGATAGAGTCCGGACTTGGGATGGGTAGTTCATGTGTATATGACGAGGGGCCATCCATGGTCGGGTTGACAGTGCTCTCATCATAGACTGTTGTGAAGAACTCGAACATCTGTCCAGCCAGCTCATCTGCTTGCCCGCGCTCTTCCTTGTCTTTCCTCTGCTTGGCGATGGCACGAAGTTGCTCTTCTTTCTTTTGTTTGATCTCCGCCTCAAGCCGGCATTTGGCACGAACATTGGGTTTGTGTGTGCATGTCGGGCAGTGGTAGTTGACAGTGCAGAATGTGCACGTGCAAGTTGGATTCGATGACGCGCATTGCTAAAGACATGTTAGAGATCTGTCATGATCAGGGATTGGTAGTAAACTTACATCGCAAACAAGGACTGCACACTCCGAGCACTCCTTGAGAATTGCTGGACACTGTGGTCGGACATCTCCTGCGGGTCTCGGGTACTGGCAAAAGTATGCACCACAACCACTCCACTGAACGGGATGCCGCGGATTGCACGGTAGGGGAAGAGGATTTGTGACAGGGTGATTGATTGGAACGCGTTGCGAATTCGGTGGCCAAGCACTAGTGGGTCGACCGCGGACGCCAGACACGCTGAAGGAACGCGGACGCCCAGAGCTGATGGGAACAAACGATAGCGAGGTGGCAAGTTGGAAAGGTTCGGGATTTGAAATAGAATTGAAGGACGTTGTTGTCGACATATCGATTGACGAGTGCTGAGGAGCAACCATGATCTGCGACTGAGACATGGGCGTCTCGGAGGACTCGGATTCGTTGTCACCTGTGGAGTAGAAGTCTAGATGCGATGACGATGCTGTGGGTGTGCGTTCAGGATCCGGTGTACTGGCCCTATTTGGGTTGAACTCGGGTATGACGAGGCGTTGTGGCGGCTCGTTATGTGACCGCACATGGTCCCGCTCTGTATGTAGGTCCCGATAGCCACACTTGCGGACCTTTAGTGCCCTGAAATCATGCTCCTTGCATATGGGGTTTTTGCAAGCCCGACATGACACTTTCCACCGGAAGCTTCGATAGCAGTCGTTACACAGCCCTCTCGGACATGTTTGTTGTTGTAGGTCAAGCGAGTCTTGCTTCAGGTACGACAGGATGTCAACGTCCTCCCCAAGCACGTATTCGTACAGGCCGTTGTTCTTCAACTCCCGGACGTAGTCCACGGGTCGAAGTGTGTTGCTGAAGTCCGGATCCTCATACTCCTTCGTGCGAGGTAAAGGCGCTGCGCGTATCTTATCCGCTCCTCGGCCACCCAGTCCAGTACCCAGAACAGCAATACCGCCGCCACCGGAGAAGATAGGCTCAAGGCAGCACCAATGCATGTTCAGTTTTGGAGGCTCGCGGTTCGCAGGTGGTACAGGCATACCGTTGTTCCCGTCTTCGGAATCAGAGTCGTCATCGTCCTGTGCACCCTCGTTCATGAGGTTCGGTGATCGGCTCGCGCCTGGGGCCCACCAGAAGCGGTTCTGGTCGGCCTTTTCCTCTTGACTCCGGTCTTCCAGTGGTCCAGAAGACCCTGACGCGTGACCGAGTGTGCCGCCTAATGTGCTGCTGTTGCCAAAAGCCAGGTTTGCGAAGTGCCGTGTCTTGACTCGTTTCCTCGGTATCGGCCTGTTGAAAGCGCAGCTCGCACAGAGCGTCTTCCTGCAGCCCATGCAGTGCATGCGGACACTGCACGACTCGCATCGCTCCAGGATAGGATCGTTGCATTGGGCGCATTTGACCTCTTCAACAAAGGCAGTGTGGCTCCTCCGCTCGTGCACTGGGACATGTTTGCCTTCTCCGGCGGAGTTCCCGTCTTCGGGACCGAGTGGCTCGCCATCTTCTCCTGTCTCGGCAATCTCCCATAATCTGCCATCGTGTTCGCCCAGCTTTGTCGTGCCTTCTACCGGGCCAATGCGGTTGCTCGATCGCCATAACCGGTCAAAGGGTACCCAGACTTCCATGTTCTGGGGTCCTGCTCTTCCAGCATGGTAGTCCTTCCTCCGGTTGCACCTGCCGCCCGGGGTCGGACACCACGCTGTATCTGTCCATATCCCCAACTGGTGGCATATCTCGATGAGCTGGTGGGTAGGGTCGGAATCGGAGTCTCGCCGGATGAGGGAGGAGGGCAGATAGGGCCGCCGGCGGTGGTGTCGACAGCGGTAGGTGTATAGGCTCTTCAGAGCGAGGTCCTTCTTTATCCATGGTGCGTCCTTGAGTGTGTAGGGCTCGAGGAAGGGCACGATGTGGTACTTGATGGAGACGTTCTTGCAGCCGCGTACCGACAGGTGCTGGAGGGTGTCCTTGCGCGGGCCAACTACGTCGCCGATGAGCGAGACGCCAGCCACAGCCGTGTTGCAGAGGTCCAGGCTGGTCAATCGTGACCCGTTCGGTAGTATGGTCTGTATGAGGAGGGCGTTCAGCGAGTAGGCCTTGGACTGGCGTTCCCGGTTCTCAGGCGTCTCGTTGCCGGGCGAGCCCACTGCGACGGCGGGCTGGGGCAGGCGGAAGGAGAGCGTCTTCCATGCGAGGGGGTACTGCTGCAGGAAGTGGCGCAAGTGCCGTGATGTGTGGTAGAGTTCGAGGAGGGTGACGGTGGAGATCTGGGCGAGGAGCGACTCTAGGACGGGCGGGTACGAGGTGATGATGGACTCGAACAGGCTGAGGGCGGCTGCTGGTGCGGCGGCGTGGCTCACTGCTATCGTCTCGGTGTGCGTCGTCGCGGCTTTGTC
This sequence comes from Alternaria conjuncta, assembly GCF_024043145.1. NCBI lineage: Eukaryota > Fungi > Ascomycota > Dothideomycetes > Pleosporales > Pleosporaceae > Alternaria > Alternaria conjuncta. The sequence continues at coordinate 2,434,551 of NW_026250090.1, read as the reverse complement.
GCCATGGCGGGTGGTGCAGGCCCCGAAGTCGCCGTGGCCGCCGTGGAGTATCGTGCTCATGCTGCGTGGGTGGTGGGTGACGGTGACGGTGTCTACACAATCACGCCCGGGGAGGAGAGAGCAGCGACATGCACGGGTGGAGCGCGTTGAGTCGTGTCGCGCAAGCGAAGATGGTCGTGTGAGATGGCTTGGCCAGCCGTCGGTCGCAGGCCAGGGTTCTTAGGCCAAGATGAAGGCGATCCGTTTGCCGTCGCCGGGCGATCTTTGTGCCTCACCGATAGCCAGGTGCGACTAGCAGTACCATCCTCACTGTTACTCGGCTCACGCTGCCGGCGACCACCTCAAAGACGCGAAACTTGACGTGCCAAGCTGAGACTTTGATAGATATGCATTCGGCCCTCCTCACCCTCACGCCGGCGCCAACCAGCCTATCAGCCAGCGGCACATTGCAGTCCCTCCCTCAGCCTTGCCGCGACAGCCCTCTGCCAGCTCAACACGGTGCATCACCTGGCGACACTAGTGCGCGTTGCTTTTGCCTGTTGGCAGACACGACACTCCAATTCCATTCGCCTGTGCGCGTCCATAATCACATCATCCGCGCTTGCTGTGCGACTGCTACTGAAACCCCTTTACCCCGCTGCACTGTGCCAATTCGCCACTCTCAGCATATCATGGCATGGCAGGAGAAACAACACCAAACTAAAAATATTACATAGGCTACGCTAAGAGGATATCAAACAAAGTACGCCAGGTAGGCCCTTGAGCGAAAAGTTATTGGCCATACGCTCGTGCCCACAACATATTCCAACAAAAACAAAGACAAAACGCCGCAGGGACCTTTTGCGCTACTGAGTGCATACGCAGGGCAGCATGCGAAGAGCAAAGAGCATGCAGCAAAGTTGTGTCCCTGTCCTGATCATCTGCAGACTAAATATTCCAAGTACCATAATCAGAACACCCAATTGCCCTGCGTATCCCGATCTTCAAGCCCATCAAACAGGACAATATCCCATTGATCCTCATCCTCACCAGCCGGCGGCCACAGCGAATTATCAATGAATGAAAACACTGGAAGATGCTGTCCCGTAGCCGTAGCATTCATCAACTTGCCCGCATCGGAATCAATATCGAAAACCGGGCGTATGGGCAGCTTCATAAATTCCAATTCCACTGTCCCGAAGAAAGGTATTGTATGGCGGACTTTGCCACTAGGCTGTTTGCTCGGGTCCAGTGAGGAGAGGATCTTCTTGAGTACTATAGCGCTGCGTGCTGCGATTCTTTCGCGTGGGCTGGCGCTGGCCAGTTTTTCCATTTCGCCGATGAGACGACATATCATGGCGAAGTCTGTTCCTTTGGTCTTCTTTACTTCGACTTTGTCTTTTGTACCTAGCTCGATGACGATGTCCAGTGTGAGTGTGACGGCGGCGATGAAGACTGATAGCTCGGCGAATCGACAACAGGCTTGGGTGATGCTTGCGTTGCGGAGCGCGAACCATCTCATCAAGATGTTCCGGCAAGCCTGTAAGGCAGTGACTTTGGAGTATTCGTAGCGGTTATCGAGATGTGCTCTGAGTAGGTAAGGCAAGTGGATGAATAGCTTCATCTCAAAGTGCCAGACTTGCACCATCAGTCGCTCCAGTGTGGCGAAAGACTCTGGCGACCTTGCAGTCGACGGTATATTTGGTACTTCCCAGAAGTCCTTGGGCATCTCCTTCATGGAGAATTCCAGCTGCTCGTCCAATGCCAGCGCTGCCGAATATGCCTGTGGCGAGACATCGCGATCAAGCTCCGCCACTTGTCTTGTCAGGTAGTTGAGTTTCGACCGATGAACCAGATGTGGGCTGGCGTCTGCTGGAAGTGGATAGTCGTCCGCGCCGAACGGGAGGCGGAGATGCAGTCCTAAATACCGATCAATGTCAACGAAGTGGCGCCATATCGACTTGGCGTTCGAAATCGCTGGGATCGGGGGGTTGGAGTCGTCCTGCGCAATGATGCGCTGAAATCCCATGAGATGTGCCAGGCTGAGACCGCGCCGCACAACAAGCCATGACTGCCGTAACGAAGCACTGTTCAGATGGTAGAGAGCTAGGAGCAAAAGCGTCTCAAGTCCATGCAACGTCATCATCTGCTCGTCCGAGGAAGTTACCAACGATGTCACCGTCGATACATAGTTTTGCATCGTCACCTCCATGTTCCAGATGCTCGAGAGGCGCGAATGGTCGAAATCGGGTGGGAGCGAGTTGATACAGATGGCCAGATGCAGTAGTGTGCGAGCGATGATGATAGGCCGCTCTTGTGCCACAGCCTGCATACACAGAGCATACGACTGCAAGTCGTTGTTGACATAGATCTCTTTCGATGCCCGGTAGATGCCTTCTAAGATCATCCACCCGTTGGACGATTCGAAAATGATATCTGCATCGTGCTGTGACGGCAACAGGGCGGCTAGGGTTCGGTGGTTGTTGTCGTAGCCTGAGGGCTGCCCCTTGCTATCTGATTTATCGACCAATGTACGAAGAGAAGGCGCTGAAGTCCATGTTTGCGCCCCAAGCTGACAACGTTAGTGTGGGCGGTAGGAGGAATAGACTCGACTTACGATCCCATCGGCCAGTGAGGAAGTGCTATACGCATCGCTTCGCTGTTCCGATACATCCGGTTTGATGTCTTTCTCGGTAGAGCCTGAGGCAGTGAGGGCAGGGCTGTGCGGCACAGTAGTGGCGGCGCCTGCGGTGGCATTTTTACGACACACAAACCTTTCAAAAAGTTGTTCCAGTTTGCATAGCCTTTCTTGGATGTGGTTTGAGCATGGATTCCCGTCATCTATCCGATCCGATCCGGTATTGTCCATGATGGCGGAAGAGTTGAGAGTAGTTTGGCTCGCATTCCCGTGAACCTTGCGCTTCTTGCCTGTAGCTTATTCAGTAAGTAGTCCAGAGAATGTGTAAACAGATCCTAGTCTTACACTCCCAGCATGCCCGGCGTAGACTTTTCGAAGGTCGTTTCTTAGAAGTATTACTCGCGTTACTCAATGATTCCATGATAGTCTTTGCGACAACAAACAATGAAGATGGTATGATTTACGGAGATCTGGTATTCCTGTCACAGGCCTATACCTGATAGGGGCGGCCATGTTACTTTCATAGCGGGGTGAAGGTGTTGCGATGGCAATGCTGATGTGGAGCTGACCTGTCGGACCGCCGGCCGGGTTTCGTCCGCAACGGATGCCGAGAATTCCTCTACTTTAGTGATCATACAACTCCGGCGCTTGGTAACGGCAAGGGAGGCTCGCCCGAGGATATGGCCACCTTAATAAGCGTATCTCTGAACGGGTACGGTAGAATATACTCGTGTTTGATGCTTTTAGTGTGCTCTTATCCGCAGTCCTCGATTTCATAGGTACTTTGGTGTTGAGAGGTTCGCAATTTTGGATTATCGACATGTCGGCTCCAGGGATGCTCCGACGGATGATTGCACAACGCGACCAGTGCTTATGCGGCCTATCTCCGCCGTGTTCGAACGCACTTAGAAAAGCCACGCGCATTGTTGACAAAGTCTGGAAAACTTGCCTCTCGGATACGGATATCCTATTACCAACATGTCGCTCAAGATCGTAGTTTCTGGTGTCACCGGTCGCATTGGCGCGCATGTACTGCACCATGCGCTACAAAACCCGCTCGTATCGAGGGTCATCGCAATATCACGGCGGCCCCCACCCGGGACAGAAATGCACGCTAAGCTGGAGGTAGTGTTGCTTGAGGACTTTACAAAATACCCCGACGATGTGCTTGCGAAACTATCCGGGGCAGACGGATGCATCTGGTACCGAGGCACCTGCGTCATACTCCCCAACAACTGCTGACGTTCAAGGTGTATGACAACAACGGCTGGTGATCCCATGTTAGAGTTAGAGTATCCCAGGGCGTTTGCTGAGGCGTTTGCATCGACCATGCCTGTCGACTCAAAGTGCTTTCGGTATTTGCACTTGTCAGGCGGTATGGTGGAACGCGATCAGGAGAAGTCATTATGGATGAAAGGCTCGATGCGCAAGATCAAGGTAGGCGATTATTGTTCTTTTGTGATACCATGTGCGCAAACTGCAGTTAGAAAGATCCGGGGCAAGCTGCCAAACGTGCTGACTCTGCATAGGGCCGAGGAGAAGTTCAAATGCTTGAATTCGCCAAGATGAATGAAAGCTGGAGAACGGTCATAGCTCGGCCAGGCATGGTTGTACAAAGAGGTAGTATTGTTGGTGAGGCATCCATGATGATGGCTGGCTCTTCTGGCTCCTTCATCCGATTTGATGAGCTTGCGCTTGCACTCGTGGATGCGGTCGTACATGGCAGTGAGGAGCTGTTGCTACCTTCTATGCTCGTACAACGAGGCCAACAATTGGCGAGGGAGGCCACCGAGTGACCTTTTCAGTCAGAAACGAGGACGGATAGGGAGGGGGAGATATGTTGGATTCCATTTGATCCATGAATTGGAAGCGAAGGCCGGCGCCAAACTACCGCTTAATCTCCTACCCGCAGAGTGTCTCCGCAGTTGATCACTGTCAATACCGGGTATGTTCCGCGTGTGCGCATGACGATCGAGATCATCTATGTTCGCCCGCTATCTGCTGGTATTCCCAAAATCCTATGCAACGTAACGCAGAGTAAGACCTTTCAGGCGTACATGTCATCGTAGTCTTCTTCGTCATCATCCGCAGGCGGTGGTGGCGGTTGTTTCTTCTTCAACAGTTCTTTGCGATCAAGAGGGCATGTGGAGTTCAGCTTGAGCCAAGGGCCTATGCAGTCCAGGTCGAAGCGATGATCGTCGTGACAGGGCAGCTGGACTACGAGTGGGTACTTGTCTATGCAGTTACCATCAGCCAAGCTCTCCATTGGGTCTTTGAGACGTGCGACGTACCTTCAAGGAATGGGTTCACGCAAATTGGGCAGGTGTCTGAAGGCTTCAGCGCTTTCTTTGGCACCCGCTCCAATTCATCCAGGAAGCTGTTTGGAACTCCCTTCAGTTCTGTGGGCGGGTCGTCGGCATTCTCGCGGAGCATCTCGATCATACTCGCTAACAGATCCCCGTGTTCGTTGCTCTCGTCCGCCGGTCGTCCGCGCATGGTCTCGAAAGCATTGGCGAGCAAGCGGAAGGCCGCCGCCATGTTTTCGGGCTGCGGTAAAGCATTGGCATTCGTGTGCGCGCTGGGATCCGACGTATCCACGAGTTCGAGCTGTGAGAAGAAGGTCGAGAGGTCTGGTCGGCGCGAGGGTTGCTGCGACTTGTCGTCTTCGGTGGAGATGTTGTGTTCAACTGTCTGGGTTAGCTGTTATGTTGCGCACACAGTCGCTCCTGCCTACCTTCGTAGCCCGACATAGTGGCGGTATTCCAGATGTCGCAAGTCCGGATTAGGGTTTGTGGTTTGGGCGGATGTCCTTGCCAGCTGAAATTATGAAGCTACGCGGAGTAGACGCGTCACAGCAGCAGCCTGAGACCCTGCAGTCTGGAAGGTGCGACCCCTCAGTTGTGGCCCAGGTGGCGCTCGTCAGCCACACCATGACCCACACTGCATGACAATTCCACACTCCGCTGGTCCATCCCAGTTCTGCTCGCCATCGGCTTTCACTTTGGCCGCCGTCATTCTGCGACTGTCACATCGACGTGTGGCGCAGCCCAAGCCGCCACCCTCATTGGCGCTCGCACAGTCCGAAGACAAGTTAACACTAGGGGAAGCTTGTCCATGTGGTGTGCGATTCTTGCAACACGCGACACTGACGCGTTCGTTCGTAGTAACTAGTGAGGCCGCGTCTGTCGTTCAAGGTTAATGTGCAGTGTGGAGGAGTTCCCTATCAGCGCTGTCCCCAGTCTAGCGACGCTATAGTCACCTTGCACCACCTGCGTGAGGTTGGGCGCTGCATGCATATCTTGTCGATATCTGGGGAAACAAGCAACTGATGCCCAGGCACAGATCTCGGCAAAGATGCGACTCCATTGGAAACCGCTGGCGTCCACTCGAAGCAAATAATTGGGGCCTTGTGGAGCCGGTGATCCAGATCATGCACAGCCTCCTAGTGTCCGCAACCAAGTCGTCACGCACACTTTTCCCTGACAGACAACACAACATGCCGTAAAGGGGCGCAGTCATCGCAGCGGCAACTGATAGAGTCAGATACAAGAGGCAAAGCAGCCTCTGTGACACACTCGAGGTCTGAAGCTTCACATTGCCAGTAGGAGTCTTACAGTGCACAACACTCACCGCTTGGACCATCGCCGCCGACAACTACCACTTCACTACTTCAGCCTACATCTAAATTTCCATCTCCGCTCAATGTCGCTGCTCGTCATGTCAACAGATCCACCTTCTACTTTTGAGCGATTATCGCCCTCCTGGATACGCCGTCCCATGTCTCGAAGATCGACATCACCGCAAAAAGAGTCGCGGCCTACAACATCAAACGGCCTGCTTGCACCAGAACCAGCATCGACATTCAGCAATAGCGATGGCACACGATCACCACGCTCAAGCTCATCTAGCCGCCGCGGATCAATAATAGAGTTTGTCACCAGGTTCCGCTCTTCGTCCAACGCCAGTGTCGCAAGCAACAAGTCGCAAGACCCAACAGACTTCAGTGAAATCGAAAACTGGTTCTACGGATTCCGAAGATACAACCAACTAGTCAGCACCACCACATCACCAAACAAAGCCGACCAACCGCAAGACCTCTCAAAACCGTTCAAGAAGCTGACGAAGAAATGCGGGGGTCAATTTCTGCACGGGCTACCAGAAGCAGTCTTTGACTTCTCACTCCTCTGGTGTCCCGCAGGCCACCTGACCAGGAAAGACAACAACGAACCATCCTGGAGCTGGACCGCCTACGAAGGTCCAGTTAACTTCCCATTCGACCCAACAACCTGCCCAGATGTGTACAAACTGCCACGCAGCGAGGGCGAATGGTTCCAATCCGAGATCTTACACTTCCACGTCGGTCCTGAGTCGGCGCAATACACAGTCCGGCGGGAAAAAGAAAACTCCCTGCGCATCAAATACCCGCCTTATTTCCACGCGCCGCGCGGCTCAGACCACACCAACGAGTCCAACACCCTGCGGTTCACTGCGGCGACTATTAGTGCGGATGCGTTTACCGCTGAGCCCAACACATATGAAGGCAACGAAACACCATCCTCCCAGCTTATCAACTCAGACGGCAAAACTTGCGGCGCCATCATGGACTACGAATCTGAACTCTCAAAGCCCTCTTCCACTGGTCCTTTCGAGTTCGTGTTGCTGTCCAGGAACCTGTGGCGTGAACCGAATCCCGATAATAGCAAGCCGGGGTCGAATACTATGCATCCGACTGGCACGCCGATCTGGAATGGACAGCGTTTTATATGGGATGAGAGAGTTGTTGATCATGATGAGTGTTTTGAGATGGGGCCGTGGAAGATGCTGAATGTTATGCTTATCAAGTGGGTGGGGGAGTATGCGGAGAGGGTGGCGGTTGCGAGGATACATGAGGATGAGTGGAAGAAGCATAGTCCGATTAAGCAGGATATCGTGCTGAGATGAGATGAGGGGTTTTTGTCCTTTGGTTATGATTAGAGCGATGAGATGGGTATGATGGTAGATATGCCGTTCAATTATGCTATTTTGAGCATATGGATAGCCGAATATGACTAGAGTTTATACGTCAGATCTGGTTTTCATGAAATTGTTCGCTGACTACAGAGATTATTTCATGTTTTCATTTCATGCCGCTACATGAATGTATGAGTCTAGCAGTCAAATACCCTTGGTACTCGAGACTCGGAGAGTCCACGTAGCCTCCACGACTACTCATAAAACTCCCTCGAGCAAAGCTAAAGTCATCGTACACTTCAAGCCTTCTCCAGCTTCTCCTTCCCCAGCTTCTTCTTCTCCCACTTCGCCACCTCCTCATCAATGCACTTGAAGCTCCAGTTCTGGTAGAAAGGCGGATACAGGAAAGGCCTCAAGTCGAATCGGTTATCATCTGGCGAATATGCCTCTGCATGGTAGGAAGGCGTCATTGTCGTCATCTTGTGGCGGTTGATGGCATAGTAGTGGAAGAACCGCTTGACCTTGACTGCGACCTCGGCGGGAGTGTAGTTGTCGGACCATTCGTGTGCTAGGCGAACCCAGGTTCCGTATGGACCAAGTTTAAGCTCTTTGCGGCATTTGCCAAAGACTCCGAGTTCTGCGTAGGTCATGCCCATATCGACCTCGTCGCTCTGGACATAGTCTTCTGTGAGTGGTTCGAGTTCGGCCGTTGGGGTTGCGTCGATGAACTCGCTGAGAATGGATAATTCGAACTCATGCTGGGCGTATGCAACTGCAGAGGTAGAGGTACGAAGTCAGTACATGTCTCACATGCACTTTGGACAGTCAGAACTTACTAAAGCTCTTGAGATCTGTCTTCGAGATGGAGCCAATGGGGTTGAGGTCGGCACTGCTGCAGTCGTACTTGGTGAGGTATCCGCGCAGACACTCGTCGACGTTTCCAGAGGCAAGCACGAGAAGGCTACCACCATTAGGCCTGCCTCTTGTCAACGGCAACATTTGGGCGAAGTAGTAGGCTTGCACTAGACGGGTTCTGAAGACGTCAGTATCGTTATTGCTGCCTTCAATGGGATTTGCGAGCTCATGAAAAGATGCCGCACCATGCTCAAGTCTTCAACCTGGATTCTCAAGGAGGCGCCAGGTCTTCACTACTCGCATGTCTTCGGTCATCTGGTCCTGATCTTGGTGAAACTCACCTTGCCTGTATATTTTGCAAAGCCAAGTTCTCAGCAGGAGAACCGCCATGAGCCCTGAATCGCGGAGTGAAACCAGTCGCTTTCGCCAAGCTAAAGATGAGTGTACGAAGTCAGTATTTGTCTCACATACAGTTCGTACATGTATATTACTAACCCGTTCTTCGTAGCATCGTAGATCTCGTCGATGTCCGCTTCGACATGGTAGCATCCAATGTCTTCGGCTAACCTCTTGGCACGGCTCCTGGTCTCTTTGCTTGATTGCTGAGACATACCCATATAAACGGTATGAAGAATGCCGTTGCATATTTGCTTTGGGCTTGTAGGTACCCAGTCTTCGCCGTGATAAGGGCCTACAATGCGGCGGACATCCTTGAGAACTTGCTTGTTACCGTCCTGCACAGCCTTGTACACGAGGCGGCACATAGAGAATACCAGAGTCGCGGTGGCACAGCTATCGATCCCTCCGCTGAGAGGCAGCATGAAGCCAGCCTGGCCAGATCGGCGGAGGTAGTCCCAAAGCCAGCATGCAGGTCCGAGGGCTATCTCTTCTTCTGGTCGATGGTAATGAATGGTTTGGACCGGCGTTGGAAAGATGGAGGGATCGAAGTCTACATCCGAAGCTAGACGAATATCCGCCCTAAAGCGCTCATAGCGAGGGGCTGACGCAGCTTGTAGGCCACGTGATGGGTTGGTTCTATATGACCAGATCTCTGGTACGAAGTCAGTATATGTCTCACACGCGTTTCCCAGTCAAATCTTACCTTCCAGGTCGATCGTGGCCGAGATAACTTCGACGTCATTCAAGGAGAATTGAGATGCCTGCGCGCGGATGGTGCCATTGACCAAGACCTAGATGAGTTCACGAAGTAAGCATTTCTCTGAGATATAAATCGCATGGATGTCACTAACCATGCCAGATCCATCGTAGTAGAGTCTGTCTCCATCACAGCCTTGTTGATTGCTATACTGCTTTTATGTCAGCAAACACCACCAGAAAGAAGAACAAGGAAAAAGAAAAGAGGACACACCAAATACGCACCACCATTCTTGCCTGTCGCGGTCCGGATGAGGTCGAGACGTAGATCCAGCTTACGTAGCTCATGGTGAGAACCTGACGAGTTGATGATGATGTCAACGCCCGCGAGGCTCAAGTCTATATGTGGCGCCCGAGGTGTGAATAGCTCTTCGCAGGTTTCGTAGCCTATTGAGCAGTCGAGGGCAGATACTATGGCGTCCCCAATCGGAACGAAAGCTGAATCTTGCAGAGAGCGTGCAGTTAGGGGAAGCTCATGTAGCTCGTAATGTTCGACGCGTTGGGGTCCAGACCAGGGAATGAAGTATCGGCCTTCTCGATAATTCCCAGCCATCGCGAGGCTCATCTTGGGTCGAATCAACAATATCTTGCCATTAAGTACGACGATCCTCGCGTTGTAAAGATTTCCTGAATGCCTAACTGGCATGCCGACATCGTACATGATGCCATCGAGTTCGCGGTCAACAAGCAGGGAATTAAGCATTTGCCAACTGTGTGTGACCGTATCTTGTTCAAGAAAGTGGTCGAGACATCCATATCCAGGAATTGACAGTTCCGGCGTGGTGACATAGCGTGATCCATTTTCTTGGGCGACCTTGATAGCTTCCTTGATGCGATTCAGGTTCCCCTCCCAATCCTGAAAAAGTGTAAGCAGTGTACATCGCACAGTATACAGAGAATCTCACAAGAGCCCAATTATTCAAATTAGATGTAGAGACTGTGACAAGCCTTCCCATGTTGAGTAACTTGAACGTTCCGGTTGTGGTGGGGTGTAGGTTGGTTGAAGTCGACTTGATGGAGTGAGAGTAGAAAGCGAGAAGAAAGTAAGACCTCGAGATTAAGACCCAACGCTGAAGTTGACTAACGGGGTTGATTCTCTAGTCTGGTGATTTGAAATTTACAAGAGGTGGATGTATAGTACCAGGTTTCAGCCGTGAGTCCTACATAGTTGGTGGCGGACTGTGCCCAGGTGGGTCCGCCAAGGCTTTAGAAGACTACTCCGAATCAGGCAAGCGCGCCCAGGGCTGGCACCAGCCCACTGATAGCCAATCTATGGTTGCACTTCATTCAGGTACCAGGAGGATAATCTTTTCTCGTGCAACTGTCTCCCACGGCTCGCAGGTCAGCATCTTGCATGACGCCCGCCATTCGCAAGGCTCGCTGCTCACCCGATTGCCGACGACATACGCGTATCGGCTAGTAGCCATTTGCTTTCCCTGCGTCGGTTGTGCCCAAGCGGGAGTTGTGGTTGGCTGCCACTAGAAGTGCCCGACGCCAATGCCTAGGTAGTGGCTTTTGAAGGTGGGTAAACACATAGCGGTAGACCCTTTCTCCGCACGTCTCTTCAAATACATCAATGTCGGATTCAATCGACCATGCGATTGCACGCACGCAGGCCAGGCGACGGCGTCGCATAGACCATGCGGATCTAGCGAGGGAGCGGGAGAAGACGTTCTATCGGTAGGCTTATCTCCTTTGGCATGCGCCACCTGGAGAGCTACACTCACCAATGTCACCATCTAGGTACTACCCTCGTCCAGGCTCTCACCTTCCCCAGACAGATGGCCCTGCAAGCCGTCACTCATCCCCGGGACCGGCTCCCAAGTCGCAGACGCCCCCGACTACCCCGCCGCCCTCTCTAGACTACGCCCCGCGAGCATCGGACGACAAGGCCCTGACGGCGTTTGCGCAGTTGGGAGCGCTGCGCCTGAATGCGCGGAGATGTCTCATATCCTTCTTCGACAGGACCGACTGCTTCCTCCTCGCCGAAGCCACGCGCACTCTGTCGTTACAGACTGGCGAGCCCGAATTCGAAGACGACCGTTTGTGCTTCGGCACCACCATCTTCCCCAAAGAACAGAGCCTCTGTAACTACACCGTCAACCTCGCCCCGAAATACAGCACGCTCCCTCTCGACGATCCGAGCGACCTTCCTTCCCTCGTTGTCAACGATCTCAGCCAAGACAAACGCTTCTGCAACTTTCCCTTTGTCCAGGGCCCACCATACTCGCGTTTCTATGCCGGAGTACCGATCCGCAGCCCAAGCGGCCACAGCATCGGCACATACTGCGTTCTGGACGAGAACCCTCGGGACGGCTTGTCGCCGCACCAGCTCGCTTTCTTGAAGAGCATGGCAGGCACAGTAATGCGGCACTTGGAAAGGACTAGGGCAGCTGAGGATCATCGCCGGGCTAAGATTATGGTCAAGAGTCTGGGATCTTTTGCCGAAGGGAAGAGTGGCTTGGAGAACTGGACAGTCGATCCCTGGGATCAGGAGACAGGGCAGTCGTCAGGTCTACCAGATGCGATCATACCCCAGCGCCAGCGTCCTTCTGCCAATTCCGACGCTGCGCAAGATCCAGTTGTGCTCAATGGAAACATAGATCCGGCCATGAGAATTCCGAAGGACACTCCGCCTGCAACCGGTGCGCCGCCGAGCTTAGTCAACGGAGAGACAGCTGATAGTATGCGTCCGGAGATGACTACTACGACGTCGTCCACTTCCACGAAAGGCTTCACCAAGACTGATCAAAAGGATAGAGTGGCTCCAGAACTGAGGGCTCACTTCACACGGGCAGCGAACATGATCGTCGACTCAACCGAGGCAGAAGGCGTGGCATTCTTTGACGCAAAAATCAGTACCTTTGGAGGTCTTGTCGACGATGACTTCGATCCCGATCAGCTACCTGAGCCGGACAAACCTTGCGATATATTAGGGGCGGCGCTATGCAGAACTGATCGCGACACGAAGCCACTACCCAACACTGGAGAATGCATCTCAGAAAGCGTTCTTAGACACCTCCTGCGACTCTATCCACATGGCCAGATTTTCCATCTCGACGACGATCCGGCAACTCCTTCGGTCGCCTCGCCATCGACAGCTGGCGTGGACGAAGTCGAGTCAGCCGACGGCTTTCCGTTCAGTACACCGCGCAAAACAGAATCTACCAGAAGCTTGGATGACGAAGCTTACTTGAGGAGGGTTTTTCCGACCGCTCGGAGTTTGATACTCTATCCATTATGGGACCCGCATCGCGAACGCTGGTTTGCTACGGCTGTCATCTGGAGCTCGGAACCGAAGAGAATCTTCACGACCGAACAGGAGCTCAGCTACCTGGCAGCGTTCAGCAACTTTGTCATGGCTGAGGTCGCTCGTCTAGACACAAAACTAGCTGATGCTGCGAAGGCCGATTTCATCTCGTCGATCAGCCATGAGCTGCGGTCACCACTGGTATGTATACAAAAATGAAGCAGCCGAAGCGCATGCACTGACCGTATCTAGCACGGCATTCTCGGAATGACAGATTTGTTGAAGGATTCCCCTCTGGATGGCCAGCAGGTATCACATGTAGCAACCATCGAGACATGTGGAAAGACTCTACTGGAAACTATCAATCACGTAAGTTGGTGTAGGCTGCATCAGATACTGCCACTAACTTTATAGGTTCTTGACTTTGCCAAAATCAACAATCTGACCCGAGGAGTTTCGAAGCGCCAGAAGAAACGAACACAGAGCGCGAAGCATATGATCAGTCCGGGCCAAGCTCATACCAATGATATCATGACACTAATTAACGACGTCGACATGAGCATCTTGACAGAAGATGTGGTCGAGAGTGTCTTCGCAGGCTACACCTACGCGAAGACGTCTGCTCAAACATACGAGTTAACCGCCTCTAAAGTAAACAAGCCGCCGATATCTATCATTCTCGATATCAACCAGAGCGACAACTACGTCTTTCGCACGCAGCCTGGCGCATGGCGGCGAGTCATCATGAACCTGTTTGGCAACAGCCTGAAGTATACACCGGGTGGGTACATCAAGGTGAAGCTTGAGGTTAAGCGAAAGCCTGAAGACGAGGACGAGACCTGCGAGTTCCGATTCTCGGTGACCGACTCTGGTATTGGAATGTCAGAGGACTATATCAACAATAGGCTCTTCCACTCCTTTGCGCAGGAGAATCCTTTGAGCCAGGGCACAGGTCTAGGTCTGTCAATCGTCAAACAGATTGTGGAATCTCTGGGAGGCGAGGTAGAAGTGCGTAGTGAGAAAGACCGCGGCACCAAGTTTACAGTCACATGTCCATTGAAAGAGTCACGAATGTCTCCCAACTTCTGTGCAACCGGTCCAGAAGGAGAGAAAGATCTGCAGCTACAACAAGTCACTAAGCGCACCAAGGGTCTGAAAGTGAGGTTTGACGGTTTCAATGAGGAAGAGGAGTACCATGTTAGAGACTTGAAGAACAAGACAGCCTCGAAGCTATCATTGAAGGCGCTCGACAGCCTTTGTGCTGAGTGGTTCGGTATCGAACGATGCGAGGAGGGCGACAATGCGGCCGAACCAGACCTGATTATCGCTACCGAAACCTGCGCCAAAGCGTTACGGACTACGTACAGCCAGTCTCCCGGTCGAGTGTCTCCTACCCCCGTGATAGTCGTGTGCCAGGGCGCCGCAGCAGCACAATCTACAACAGCCATCACGGTGCCGGGGATCATCTTCGAATGTATCGGCCAGCCCGTCGGACCCCACAAGATGTCGAAGGCCCTAGCCTCATGTCTCGATCGACACGCAAGACGCGCCGAGACACAGAAAATGGACGTCAAGTCGATGATCCCACGGATAACAGAGCTCAGTCTAAAAGAGGAAGCAACTCCCCGTCGCACCGACCACCTGCATGTCGTAGAGCCATCCCGACCACAGCTCACCAGCATTAGTAGTGCCCCCGAGATACGCTCAATCAACAACAGCCCACCCCGAACATCCAAATACCTAAAACCCTCGCGCGCACTGCGCTGTCTCTGCGTAGACGACAACCCCATCAACCTCCGCCTCCTGCGTACCTTCGTCGACAAGCTCGGCCACCAACACGTCCTCGCCGCCGACGGCCTCGAAGCACTCGAAGCCTACAAAGCCGCCAGCGACGAAGAATCGCGCATCGACGTCGTCCTCATGGACATCAACATGCCCATCATGGATGGCCTCGAAGCCACCCGCCAAATCCGCGCCCACGAAATCCGATCCAACCTCCCCAAAGTCACCATCATCGCCCTCACCGGCGTCGCCGACACAGACATCCAACAAGAAGCCAACTCTAGCGGCATCAACCTCTTCCTCATCAAGCCCGTCCGCCTCGCTGATCTCGAAGTCATCCTCAAAGGCGTGGTCACAGGCCAAGACAAAGCGAACCTAGAGCTCGAAGCGGAGAAAGAGCGGATTAAGCAGGCGGAAGCAGATGCTATCCTCAAAGTCGAGAGCGTGGATGAGAAAACACGCAGTATCAACGTGGGTGTAGCTGTCGTCAAGGGCGAGGACGATATACAGAAGGCGGTTAAAGTGTTCGAGCACAAGAAGAGTGCGTCGGTGATATGACAGCGCACACAACACGACCAGTATGCATCAGTCTTCCTTGACGCATGTGCTAAACAAACCGCGGTAGGGCGCTCATACGCATCCTCGGATGACCCTTACTCCCCGCGCAAAACTTCTGCGCGCATTTCCTCCTTAATCACAAAGTTGGGCATGGACAGGAGGAGTGAATGAACAGGGATTGGAAAAGCATTTACCTACGCATTTTGGCGTATATTGCATTTGCTCAGTTCTCATCTCTCATGTTCCGGCGCGCAAAGGAACAGAGAAAAGTCATGTCAAGAGCGAGCTTGACGAACGACAAAATGCATGCATGGGGTTGGCAGGCATGTTTAGGCGATTATACCCTTTTCTATCTTGCGTTTTTACTGTTTCTGTTTCTGCGAGTTTTTGTCCTTTTTGGTTTTCCAGCTATGGTGTTTAGAGAACTGGCGGATGCGTTTGTGGCGATGGTTGGCATCTTTTGTTAGGATCTGATTATTTGGCTGGTATGGTAGCATAGCGTGGCGTTTTCGCTTTCATGGGTTGATTAGATATTGATGGATCGATTGATGGATGGATGTATCATGATTGGGGTATTGCGGTATGGAGAAATAAACATCAAAGTTCAAAACACAATTTGTGCTTGTTGGTATGAAGTGTGCTGTCAGAGTCTCGACTAACATGCAGTTGGGGACACATCAAGTGCTGGCGTAAATAGACTCTGATCTGGATTCTGACAAGTTACGAAATAATGATTCAAAGAGAGTGTGAGTAACTTGTATATAGCTAATGTGGTTATCGAACCCTTATCGTGATAATAATAATAATAACAACACCTGATCCAGTCCTTATCCTATCCAAATCCAAGCAAGATCAATCTCCGATCCAAAAGCGACTTCAGAAACTCGTAGGAACTCGAGCTGATTAGTTAGTCTAAGCACCGAGCAAGTCATTGAGCATGGAGTTGTCCTCCTCCCTCAACATGACCATGAACTTACCGATAGCCGGGCCCATGATAACAAAAGCCTCAGCAGCCAGAACGTGGGCAATAACAATGAAGATGCCAACGATGATGAAGAAGTTCTTGAAGAACAACTTGATGAGACGGCGGCGAGCCTCCCAGTTGAAAGACCTCCATGCATCCAAGAAGCCAACGACACCGGTTCCACCCATCATCTTGCTAACAACCTTGCCGCCAAAGGTGCGGTCAAAGGGAACGATGGTGTCCTGGTCCTCAGGGAGAATGGAAGCCTCGATGCGGATCAGGGTGACCATGGCGGGGAGGCAGAGGAAAAGGGTGCAGACGATGACGAAGACGAAGAGGGTGAAAATGCGGACAGCAAGACCAGTCCACGCAGCGCAGGAGCTAATCTTCTCCTGCTCGAGCTTGTGGAGACCCATGAGCATGGCTACGCCGAAAGAGAGGTACAGGCTGATGTATGGCATAACGGAAGCGATGGTGGCGGGGACAGCGAGAGTCTTCCAGTGGCTCTTGGAGGGCATGCGCTGCCAGAGGCTCTGTTCGGTCGGCATGCCGACTACCTTGTGTGTCCAGACTGCGTGTACGTTGGCGAGAACGGCACCGGTGATACCAGCGACGAGGATGGGCTGGCCGGGAACCATGGGAAGAGCGCCGTTGAAGAAGGTGGATACGATGCCGGCGAGGAACGAGTACAGAACGTGGATGCGGAAACCGCGGAAGCGTGCGAAGCGACCGGCGTTGGCGACGAGGTGGCGGAGAGTGGCGCGTATGGACGAGGTGATGGGCTTCTGGTTCACGAGGGTGATGGTAGGGCCGGTCTCGAGGAGCGTCTCCTTCTCGTCTTCTTTGTCAGAGGGCTCGTAGGTCGTTGGCGAGACGGTGATGGCGGCCATGGGGGACTCGACCATGCAGAGGGTGGTGACGACTTCATTGAGCATGTACGAGATCTGTTGATATCCTATTAGTACATGTACCAGAGATGCCAAAGAGGCATGGAGTACTTACAAGGCTGATAGCCACACTCGCGATGAAGATGCTAATGTAGATGACAACGACGCCCCAAATCGGGACGCCTTCCGACTGGTGGTGAGAGTTTCCAGTGGTGTAGGGAGGAGTTCCACCGTGTACGGCGCGCTTGACAAACGTCGCCGTGTGAGGGTGCGACACAGCGCGACGAGCGAGTTCGACGAGGACCGTCATCTTGTCTGAGATGCTTATTCCCTAAACTCTCAAGTCGCAATAAGAAGTCGGATATCCTGCAAAGTCGCAGTAGTGTGAAAGATGAGAAAGTGAGAACAGAAGAAACAAGAAAGGGCTGACGGAAGTAAAAGGGTTGACAGGTGTATTGAAGTTGCGCTGTCACAGCGCGGCACGGCGTGAGAGACAAGGAGGCGAAGTTCAGGCCAAGGCTATGCTGGCCCCATTGACGCAACACGACGGCTGCCTGTTGTGCACGGACCACGTGCCGGTTAGCCGCCGATCTATAATTAGTTTATCTCATGAATTAGACGCCCCGCAAAAAACCTCGCTTATAAGTCCTTACAGCTTCTAAAAACTTCTTAGCTAATTATAGAGCTAGCGCATAAACTAAACTTTTTAGCTAATAAGAGCTAATTATATAATACTTATAGTAAGGCTTTTATAGAGCGTCTAAGAAAAAATAGTAGAACTTTTAGTAAATAAGTATTTTAAATTATAACTTTAGTAAAGTTTACCTATTAGCACTATAACGCTACTATCTTACTTTATTATAGTATTAGATATAATAGAAAGTATAAGTTCTTCTTAATACTATTATATTTATTAGATTTAATTTACGCGTAGTGTTAATAGAGAAGTACAGCGTTATAAAAGATAATATTTTAGCTTTTTAGCGTAATTACGTCTTACTAACCTACTTACTACGTTCTACTTACTTTATACTTACGCTAAAACTTCTATAAAGCTCTATAAAGTTTTATAAAGCTTTATAACTTTTTATAAACTTCTATACTAGTTATAGTTATGTCTACTATACGCGTTACGTTATAGTGTTATAGTATTATAGTATTATATATAGTAGTACTATAGTACTCTAATAGAGATATTATAGTATTATAGAATACTATAAACTTCTATAAACTACTAGGCTAATAGCTAGCTACTAAGGCTTATAGTAGATAGATTAGCTACTAGCTATATAGTAGTAACTTTCTTAGACTTCTATAAACTTCTATAAAGTTTTTTAAACTACTAGTAACTTCTATAAACTTCTATAAAGTTCTTTAGACTACTAGTAACTTCTTATAGCTAGTTATTTTTATAGAGTAGCTATAGTAAAGCGTAAGATAAAGTAAAAAGTAGATAAATATAGTAAATAGTACTAGAGTTGCGCTATTACTATGTCTAAGTGTGTAGTAATTAGGTAAGCTGCGCTTCTAATTAATTAATATATTATTATAATTCTAGATATAGAATTAGAGAAACTTTCTCTACTAGTAGAGAATATAAGATAAAAATAATATATAGTATTATAAGAGTAGATTATTTAGTGTTATCTAAGGCGTGTACTATTCTATAGTTATAGTAGTAAGGTACTTAAACTACATAATAAGTAAATACGCGCTCTTTAGTGTCTTATCTATATAAGAGGTAATATATTATTAATTACTATAACTAGCTTTAGTAAGAGCCTTATTTTCTACGCGTATTTAGTGTTAACTAGAAAGATTATACTATAGTTAATACTACTCTCTAAGCTAGAGAATAAGTAGCTTAGTAATATACATTATCTTAATAGTGTAAGACTTTACTTAGTTAATATAAGAACTTATACTTAGTTTTATAAGCTTATTAATAAGATTATCTATAGTAAGTATACTTATGTATTAATAGAGTCTAAGTAGATATCTAGTTATATCTTCTAGACTATGTTAAGAGATATAACTTTCTAGTTATAGATTAGAATTATTATAATTAATAAGTACTATTTTATTATCTAGTAGAAAGTATTTTATTCTACTTTTACGTAGCTAGGCAAACTCTATAGTATTCTTACGTAGAATATTAATTAGTTTAGTTATTTAGCTACGTTAGACCTTAACTCTACTAAGTAGGTGTTAGACACTACTAGTTTCTACTATCTAGAGCGTAATACTTATAAGACTAAGTTAATTTAAATAACTATTAATAGGCCTAACGCGTCTATAACTATTATAGAGATACTACCTAGTAAGTCTATATTATAGAATTTTCTTTTCTTCTTACTACTACTATCTATAACTAGAGAGGCTACTATACCTATAACGTAGTCTAAGATAATTATCTTTATTAATAAGAGAATCTAACTCTAGAATACTATAGAATAGGCTATAATAATGCTTATATATATAATAAAGAACTTTCTAGATAATTAACACTATAGCACTAATCTATTAGCTAGAGATTAGTATGTATTTAACGTAGTTAAGACGTATACTACCTATATTACGTAGTATAATAAAGATATAACGTATAATAAGTTTAAGTATTCTACTTCTTATATCTATATTATCTTTATAATAACGTCTCTTAGAATAGATATAAATCTACTAGATATTATAAAAGTTGCGATATAGAATATACTAATTACTAAGAGTATTATAGACCTATAGTAGTAAATTAGTTATAGAGAGAGAAGCGCTAGATACACTAGCTAAGTATTTATCTTTCTTCTATACTAGCTCTTTAACTATAATAAGGTTAATTAACTAGACGTTATAGTAGTTCTAAAGCTAAAGCTTCTAGCTTAAGTATAATAGTCTTATTATTAGCTTCTATCTTTGCGCGTAGCTAGTAGACTCTTATAGATAGTAATATCTAGTAATATTAATATATTTGTTAGCTTATCTACGTCTTAGTCTATAGATAATAAGGTAGTGTCTTAGGTAAGGTTATCTAAGAATAGTTATAAGTTCTAGTCTAAAACTAATAGATAAAGGCAGGTAAATATACTACTATCTTAGCTAAAGGTTATAAGTAATAGCTATTACTATTATAGGTTTCTTAAGTAGCTAGGTAAATACACTATACCTATAGACTAGTAACTTTATATAGCGCTAGAGGCCTACTATTCTAAGTGTACTTAGTAACTAAAGTAGTAGATTAAAAAAGCCTCTAATATCTCTATTAGCTCTATAGAGCCTTATAGAGGTACGCTTACTAACCTAATATATACTTAGGTTAGAGTATTTATAGTGTAGTAAGTAATAGTGCTTTTATATAAAGAGAATTAATAATTTTCTATACTATTAAGTATATATATAGACTAGGTTACGCGTATCTAGGTTAGTAATATATTAGTAGATATAGATACTAGAGCTAATAAAGACCTAGCTTTTCTAGATAGTATTAACTAGATACTATCTCTATATATATAGTAGTATTGCGATATAGATAGTAAGGTAGTATTATTACTATATTAACTATGTAATATACTAAATACTTCTTAAGTAAAGTATAGTATACTTTTAGATAATAGAAGATAGTTAAGAATAATAAGAACTTAGAGTATACTATTAGAATCTTAGTTATCTACGTATCTACCTCTACTAGACTAGTGTATAGATAATAATATAGCTACTAGTGTTATAAGAATAAATGTATAGGTCTAAGTTAAAGCGTTTATTAATAGTTTAAATAGTAGTGTTATAGCTCTAGTTCTGTAAAACGCTAGTTTCTAAGTTATAGTAGACTATTTAGCGTGTATCTATTATAAATCTAATTTAATACTTTTACTAATAGTGTCTTAAATTTATAAAGACGTAAGTTAGACTACGCCTACTACTAGTCTAGTATCTCTCTTATCTCTTACTAGCGTAGCTAGTACTCTAAGTTCTTATATAGTAGTAAAGCGTTATACACCTAGGTTAAGAAGTTAAGATAGCTATAATATAGTGTATACGCTATAACTAGTGTTATGTAAGAGATAGGCTGCTAGTCTAAATAAAGTAGTAGAAATAGTAATAGTAACTTCTAGTTACGCTATTAAGATATTAGCAATATTATAGAGTAAACGTAAGTAAAAACTAATAGATAAGAGTAAAAGTGTATAAAAGATATTAGAGTAGTAAAGCAAGCTAGTATTATAGTTAGGTAGGTAGACTCTATATATTAATTAGCTGCTATTATTTTTATTTACTTAGAGGTTTCTAGAAGTTTGCATAAGATTGTAGAAGATCTAAATATATAGTTAGTTATTATTATTATATAATATGTACCTTCTCTTTTACCTTTTTATTATAGTATAGATAGCTATATTATCTTACCTTTTAGTAGAGAGTCTAAAGTTTATTATTCTATTAGCTTATAAGTTTCTATAAGTTTATACAAAACTATAGAACTATTAAATATACTTCTACTTACTAATAGAATACCTATTACTCTTTTACTCTTACTCTACTAACGCGGCCTAGATAGCTAGGTAATATATTCTTTCTAGTTTAGAGTCTAGAGGCTGCTATTCTATTAGCCTAGTAGTTTATAGTAGTTAGTAGAAGATAGTAAGTATTTATATATAGACAGCGTCTAGCAATTTACTATAAAATTAGCCTTAGTAGTAAATAAACGCAAGCGCTAGAATATAGTAAATCTTTTTAGCCTTTTTAAACCTTTAATAAATACTTACAATACTTATTATAATATAAGTATCTACGCGCTTTATGCGCTACTATATAGTAGTAACTAATAAAACTTAATACTTTACTACTATAGCTAGTTTACTATAGAGCACTCTCTATAGGTACTAGTAGGTTTTCTAATAGTATTAATATAATATCTATGCTAACTAGTATATAGTATAGTACCTAACGCGTAAGATTAGTTAGTGTAGGTCTCTTACTAATGTTATAACTATAACCTTTGTTTATAGTTTTTTTAGCGTTATTCTACTATTACGCCTCTACCTCTATCTATAGTTATTACCTCTATAGTATTAGCTAAGAATAAGAATAAAAATGCTAAGATAGATAATACTCTATCTATTATTAATAATAATAATAATAAAGATAGTTTACCTATTCTTAGTAATAATAATAATAATAATAGTGTAGGTAGAGAGAAAGAAAATAAAGTAGCGTAGAAGTCTATTAGTAAGAAGAATAAGAAAGTTAAGTAGAAGAATAAGGTAAACTAGAAGTCTATAGTAGAAAAAGAGAAGAATATAGTAGTAGTAGAGGTAGAGAAAGAAGAGAAGAAAGAAAAGAAGTTAGTTAGCGCTCTTGCGTTAAATACTAGAATACTACTCTCTAGTTCTCTTATCTAACCTTTTAGTAGCGTATTAGTAATAATATATATATAGACTAAGCTAGCGTTAATAGAGAGTTAATATTATACTTACCTTTTTTCTTTCTATAGAAGAGAAGCTGCTAGCTAGAAGCTTTAGCGCCTAGACTTATAGTATAGAGGTAGTTATAATAGTTACGCGTTATAGACCTAGTCTAAGAAGATAATAATAGGCTATATTAGTACTATTATAGAGATAGATATAAAGAAGCAGCGTCTTAGTAAGAACTACTATAAGTAATACTATAGAAATAACTATAAGTGTTAGGTCTACTCTAAGAGAGTAGAAACGTATATTAAGTATACTCTGCCTATATATACTTATTACTAGTTTATACCTAGTCTAGGTAGCTGCTCTCTTTCTCTCTAAAAGAAGAGTAGTAGTATATTACCTAAGAGAGGTAATCTATCTTATAGTTACTAGCCTAGGTTTCTTCTACTAAAGAGTCTACTTAGGTTTAGTTCTAGTAGAGCTAGTGCTAGTAGCTTTACTACCTAAGATACTATAAGGTAGTACTTACCTTAGGTAGTTTTAATTAACTCTAGTTATCTATATATCTAGCTTAGGTTAGCGAAGAGGCTTAGTGCAAGTATATATAGTTATTAAGACTAGTAGAAAGAGCTTCTCTTTAGTTATAATAATAGCAGTAATAGCTCTAGTATTTAAGATAGTCTAATAAGTTAGTTCTTAGGCCTTACGTACGTAGTTTACTATTAGCTCTAGCTAGTTTAATGTACCTATATAAGTAAAGAGAGCTAGTATCTAATAAAGGCTATCTATGTAGGTTACTTAGTATTAATAATAGTATAGTATGTAAGAGTTAGATAGTTTAATAGATTTAGTAATCTTTTACTTATCTATTTATATATTATTCTTATAGTGTTATATTATGTAACAAAATCTAGATATAACTAACTATTGCCTTTACTATAAAAAGCTACGTTATAATACTATACTTAAGCGCTTTTTCTTAAATAGTAGTAATATATAATTAGCTAACAATCTAATATAAGTGTATAGAAGTTTATAGAAGTTTATATTACTATACTTAGTAGTATAGTCTATATATAGTAGAGAGAGAAAGATAGCTTATATATCTCTAAGTATTTATAAAACGTTGCTAGTTAGTCTATAAGTCTCTAGAAGTTTATAGAACGTTACTAGTTAGCTTATAAGTTTTTAGAAGTTTATAGAAAACTTATAAGCTAAAAAAAGCTAATAGTAATAGATATAATTTAAACCTAAAGGTAAAAAAAATAGTAACTTTATATATAAGAAATTGCCTACTTAGTAGTTAAGCTAGGTATCTTAGTTAAGAGCTAAAGGTTACTAGACTAGCAAAGAACTAATATACTAAATAGCAGTACTATATTAGGCTATTATTAATAGAGAATACTTAGATTTAAGGCTCTATATAGTACGTAAGTATAAGAAGCTAGTAGAAATACAAAGTTATAATAAGTAGAGACACTATATTAATAGCTGTAACGCTAGCTTTACTAGTATAGTAATATAGTACGTAGGTATAAAAGGTAGGTAATTAATAAAGAGTAAGAAGTAAAGAGTAATAAGTAATAAGTAATAAATATACTATTTTTTAAGACTGTAATCTTACTTATAGCTATTAAGACTTTAGCCTATAGTAATTTTATACTATATAACACTTTCTATATTAATAATAATAGTAGTAACTACCTTAAAATATCTACTTCTAACTCTCTTCTATTTAGTCTTCTATTTAGCGCTTTGCGCGCTATACTTTTAGTGCTACTACTATAGTTTATTATATAGTAGTAATAGTAGTACTAGTAGTAGAATAAGCTTTGCTAGAGTAAATTAAGGTTTAGCATAGTTAGAGAGCGTAGGTAAGTATAGCACTACTATAGAGCTAGTAACTATATACTAATAGTAATATAGCTTACCTTAAGACTATACTTAGTGTACTTAGCGTCTAGTAGCTATACTACTATTAATAATTACACTTACGCCTACGCCTATATCTATTATTTCTACTTCTACTCTTTCTACGCCTTTAGTGTATAATAATAATAATAATAATAATAAGAAGATAGATATTACGCTAAGCTAGATAGAGATCTTAGTTACTCTTGTACGTAATATTACGTAGTAGTAGTAAGAGTATAGTAGATAGGTAATAATAGATATAGAATAGCTTGCTTCTTTCTCTTCTCTATAAGATATAAGTAAGTAGTGTTTTTATAGTACTACTACTATAATATATAGATATTTACTAGCCTTAGAGCGTTAGCTTCTATATTCTATTCTAGCTATTTAGAGTACTACTAAGAGAAATAACCTAAGTATTAGGTTAGAGTAGGCGTTATAGGTTAGAGTTTAAATGCTAGCTATAGTAAGAGAGTAGAGTTTAGTTAGTTAGAATTAAAGTTATTACTATATACTTCTTTCTATGTATATTACTGTATACTTATATAGATAGTAACACTAGTTCTAGTAGTCTATATCTTCTTACTAGTAGACTTACGCTATAAGTAGTATATCTATACTAAAATCTATCTCTTATAGCGTTAACGCTTTATATAACGTAGTTATATTACTTATAATGTAAGTATAAGAGGTAGGTTTATAAGTAGAGAAGGCTAGCAAGAGTGTATTATAGGTAAGAGGTTATCTAGACTAGTTATAGCTTATTTAGATTATATAAAGAAAGAGTATATTAAGAGTTAAGATAAGATATAGCTATAAGATTATCTATATCTATATATAAGACTACTTTATAAGGTTCTAGCCTAGCTAATAGCTTACTAGGTTAAAGAGTAAAGGTAGAGAAGAGAAGAAGAAACTTATAGCTAGTTAAGAAAGAGTATAAGATAATTAACCTCTATAGTAATAATAAAGAGAAAGAGAAGCTTATAGCTAGCTAAGAAAGAGTATAAGATTATTAACCTAATTAGCAATAATAAAGAGTAGAAGCTTATTACTAATTACTAGCGTATAGTTAGAGATAAATAGACACTAGTAAAATTACCTAGAAAGTAGAAGCTATAAGTAAATTAGAGGCTAAATAAGAAGACTAATAGATACTAGTAAAATTACCTAGAAAGTAAAAGCTATAAGTAGATTAGAGGCTAAATAATATTTCTATAGCTAGAAGGTCTATAGTAGTATTAAAGAGAGTATAGATAGAGTTAGGTTTATAAGTAGTGCCTATGTTACCTTAATAAGCTTTAGAGTAGTAGGTAAAGTTAAGGCTAGAAGAGTCTTAATAGCTTTAGAGAGAGTAGAGAACGCTAACTTAGTACTCTATAAATGCCTAGCGTAACTTAGAAGGTTACTACTAGAAAGTCTAAATAATATATTACTAGTAAACTCTCTAGCGTTAAAGCTATAGTTAACGTTAAGAGTAATATTATTAGTAATATCTCTAGTATTAGAGCTGTAGTTAAAGTTAAGAGTAACGTTATTACTAGAGTTCTTAATAGATAGTAAAGAAAGGTTATAGTTCTAGAGAAGAACTCTAGTAATAATAAGCTTCTTCTCTAGTGTTAAAGCTATAGTTAAAGTTAAGAGTAACGTTATTACTCTAGAGAAGAACTCTAGTAATAATAAGCTTCTTCTCTAGTGTTAAAGCTATAGTTAAAGTTAAGAGCAACGTTATTACTCTAGAGAAAAACTCTAGTAATAATAAGCTTCTTCTCTAGTATTAAAGCTATAGTTAAAGTTAAGAGTAATATTATTACTCTAGAGAAGAACTCTAGTAATAATAAGCTTCTTTTCTAGTGTTAAAGCTATAGTTAAAGTTAAGAGCAATATTATTGCTAGAGTTCTTAATAGATAGTAGAGAAAGGTTATAGCTCTAGAGAAGAACTCTAGTAATAATAAGTTTCTTCTCTAGAATATAGTTCTTAATAGATAGTAGAGAGAGGTTATATATATACTTAATAATAAGGTGCCTAATCTAGTAAGTATTCTAGCGCTAGAGAGTTAGTTAGAGTTAGAGTATAGTTATTAAAAAAGTAGTTAGATATAAACTTAGAGCTAGAGCTACTTTCTACGCCTAAGACTACTACTACCTTCTACTTCTCTTACTATAAGTGTTATAGCGTCTTACCTCTAACTAAATAGTTAGCCTATATAATCTAATTACTATACCTACTAGAAGTATTTTTTTAGGTAGCTATAGGCTTAAAAGACGCCTAGAGGCTTATAACTAGCGTACTTAATAATAGCTTTACATAGTCTATAGTTATTCTTAGAATACTACTTATAGTAGATATATATAGTAAGGTTAATAATTATAAAGAGGTTAGTAATAAAGAGAAAGTAGTTAATAATAGCTTTAGCGGCGCAGCGTATAGGCTTAAGAGGCTTAGAGGCTTATAGCTAGTATTATTAATAATAATAACTATAAAAGAGTTAGTAATAAAGAGAAGATAGTTAATAATAGCTTTAGTAGCGCTAGCGTTAAGAAGATAGTAAGAAGCGTTATAACTAGTAACTTAATTATAGTCTATAAAGAGAGGCCTAGATATTAAGAAGAGTAAAGACCTTAATACTATTACTAGCACACTCTAGCTTATTAGGCTTATCTCTAACTATAATAGTTAGGTTACTTATAGAGGCGCGTTCTTACTACACTCTTCTAGAAGGCTAGAGTACTCTAGCTTATTAGGCTTATCTCTAACTATAGTAGTTAGGTTATCTATAGAGGCGCGTTCTTACTGCGCTCTTCTAGAGAGCTAGAGTGCTCTAGCTTATTAGGCTTATCTCTAACTATAGTAGTTAGGTTACTTATAAAAAGCGCGTTCTTGCTACACTTTTCTAGAGAACTAAGGTTAGAGATAACATTTATAGTAGAGAGCTAGATACTAGTATTATTACGCTAGCGCTGTAAGTTAGTAAAGTTATTAGATATTATAACTTACTTACGCTAGGTTTTATAATATAGATAAGCTCTTCTATATAGCTTAAAGATATACTATATATATTATATAGCTACGCTATATCTATAGAGATTATTTTTCTTCTTAAAGTTAATATGCTCTTTAAGTGTCTTCTTCTACTTAGTATAAGAAAGTTAGTAAGAAGCTTAAACTAGCTAAAGACGTACTAAGTAAACTTAGAATTAGCCTTAAAGTTATTATTGTTAGTAGTAATAGGCGCTGCGTAATTAGCTATATTTAGACCTAGTTAGAGGTGTTGCTAGTACTACTATTATGTCTTGCGCTAAGTAATATTATTAAGTAGGCGCCTAGTAAATAGAGAAGTAACTAGTATAGCTATATAGTCTCTATTTATATATTAAGTTACGTAGCTATACCTTATTAAATATACTTAGAGTAAGTAGCTTAATAGTTAAAGCCTTTTACGTAGAAGTACCTAGCTATAGTAAAGAAGAGACCTACTAGCTAGCTAGTGTAGCGCCTACTAAGCCTACTAGCAGAAAATAGAGGGTATTTCTATAGAGAGAGATCTAGGTTTAAGTTATAGTTTGTCTATTTTTTTCTATTTTTTTTTATTCTATAGCTAGAACGTAAAACTTCTTAAAACTTATAGACTAACTAGTAATATTCTATAAACTTCTTAAGACTTATAAGCTAACTAGTAATATTCTATAAACTTCTTAAGACTTATAGACTAACTAGTAACGTTCTATAAACTTCTTAAGACTTATAGACTAACTAGTAATATTCTATAAACTTCTTAAGACTTATAGGCTAATTACCTAGTAGTTCTTATAGAGATTATAGACAAGAGATTTGCGCTTTTAGTAGTAACTACTATATTAATTTAGTAATTAGTATATTAGCGAGGCGTCTATAAAGCTAGAGCTAACTAGTAATATTCTATAAACTTCTTAAGACTTATAGACTAATTACTTAGTAGGTTCTTATAGAAGTTATAGATAAGAAATTTATACTTTTAGTAGTAACTACTACGCTAATTTAGTAATTAGTGTATTAGTAAGGCGCCTATAAAGCTAGAGCTAAAGAAGATAGTACTATGTATACTTAATAATAAGGTGTCTAGTTAGTTAGATATAGCCTTATCTTAGTGCTCTAGTTACTTAGATAGTTAGTTAGCTATAGCCTTATCTTAGTGCTCTAGTTACTTAGATAGTTAGTTAGCTATAATAGCGATATATAGTTCTCTAGCCTCTCTAGCTCTATAGGTAATATTCTTACTCTAATAGCGCAAAGTAGAAGAAGATAGCATACTAGCCTAAGGTAGTAAGCTACTAGAAGAAAGAGATAGAAGAGAAATAGTAGGTAATAGTAAGAATAAAGACGTATGCGCTGTGCCTCTAGTAACGTTATCTACTCTTCTAGTAATGTTATAGAATAGTTCTAGTTTAACTAAAAGAAAGGTATATTTAGTAGCTAATATAGTAGGCTTCTACTTAATAGAGTTTCTTTAGTAGCTAACGTAATAGGCTTCTGCGTAATAGAGGTTTCTTTAGTAGCTAACGTAATAGGCTTCTACTAATAGATAGTTATTTAGTAGCTAATAACGTTTGCGTAGGCTAAATAAGTTAAGATAAATTAAGTGTAACTCTCTATCTTCTTACGCACCTAGAATAATTAGTAATACTAGTAATCTTATAGAAACTTCTAAGCTAATTCTTTCTAGTAAGTATAATACTAGTAATCTTATAGAAAGTTCTAAGCTAATTGCGCTAGCAAGACTTATACGTAGCCTCTACTAGCCTTAATATTAATTCTGCCTTAACATAGTCTTAACTACGTAGTAAGTAGATAGTAACTTTATTAACACTATAAACTTATATATACTACTATATACTTCTATAAACTTCTATAAACTTATAGAGTATATTATATATAGCTACGCTAACTAGAGGCCTATATAAGATTAAGCTAATTAATACTAGTTAATAGATATTTATTAGTAGTAGTATCTACTTAGCTATTATAGCTGCTGTAAGCAAGGTTAGCGTACTTACTAATATTAACAAACTTATTATAACTATTACTAGGTGTTACTACTAATATACTATAAGATAGAGATATTAGAGTATAAATATACTAAGTGTTAAAGACATTAACGTTAGCCTTAAGACTATCTATACTATTCTGTTAGATATCTATAGAATTATATATTCTACTACTAGCGTTAATAGAAGCGTAATAGCTAGTATACCTATCTAAGAATAGATTCTAACTAAGAAAGAATATATTATAAATAGCTCTATTACTTATGTACTTACCTAACATAGATTCTCTATACTAATACTTAAGTTTAGTGTAGAGTTTGCCTAGATACGCGTTATAAAGAGCTTACTACTAGAATATAATATTAAAGTTATACGTAGAGTTCTTTTAGTTATAGAGGTTAAGCTTATAACTATAGTTAAGGTACTTAAGGTATAGATTAATAGTCTTAAAGGTAGACTACTACTTATACTAGTTTATAAGACCTAATAATAATATTAACTACTAGAGAATAGGCGTATTTGTAGAGAATAGATACTATTAATAATATAGTATCTCTCTACTATAGTTATACTACTTTGCCTCTAAGAATATAATAATAAAAGAATCTACTAAGCGCTATAGTATACTAATATTACTATACTTAACTATATAGCGTAGTGTTAAGAATAGCTTAACCTTCTATAGAAGCTAATATATAGTATAAAAGTTAACGTCTAGGCTAGAAGATGTCTAAGCTAATAAGGTAAAGATAGTAGATTAGACATCTTTAATAAGCTCTATAAATTATAGCGCTAATAAGTAAAATATAGTATTTCTAACTACCTTACGCTAGAGATTCTACTTAGTATTAACTAGTAGTAGTCTACAGTCTCTTATAGCTATATAAAAGAGTACCTTAACTTATAAAGTAAACCTCTAGGTAATAACTAGCTCTATTAAGTAGTACTTTATATTATCTTTAGTACTATATAAATAGTTCTAACGTGTTATATTAGTAATAAGAAAGTGTATAGTGTAAAAACTAGAATTAGCTACCTAATAGGTATAGATAATAGTAGCTAATAAGTTTATCTAGATATAGAACTAGATAGAAAGTAGTTAAATCTACTACTATTTATTATATAGTAGCTTTGCGTAACACTACTCTTATAAAGTAGACTATATATAGTTAGTAGTAAGCTAGTCTCTATAATATAATATAAGGTAATAAGTAAAGTTATTAACTTTACTAGGCTTATTAGTAGCCTTTAAGCCTAACTAATATAAAAATATGTCTTTATATATAGTATACGTGCTCTTAATAGTACTTTTATTCTATAGAATACTAGTAAATTACTAGTACTAAGTAACGTAAGGTAGTAACTATTTAATAATAGAGAAAGCTAGATAGAAAGAGTTACTATTATAATTAAATACTACCTTTACGCTCTCTAGATATAAGCGTTAAACTATATTAGTAATAAGTAAGCTAGATACATAACGTCTAATATTATTATCTCTAGTTAACGCTAGACTAGTTATAATATTATAGAGAGAAAGAGGTATAGATAGATTATATATATTTTAGGTAAGTCTATTAGTAGATAACTTATTATATATAATAAAGGCTATATTAGTAAAAGCTTAATAGCTTACTATATAACTAGCGTTCTTGTGTTATTTATAATCTATAAAGTTAATATTATTATATATAATAACTATATAGAGATTATATACTTACGCTTGTAATTAACTCTACTACTAGAGTTAATAAATAATATATAAATAGAAGGTTCTAGAAGATTATAGAAGTTTTAATAATATTATAGAAGTTTATATACTAGAAGAAGTTATATAAAAAAGGTGCCTTACCTATATAAGTTAACTAATCTTACCTATTCTACTATTAATATAATAGTACGTATAGTATATACTAAAGCTAGTAAGAACTTTAATAACGCGTTAGTGTACGCTAGATCTTTATAAATAGAGACTAATATAAGTAGGTAGTGTATTTAACCTCTTTTTTGCGTATAAGAAGTATACTATACTAGTAATAAAGTAGAGTTACTGCTATAGCGCCTTATAGTTTTTTAAAGCCTTTTCTTACTTTTTATTTTCTAAATAGTAAAGAATAAATATATACTAGGTAGGTATGTATTTCTTAATAGCTTGTATAGTAGTATAGTAATTAACTACATTAATACTTATACTAGCTTTAAATGTGCTAAACGTCTTCTCTTCTATAAGTTGTAATAACTTATACTTATAAGCTAATAGTATATTCTTACTATAGATGCTATAATCTAACTATAGAGTACGCACTATCTTAAGTAGCGTTTATTATTATCTCTTATAACTACTAGCTCTTACACTATCTATTATATACTACTTTATTACCTACGCGTAGATAAAGTTCTAGAATAACTATTTATATTATTAAAGAACTTTAACTACTTAAGTTAACTTACACTACGTAGATACTTACTATATATATAAACGCTAGGTATAATAAGTCTATTTACTAGTATTATCTTCTATTATAGTCTCTTTAGTAGTATTTATTAACTTATTATTACTACGCTTATTATAGGCTTTATTCTACTTATACTTTAGATATAGCGTAGACGTATATATTTAACTAAAGTATTATAAGCTTAAGAACTAGAGAAAGAATAGTAGTAATAATATAGGTATTAATAAAGAAAGTAACGCGTAAGTAGGTAAACTAGGCGTAGTAATAATAGATATTTTAGATATAGTTAAAAGAGCGTAATAAGCGCTATTAAATAGTATATTTAATATAATAAAGTAATATTATAGCGTAGGTAAAGTATAGAGTTAAAGTAATAATAGTATATTATTGTAACGCTAAAATCTATATTACTAATATTAGTGCTATTTTCTCTTAGACGCTCTATAGAGATTTGCGTTTAAGCCTACTTATTAGTCTAGAAGTTTTATAGTATTTAATACCTTTATTTCTTAGGCTATAATTAGTTTAGTAGCTTTAAGAAGTTTTTAGCGCTACGCTAGCGCGTTAGCGCAGCGCTAGCGTAAGGGTTAAACGTATAGAATCTTAGAGGAGCGTATGATTTATGAGATAATAATTGGTCTCGTCCTAAGTCGATGCAGAGAATCGAATGTGCTGGAGTGGATTCACTGCATCTATGTTCCGACGTATGCGGTGCTCCACGAGAATGTGATGGCCGTTTCTTCCATCGCGGACGACACATGTGCTCTACTGACTGAGTTTCAATCCTGCATGTAGGCCACTGTATATGAGACATGTTCAGCGCCGCACCTGAGGCACAGTGATGGGCGAGCACGTAATCCAATACCTTCAGGCAACCTGTTGACATTTGGGGCCGATCTTGGGCGCCTCGTTCCACCCACTAATATCAATGTTTCACAATACGCGTTCAAGTGAACAGTTGTAAGAAGACAATATTTCATTATACCTCCCATCACCCAGATGACGAGAAAGACAACTCCCATACCGTGATTATGTACCGGAACCCCACCCATGACAGACAGACAGGACTATTTCCAAACGCTGAGTGTAGAGAATACATGAATGCGCTAGACTAGAGATCAAGTAAAGGCTTTTAAAGAAAAGGGATACACAGCGCCGACTCCAGTTGCAATTTCAGGCTTGAGGACTACACACAGAAACCGAGCGTAAGTCGTTATACGTGCGCACCGTGAGAAGGGTACGTGTGAGAGATGGATTGTGGCGTATTTGAGTGTAGGACCATGGAGGAGCCTAGCTACTCCAGATGAACTGGTTGGCGGAACAGCTTATAGAGCAGGCTGCGCGACGGGCTTCTCATCCTCGAGCTCCTCGTCAGAGGACTCCTCAGTAGCGGGTGCGTGGGTTGGGGCAGAAGGGAAAGCCTCCTTCTTGACCTCTGGCGAAGTGGAACGCCCGCGGTACTGGTTGACGGTCTCCTGGGCCTTGGCCGTGGCCTGCTGGGTGTATCCTTGGACGGTCTTCATGGCGTTTCCAGCGTGCTGGTTAGCAAGACCCTTGACCTGCTGAGCCTGTTGGTTGGCGACGTTGTAGCCCTTCTCCAACTGAGCATCAATGACCTCCTTGTTCTGGATGTAGATGAGGGGACCGAGGAAGGTGATGAATGTCGAGATCAAAGCCAAGCCCCAGAGGGGGACGAACTTGATGAGGAAGTAGGAGATGAAGGAAGCGAAGAACATCTAAGGGAGCGAGAAATCAGCCATCTTGTGCAGTGTGTGAAGAGGGGTTATACGTACAGCAACAGTGACGTAGACGTTCTCGGCGAACATGATACGTTGAGACTCAATAACGAAGAAGTTGATGAGCTGCTCGAAGTCGTCGGTCATGCGCTCAAGCGAAGCCTTGGGAATGGTGTAGTACTGGCGGGGCCTGAACTGCGAAGTAAGACCACGTCCGAGAGCCATTTTTCCGACAACCTCAGCGGCTGCCGTAAGTCCGAGCACCATGTAGGACATCTTGAACATGTAGCGGATCAGGTTGAGGTATCGTGCGGCGAAGATGAAGAGGACGGTCGCACCGAACGCTATTCCGGTAGCGCGGGGGTTCTTCCAGCTCAACAGGCGGTAGAACATGCTGTGGTAGTCTGGTGCGTGTTAGCTATGTGATCGACTGGAGAGTTGGGTATAGCTTACGAGTGAGGTTCTGGCCAGTCGCTGCCTTGTGCTCGGGAATCGTCTTGGAGTTGGCGAGATCAGCAAACTCGTTGCGCGTCTTTGCGCCCTCGGCCTTGACATTCTGTGCAACGGGACCTGTAGAGTTTAGCATTGGTCGTGTGCGCATCAGGCTGACGTGTGTGCTGCAAAACCACCGTTAGCTGTTGTCCAAAGCGTGTAGAGACGATCGCGTGCACATACCCTACCGTTCATAACTGTCTGCTTGGCGTTCTGGACGCTGGGGTGGTTGTTTGCGGCGTTCATGGCGTTTGAAGCTGCTTTGTGGGTGTGAGTTCAAGAAATCAGGTGTTGTGCGGGCGGCCGATAAGACTGCCATGTATCGCGTTAGCTTGCGTCTCGGTAAGGGTCAAAGGCGTTTTGTCCCACTCACCTTACTCTCTAGAATTCCGTTCTTCGCCTTGATTGCGCTGTTTTGCAGGTCCTTGTTGGCGTTGCCGTTGGTCTGCGGGGCAGAAGAGCCGTCCATTTCCGATAGGAAGTCTGGGGTGCCGTTGGGGGTTTGCTGGAGGTCGAAATCGGTATCCGTGTTGGGGAGCTCAACGCGGGGAGCACCTGACATTGCTCGGAGGTACAGTGGAGAAGAGGGGAATCACAAGTGGATTGAGAGGCAGAAGTATGCGAGTGTAATAAGGAGCTGGGGTGTGTGTGAGTGCGGGAGGTAGAGGTGCTGCGGTGGTTTTGTTCGGGCGCTGTCGTGTGCGCATTGTTGGGTATTCACCAAAAGCGGACGTCATGGCCCCACCCTGATCTAGCCATGATTTGTTTTCCACTGCCACTCACGACGCGCCTCTGCACATAAGGTAACAGGTTTCACGGCAAACGATGTCATGGGGATACATATGCATCATTCCAGCAATGCCTGAAACCGCATTGCTGCGTGTCGACTTGCTGTCTCCGCGGACGATTCTTCATGGGGCAGGCCCAAGCTCGACCGGTTTCACATGTGAAAGATGGCCAGGTGGTCTTGATTCCCCTCATGACGCAACCCTGATCTGGCATTTCAAGACAGTCTTGCACGTCTCACGATACGTCTCCCCAATCGTACACGTACCAGATATTCCTGTTTGCCTTGTGCATGTTGTTGATCATAATGGATCCACATTTGTCTATGCCAGGTCCCGGACAAACTCCCCTGTGTCGATCTTCCTTTTATCCAATGCCCGACTTTCTTTACCATGGAACAAGATGGAGTTTGCTCTTGCTGCATCACCCAACATCGTAAACTGGGCGAAACTCTTTTCACGATTTTCTTCTCCAGTAGTGCGCAATGCACGTCAACGTCATAGGGAAACATGTATCCCCACTTTACTCACGCTGTTAGTGCTGGTGTACGGGCTAATATCGCGCTGAACGATGCTGTGGGCTCTGCTCTTCGTCTGTGCAACGTCTCCCTCTATAAGCCAGTAAAAGGGGTCGAAAAACTGAATTGGAGTCCAGCTCATGGACACCGATGAGTCCCCTAGTGGTTCGTGTCGTTTTATTGCTGCTGGGCAATCGGCCGAAGTGAGTTGATTGATCGTGCATCTGAACATGTGGAACCAGGAGGACCGATCACGCGAGCCTAAGCCTTGCGGCCATGTCCACGATGGAAGCCACGGATAAGGACTTTGGCGATACGCACATGAAAATCATGGCTATGCATGAGCCTCGGAAAGCAACAACCGCGATTGCGAACCTCGCAATCTCGGGGTGGTATATCTCTTCGGAAGTAGCGCGTGTGACAATCTGGTCGCAGCGCCTTTGGTGGGAACTAACATGTCGTTTGGACTTTGCGGTAGCAGGGCGAGGCTCGTAGTGTTCAAGTCTGTCTTGTTGTATGTATGCATTGTACATAGGAATGAAAATGTACACTATTCCTGGGTGCAGAGACGATCGTCAGATATGTACTGATCACTAGGGCGGATGAAGGATTGTGGACGGGATGTCGTTATCGGTCATTTGGCTGGGTTCGCGGGGCAGCAGCGACACTGTTGGTAATATGGCCGTTCGCGGAGGTTTCAACGTCAGCATTCAGCAAGGACCATGTCCTCGAAAATTGCGTTCTTGTCTGGGCATCATCATGATATAGCTCAGCCTTTGTAGTACTGTATGAATCGCTATTGTTATCGAAACAGGGAGCACCTTCGCAAGGCAGGTGCGAAACGGGATGGCGGGGGTCAGGGTCTCACGAGGCAGGCGCAGACGCACAGGGCACTCTACCACGCGACAGTCGGGAGGTGGGGGTTTGCGAAATGGCGCATCCCCAAGACCAACACTATAGCCGGGCGAACAGTCACGATAATTGTGCGGCAATGCGCACACTTGTGCAGCGACTAGTGAGGTTGTTGGACGCCATGCCCACCGGCCTCAACCCCGGGATTCGGGTCTGTTTGCACGCATAATCCAGCGATAATCAGTGTCATCGATCAGTTGGTGGCCATCTCCGTTGGCCTGCCGGAGCTGATTATCCTGAGGCTTGGGGGTGAGGTGCCAATGCCCCAGGAGCCTCCGAGCGGTCAGCAACCGCTGCATTCAGGTCTGAGGGGTGTTTGACCTCCCGCCATTGCGCCGACAGGCCCCAATCGCTTTGTTTGGAGACAGATAGAGCTACAAGCGCCATAGCGGACGCGCAGCACCATTGGAATTATGCAGGTGGCCTCAGCAGGGATGCATCCGACAGCCAGCAACAGGTCCTCCCGTCGCGATGCTCGGCTTTGGACTCGAGCCGTGATTGCCAACGTCGAGCCCATTGCCCTTTGTTGTGGCCAGGACGTGTCACGGCAGTGTCAGCTAACGCCTATCAGCGAGGACCAGGAGTTGGAACCAGGAATGCTGGGGTTGGCAGGCCATGGCACCAGGCAGCCCGCGCGCCTTTGGCGATCGAGGCGGGCTCCAGCGAATATGTGGCGTACCTCCGAAGTCCTGGCCAAGGTCCAGTCTGCCGTTGCGATAAGACCCACTCACACGCGCAGCAGCTTCCGTTTATCACGCCTCTCGCAGCCGGTGACTTGTCTCTCTCTTCAACTTCACTTTCACCGCGCCCTCGCACCGTTTGCAAACGCGCGTTGAGGCTACAAGCCTAGCTTGACAGCATACCCACTCTGCCATCCCAGATCCTCGGTACGCCAGCAACGTCAGCCAGAAAGAGCGACATGGTCAAAGCGCACACATCGCCATCCCCAACTCGTCACCGCTATCGCTGCTACGCAAATTCGGCACTGAGCACGCGACTACCAAACAGCTCACCCTCTGCGGAGGCGAGAGTCTGTGGGGACTACTCAACAGCAGCATGATAATATCTCGCGACCTGTACAATGCCTCTCCCCCGCTGCGCCGAACCCGCATGGCCAACAACCCGACTCTCTTGTATTCGTGGTGGTGCACCGTATTCTCTGCCGTCATCATAGGCGTCCGGCTGTCTGGCCGCTACATCCGCAATGAACGACTCTTCCGCGAGGACAAGATCATGGCGCTCAGTATCATCCCACTGTTTGCGCGTATGGGCTTTGTGCACGTGGTCCTCATCTGGGGCACCAACAATGTCAATGTTTCGACTTTGACAGACCCGCTCATCATCCGCCATCGCGAGATCGGTTCTCAGATGGTCCTCGCCTCGAGGATCTTCTATGCGTTGTTGTACGTGCAGTCATCAACTTTGTTAGAGTGCGACTAACCCCATGCCAGCATCTGGATGGCCAAGTTCACCGTTTCCGAGTTTCTGAAGCGTTTGACAGAACGTTTCTGGAAGAAAGGGTACGATTGGGGACTGCGCGGCATACGCATCTTCCTTGTCGTTACTTTCTTCATGGTCCTCATTGCCACACTGGCAGAGTGCCACCCCACCTCCCACTACTGGCAAGTCGTGCCGGATCCAGGACCGCAATGCCGACAGGGTTACGCGCAGCTGCTCACCATGGGCATCACCGACATCGTCACCGATATATTTCTGATCGCCTTCCCGATTCCGATCATCGTGCGTTCGAGCATGCCATTAAAGCGAAAGATCTCCCTGACTGTGCTCTTCTCCTTGTCAGTCGTCCTGATCGTCGTAACTGGGACACGAATGCCTCTAGTCATTCAACGACAAGGCCTACAACAGTTCCGCACTGTATTCGCTTCTTCGGAGATCTTGGCTGCAACCATAGTTTCAAACGCCATCATCCTGGGATCGTTCCTTCGCGACCGAGGTGTCAAGAAAGCCAAGTTCAAAGCACCATCGACTACAGACAGCATGGAACGCAGAGGGTCAGCACGACGCTTCACGGACCAAACATGCAGTAGCGACGAAGACCTCGCACGATCGCTAGGGTACCGGACAAAACCCGAACTACTCGAGAAACAGACAAGCGTTCCTAGACCAGCTCCGGTGGCTGATCTTGACCTTCTGTCGTCTTCTAGGCAACCTGGCCCTTTTGTCAACAACAACTGGAGATTCCCCGACGAAGAGGCTGGCATGATTCAGAGCAGCGATCGATCCAGCGTGACAGTGGAAGATATACGGGATCCGATGCCTAGTCCTCGTGCAAGACGAGTGTCGTGGTTCGATGTTGGAGGCCTGCTTGAGAATCAAACTGTAGCTCCCTCACCCACCGATTCAGTCATCGCGCACGACTTCGCAACCCAGCCACGGCGAGGGTCCAGGGCCTCGAACACAATCATACCAAATGCGCGCGCATTTTTGCCTCAAGTACGGCGCAACTCTCGACTTTCGCAACAGTCTGAGGACTACGAGATGTCGTCTGTCCGGCCCACCCACCAGTTGCAGGATCTCGGCGGCTTGCTCTCCGAAGATCGCGAGCAAGAAGAAGCTCTGTCAACCCCCTCTCCACACTCGGGCTCCTCAGCCGGTCCTCCACGCAATGAGCGATACGCGCCCATACAACGCACGTCAACGCGCTCAACACAAGCAAGCTACGATGCTCTGTCTCTACGAGATCCTGGAGGCTTGCTTTCTTCTGCACCTCCTCCTACGTCTCATCGACGCAACCCTACCCAACATAGCCGCAACGTGCCGTCCTTACAGGATGCTGGCGGCCTTCTTGGTTGACGACTCCCTTACTACTTTACATACCCCCTGCGTGATACCCCGGCCTCCATGGCCTCTTTGCATATGCATAGCCTGCCTAATGCTTCCCATGTTATTTTTTCTCTTTCTTTTGTACAGTACGCGAATCGCCCACATGTGGCGGTCGCGATGGGTTGATGACTGATGGGTTACGACATTTCCGGATGCGATACCCATAGGCCATCAGAGATCTAAGATGTATGTCGGAGATTACGATCTAGAGTCAGGCGGCAAGACTTGTGTATAATAGCAATATACCCAACGCGTGGCGTTGTTGAGGCGTACGTCACGGCAGTAAATTGCCGACCTATAAATGAAGTCAATATGCACTCTCGGCTCCTTGATCCTACATCCGGGTGGCACACGTGTGAAGGCACAGGGTTTACGCTAAGAGGAAGTCGAAAAAGCGATTACCGAGCGCATGGTTCAGCATCCAACGCTCCAGCCCTGTGGAACGAATAGCGTTCGGGTATTATTCACGATGTCTTGGCTGTCAACGGCGCGGGAAGGAGCTGCAGGGCGTCGGTCAAAGCTCGCACTATTACCAACAGCAACCACCGTGCCACGCCCCCGACAGGAAAAACAGAACACTTACTAAGCGATCCTCACTCTACAAACCCAGATTTGCTTAGTAAGTGTTCGATTTTTCCCGTCGGGGGCGTGGTGCCACTTTAGCACCCTTTGCGGTAGCCATCCAACACCATCGCGAAAGTGGTGCCGTCAGATATGAGCAATGACGCGCCGACGCTTGGAGAGATCACCCAACTAACCCGTCAAGAACTTACTACGAGGCAGAAGACCGATCCTATTCGCGAATGCGGACGCGCCGCGCTGTCGCTCCTTCCCAACGATTTCGAGCTTGCCCTCAAGCTTGCGTATCAGAAACTACACGATGTGCCGTATAGGGAGGTGAAGACGTGCTGGCGCAGGCTGTACACCGATGCGAGCTTGTGGAAGGTGTTGAAGCTGGTAGGCGACGAGCGAGATGAGCACCTGCGCGAGACCCTCTCGGAGACTGAGAACGACCAAGAAGAAGTCGATTCAAAGAGTGGCTGGGTCGATGAAGTGGTGCGGATACTGGATATGACGCTCATACTGACAGGCGCACCTGAGAGGGAAGAGCTCGTGGAGCTATGGTTTGCAGCGCTGAAGGCTGTTCTAACTCCTCCAGGGTCTCATCTTCGTATCGACGATCCAGAACGGCCGCGCAAGAGAAGGCGACTATCATCTGAGGGTCAAAATTCGTCCCTACCAGCAAGCTTCGCAACCGTGCTTCCCAGCCCTCCACCCACCCTTCGGCACGCGATCCCACGAACGAAAGAGCTCAGTCTGGAGGGTTTCCAGAAGACAGTCGGTGACGCGAATACACATAAGCCACTCGTAATCGAGGGTGCGATTCAGCATTGGCCTGCTCTCGATGAGAGGCCGTGGAACGACCCTGCATATCTGCTAGAGCAGACGCTTGGTGGTAGACGGCTTATACCAGTCGAGGTTGGAAAGAGCTATACCGATGAAGGCTGGGGCCAGCGTATCATCACCTTCCGTGACTTCATGGAGACGTATATGCTCAAGGGTCATAGAGAAGCTGTCTTGACCGCAGCGCATACAGACACGACGCAGAGTCCTGAACCCGACGAGGCAGATAACAACACGAAACCCACACCCACCGGCTACCTAGCCCAACACGACCTCTTCGCTCAGATCCCCTCCCTCCGCGCCGACATAAGCATACCCGATTACTGCTACTGCGAGCCCGCTCCATCCCCTCACCTCACACACATCAAGCCCGTTGCGAAACTCGAAGAACCTCTGCTGAATGCTTGGTTCGGCCCCGTAGGCACTATATCACCCCTTCAC
The DNA here is from genome assembly GCF_024043145.1 of Alternaria conjuncta. Taxonomy (NCBI): domain Eukaryota; kingdom Fungi; phylum Ascomycota; class Dothideomycetes; order Pleosporales; family Pleosporaceae; genus Alternaria; species Alternaria conjuncta. The sequence goes on along the minus strand of NW_026250090.1, from coordinate 2,393,603 downwards.
ACCGATCCCTACCATAACATCCTCGCGCAAGTCGTAGGCTACAAATACGTGCGTCTCTACGCACCTGCAGAAACGCAGCGTCTTCATCCGAGGAGTACGGATGAGAGTGGTGTGGATATGAGTAATACGAGTCAGATTGATTTGGATGAAGCTATGGCTTTGTATCCTGAGATATCTTGTTGGGGATCTGGGGGAAGCTGTGAGGGATATAAGGACGAGGTTCTTTGTGAAAGGAGACGGGAGTTCGAAGAAGACTACCCTGGTTTCAAAGATGCAAGGTATATTGAAGGTATCCTCGCACCAGGCGAGTGTCTCTACCTACCCGTGGGTTGGTGGCATTACATACGTAGTCTGACACCAAGTTTCAGCGTAAGCTTTTGGTTCAACTAGATCATCATCGTATTTCTCTTCTTCCATATATCACACATTCAATCCATACACATATCCGTTCCTCTATCCAACCCACCAGTCTTCCCAGATCCTACATCTTACCACCACCCCATCTTCCTCCCACCAACCCGCCTAAGCGCGCCCCGCACGGTCTGGACACCGACCACACACACCCTTCAACGTCCCGCCATGCACTGTATCCGGCACTCCGCTCCCACAGACTCCATCGCGCTCATTCCAGTATATACATCGCCTGTAAAGATCTTTGTAGACACATAGGCAGCCTTCGTAGGTGGTTTCTGCCCATTCGCACATGGTTGTGTTGGTGAGAATGCGGTTGGAGCTGTGTTGGTGTTTAGATAGTTGAGAGGTTCAGAGTCCGTTGTTTGGTTCGGGAGTGAACTCGATTTTGATGGTGTGTATGTGCGCTTTGAGGTATCTTTCTGTTCTCAAAGGTGAAGTGTGTGGCTTGGGTGGTCTGTATAACTTGTCTTATGATGAAGGTTCTGGGATAATACGAAGGAAAGGGAAGGGGAAAAGGTGCTTTTATACGATGTGCATTGTTTGGAGTAGCGGATTCCATTCTCGTACTTGAACGAAAGTGTTGACAGAGTTTCCGTCACTGTTGCTGTTGCCGTCTGCTCTTCGACCAGTGTTGGTATGTTCTTCATGCCATATTTGAACAAACATCGTGCTTGTTGAGATAAATAGATGTATGCTTCCATGGTCATGACTGTAAACATAGATGCCATTGAATACAACCGATTGAGTCATGACACACTCCCTTACCTACAACCATCCCCTTATCCCATCCCATACCGTCCATCCGCCTACCCAAAAGCCGGAGCCAACGCATACCCCACAACCAACTCCTCGCCCTGCCTAAAACAGCTCCACAGATTCCCGACTCCCTCATCCAACGCAGGACTAAACACATTGCCCACATAGCAAAACACACTCTCATGCTCCTTGACCCCCAGCCTCTTGCGCAGAAAACGTACTATTGTTGCGAAAGACTGGTTGGTGGATAGCTTGAAGATGCGTTGGGTTAGGTGGGGGGCCGAGCCTATGGGTTGCAGGCGGATTGTGACTGTAGGTATGGTGTTAGTTGATAGTGAGGGAGAGGATATGGACTGGGATGGGATGGTGTGGATGGGGGATGTAAAGTGTTTCCGTTGTTGGTGGGTTGGAACATGGGTAGATGAAAGCGGATGGGGTTACCTTTCTGAACAGCGAGATTTCCTGCTCCTTCCAACGCTTTCGAGGCGTCTTTGGGTAGGTTGGTCAACACGACTGAGGCTGCCATGGTGAGAGGCGCTTCTGTAGTGTCATCTTCCTCAGGCATCCTTTCTTTGGGAGATTCGGACATGGCCACGGTTGATGTGTATTGATCCGAAGCGAAAAGTCAAGTGTGGGTATAGCAGCTATTTCGAGGCGATACTCGAATGATGAAGAGAACGAAGGAGAACTTATTTAGGAAAAGTGAAAGTTTGTGGGTTGGCGTTCGTTGAAGTAAGAGCGATGGTCACGATGGAAGATGTAAACGTCGGCCTAGCCAATCAGCACCCCACTACCCCAACATCACTCCTCTAATGCGCAAGACTATCATTCAACCATATCACCTTTCGCATTGATATCTAGTGTTTTCCACATATCTGATACGATAATGATATATAACATAGCCTCCAGTATGGCGTCGTCCGCGTTCGTCGCCAAGTAATCTCCTCAGTATGACAATGTTCTACAAACCTCCATAGTAGTACCAACCCTCGTTTACTAAAACGCACGCGTGCACACCACCAGCCAGCCGGTTTGCAAAGCGCAACAACCGGCAAAGATGACCCGAAGGCCATGACGCAATAGCTATATACAAAGGGGATGCATGTATCGTTAAGCCACCAGGGATCAGTGATCATGGGCCTATACAGGGTAAGGAAATGGAGCAAGTCAAGCTATGTCGCCAACAAGGGGAAAGGTAGAAGCTGCGCCTCGAAAATGCTATGGAAACGGGTATTCGCTCGCAGAGTAATGCCATGCGCCCGGGGGCGAGAAGTGAACAACAGGTGCGATAGGAAATTATGTCGTGGGTATTAGTGAGGTCGTGCATTACGCCGTAAGGGTTGCAATGTGTGGCCGTGTAGTCTGCATGAGCCTTGCGGCTCATCGACGATCAAGTTGGGCGAGTAGCTGGTCAAGCTCAACCCAGTTGTCCGTGGTGACTGCGAACTTGCGGTGCTTGCGCGAGACGACGTGCTGTATGTTGTCAGTATGCTGTTTGTAAAGGAATGCTCGTAGTGCGTACCTCGTCAAAGTCATTGAACTTCTCCCTGCAGTTCTCGCAGTAACCAGGCTTCAGCTCCTTCTCAACAGTCTTGCGCCTGCGGAGGGCTGCTGCTTTACGAGCTTGTCTTTCTTCGTCTCCATCATCGTGTGTGTGACCCATGTTCTCTTGGGCCTTGCGCTTTGCCGCGCGCATGGGTTGAGAATGCTCATAGCTGAGCGCAGCCCTGACATCGTTTGTAACGGACGAATGGCCACTATTCGTATTCGCCGACGGTACGCTGTTCTTCTCGAGGACCTTTCGTTTTAGCTGGTTGACTTCCTTGCTGTTTCCAGCACGAGGGGCAGCAGCAGTCGAGGAGATCATTTGCGAGCGGATAGCGGACGTGATGTTCGATTGGTGTAGACCAGACGCGACCGGCTCACCAGCGATGAAACGGGGCATGGCTCGGATGCTAGCCTGAGCACTGCCAAACATAGGTGGTGGGCCGTCTGCCGTGTTGCATCGCTTGGGAGGAAGGGCCTTGGGAGGATCTAACGGTTTCGCATCTCCATCCTGTTCTTCCTTGACGATGGCAGCAGGGGCGCTGGGACGCCTTGCCAGGTTGTTGTTCTCTCCCAAAGCATTCTTCTCTTCCATAGCTGAAGCAGCACGTGTCCGTGGCGCCTGGGCAGCCTGCCTTCGGCGTGCTTCCTGCTCTTCCTGCTGTCGGCGACCGAAATGGGGATCCTCCACGAACGGGCACTTGCCGTTACCGGAAGCACGGAACTGCGGCCATTTGCCCTTCTCTTTCTCAACCTTCTGGTATTCTCGGATCATGACGGGTCGGGTAACCTCGTCCATATCGTGCACGTAGACGTAGTATCCACGGAGCGGAATCATGTCCTGCGAGGCCATGACGTAGTCGCGGTCCAACTTCTCATTTTGTAGCAGCCTTTGCAAATCGGCAGGACGGCCCTTGTGCTGCGTAGCCACCGCCTGACGTGTCGAATGGGTAGACGCGTCCTCCCCAGTTTCCTTGTTGAACATGGTATCCACCATGCGCTGCAACTTCTCGACGGACCATATCTTCATACCCAAGCTCTTAGCCTTGTACAGGATATCACCACGGTCGGACTTCTCGAGGGCGGCATCGAAGATGGACTTCTTGTTCTCCAGCTGGGCCGGGTTGACGGTGCCTTTGTGCGAGGATGAACTGCCATCGAGGTCGGCGGGAATGGAACGCGTCGTGATGACATGGGTGACTTCCCGAGAGAAGAACTTGACTTCTCGCTGGTGACTGTTAGCACGACGGATGTAGGGAAGAGTATGCCAGACGTACGGAACCTAGGACGCGTGCCCTGTTCAAAAGTTTGTCTTTCTGGGGTTCTGAGACGCTGTCAAAGTAGAAGGCAAACTGGGGAAACAGCTTGCGGTAGTGACGCTGCCATTGTCGAATCGTTTCTAGGTCGTGAGATGCACGCTGTGCGGCCTGCTTTGACGGGGCCTTGGTCTCTCTTGCTGCTTCCAGCTTGCGAGTCAAAGCCGTGGGCTGGGCCCCACTCCGACGAATAAGGCCGTGACGGCGAGCTTCAGCATCATCGACCTCGATGAGCTGTTTTTTGGGTGGTGGCTGGCCATAGGGGACATCGCGTTGCTCGCTGGCGTGGGAGCGTTGGCGCTTTCCTCCTATGGCAGTCGCGCGTAACGGGGAGTTGGTAGCGTTTTGCAGGTTGGCGAGGGGGACGCGCCGGTTCGACATGACTGAAGGAACCTGGGGCGACGGAGGGACAGCCACTGCTGCCATACGTAGGATAGCGGCTGAGGGTGCTTCGAAGTGTAATAGATGGGCGTGGTGGGAGGGGCACGTGTGCGTGTAGCTCACGACGCGACGGTACAGGCACGTCGAGGTTTTCTAGCAACGCGTAGCAGCCATGTCGATGCGAGGGAGCTTCAGAGACCGAGTGGGATGTTGACGACACAGCAATTGAGCGAAGGTGAAGCGCGTTGCAGACGTCGATCTGCTTTCATCGACCAAGGAAAGAGTGTCTTTGTTTGGTCCGGAGGCTGGGTACAGTATGATGCAGGTGCAGGCTAGAGCAACTGTGGTTAGCCTGAAAATCTCGCGCGAACCATCCACAACATCATTTGCCTAGACAACGACCTGGGCAAACAATACACCCTTGCCGACAACACCGTCAGTGCGCCCTGCACGACATCTCGCGTCTGCGAATCTCCCACCGTATAGCTGGCTCACGATTCAGCGTATCAGGGGAAGATTTGCAGCTTCTGCATGCGGCGCGCCTCTGCTGCTTGCACTGACGCCGACCCCACTTCTCCTGTCTCCTGTCCTGGGAGTAATTCGACGGCGAGCGCTGCACCATTAGGCCCGTCTCATTTCGCGTCCTTAGGCCAGCACTGGCTGGTGGAATTCTCCCGCGTCTTCCATTTCCATGGGACCGTGACAGCTTCAAACTTATCAAGGGTCTGGATGATGGAGGCTTTTGTGGGTAGCCGGAAGTGTCACCCACTTCGGCCGCGACTTTGTTCTATGGGCCGCAAAACACCGGAAGCGTCAAGAACATTGCATACGGAAATAGACAAAACACACATACAAAGACGTCAAGTCGGTGAGGTGCGCACTAGTGCCGCCGTGTATTCATCAGGTATTTCAAGAAGCAGATTCTCAGCAGAGTATACTATGTGATGACATGGACTCTGCATATACGGTCACAGTTGACCCTGAAACAATAGGTCTGCTGTCACATACGCTCCTACACACTCCTTCTAGGCCTTTCAATTTTTTCTCAGACCCTCGTTCTCGCGGTTATCATGTTCTTGGTTTCCAGCGCTGGCTCGTCCGGGGCTTTGCTGCCTTACCACTACACGCCAACCCAGGAAAAACTGAACACCCTAGAGCCTACGTCGACGTTAGGTCACCTACTTTCCAAGGTTTTGTTTTAATGTAGCCTGCAAACCTGTTCGGGTTTTTACTTGTATAAGGTGACTATCCACTATACCCTGTCGATGTCACTTCGTCTGCTGTTTCTTCCAAGATCGTATAGAATATGTGGAAACCAGAATTCTGCGGATATGAACGAGTGTGAACATCGGGCTTGTACATCAAGATCATGATCGTAACACCAGGTCATCTATCTCCTCCGCGTCTTGCTCAGTGAAAGGTCCACGCGTGCGGATGGTGACCTGATCATTCACTTTGACTTGGGCCAAACGCAAACAGAGAGCGCCTATAAATTCTCTGGACTGCGTGTTTTTCGCACCTCCACTCTCCTAACTCGACTATATACAGCATCGTCACCATGACCGATTCGTATCGTCCGCCGTACAACTCCAACCGACAATGGACACCAGCGTCTGCACCTTCTGAGGCTGCGCTCAACTACGACGACGCGGATGTGAACCGTATTCCAATCAATCCTCGCCGTTCCAACGCCACAGTTTCAGCTCCATCATCACGGCTATGGGATGAAGACCTGAACTCGCTCATGCACCGCACTATCCGCGCCTACGATCTCGTCGTGAACTACGTCCGCGATTCCCACGGCGGTACCCGCTGGTCACGCGAGGACATTGATCGCGTTCGAGACTTCGGCGCCTATCTGCATGGCGACGTCCGCGATTTGAAGCACTGGAGCGAAGTGGTAGCAAAGGAGGGTGAACAAGATGCGTACACTATGGACAAGATCCGCGATGACGTCGAGAACCTGCGGAAATACTGTGAGCAGATTCAAGCCTTCATCAGGGATACCGAACGTGTTCCTCTGCGCCAACGTATGACACGAGACGATGCAGTGCAGGCTGGCCAGAATGTGGATGATGGTCATGGTTTTGATGGTGGTAAGAACATCTTCCCTGGAGGTGGCGCCCTAGGTACTGACTTCTCGCTGCCTCCAGACACCAACCAGCTCGTAGAGAGCACTCAAGAAGGCGAGGATATGCACGTCGAGATGAGTACCGACCTGGAGGAGAAGCCTGAAGTGGTCGATCCGACACTTAACCCGCGGCAGGCAGACTGGGCGACTGCACCTTCAAAGCGATTTGCTTGGTGAACGGTCGTACGTTTTTGTACCTAGGTAGCCTTCTCACACGTGCACTTTTGCAACAGATACTGTAGAACGAGTGCTAGACTAGTTCACGTAGCACGTTGGCGTCGTGTGACGAAGCAAAGATATCCAGATGTTCCCACACGTTTTCCACGTTCCAGCTGATTGGTGCTCGGTGCTCGGCTATCTCAGGACCCCTGCGCAACGGCCTGCACCTGTGGTGTGAGCGACTCAACGCTTTCACATGCTTGCAACTCACAACTCTCGAAAATAGCACGGATTCGGAATAATGCCGTCTGCGCCAAACGAGGATAGCCGCTATGCGGCGGCTGTCGCAGCTCTAGGCTTATCTCGCATATTTTCTTCATCTTCGATCTCGACCCATTTCCATTCGGCTGCTTCCTATTCGTGTGCGCTCGCGGAAGAGTCTGGGTGAAGCCGCCGCTGGGATCTACGACCGCACAGCTTGGTGGATACGCCCGGGAGATAAGCCGAAAGTATGCTGAAGGTTGAACGCGCTGATATCTGCACGTCGACTCTTGACACGCCGTCTCTAATGGAAGGGGAGGAGACCAGCTTCCGACCCAGTATGCTCTACAGCGTCCTGCCCACCGTCGTATCGAACCATCTTCCGACGATACCCTCGCTCCGACAATCTCTCAACGACGTACGAAACCGCGGATCACATAGTAAATCACCCTCAGTCGACGAACTACCACAGCCCGAGACGCCTCCTCCAGGCTATTCGTCGATACCCCCGAGCGGCTCCGTTACACCACAGAGACTGTCAGTGGCGTTGAGTGAGGCAGACGTCGAATTCGTGGACGATGGACTGGACAGACCTGGCTCTTCAGGAAGCGCACCTCCACAGCCACATGCCACTCACGAGAGTGGCTGTGGTATTAGGTGGAAGTACGCTACCTTAGGTATGGATGGTCGCTTACGAATGGTGACTTTACATGCTCACACCTTACAGGAACAAGCCTTGTGGCTCAAGCATCTCGAGAATCAAGCGAATCGATCAGTAGCCCCGACGAGACATCCGCGACGCTGACTCGACAACTCTATATACACGGCATAACATATCTTCTTCGGGGGCTACCAGCGAAGCTCACCCCAGAAGAGACGTTGAGCATACAAGCGGCTCTTCCACAAGACGTGGTGGTCGACACAACGAACGACGTAAGCGCACACGCGTTACTCCCAGTCTCGCAACGCAGCCCTAGTACTCAGAGAGCGCCTCCACGAGACCCCTCGATCCTGCACCGTCTGACTGCCACCCTCGTTCTCCAGTCCTTCATCCTCATACAGTTTCTTCTACCATATATCAAGCTGTTCCTATCACACACCTACCAGTTCGAGAGGAAGCATCAGATCACAAAACGGCTCGTCAATACAGGCGTCGCTACTATCGATGATATCGGACGGAAGACGCTGCGGTTGTCGCAAACCGTGTGCCAAATGAACGACGGGATGGTAGGACAAGCGATCAACGAGATGACCATTTGGTGGGTTCGAGGCGTCACCGGAGGCGTTCAACAGGGTTTCGCGGAGGGATTACAAGCTATGAGGATAGCAGAGAGCCAGCGGGATGAGGAGGATATGGGGCGGATCAACTGAGTATTTGGACTGCATTAGCTACGGCGTTAGGCATTTGCATAACTTGATAGACTGACGAATTAATGATGTGCATCGACTGTTCCGCTCGAGCTGCTGGACCCTGATCATGTTCTACACGTGATCAGCCGCTTATCGTTATCGGGCGGACTTCCTAGCGCGTTGTCGACGCACGTCCCTTGGAAAAGTGCAATGGCAAAGTTTCTAGCGGTAACATTCTAACGAGTACACGCCATTCTTTTCTCCCCATTCGCCGTCTTCTTTTCAGGCGCACACGCAGAGTACTCCGGTTGCTCATTCTAATCGTTCAATATACCCTCTGTTACGAACGAGCGTGTACCATTACCCGCACATCATGTTCGGCGCAGTGAGAAGATGTCCCGCGACCCTCGCGAGGAATCTTGCCTCAATTTCTACCAGGACCCTCCGCACACCCTTTCCTAACACATCGAGCGCCTTGAGAATACCATTACAATCTGCGCGCCTCGGAAATGCCTCGTTCGCTGGCTTCCACAACAGCGCCGCGAGGTGGCAACAGGAGGCTCAGCAGAGCATTGAGGAAGATGGTCCCGTCACAGAGTTCCAGGACCTGGCCACACGCGGCCTTGTTCACCCCAACTTAATCAACACTATCACGAGGCAAATGAAGCTCACGACCATGACGGATGTGCAGTCCAGGACCATCAACGAGGCCTTGAGCGGGGTTGACATGTAAGATCTTTCTTCGATTGAAACTTCCATTCGCTAACATCCGGCAGCATCGCACAAGCAAAGACCGGTACCGGTAAAACACTCGGTTTCCTCATCCCTATCATCCAACGAATTATCGCGAACGACCCCCAGCTCGGCGAGAAGGTCAGAGGATACAAGCGCGCCAGACCAGACGACATCCGCGGCATTGTTATTTCGCCAACCCGTGAACTGGCAGAGCAGATCGCTGTCGAGGCGAAGAAAGTGACCGCCGGCACGGGCATCATCGTGCAGGTTGCTGTCGGAGGCACACAGAAGAGGGCTATGCTTCAAAAGACTCAGCGCGAGGGGTGCCATCTCATGATTGCTACTCCCGGACGACTGATGGACATTCTCTCAGACCCTTACTCCGGTATCAAGGCACCAAAGCTCAGAGCATTGGTCATGGACGAGGCGGATCGCCTCATGGACGACGGTTTCCAGAAGGAGATTGAAGAGATCAAGAACTTCCTTCCCGACCCAGCCGAGGTCGAACGCCAGAACCTCATGTTCTCCGCTACTATTCCCCGCGATGTCGTCAACCTAGTTCGCCAGATCATGCGTCCCGGCTTCCACTTCGCCAAGTGCGTCGATGAGAACGAGGAGCCAACACACCAGCGTATCCCGCAAAGACTCGTTCACCTGAACGGTTTCGAGAACGTCATGCCCACACTTTATGATCTGATCCTCCAGTCACAACAGAAGGCACAGGCTGGTGAAACCCGACCCTTCAAGGCCATCGTCTACTTCAACAGCACCGCTGAGGTAACCCTCGCAGCGTCAGTCTTCTACAAGCTCAATGGCGGCTTCAAGCGCAACACCCCACTTTCTGGCACCAGATGTTACGAGATTCACGCCAAGCTCACTCAACAGCAACGTTCAAGGGCTGCAGATGACTTCCGTCTCGCAAAGTCCGGCATCCTCTTCTCCTCAGATGTAACAGCCCGTGGAATGGATTTCCCCGAAGTCACCCACGTTATCCAGATTGGTCTCCCCCGTGAGCGCGACTCCTACATCCATCGTCTCGGCCGTACCGGACGTGCAGGCAAGGAGGGTGAGGGCTGGTTGCTCATCTCACCCTTTGAGAAGCAAGAAGTCCGCCGTCGTCTTCGCGACCTGCCTCTTGTCGACGCCACTGATATGCTCGAGACTGCCACGGTTGACATGAGCGAACCGGCGGAGCTCCCTGAGAACGTCGCAAAGATCCTCTCTGACACTGTCGAGGCACACAAGAAGGTCTACCCCGACCAACTCGATGCTGCATTCCGTGGTCTGTTCGGAAGCTACCAGTGGTACGGTGACAAGCAGGGTCTGCTAGAAGGCGCGAACCGTCTGGCTGAGTTTGGATGGGGCATGCCATCCCCACCCCCACCACCTGCTAGCCTCTACTCTGGAGGCCGCGGACGTGGCGGCGGTGGCCGTGGAGGCTTTGGTGGAGGACGTGGCGGCGGCGGCGGTGGCTTTGGTGGCCGAAGCGGAGGCTTTGGCGGTGACCGCGGCGGCCGCAGTGGAGGTTTCGGAGGTGACCGTGAAGGCCGCGGCGGAGGCTTTGGTGGTGACCGAGGTGGTCGACCTGGAGGATTTGGTGGTGACCGTGAAGGCCGAAGCGGAGGCTTCGGTGGCGACAGGAGAGGAGGCGGCGGTTTCGGCGGTGACCGCAGAGGAGGTGGTGGCGGCGACAGGAGAGGAGGTGGAGGCTTCGGTGGTGGTGACAGGCGTGGAGGCGGTGGTGGCTTCGGTGGTGACCGACCAAGGAGAGAGGCCCGCGAATTCTAAGCAGCTTTCCAGCTGTTGAAAGGAACTCTCGCCTCTTTCTTCTCCTCGCCCCACGTCCTTGAGATGTAAGTCTGCCACACTTCCCGTCTCGCCTTTTTTCCTTCTCTTTCTTGTACTATATACCTGTATACCCCCCACAGCAAGCTTGGAAACGAGGGATGATGACGGAGACATGTCATTGTATCGATACACACTGGTTGCATTGGGCGGCGTTTACAGGATCATGTCCCGCTCTAAAAAGCAGCAGCGCATGTTGTTGTTGTCGCCGCAGCGATCTCTTTTTGGGTTCTGGTTGGTAACGAAACGTATAAACAATCTCCATTCATACTTCTGGAGTTGGTTGTTCATGTAAAGGTAGTTAGTTGGTTTAGATTGAGAGAAAAGTTTTAGTTATCTGTGAAGAGAGTGTTTTGGGTTGGTGGATCCGTGATCAAAAAGATGTGGGTATGTTGTTGATGGTGTGCTTTTTAAGGGCATGCTGGACGTTTGATGGAGACAGCAGTAACTACCACGTTGAATTTCGGAAGGACTATGATTTTGGATTATCGAGTCCAAACCTGACATGTACAACACCTTCCTCTGTCGATCGCCCAAACATCCTCTCAGTCTTTGTTGTAGTTGCAACACCAACACGCGTCGGCAATGCAAGATGTTCTGTAGTGCAAAGTCGGCCCGTAAATACAGACACACATGCCACAATTAACCCCGAGAATCCAAGCTATGAGCTAACATAATTCCATTCTTCTTTCCCCCACAAATTTCCCATCCATTGGTCAAAAACTACTGCCCCCAAGTCTCCAACAACAAGATTATATATTTCAAAATCCCAAAAACTTCGAACGATTGCACCCGCGCATGGCTATGCGGAATCTAAGCACAATGTGCGATAGGCATGTACATGGCGTGTGCCCACACAGGTGTGATAATCACTACGATTACCCCACCTGTGCGGCCACACGCTTTATGCAGACCTTTCGCGCATTGTGGTTGTGGTTGAAATCTGTTCTGTGTGTTGCTATCGTTTTTTTGTTTCTATTAGCTGTTTGGTGGTAGCGAGCGGTATGGAGCGGAAAGAAAGAGACCCTAGGTTCGGTTCGAGATTGGGGAGAGTGGGTCTTTTTGGGGATATAAGATGGCATGGTTTCAGGAGGTAGGAGTTTTTTTGTAGGGTGTATGGGATGTAGAGGCGAGTGTTTCACTCACTGGGTGTGAAGGTAGATAGATCGCTGGATTGTGAGTTTGGTGTTCAAGGTTTGCGTCTCTTTGTTACTTGTCAAGATGGTAATGCTCGCAGGTAAGTAGAAGAATTCTGGTGTACGCAAATTGTAAATATCCTCTACAGTGTGCAGAACAACGCTTCGTCTCCTACATAACTCCAAAGAAGGGGAAATGACCACCAACAAGACCAGGAATCGCACTATCAACACTCCGTCACAACAAATCCGACTTCTCCTTCTCCTCATCAACTACCGTTCTAAACTCCTCAAACGCCTTCTTATCCATAGGATATGTATGTTCCGTTGCCGGGTACTCCCTACTCTTAACCTCGTCCCTGTACTGTGATATCGCCCGATGCGCCTCCTCCCACACATTCCCATACTGCTTGACAAACTTGGGCAAGAATCGTCCAGGTGGGAAGTTCCCCAACATATCAACTTGCACGAGCACCTGACCCGAACAGCCATTACCCGCTCCGATACCAATTGTTGGTATACGCAGTTCTCTGGTAACCACAGCAGCGACTTCAGCGGGCACGGCTTCTAGGACGACGGCAAAGGCACCGGCTTCTTGGACTGCGAGAGCGTCATCGAGGAGTTTCAAGGCGGAGTATGTGGATTTGCCTTGGACGCGGAAACCTCCTAGAGCGTTTTGGCGCTGGGGTGTGAGGCCGATGTGCGCGAGGACGGGGATGCCAGCAGATGTTATCTTGGCTATTGTAGGAGCCATCTCCTTACCGCCTTCCAGTTTGACTGATTTGACGCGGCCGATCTTGATCATGCGGATAGCGGATTCGAGGGCTTGGGCAGGGGAGATCTCGTAGGTTCCCATGGGGAGGTCGCCGACCTGGGAGGTTGTTAGTGGGTTGAGATGGGTTGGGCCCGAGTGGAGGGGAACATACTGTGAATGCGCCTTTTGTTGCGCGCGCAACGGACTTGCAGTGGAGGAGCATCTCTTCCATCAGCACTTCGCTCGTGTCTTCCATGCCTAGTGCTACCATGGCTAGACTGTCTCCGACGAGTATCATGTCCATGCCGGCGTGGTCGGCGACGTGGGCGCTGGGAAAGTCGTGCGCGGTTATCATGGTGATGGGCTCGTTCTTGCGGTAGAGACTCTGCAGCGTGTTGAGAGTGACGGGTTTACGCGCATTCGCTGGCGTTGCGCCCAGTGGAGAATGTGAACTCCATCGGATTTGTGCGGAAGGCAGTATGGCTCGATATATCGGCGACGACGGCGAGTATGCACGTGAAGTCGTCCGGATATGTCGCGAAGACGTTCGCAGCACGTTCATGAGAGCACGCGACATGGCGGCGGCGTCACAGGTGTGGTTGTGGTGGGTATTTTGGGCGGTAGAAAATTTGTCAGAGCCCCTGAGGACGGTGTGGAGGATTGTTCGTAAGCCATGGTCCTAGGGCGGGATGGGTGTTGCTTTTAAGCAACATGTGCAGAGAGCTGCGCTGAAGATTGTATACCTAACCTTGGAGTTTTGGAAGAACCGAGGGTCAGCCTGCGCCCAGACGCCAGGGGTCTGGATGTGCCCTGATTGTCTTCGGCGAGTCGATTCTTCGGTACACCCCGCCTTTTGCTTGCGACTATGTACTGCAATGTTCCTTTCCCAATTCCCTCTATATGTCTCTGCTTTCAGCGTTGTGCTTCAGTTGCAGAGGGCGTCGTTCGGACCGGCGGTGAAGACCTCAGGCGAGGATCTCGGGGAAGCTGCGGCATTGCTCCTCAGTGATTGGATGTCGGTCCCAGCACCCTCAGTCTCGGTATGCATTGAACTTGTACTATCTTCAGCTGTGCGGTCGGCATAAGCTTCGAACAAATCTTGGTTGATATAGACGGAATTGAAGTTTCTTCGTTCCATCTACGCTCAAGTGTCAAGTCAGATTAGGGAAGCGGTAGCCGTCAGGAACCAGCCAGTCTGCGTTTGGTAACAAACGTTCCGCTCCATGCACGGCGAGTGTATCTCAGTCTTTCTGCTGTTCTTGTGCATCACCGTAGATCGTTTCAGGGCGTTTCGTTGTACTTTGTAGATTCAAATGCTAGTTATCCATGGATGGCTTTGTGTGGCTCGCGATGACGTAGCCTTTGGGGTCATCCTATCTGCACAGCTTGCGAAACGACACCTGGGCATGTAAGCACCTGGGTAGAGTCAGTGATAGTAGAAGTAGATATTCATGATGACTGGAGGGCGGTGCTGTTATGTATGCATGAGGCAGAGATACGCGGTCGCGCCGTGGTCTCGGCGATGACTTGCCCGGCGAGACGTGCGCAAGCGTGACATGCCGGTATCGAGCTCGTGATCGCGACTACCGCGACCATCACTCCCGCCTCACTGTTCCTGCCCTTTGACACGTCCGACCCAAAAGACGCGACAACAACACACATTCACCGATCGACATCCTTACCAGGGTTCAAACAACCACAATCTGCCAACAAAGCACACACCAGCTGCCAACGAACGCGCCCCTCATCCGCTATCGATAGCCCCGCCGCCTACCTCACGAGAGCTCTCACTGCGAGCTGCACACTACCATACACGACGTAAAGAGAAGCGGAAGACTAGGGAAGAGCAGCATCATTTACAGGTCGCGATATCAGGAACGCCAATATGAGTTCGCCAAAGAGACGTATTGAGACGGATGTATGTGGAGACCTTCACCCCGGTGGTTGCTGAGCAAGGGACAAGAGCTAACCGAGGCCTCTTTCCAACTACACAGGTCATGAAGTATGTTGCGCATGGTTCCAGCTGTAAGACAGAATGCTAACATGCGAACAGGATGTATGTCGACCAGTTTACCGCCTTCTTCGCGCCACGCGCCTGGCAACCATGGTGAATCCAGATCTCTGATACAAGGCAGGCTCATGAGCGACTACGAGGTGACTCTGGTCAACGACAATAGTGAGTAACATGACACCCATTCCTATCAGATACACAGCTAACACCCCGTAGTGTCAGTCCTTCTTACCATCCGAATCCGCATCCGCCAAAACGACGCTGACACACCACAGGCAGGAGTTCTACGTTAGGTTTAAGGGCCCAGTAGAAAGTGAGCTGCACACGCGCCATGTGCATCATCATGTGCTAATGAAGGACAGCGCCATTCGAGGGCGGGCTTTGGAAGATCCATGTCGAGTTGCCTGATCAGTATCCGTATAAGAGCCCTAGCATTGGCTTCGTGAACAGGATATTCCACCCTAATATCGACGAACTGTACGTGCTATCCCTTTGTTTGAGTATTTCAGAGAACACCTGCTTACTTAATAGGTCTGGCTCTGTCTGCCTCGACGTCATCAACCAGACATGGTCACCAATGTACGACATGATCAACATCTTCGAGGTCTTCCTTCCTCAGCTCCTGCGATACCCGAACCCGACCGATCCTCTGAACGGCGAGGCCGCAGCCCTCCTTATGCGCGAACCTAAGAGCTACGAGGCCAAGGTGAAGGGTATGTAGACAAGGGTGAGTCGTGTGAGCCAGGCTAATGTACATCTAGAATACGTCCAGAAGTACGCCAACAAGGACACTGCCGAAGACTCCGACAAAGACGATGGCGATGACGACGAGATGAGCTCTGTCGGCAGCTACGAGTCAGGCGATGAAGATGAAGCGGCGGGCAATATGGAAGACATCTGAGGCAACCCTTCTTCGGGTGCTATCAGTCTCCTTTGTATTGTCCACGACCTTTCTTCTTCACTCTACTTCCATGGCTGGACGTTCACGGCGCTGACATGGCGCATATAAAGGCTAAATTGCTACATATTCCCCTAGCATGTGGCTGCTTTACGGTTTGGTTCTGGGATTGGATCTCTCTGTTGGCGTTTGTGTCTTGCTTTTAAATTCCATAGTAGGCTTGTGACTAGGATCATTTCCTTCGTCACTCTTGTGTAGGATTGGTCGGATGACCTTTTCGATCTTATAAGTTAAGGCCGATGTTAGAGGTACTGTATGCTATTACCTGACATTTCCTCTCACCCCTCCCTTTGCTCAACTCTCATATCAGTCCTTCTCTCATGTCTTTTCGTCTTTCTTACAACTCTATGAACTCACTCTCTCTACTTGTTCGTTGCTGTTTCCGTCAATTCGTACAGCACATGCAATAAGTATCGCACTCAACAGCCGTAACTGGCACATGAACGGATATCTGCATGTGGGACAGTTCCTATATATTGCCACGACCTACTATTCTCTTTATTGGTTATTACACTCCCTTCTTACCGTACCTCGGGAAATGTATATACCATCTGGATGTCCGCCGGCGTCTCACCGCTCCACGCTACCAGTCAACCGACGCTCCTCACGGTGAAGGCGAATCACGTCCCCATCAAGCCCTACCGCTTTCTTCCCCGCTCCTCGTCTTCGTCACCTCGAAACAGTTTTCGCCATGCGGGGGTGCAAAGTTCTCGTCGCCCGGCCCGAGCGCGTCCGCGTCCGTTTGTATATAAACACCCAATCGAGCCATCACAACAACGCCTCGACGCGAACAACAATTTTCCACAGCGCACAACACTTTTACTGCGAGCATCAGCTATATACCAGGTCAGAGTACGGAGTTCCCCTTGCATACCCGGGATCTTCGTGGTTTGTGTGCTAAATTGATAGAGTCAGGTCAAGGTCAAGATGGTGTCTCACAACGAGGCAGCCAGTCGCCACGACAAGCGTGCTAGGGAACGTCCGGCACTCAACACCAACACCGGAGTAGGTGTCACCAGCATTGGAGCTCCAACTAACTCAAGGCGCTCAACTGGGTACCTGGGTCGGAATGGCCGTCATGCCGACAGCAACCGACGCAATTCGGCTCCGGGCACTGGTCTCCCCACTGTACCTCGCCCGCAGAATGATCGTGGTACCGCAAGTTATCAAGGTCTCAACTATCATGGTAACCAAACGCATCCTGTGGTCTACTGCTACTAGCTGCTAACACCAGTACCGGTGCCGTCCGCAACGAGGTCAGCCCTGAGCCTGACGACAACGCGTTCACTACGCCCACCAACCGTCGCATGGTCAAGTCCAGTCCCACTGGCTCGCCTCTCTCGTTCAGTGGCTCGCGCCTGACGCGCCTTCTCCCCGACTCACAGCGCACGCCTTCTCCTATGACACCCCTTGGCCGCGAGCCACCCGCTGCCATGACCATGTCTGCAAGCCCGATTCGCATGTTCAATCGCCCTAAGGGCAAGGGCAAATCGGTCGAAGAGCAGTACGTCTTGCCCAGTCCTCCCGGCTCCAACATCACGGTCCCCAAGCGAGACAGTTCCAGGAAGCGCTCGAACAAGTGGGCCGTCGACAGCGGTGACGACGATGCCGCCAAGCGCAAGCTCTCAAACCCGAACGCGATCGCTGTCGTCACTGGTCGAAAGATCTACAAACCTCGCCAGAAGCCTGTCTCAGAGCGCCCCATCCTCAGGATGCGCGGCGACAGGGAGCAGAGGTACCTGTGAAGAGCTAATCCAAGGGGAAAGGATGACGGGAGTCTCAACTAGACAAGAGCTGTGTGCTGGATCGCTGTTTGCTGGTTTCCAAGATGCGACGCGATCGATCCACAGTAAGTTTTTCTTCCTACATGTCTCTCTTCAGCGTTCTGCCAGTCATTTTTCTACGCATGCGCTTTTCGTCGCTTTTTTCAGTTCTATTCTGGGAGGCGAGCGGGAGTCGGTTGTACGTGCTGGTTATGGCGATGGTGGGATATGGATCAGTTCTGTTGCTTGTGAGTTGCGCTTCTCTTCGGTCAAACGGACAGAATATGGGGATGTTGATGACGGATTATGGGTCTGGATCTGGGGTTCGTGCTTGGATCCCTTACGACTTTTACGACGGCGTTACGGATGGAGGACTGAGATGGATGATACCCTTTTCCTTTTACTGGAGGAGCACTGGTGGATTTCCTAGGTTCGGATATGAGAGGTTCGGTCATACGTAGGCTACCTTGTGTGGCGATCTGCTTGGGCCGAGGGCTCTGAGTAGTATCAATCGAGACTTGAATCTCAAATCTTCTCCGTGGGTGTGATGTATGTGGGAGCGCCTTCCTTACATGGGCTGCCAAGGCACTAACCCAGACACTGACCTTGCGAATTCCGCCTTCCTCTTTCCTACCTCCTTCACTCATCTCAAAACATCGGTACACAGTATTCCCCAAGCGATGCAAGGCCGACAGCAAGGCTCGCAGCGACGCTTCCATCACCCTCGCAGTGCCGCGCACCCACGCGACGATTCGGTGGATGAACCATGCCCAACACCTTCATGCCGTACCCCCACACGTCCTTCACAACTCAATGCCGCATATTCGATATGATAAGCGCAGTGCTCCAAGTCTGCCTCAGTGCGCCGGCAGAGTGGCGAGGTCGCTACCCCGCCTGCCCTGCATGCATATGTCCAAGATGGTGACTGCCATTAGCCGCTGGTTGGCAGAGCCATGCAGGCTCAATAAAGCCAACAGTTCACCGGTCAATATGCACGTTCGAATGGTTCTGTCGAGTTCTCCTCCCTTCTGCGCTGCCGAGTCGTTGCTGCGCCCATCAAAAGACCATGTTGTGTTTGACCATACTGGCGTTTCCTTCAGAATTTGAATTTCCAGTTTTCTGGCTCCCTCTAAGTTGGTTGAAGCAATCTCTCTGAATAACTTTTCGCCTTCAATCATGGCGGAGATCTTTGGTACTATAGCAGCAGCGGTCACCCTGGGCCCGGTCATTCTCCAATTCGGCCGCGTACTCCGTGACGGAGCCAGATCAGTCAAATTTGCGCGACGCGAACTCGAAGAATTAGTCAACGAGATGAGCATATTCACAGCTCTCTCTTTCGAATTCTACAACGCCTGCTCGACCAGAAAGAAACAGACAAAACTTGTCCTGTCAGCCCAGAAACGTTTAGCCGAATGGACTGAAGCAGCTATAGAAGATTTTGAGCAACTATCATACACTGTGGACGCACTGTCTACAGATCCTATCTACCAGCATACCGCTTACCAAGTCGCCCGCGCCCATTACGATTGGTACCGTAGCAAGAGCTATCTAGAATACCTACGTGCCTCACTTAGCGTAGCGAGACAAAGCATGAACGGGTTTACGAATGTCTGCAATATGGAATTGCTAGACGAACAACTTGTGTACCTCAAGTCAGTACTCACTACTCAACAAAGAAAGGAGATGGAACAAGAATTTGGCATGCCGGTGGAGAAGCGGACAAAGGTCATACAAAGCATCAGGTATAGTTGAAGGCCGCATCAGATAGCCAATGATGCTGACTCTAAACAGAGACGGACGCGAACTCCAGCAGGTCGAACTACTTGAAAACCTCAGAGAAGCTTCGATTAAGGTCTCAACATTCGAGAAGCAGAACCAACGTACTAAGCCGGCTGAGCAGACCACACAACTACTGGCATTCTCGGAGTCGGTGACTAAATACGTTGATCGAATTCTACCTCTAGACAAAGATGGCAATAGACCACCTCGTTCATCACCGCGTTCCAGGAAGGGATCTAGCTCACCCCGTCACGACTCATCGCAGACATCTCAATCCACTGCTACTATTCGAACACAATCCACGCAGCCTTCGCACCAGGGTGCGTCAGCGGCAGAATCTCCTCCAACATCTCCTGAGCCCCAGAGCAGCCCGCAAGGATATGTTCCTTCGGAATGGGGGCCGCATATGGATCTATCCATCCTGACTGACAGAATGCATCTCGAGCGATTCAAGCCGCTCAGGCTCACAGAGCCGCTCAAGCCCATCAATGATAGAACGAAAGGGAGAACGGGTCCAGGTCCAGTCACGCAACAGACGCGAAGCAGCAGCAAGACCCCATTATCTCCATTGAACCCACGTCGCGAGATGGGCGAAAGCAACCCCACAGAGCCCAGTACGCAACCTATAAAGGATATCAGCGCAAGGACCCATTTCCAGCCCGTCACTGTGGAAGAGATTGAGGAAGACTCAAAAGATGAGGCTTCCGAAGACGGCGAACCAACACATGAGCAAGCTAGGAAGGCTGGACCGAGCATATGGCAGGCTACTGGTGCGTTTGGGGGAGATATGCCAAGGGGTCTGCGTATACGACGGCAGAGGAGTCGGTCACCTTAGAAATCTTAGTAGGAGATTGTACACACCGCAAGCGTTTGCACAACTACGAGCATGTCGGTCTGGGGCGAGGAATGAGTCAAGGAAGACCTAATGAAAAGAGGCATTCGTGGATGCAAGAACACGTGAATGCTTCAATCAAGACTAATGAGACGATGTATCCAATTCTTCATATCCAGACTGATCCGGATGATCCATTGTTGACCCTATGACCCGTTCTTGACGCTTCCAATACACCAGCGATGTACACGAAGCCATATCCCTATCGTTCCAGCGAGACCAACTCAAACCCAAAGAGGGTGAGTCGAGGTCTCAAACCGAAAGGACTGAAACATGAATACCGAGCCAGATGCCGAGCGACTGGCAGTCTACAAGAAGAGCCGCAATGCCAACGAGAGAAGAAGAGGAGTAACCAAGAAGGTAAGGAAAAGAAAGAACCCGACCGCCATCCGCATACTCAAAACAGAAAAGAAAGAAACGCCCATACCCAATGCCCAATAACAATGCAAGTCCCAATCCAACCAACCCATATCCAAAGAAAACACCCTAATGCATCACCCAACCCTACTTTTCATCAAACAGAATACTCAAAGCCAACCCTCCTATATCTCTCACACACAACAAACTCAATGCACACTAGCCCTCCACCCCTCCAGCGCATTAAAACTAACATCCCCCTCCATACTCTCCTCACCAAACCCCTCCCAAGGAAGTTCATGCGTCTCATCACCACTCTCCTCCGCCCCGTGATCCTGTTGCGCCGCACTACGCCTGAGCTCCACACTCTCATCCTCATCCTCATCGACAAAGCTGCGAATAGTAACTTTCTTCGCCTTCTTCTTTCCACCAGTAGGCACCGATTTCTCCGTGTTTCCTCCATCGTCCTGCTCTTGTTCAGACTGTTGAACAAGGACTTCTTGTGTAAGGTCGTCGAATTCCGCTTCGGTCAACTCATCAGCTTTTTGGCCTTCGAGCACGTCGTGGAGACGGTAGATCTGCATGTCTAGCCATTCGAGACGGCGGTGCAGGTCTTGGATCGAGGCGTTGAGGGCGTCGCGGCGGCGCTTACCCAAGCTGGGGTCGTGCTGCTCGAGGAGGGCGGCTTGGACGGCGAGCTCGGCCCAGAGGTGGACGCGCTCGTCTTGTAGGCCTTTGACGACGAGGGCGAGGGCTTCGCGTGGGGATTGTGCGGGTCGGAGGGTGGCGTCGGGTTCGTCGGCTGTGCGCGTGGAGACAGAGACGAGTTTGGGGACGCGGAGGGGACCCGTGGCGGTGGTGTAGCCTTCGCGGCGGCATACGGTGCAGTTGTCGTTGTCGTGGTCTTTGTTGATGGGCTTGCGGGATGTGGTGGTTTGGTTGGTGGAGCTGAGCTTGATGTCGGGGAGGATGAAGGCGGATGTCATTTCCGTGGGAGCGCTGCGGCGTCTGCGGCTGGTGTTGCTGAGCATGGACGCATCGATGGCTGACTGCTTCGTTTGAGTGGCTTCAGCGTCGGCGTCCATGTTCGACATGTTGCCAGTGTCTTCCTCGAAGTGGGTGTTGGTCGTGCGCTGAGTAGTGTCCTTGAGTGACGATTTGCGCACAAGGGAGGGTCGTCGTTCGCTCTTAGCGGAGGCGACTGACCTGACGGTGTCTTCGCGAGTTTGGCGCTGCGATCGAACGGTATCCTCCCGGACTGGCTCTTCAGTTCTAGCAGATGAAGCACCATGGCGCTCAGCAGCTCGCTGTTCTTCCAGAGATCGTCGAAGCCTAGCAATCTCTCCCTGAGGGAAGAAGCTCAACTCTGTTAGACTCAGGTCGGCAGGAGGCTGAACGGTCGTGGTCTGCCTCGTTAGAGTGGGGTTTCGTGAGATGCGAAGAGTTGCGCGGGGTGCAAGAGACAGATCTGTCGTCGACTCCACATCACTCTCGGCGCGGGCGTGCTTGTCAGCGGGAATAGGTGCCGACACGCTACGCGTTGAGAATCGCGAATGTCCGGTGAACGACTTCCGCGGGCTCTCTTGGTTTGGTACTCCAGCGACCTTACTGTTGCGGACTTCCTGCTGGACACGGTTCCTGATGCGCGTACGTGTGTCTTCGCGGCGATAGCTAGGCTTGCGTTGCAGAGTGTCTTCAAAGATGTGCTCTGTATCCCGAGTTCTCGCAACAGGACCGGTGGTATCGTCAAAGTGCTGCTCGATGTCCCTAGCCTTTCGAGCATTCTCACGCTGGCGAATCTTTCGCTGCAATTCTGCCTCCTTCCTGGCCCACTCCTCGTTCTCCTCATCTTGCTGGGCTTGCAATTCGCGAAGCTCGTTTCGAAGGTTCTCATTGTCCAGACGCATAGCTTCATTGGTACGTTCCTGTGTCATATCCTCGAAGTGTCGAATGGTGTCGTCGCGTCGGCCAACCTGAGCTCGCAAGGAAGCTTCTTGTCGAGACCAGCGCTGAGCCTCCTCTTCGCGCTTGGCCTTGAATTCTGCCAATTGAGCCTTGAGCGACTCGTGGTCGGACTTCAAACGGGCATACTCAGCATGCTCTTGACGCGCTTTTCGCAGTTCCATATCCCTACGAGTCAACTGCTGGGTGTTCTCGTCCTGTTGAGCGCGTACGCGAGCCAATTCAGCATGTAAGTTGGCGTTCTCCCTCTGAGTGGCGTTTGCGGCTTGGTCGAACTGCTGACGAAGCTGAGTTGTCTCTTCGCGGTGGTGTGACTGGTCTTGCTCGAGTTGTCCGCGAAGGTTGTCAATCTCCTGGCGGAGCTGCTCGTTCTCGTGGCTCAATGCGTTCTTCTCGGTCTTCAGTTCTTCGCAGGTCTGGAATGCGACACCCAGCTGGTTCGCCATGTTGTCGCGTTCGGTACTTAGACGCTTCTTCTCGATTTCGAGTACAGCGAATTTGCGGTCGGCGCGATCGAGCTTGGTTCGGAGGGTTTGTACTGTCGCGTCAAGACCTAGCCATTGTCAGTAAAGTCATACTATTCTATGTTCTGCAGCAACTTACGCGTCTTCTCGACCTTCCAGCCGCTCTTTCCGCCAGCATCAGAGTCCTGCGCGCTATCGCTTCGTCGCAGCTTCTCTTGAGCTTGTGTGGTCGCTCTCAGCTCGATCAGCTCCAATTCCTGCTCATCCATCTTCTTGTCCTTCTCCTCACGCTCACGCTCCATGTCTGCAATCTTCTCCTGTAACTGCTGGAGGGCAGCAAAGATGGCCTTCTCTTCGTCGGGGATGGGCGCGCCGTCGATGGGAATATGCGATGGTCGGCGACCACCGTATGGAGGAGCAGCGAAGCGTGATCTTGAGGGTGCGGTCTTGGAAAAGACTGGTGTGCCATCGTCGAAGACGCCAGAGACAAGCTCGGTAAGGTTAGGGATGTCGGGTAGAATAAACGACTGCGCAGTCGCGTTTTGTGCTGTAGCCGGCCTGGAGCGAGAAGTAGCTTTTGATTGCGGCTGGTCGACGTTGCCGTCAGTTTGGAGGGATGTCTGTCGGCTCCTGTTACCCCAGCGCGTGTTCTTGGCCGAGTCCATGGTCAGTGTTGGTGGCCGGTGCTCCATGAATGATGACTCGTCCTCTGATAGCTTCGCGTGCAGCTGTGCGAGAGAAGTGCGCTTGCGGTCTTCCTTTGTAGAGAGGGCGGGGGAGTTGCGCTTGCTTGCAGGACGCGGCGATGCAGTATCGAGGTCGTTGCGTGAGGCGCGTCGGATCGCCGCGTCGCGTCGAAGGCTGCCAGTCTCTGCCTGGTATGACTTGCGCGACCGGTTGGTGGGGGGTGTGATGTCGTAAAGGCTGTTAAACTGAGAGCTCATCTTGCTGGGAGTACCGCGGTTGCTGCGGTTACCGCGCGCCTGCTCGACGGCCATGCTCTCCTCGTCGGATATGCTGTGGTCAAAGTCGCCGAACTCCTTGTTTACCATGGATGTATCCGGCTGGACCTGTTGGGAGCGGAACGGTGCCCAAGTGTTCATCTTCTTGGCTGTTGATCGAATATGCGGGTATGCTGGGAGTGTGTTGGTGTCTT
Organism: Alternaria conjuncta; assembly: GCF_024043145.1. Lineage (NCBI taxonomy): Eukaryota > Fungi > Ascomycota > Dothideomycetes > Pleosporales > Pleosporaceae > Alternaria > Alternaria conjuncta. The sequence goes on along the minus strand of NW_026250090.1, from coordinate 2,369,478 downwards.
CGCCAATGTTGTGCTGTGTGGACATGAGAATGTCCGGGTCGTCAAAGAACTGAGACGTGTTGGTGCCGAAGCCCGAGCGCTGCGTGGGATTCGAGTCACTCGGTGGTGGTGATGGCGAGGTGATATTCCTGGGGCTGTGGCTGAGGCTGCGTGATAGTTCTCGAATAGCGCGCGCTTTCCCGTCACTTGTGGGAGGAGACGACTGCATGTCGAAATTGTGAGGCTGCGGCGGGCAGCTTGTCGAGGGTCGCGTCGCGTGGTAAACACGTGAATAGGGTATGAGAAAGATACTTCGTAAAGGCTACTGAAGTTATATCATTACCTCCAAGAATAATTCCAGCCCAAGTATGATGGGGTGTCTTGGGGCGCGTTGTAGTGGAAAGTGCGATGAGTGTTGAAGACGAAGCGGGTCAGCGTGTTTACTCCAAAACAAAGCTAACGAACCCTGGCCCCACCCAGCCACCGACGCCCGTCATAACGTGCGCGGCGCGTCGAACAACTCGGATTGAAAGGCACTGCACCCAACTGCGACGTTCAGAAGTATTGTTATGATGATTTCGTTACTTTGTATCAGTGCTATAGAGGTATCATAAATCAGATCTGTCAGAACCATACTCCGTTCCCAAACATCCGTTACATGCCATCCCATGCAACACTTCGACCTGCGCAAAGTCGATTCCATCTCCACAGAACACCCACCATCATCATGTGCGCCAGCAGAAGTATCACTGAGCGGCCTAACCCACCCAAATCGACTGGTCTTCCCCTGATGGATATACCCGCATGCAAAAAGTCGAGTGATGCTATGCACAACAACGGGTACAGGACGCGTGGATCCGCCGCAAACGGCTGACAAGGCGATAGCAAACTATAAGCCTTTGCGCAGAACAACAAAGTCTTGGTAGTGCTAATGGCAATGGGGTTCCTTGACAGTCTGTACAGTCTTGATGATGCACTCGCAGGCGGTGGCGGGGGGAGCATGAGACGCTGCGGTGATGGCGTTCTCCCTCCGGAAGGCGGCGGCGGAAACTCTAATTTCCTCCTTAGGATCACCGCCCCATCCTCAGATGACTGCCTCCTCATCGGCTGCGGACGTGGCGGACTAGGCGAGCGGTCCATGACAGTTGCGCTGAGATGCGATCGACCTGGTCTTGTGTAGTTGATGGAAGTACGCTTTTTGTTTCCCTGGTTAGGAGACGGACTAGGCGTGTCGGCTCGCGATATGCGAGGACTGAACTCATCTAGACCCGATGGGCCTGCGTATGCGTTGTACTCGTCAAATACCAGTGGTGATTTCAGGACATTTAGAATTTCCTCTGCACCTGGACGTTCATCTGGGTTGATAGCGAGAAGTGTCTTGAGCGATCTGTATAGCTTTTCGGGCAAGTCTGACCGCACCCGCTGTTCGTCGTCGATACCAGCCCAAGTCGAGATCTCAGCCCTCAACTGATCTAGGTCCTCGTTGTCCTCATCGATACCGTCCGCGTTTCGATATGGCAGTCGTGCAAAACACATGAAGTAGACGATCATACCGAGCGAAAAGATGTCAGACTTGGTTGTGAAGTTGCCAAAAGCACCTCCAGGTCGCTCTTGACGCAGCACTTCAGGGGCGCAGTATGAGATGGTTCCAGTTGCCCCTGTCGAATTCCTCGCTGTATTCGCGGACTGAACTTCGCCGAAATCGCTGACGAGGACTTTAATCTTACGGCCAGTACGATGGAGCAAGCAGTTGCTAGGCTTCAGGTCTCGATGTATGTACCCGTTGGCGTGAAGATGGCTCAAGCCGGATGTGATGTCCTTGAAGAAGGATATGATCTCTTCAAAGTGCATGCGACGCGGTCCATGCACGTCCTCTGGATCTTCCAGCTGGCCCTTGGATCTCCTCCTGAGTCGCTCTTTCATCTGCTCCTTGGTGACAGACGTCTTCATTGAGTCTAGAATATAATCGTGGAGATCGCCGGCGTTGCAGTACTGTTGCAATATGAACGCGCATGGTACACTTGGACCGAAACTGGATATCTGGTAGTCCTCCAGCCATACATGCCGATATGATACCAGGTTCTCGTGCGACAGGGTCTGCAGTAGTTGCACTTCGATCAAAACCTTCTCCAGCCATTCGTGATCGTCGCCGACTGGCACGCGCTTGCATGCGAACTTGCCCAGGTGCACGCCGTCCAGGATATGCTGCACCAGCAAGACCACACCCTTGCCTCCTCTGCCCAGCTCCCGCTCTTCTATGAAGAAGTCCTTGAAGTAGTTGGGACTGAAGGCTCTGGCAGATATACCCTGGCTTCTAGCTGGCTGGATCGGTGTGCTTCCCACAAACTCAGAACCTTCTGGCGGGTCGAAGCTAGCCATGCGCAAAGGGGCAGGCGCCAGTTGTTTATGTGGTGAAGATGGTCGCGATCCTTCTGTTGACCCTGGCTGACTCCGGCGCAGCATTTGGAAGTATGCGGGATTGACGAAGCCATTTTCGGTGGGTATGCCAGGCGCAGTATGTTCCTCCGCGTCGCTGTCGTGTTCGTCATGGGGTGATGGTTCGCGGTAGGATCGGTGACAGTATGGACATGACGTAGAGCCGATATCAGTCGCGTGGGAGGCATCGCGGAGGGAAAGTTGTTTCGAGCGCTGGTCGTAGACGACAACAGCAGAACCATGACGCCTGTGATGTTCGTTAGCACCATGTCATTGTTGTCGCATGGTATATCCTCATAGGAACCTACAGCACAATCTCCCGCGACTCAGCCGGGGCGTAGGGAATCAGCGACATGTTTTGGCGCGACTTGCGACCGTCGGCCCAGTCGTATGGGTGTCGGCTTGGGAAGGGCGCGCAACGTCTTTGACAGCGGTCTGCAGCGTGTCGCCCACGTAAACAACCGAGCTGACGTAACTGCCTTCAATATGGAAAATGTGAATGTGATATGTGCGGTCGTACCACCTCGTGCGGTGCGGGGAAGCTACAAGGCGCGGTATAGGCAGGGACCTTAGTCGATAGCCCACAGCGGATAGCAGAAGGGGTAGCGAACGGCCTCGCGACTGTCTTGTAGAAGTGGCATGACCGTGTTCCTCAGGTAGCGCTGACTGTTGTCATGGTGTCGTGTGTTGTTTGGACGGCGCGCAGGTTTTGGTGGGGAGAGTGGAACGGCAAGGGCGTCCCAGCTGGCAAGGGTCTGTCACCGTCTCATAGCAAGTGCATACCAACAATGACTGGCCAGACTCATCATTATTTTCAGGTGCTCTACCTAGGCAGTCTCCAGGCTATCAGTAAACCGGATCCATGCACAGTTTCATCCCCCTCCCGCCTCATACAAGAAAAACCTGAACAGGTCTGCAGACTACATCAAGACAAAAACTTGCAAAGTAGGTGACCCAACGTCAACGTAGACTCCAGGCTGTTCAGGGTTTTCCTAAGTTGGCGTGCTCTTGTCTCCTACAAGTGGCTCTTGACCAACATACCACCCTCCCAGACCTCGCCCTTCTCCAGCCTCTGCCAGCCGTCCACGGCACCGATCTCGACGCAGACCATGTTCTTGTAGCCGTCGTCTGGTGAGAAGTCGCCCATGGCCTTTGCCTTCTCGATCCACGGGTTCCACGTCACGGTGTCCTTGACGTTGTCGCGGATGACGTCAAAGCGAGGCTTGCCGTCTTCGGTGATCGATGTGGTGTCCTGCTTGATGTCCTTGTAGACGCGATCTGTCTCGCCGGTGATCTTGAGCTGGTTGTCGCTCTGGGTGTGGGTAGAGGCGTTGAGGACCTTGTCGACGTACTCGGTGCCAGACAGGCCGGTGATGGCGATCTTGGACACGTCCTGAATCCTGAAGTAGGTGTGGAGCAGGAACTGGAACTCGAAGCTCTCCTCGCCCTCGTTTCGGACAGTGAGAACGGCCTGTAGGCTGTCCTTGCTCAGTGTGACGCTGTATACGAGGCCGAAGTCCAGCGGCCACGCCTTGCGCGACTCTTCGCTGAGCGACTGGCGGTCGAGGCCAAAGTCGAGCTTGACCGAGTTGGAGTCGAGAGCATCCTCCGCAGTCGACTTGCCCATGTACTCCCAGCGCGATCCACGCGCGAAACCGTGTTGTGGAAGCGACGAAGTGGCGTGTCCCTCCTTGGGAGGAGGACCGAAGACGGGGAATACGACGGGGATACCACCGCGTACAGGCTTCTTGCCAGTCAGATCGGCCGCATCGCTCAACCAGAGGTTCTCAGTCTTTCCGCCGCTGCTCTTCCAGCTAGTAACTGTGGCTCCAAAGAGCAGCACCTCGACGCTCTCACCGGACGGCAGTCTCGCGACGACCTTCTGGCTGCCGCCCTCTCCGACAATGTCGACCTGGGGGCCGGGTGCGGACGCGGTAGGCGCGTTCAGCGCTGATGGGCGGTTCGCACGGTCGACCATGATGACGATGTGTTGTTGCTGTAGCTCGAGGTGATGGTGGGGTATCTATTGTATAACTCGAAGCGGCTTGTTTGCGGGTTTGATTGATTGCTCGGACTGCAATTGGGAATTAGATGGTGGAATGGCAGGAAATCAATTGGGGACAGCTCACACTAATGACAACAGGCGGTATGGAGCTACTTGTTCTAGAAGGGAGGTACTCGCAACGAGAGCCCTGGGGTGAGGGGCAACAGCTCATTGCCCCACCAACACCTCCTGCCAGCATCCACGCATCACCCACCAGCACTGAAACACATAGCTTGTTTCATCTCGACTCTCTTACAGCCCGCTTAGCTGCTCCGTCTGAACATTATTGGGTCTTCCGCCCTCTCGGTGCATATACTTCCATGCCGGCGATGCAGATCCAACAGAAAGGTGCATCTTCGCCTGCATATCTGGCGAACAACGGCCCGCGGTGCCCGGTTTGCCGGTAAAAGCTGGTGAACATTATGGCCTTGCTCCTTCACCTGTGCATCTGAAAATAGCCTGAAGACATCTGCATTCTCGCTTGGCGGCAAGAGAAGACGGCTTAGTCCTAACCTGTACCCAGTTTCAGGTGAACTTCGAGATCTCAATGTTCCGTTTAGGCTCATTCCGGTCGGCCATGAGATGGATATACATACGATGCTACCCTTGGCTTATTGGCAGAGGCGTCAAACTGTATCGACGTTATGACAATTATACGGGATTCTCCTGTCGTTCGTGTCGATACCGTCACAACAAGTCAGCGTATCCTTGATACGTCTGAACTCAATGTTCATTTGATTGACTTCATCAAATCAAAGGCAAAAAACCACCTTGTAATACCTATGGCCGGCAGAGGTTCAGGGTAGCTCAACAGTCATCATGCACGGGACCGCCATTAGTGATGTGCAGCCAAAAGAACGAAAGCTCCCCGTTTTCTGATCTGCTGAACCCAGACTTTTTCTATAACTACAAAAATAGTCGTCAATGAGCTACCAGCTCTACAAGGTTGGCGTCGGCCCGAGTAGCGTGCCATGGCTGCTGGGCCTAATTGGTGCGCCCAGCGACTTCCCCCACTTCAACACCACAGCTAAGCCACCGCTAACGACCCGTAGAGTCTAGACAGAGCTGAAAACGCGTGGCTGACGGATCGCCCGCTGTTGTGCTATATGAGATGATGCCCCGCTTCCCTAGCTCAAAATGCTGCACATCTCTGATCCCCCCGGTATAGACCCGCTAAGGTTGGGACTGATCTAGTGCGAACGATACATTTACGAGACAGTTTGAAAGAGAAGAACAGGAGTTGGAAATGCCTTCCAAGGGTGTAAGATGTTTCACCTACATCGCGGTGGATGGAGTCGAGGTTGAGTACACGGTACCAAAGGGCAATGTCAAAAGAGGCGACCAACACCAGTTCCTCCACGATCATCTCGAAGTAGAGTCATCCAACTTGCCCCATTTCAAGTTCACCGGCAACTTCGAATTCATCGTTCGCCAGGATGGCCGCGAGCTCACAAAACAATGGGTTGCAATCAACAGCATGACAGGCAAGTTAGAAGACGGATCAATGGTCAACATGGAACAAACACCCAGCATCTTCGCCAATGACCTTGTCATTTCTTACGGATTCTACGACGCCGGACCAGGTCTCGCCGAGCTACCAAAGCAACACCAATGCTATGTCACCGTCACAAAGAACTACGAGAACTGGATGCGCGACATCATCCCCCAAGGATCCGACAAATCCAACCGCCCCTTCCACAAAATGGTCCTCCCCTCCGCCCACGACATCGGCATGAACAACATGTCAAGCAGCCTCGCCCTCCTCAAAAACGCCGGTACAGGCATCATCAAAGAAGTCCTCGGCCGCAGTCTCCCCCACGCCCTCACCATCATCAACAAAGTCGGCGACGGCGCCATAAACCGGATCGCACCAGACATCATCCGCGCGCTAGCCATAACCCAAAAAGACACCCTCGACACCATCCTCAAGATCGGGGCTCGGTACTTCGAGTTCCGCCCCGCGAAATGCCACCGTCAGATGCAGAAAGTCAGTCCCCTGGATGATACCTGGTATTTCCAACACGGCGCCATACCAGGGATGCCATATCGCGTGCTGCTCGATCACATCGCACGTTTCCTAGTCGACCACAAAGACGAAATCATCGTTGTGCACAACCGGTGGGATGGCGTGCCAGGCGACTGTCCCCGGCCTAACGACGACGAACTACGAGATGCGCTTAATGACATCCTTCGCGATAAGGATCTTAAAGCGGGGAACCAGGAGGATATGATGCACAAATCTATTCACGACCTCCGCGAGTCGAATACCCGGCTCATCATCCTGAAAGACTGCGGCCAGGTCTCGAATTACGACGATGCTGCAAATGCTACTCTGACCGGGGACTCGATGGTCGAAAAACTGTCGTCCATGTGTGAAGACCCACCTAGAGGCCACCCCATTACACTACTGCAGTGTCAAGCTACGGCAACGAATATCAGGGACGTGATTATTGCTAGTGTGCTTGATTCGGATGTTAGTACGAGTCCGATACTAGCTACGAAACCGGTGTGTGATCATAAGATCTTGCCGTTGTTGAAGGGGGATGTGGGGAGGAAGTTGATGGGGGAGGAGGGGGTTGTTGTGATACTTAATGACTTCTTTGATGGGGCGACGGCGGATGTGGCGGTGGGGTTGTGTAGGGAGAGGTTGGGGTAGATGAGTAAGTGGAATAGGCTATGATTGCGAGGCGATGTGGAAGGATATGGTTACATGTATTACATGATTAGGTACAAGGTTCCAAGACACTATCTATTCCAAGCTCTATCTGCACACCACCAGCACCCACAACTAGGCACCGCCATGTTCCCCCGGCGTAAAATCCGTCGTCCCCAAATCCCTATTCCCCTGCACAACAAACTCGTGATCCTTCGTCAACCCATCCAAGAACTGATCATCAACATCAAGATGATCTTTAACAATCTGCCTCGGCGTAATCCCCAACCACTGATTAACACTAACATCACTATACTGACTACTCTGCAACACCTCCAGATAAACCAGCGTCTCGTTCCCCGTATTCTCAAGGTAATGCGCATTAGGCACAGGCACATACCCGACATCACCAGCCGTAAAGTCGAATGTGCGGGATGCGGCGGGTGCTTCGTAGACAGTGAGGCGGGCGCTGCCGGCGATAAAGTAGGACCATTCGTCCGAGGTGGTGTGCCAGTGCATTTCGCGCATGGCGCCGGGTTCGACGGTGATGAGGGCGGCGGAGAAGGTGGGTGCGATGGGGAAGGTGGAGGGGTCGAGGATTTTGATGGTGCCGCCGGGGACGCGGGCGGGGGCTTGCTGGCTCCAGTGGTAGGAGTATGCGCCTTCTTTTGGTATCACGCCAGCCGGCCCCGTTACATTTTGCTCTGAGATGTTCTTCGGTGCGGGGGTACCGGGGAAGATCCATAGTTGTTCTTGAGGCATGTTCTGCACTGTTTTGACGGAGGTGCGAAAGTTCTTGGCTACGACGGATTCTGGGTTCCGTAGCATGAGTTCGGAGAGGAGGAAGGTGTTTTCTTCGCTGAAGGAGCCGTCGTTGAAGATGAGTAGGAATTCGCAGCCGTTTTCGAAGGCTTGGATGGAGTGCGGGATTCCTGGGGGGAAGAACCAGACGTCGCCTTCTTGGACGTCGTCGACGAAGGTTTGGCCCGCTTCGTTCATGGAGGCGATGCGGACGCTGCCGTTTAGCCTGGGGGTTGTTTGGTCAGCTTTGGTGGGTGGATGGATGGCTGGGATAGAGGAGGGATGTACATGTATGCCCATTCTCCTTGCTTGTGCCAGTGGAGTTCGCGGTAGGCGTGGGGGCTTAGTCGCATGTTCGTTCCTGCCATGGCGACGGAAGAGGGCAGTTGATCGGTGTTTTGCGATCGTGCCCATCCTGCTCCTGCGAGGCCGTGCCGGTTGTGGCTGAGACCGAACGGCCATTTCGCATTGCTAACTTCTCCCATATCGGAGCCGGGTGGAGCGTAAATGTCACTGTTCAGACGATCATACGCTGGAGTACTGCAGTGAGATATCAGCCACAGTACTGTCTTTGGGCATATTCAAGAACCTACCGTGTACCAGGTTCAGTCGGCCCTGTAGTACCTCCGCGGATCGGCTGTGGATTCTTCACATTCGTGAGATCGATATACAATCCCAAATCCTCGTCTTCTGACTGTCCAGGTGCGAGTTCGAAGTCCTCAGGTGGGACAACTGTAGACTGCATGTCGACTGGGTTCGAAGGGTTGTACCCTTGTAGCTCATCGGAACCGCGCAACGAGCCTGATGCCGAAGAAGGTAGTGGCATGTTCAGGACTTGCGAGGGATCGACAGGGCCTGGCACTGATGAGCCGCCAGAAACCCCTGACGCCTGAGGTACTGGTACAGGTAGGCCATTGACAAGACCTGCCAGGGAGTAGAGGAACGCGGCGGATGAGGAATAGAGCATTTTGGGAAGGAATTGCTCGTCGCAGTACCAACTCACCGTGCAACTGCAGAGTAGACGAGCAGCTTACCGTCCTTTTTATACACAATCAGGCCACAGTAAAATCGCACTATCCCAATGTCTTCACCATTGACTCCACAAGGCATACGTCACCTAAAGCGACATCATGACTATTGAGAATGGTAAGGTGATGGGTACGCAGCCCTGGCATGCATGCGGCGATGAACGGTATCGTGCTTGAGATATCCGATCAGGCTTGCCCATTCTGGCTATATTGTCTTGTCTATAGCTGGGGTTCTGGCTTTTCCGGGGGATGTCCACCAACTGCCGGAGGCCTAGTGGTTCGAGATTGGCTGCGGAGCATGAGGCTGACCACGAGTTCACGACAGGGGTCTGATTTGCTCGGTTCTTGAATTATCCCCATCTTGTTGATCGTGACGGTGGTGACCGCGTAATGCTCTCAATCTTGCATCATTGTCTTTCTTCGGAGACAGACTCGGTACCTACCTAGGCATTGTGGGTTGTGGTTTTGAAAGAAACGAAGTAGATGCTTTCTTTGCTCTTCGAACTTGAAACTTTGAGCAATGAAGACTTTGCAGCCACCGGCGAGCTTCTGAGCTGACTGCGTTAGCTTACTCACAGTGCATCCTCAGTAGTCTGATCTGCTATTCCCGAAGCGCTCCCATGCACACCGCGCGTTTTTGATGTAGTGCCGGAACGAGCCGGGACGAGAGTGCATCGCGGGAGACAACAAGGACCTGTGATGAGACCTCAATATTGACCAACAGTGTAGCTGAAAATGGAGGCAGGTGCGGCAGTAGGACTTGACTCTGCATTTCCCAACACAGGGCGGCTGCGCATATCTGATGGGCCCCATCACATAGAAGGTGCGAAAGCAGACAGATAATGAATAGATACCGGCACTCAAACCCGTACTGAGTGGAGATGAGATGGCGTGTCAAGCTTTGCGGAGAAGGCTTGATTTGTGGCTACGGGTAAGCAGCAGAATCACGCTACGTCATCACGTGGCTCATTTCGGCTAGCGCGACGCTCAGCTCTCCTCCCAAACCTCAGTCGCAACAACTCTGTCTTCACTCCGGTCCGCATGCAAATGCACTCACAACAGCAAAACAAGAAAAACAGAGCGCCAAACTTCCTCGGCAAATTTAACTTTCGTATTCTATTGCCTAGCATGTCCGAGACTTCGCGATCTCCAGCCAACGCGTCTCGATCGCGTCGTCCATCACACTGTCACACCTCCAATCTCCTCCGTCTAACCAGTTACTTATATATACATGTTCGATATAGCACACGTCTCGCGATACTACTTCTTGCTCGAAGCAGAGCTTAGCCCGCCTCCGAACCTCCAGCTCTGAGTCCTGCCCCTCACGAGCTCAGCGCCTACAGCGCGAACACGCCTACTCTCCCAGCCTTCGTCTAGGCCTCCCACAGTCTTGCTCGGATACATCTTGCGCTGGGAAAGTGCAGTGGCTAATTTCGACGCGCGTGTGGGCCAATACTAGCGGATACTCCTTATCCCTTCTTAGGGGCGGAGCATGGAATTAGCCTTGGTGATGAGCAGATGCAGTAAATGCATCAATTCGTCCTCGGCATCATTTCTCGGTCGAGAAATGACCATATGATCGCGGGTAGCAGTCTCCTGCTGTTCGCGATTTTGTTCACGGCTCACCTCGGGGTTCGATGAGCGTACCCAGACGCGTCCCTGGATAGGGACAAGACCGGGTGCATTATTTTGTATCACGTTACATGGCATGCCTGATTCTTGATCACAAAGTTCATCCTCAACTGCCGAATAGTCGGCGAGGATGCCAGGCGGAACTTGGATGCTGGATTTAACAACACCTCCAAAGGCCTTCTTCTCCAAGAATGCCCTGAGAAATTTTGAAGAAGGTGCATTGCGATTCTTCTTCTTTTCCAGGAACGCCTTAAGGAACTTTGGAGAAGGCGCATTAGCCATCGCGTCAGCCAGGTTGGTTTCCTCATCATCGCGAACCTTCAGGATATGCTCCATGAGTCCGCCTGACGTGCGAGCTGTAGAGTTCAATACAGAAGCGCTGTGGTTGACAAGCGGAGGAGCCGCAGGAATCTTGCCGGGTGCACAATTGAAACCAGCATTTAGGCCAACGGGACCAGTGATGTTATCTAGCTGAACACCCGAATCGCTGCGTTTCCGCTCTAGCGCAGCCATAGTAGGAACACGGCGCCCCGCCAGCAGCGGGCGTGCAAACTCTTCTGGCTCTTTGTGTGCTTCGCAGCCTGGTTCGCGGCTGTCCTGGTAATCCACGAGCGCATCGTAAGCCTCGCGACATTCCTCGTCGAAGTCGTCGTGTGCGATGGTGTTGGTAACCGAGAGACGCCACTGCCGAATCCAGGACTCAGACTTTGCTGTCCAATCCAGTGGGTTGTCATGGAGCTCGTCATAGAATCGATGTTCTTCGGGAACCTTCTCTGGACTAGCACGCGATGCTGGGTATTCTGGCGAATTTTTGTTCAGAATGGCATCGTCTTCCTCGGTCAAGAAGTATGCAGCTCGATTCGGGCGTCGCCGTGCGCGAATGAGCTTCATATGGTACCGCACAATAGCTTCAATGCCGCGGATGCCCATCTTCTGCTCCCACCATAGCTTCTTCGCCTTCAGGTACTCCGGGTTGTCGCCAAAGTCGTCTTCGGGATTAAGCAGCCCCTGATCGCGTAGTGCCTCGGTGTCACACTCTTCTTCGTGGTACAAGCCATTCCAGAGTCCAACGATCATGCTTTCTTCAAGACCTTGCCGATCTCCAAGGATACTGCCGGGCTCATACTCGTGGGAATCGGTTGCGACTAGTTGATCATAGCGTTCCGGTTCAGCGCGTAGCTTCTCCAGTCTGTCCAGGGTACCTTGAACGAATCCATCATTCTCGCCTGGGAAATCGTGAAGGTAATCCCAATTTGCTTTTGGTACATCGTCTAGCCGTAGTCCTCCTTCAAAACAAGGCCGATCGCTTTCAGGGATTGGCGTAGCCCGTTGAGTCTGCTCATCGTCTTCCTGGTACTCGGCGAGCGCGCGAGCTGCTTCGATACCCTTTTGGCAGGAGGAATATACCATTGGGTCTTCTGGTAGATCTTTGCGCACTTTCATCGTCTCGTAGACGATTTTGCGCTGATTACCGGAATGAACTAGTCCGACAACTACACGTTCTTCTCCAAGAGGCAAAGGAATTTCGTCGAAGTCTTCATTCCACACCGCTGGGAACTGCCGAGGATGTTCAAAACAACCGATGTTCAGACGGGGCTCTTCTTCGTCCACAACAGATCCGAATTTCCTTGCGAGAAGATGTAAGTGTGGCTTGTGTTTGGACACATCGCAAGCTAGGTCCAGGAAGTGCTGATGAACCTCGTCGCTGACCTTGAGACCCTGGAAAGCTGGCCGGCCTGTATAATGTTTTGCATAGGCATCATGGAACTTTGCCATGATTATCTTGCTGCCATCTGGCATCTCGGTGCGGAAGTAAGTGTGGGTGTATGGCCAAGCACTCAGTTCTTCGCATCCAACGCCCATCTCTTCGAGAATCCCGTGGGTATACTCGTAGTCTTTGTACTCACCCTCATAGTCGAAATCGGAGTTCAGAGAGGACGAAGCCATGTCTTTCAGCAAGCCAAAGCCATCGTCGTCTGCTTTTGGATGAGTGACCAACTCTCCGACTCCGCGGAACTTGGGACCGAGCGACTTGATATAAACAAGATGATCGCAGTCTTCGTCGTCTTCATCATCAATCATGTCGGCGTGGACCTCCGAAGTGGCAGAAGCACGCAGTACGCTTCCGATGTCTGGAGATGTTGAGATCGTATGCGCAACAGACGATGGTGCTGTGACCATTATCCTGGGTGGGAAGAGCTTGTTGAGTGACTGCATAGTTTGACTGCAGTGATTTAGCATTTGATCTGAGTTGAAAGTATCGGATGAAACTAACCCTGGGATGCTTGACAACCTTGTGGTCTGCACAATGGGGTCTTCCTTTGTCGAAGCCAGTGTACTTGTAAGTAGACTGCTGAGGGCTTTGTGTGTACGCTTCGTCTGGGCCAGCGCTTGCGGCAATGTTATAAGGGGGCGGTTGAGGCTGGTGCCGGTCGAGCAGATAGCCCACCTACACGGCCGAGGCCCTTTTGGTGTGAATGCGGTGAGTTTCAGGCGAGTGTACTTCGTGCTATAAGTTGATGTAGGTTGAAATAATGGGTGTGGTGTAGTGGGAATAAGGTAAACTATGCAGCTTGAGCGTGCACATATATACCGAGCGAGAGCTCAGTCCCAAAGGCGCAACCGGGAGCCACGCAAAGGCGCAACCAGGAGCCACGCTCGGGCTAGCTCAGAGAGCAGCACGGACTACGGTGAATGAACGACTCTGGGCATCCAGATGGGTACTGCTGCTGGCGGAGGTGCAACATCGTCGTGCAGTGAATGTAAATTTCTAGATGGCCTAAACATAGTTGCGAAGTGAATCGAGCTGCTCGCAACGATGGCGCGTTATTTGGTATATAAATAGATTGAAATTGATAACACTGGTGGCTTGGGAGTTGGGTATACGCGTTCATATGGCTATCATAGGCAAACAAAGATGGCGTTCATAGAACAGCAAACAGGGTATCAAACGCTGAACAAATCAAGAGGAATGAGTACATTCGAGACCGTCCACGATCTCGATCAAAACAGCGAATAAAGGAAAGATATGAGAAATAATAGTACAAACTCGCTCCCAAGAGGGGCAAGTCCAAAGCCTCATTTCTAGGCATAGCCTGTATCTCATCAGTTCAACATCATTCCCAGTTTACGCGCTGCATCGCAGCCTCAAAATCTGCGTTGATGGGGTAGTCAGGATACTGCTGTCGAACTGCAGGTCTGAGGTCAGCTGGAGATATAACAAGAGGGCCATGAAAGGACATACCGGGTGGGTGAATAGTAGCGCGCGCAGTACCAGCAATTAAGGCCTTTGCCCGCCTAGACTGCACATTCTGTGCCAAATTATGGCCCTGTTGTTGCTCTTGAGCAAAGTCTACCGTCGTTTGATATGCGGCATCGAGCTGCGCCCACATGCCGTGCGGCGCAGCCAGAGCATAGCAATGCTCTAGACACTCCCGGCATCGAGTAACAATGTGGCCGTGCGGAAAGCACTGTGTACAGCCGATCTGACTCGCGTTCATCATCCTGCTCGCCATCGTTTGAGGCGTGAACTCAAGCTGATGCAAGCGACCGTGCTCACACCGAGGGGCGAGCAGACGGTAAGGAATCTCCGAGAAACCGATGGTAGTCTGGAAACCAGAAGGGTAAGACGAGGATGTGATTCCTGGAGCAGGAAGTAAACCACCCGGGTGGCTGATACGCTCGTTTATGTCTTCGACTGATGTGTCGACTAGAACGAAGATGTTCTTGCTGGTCGTCTTGTGCAGCTCACAATTCTGCACAATTTCCTGAGAACGAGGCGGTGTCGCATGCTCGGGATAATCCGGGAACTGAACCAGGTCAGCCATGGCGTCATGGAGTTCGCTACCGTCGAGGACTTCGATTGGGAAGCAAGATTCAAAGCCTTTCATCTCCTTGTAGTTGTGCTCCTTTTCGTCGCGGTAGCTACCGAGCGTTGACATCGCGACTTGTCCGCATGGACACTCGTGGAAGGCATTTGGATCAAGTAGGTCGCCTTGGTCAATGTCTTCCATCCAGTCGGGAATCCGCTCGTAGCTTTCGATCAAAGCATGCTCTGACTTGTCCTTCGTGGCTTCACGAATGAAGGAGGGTTCGAAGTCGATGTTCCAGTTATGCATGTTGTAGTCTGCGATGCCTTCGTTGATCGCCATCTCTTCATATTCCGTGAGATATGGTCGGCAAGGGTGATCTAGCCCCACATAATGGCGTACATCAAAGTGACATGCAGGGGTGAACTTCCTCCGATTCCCCTCGATGATGGTTTTGATATCCTGCAATGTCTTGATGGGTGAACCGGGCGCAACGATAGTACCGGGACAGATGAGAAGCCATTGCATTTCGAGCTCCTGGAGGAGGACGTTCTCGCCATTCTGTGATCGCGTCTTGATGAGTGTGTCCAAAGACTGGGCTCCAATCGCTGCTTTGAGGTCTTCCGGAAGATGTGGTGCCAAAGCGTTTAGAAGAAAGCGGATGTCCAGCGCATCTGCTTTGGTAGGTCGTCCATACCATCCGTCGACATCCTCGTATGCCTGACCATCGCCATCAATGAAGATAGGTTCAAGATGATTGGCCATGCGTTGGTTGTGAAGTCGACCACCCGGGGCCCATTGATCGGTGTCGTTAAAGACAGGGTTGCCATGCTGACGCTGAAGTGCTGCTATCTGGTCACTACCGGAGCTAGCAGCTTCGACAGTGTCTTTGTCTCCAACGATCTCGCACTGGGGTTCGGTAGTATGGGCCATCCCCGTAAGACCTTGAGCACTTGGTGCGATAGCGGTAACGAGAGGCAGACTCTCTTCGTTTCCAAGAGACGACATCCACTCGTCGCTGCCTGCAGACATATCCCGAAAGCTGGCTAACCACTGTGGCACTTTCGACTCTTCATGAGCGGTCTGTCGGTCGAGCATCATTGCCTCAATCAAGGGCAGGATGTATCCAGTAGTACAAACATCGCAAGACGCGTCATCGTCTATGATCGGCGCCGGCTGAGCTGACTGCTGTTGCTGCTCAAGTATCTGGAACCCACCGAACACCAACCATACCAGGCCGGCAAAGGGAACAAGAGTAAAGATGCTCTCAGCGGCAGATCGTACTATCCATAGTACAAAGAACGCGCAGGTCACGAAGACAGCGAACTTCTCAGCGAGCGATGCTTGGCCAGTAGCATTGACGGTGGTCGAGCATCCATCGACCTTGGCCCGCTGCTGGAGCCACTGAGGGCCCATGGTGGTCGAATGTTCGGCGTGAAACTCAGATCCAAATACCTCAGGCTGTAAGGTATGGGGGCCGCGCGACTGGCAATCGTTCAAAGCTCGCACTTGGGACGAATCGGAAGCAGCGAATGAGCGGCGCGACATAGTCGGCGCCCGTGTACTTGGGGCGACGGATGTGTACGTAGTTGCAGACCAGTACGACATAGACGTTTGGATAGCCTGGCCTGCGTATCGTGCACGCTCACTGGGAAGAGTCAGGGGATATATCATATAGTCGGAGAAGGCAATCACTGACCTTGGATGAGCGGATGATGCGCGATCGTCGCTTGTGACCGCAGCAGCGGGCGCCATAGCGACTGCTGGTACCTTTTTGGCGTGGATACGGGCTCCGTATACCATACAGACAGCCTGTATGTCGATAGTGGAGATGGAACCGCCGCGCTTGTTAGCTGTGCAAAGCTGCAGTTACTGGTAGAGTAAATGCGCGCCTGCGAGAAGTGGTGGTGGCCCATCGCTCGGAGGCTGAAAGTACCCCTGGGTTAAGTAGATGGTAGTGTCAGCTGTAGCACGGACTACACAAGCTCCACACTAATCGTACCTGCGAGTGAATGCACGTGAATGGGCTTGTGCGACCATCACGTACGGGCTTGGCGGAGTTCCTTATGCTTGCGACTCCTCCTCTTAATGACGCAAGGTATATATTGCGAAAGGTTCTCTAAAGCTATAGTGTAGGTAATATAGGAATATACTGACCCCGGCGTAGTACTGCGCAGCGATATATGTACATCAACGTGCTCAGCGAGGTGTTTGTTGCTTGCATGACTTCCACGCCACAATATTCGCCAAACACCTAGCATCTGGGCGAAATGGAAGTCAACACAACAGCCCAAAAGCTTCGATTAGATCAGTACGCTTCTTTTCCCGAAGGCGCTGGCTTGAATCGGACGGTTGACCATCCAGGAAGATGTGATTGGATGAGCACAAGGCGTCGTGGGAAGAACGGCCTGCATAGGGGATAGGTCATGGCTCTCACAAAGACGGCGCGAACAGATACCTCTGGTCATGATTGAAAGTAGAAAGAAATGGGACACTTGGGCGAGAGAGCGTCTTTTTGGCCAGGACCGAGGTTCCGGTGGGTAGCGGTTGAGTATGAGAAAGTGACGCTCACGCGCACAGTCGTGAGGATAGTGAGATAATTACAAAGCGATAAGAATAAGGGCATTACAAGAGTCGAATTACTCTCTATTAATAGTAGGTAGGTCATGGGGTATCGTAACAAAGTGATGTTAAAGTGTGTGGCCTGAACAAAAGAAAAGTCTCGGATCTACCTCGACACACGCGGATTCTCGTCTACCAGCATCTCGGTGCTGTTCTCCCTTTGTGTTTCCTTGCGGGATATATCGTCCGCCCAGGTGGCCTGCGAAGCGGGCGTTCTCCAGCCACTCAGCCTCCTCCCATCGGCACCATCCACCTCTACGTGAATGTCCGTAACGACTTGGATGTCTCTCGCGTCCTCGCTCGAACCATTAGAACGCTTCGTTACGTCTAGAACGTAGTCGTCCTTGGTACGCAGCGCCTTGCTGCCACCCCTGCTTCCGTAGGTACGAGCGCCTTGTGGGCGAGAGTGGGAATATGCGCTGCGGTGTCTTGACGGGAACGCCCTTGGAAGCCAATGTGTGATCAAAGGCCTGAGCAACGGCAGACAGGCGCAAATAATGCCGACGTTGGTCTCAACGGAGCTCCATGTCGCCGCAGGCGGGTTGTCGTAACTAGGATCAGCCGAGTTCGAGATCGCGACGAGAGATTGTAGACGGAGAATTGAGACTAGGCAGACACTGCAGGATCGCGCGTTAGTGTGACTTCTTTGTAACAGTTGATGGTAGGGGTATGCCCGCTGAGTAACTCATCACGAGAAGAGCCGGTGGTACAGTGATGCACCGTGCGATAATCGAGTGAGCGTCGTGCTACACCTTGTAACAGACATCAGGCGCTCACGGAACGGCCCGAATGGACAAGACAGGGTAACACTGGAGAGGAATACTCACAATCCGCCAACAGCGAAGATGGAGATGAGTCCAATCTTCTGCCTCTTGCCGAGGTTTAACTTCTGAATGACCGGAATAGGAAGAAGGATGATCGCGAAATCGGTAAGGATGTTGATGGCGGCGTTCGTGAACCACACGGCGAATTGGTTAAGACAAGTAGACTTCTCGTGAGTCCAGAAAGCTCGTACGGGAGTGCAGGTGAAGATACTGGAGAAGACTGTCCAGATGGTGTAGGCGACGACAACGGCCATCGTGAGCCAGTTCGCGATCTGGAACTTCTTGGTCGGGAAGATGCGTCGATATTGGAGGAGCATTGATCCTTTGGTCAAACCGAGCGATAGGTAGTATACGATGAGACTGGACCAGAATGTCTATCGCTTGATGTCAGCAAAGCCTTGAAGTACATGATGAGAGTGTCGCACCCTCAAAAACTTGACCATATGATCGGGTGTGATTGTGTCGATATGTCTGCCCATACCATATTCGGCCTCTACATCTTGTCAGTGTCTGTAAGATAACATAGTCAGGAGTATACTAACGGATACCAATGGCGATTGTTAGGCCAATGGAGCAGAGCTGGCAGAAGGTTAGCAAGAGCATACACAACATGACGTAGTAATAAACTTACCATTGCGAGAGCGATGCCGGCATCTTCGATACCCACGCAGCGAATTATAAAGAAGCGCGTATACAGTCGAAGGACGACGGTGATGAGAGCCAGACCAGTGAAGACAGAAGAGATCTCGACCGCTTGCCTGCCCCTCGGGTTATCAGATAATGATCCAGCCATGATGTGATAGCGTAGGTCTCAAGACGACCAGATAAGGTGAATCAGGCTGCTTTTGTGGGAAACATGGAGTATTTCACAGCCTGCTCAGGATCCCTGAACGAGATGGGTGGTATGGGCATTGGTCGGTGGCTTTACCTTTAACCACACTTATGCACGTACCCACCTTCCGTACGCCCACCGAACAGTGACATTCGCCAATTACTCCGCGGGTGCCAGGGTCTGCAGCCCTGTCAGGAAACCTTCGGCATGGCCACGAGTCGAAAACGCGAGAGCAACGAAGTGTGTGAGATCGGTCTCAACACGTCCCGTGCGACGTTCCGGTTTTCCCGGGATCTACAGAACGCAGAGAACCCAGTCCCTGCACAATGGTGAGCTGTTCGGCTGTCACGAAAAGTTGGAGAAGTAGCTCCAACTTCAAGCGGCACGCGTGTGCAAAAGTTGTGTATGGTTCGACCTTGAGCAGTTCGTGTTCATTCGTTTTGTGATGGCGGCTATGGTGTCACCAACCATGTTCGTCGGATGTAGTGTTTCAGCCCGATGCATAGGGCTCCTTCGGCCGCCAGCATCCTGGGAAGTGAGATCGTGATATTACACACGGGCTAAGGAGTCGTGGATGCGATTCCATCTCAGGACTCGTACCGAGCCAGAGCGGTAAAGGATGCCACTGAGGACTCGGGAGGATCAGTCGAAAAAGCGGAGTGTACACACATGCAGGAACGTGGCACGGCTTGCGTGATGTCGTACAGGAGACGGTAAACTCTCATTCGCGGATTTTGTAAGCGAGGACTAAAAACTTTGTGTGGGCAAAACCATGATCATCCTTCGCGTTTGCAGGCTGCAGCTAGAGACGCACGGGGCGGACCTAGAGACGAACTTGCGCACGCAATGCGCTTTTTCAATCTCTACCTCGCCAAAGTACGAAGCTTTAGAAATTGACGGCACGAACACCATCGCGAGCCGTCTGGAAAGGAGTTTTCATGTGCTGAGTTTGAATTGGTTGAGGCCCGGGCCGGAACCCTAGTGTCAACCCCATGAATTTGACAGGACGCTATATCCTCCGTCGCAGTCAGCAAGACGGCTCTGCCACTTAACATGCTTGGTTCCTACTCCGTAGACTTGATGGTCGAGCAGCTGCGTTGCTAGAAAGCGAGCAGAAGCAGTATGGCCCTGAAAATCTGCAGATCAGTCATCATCAACGCATGCAGCTGCTCAAGACCGTTAGAAGTCGCCGAGGCAAGTCGAATACAGGTGGAGACCTCAGAAATTGGACAAGATCAACTTCCACTAAACATTTGGTGAGCAGAATAACTGTGGCTCCAGGAGATGTGCGGGTAGCTTTTAGACCGGATCTTTAGCTGTACGCGAGCCGCGATGACCCGGCGGCGGCCTTTTCTCGCTGAGACCTGCTGTGGAGATTACCAACGGGTCGTAGCTGACTATGCGTACGGGATGAGCTCTCCATCTGTCTGTGGCTTCCTCACATAGATGAAGCTCCATATAGGCTGTACAGCGGTGCCGTTGACACATTCTTGTTTCTGAGATTCTCCTTGCTTTTCTTTCCCCGCGGAAACAGGGTTGAGTCGGTCCTTCTGCCCGGCAAAGATCTGAGCCTGAGGATGCGTCCGACAGTGAGGGCCTTAGCCTGGGCGCGCGCTGTGACATGAGGATCGTCGACAGCGTAGTGTTACAAAAGGGCATGGTGTCGTGGGAACAGAGCGGACCCCTTCTCCACAAGTCACGATTCGAAGGTGTCCCCAGCGGCTGGGCACCACGCGACGCCAAGGCGCTAGTGCGATTCGGCATCGGCCGGGTGTTCGACAACTCTCAACTTGTCTATCTTCATGTCAATCACCTTGAAAGAGGACTCGTGCGCAGCCCTACACACCGTTCAGGCGAGCGACATCATAGGTGTTATCTGACCGCCAATCATAAGTGGGTGCAGTCCACGCGAGAAGAGCTGCACACATAGGCATGTGCCGAGTCGAGGGAGGCCCGCGCGTAAGCACCAGGTTGTCTGCTCGCCCATTGGAGCTTCCCCTTTCCTACCAGACATCTTCGATGGCGGTTGAAACTGTTTGCATATCGCTAAGACTCCGATACCCGCTACGTTTCTGTCCACGTAACAGGAAGATACCGTTCTGCAGCTGATACCCAACGCTCCAGCTTGGCGCTTACTGTGACGAATTCGTCCAACTTACGTACAACGACATGCAACCATCATTGCTTTTTTGCAGCGAAGGGGTGCCATTATGTCAGTACGTTGCGCGGACCCTCTTTTCGCGCTTGCTTCCGCGCTTGTTGTGGAGGGCGTACTTTGGCAGCCGGGCTACGTTGTTCGCTGCCGCTGTTCCAGAAAAGCGAGGCGACGCCGCACCCGCGGACCCTTCGTTGGCTCACAGTGGCGCAATGCTGCACGCCGCTGATTCTAAGTTCATTGGGTGTTTGCTTTTCAGGGCGATGTCCTGCTAGCCTCCGAGGACCGAAAGCTACCGAGTACCATTGAACACGTACCGTGCTTCATGTTCTCGCTCGGCGCTATTGTGACTCCAACGAGGCCAGTTCAACGGAGCAAATTTCGGAGTCTCAGCACCCGATCCCAAGAGAGGAATTGGGAACTGTCAAAACGGGTCAGCATCGTGGAGTTGACCCAAATCGTAGGGCTTGGGTCAGCCTGTTCGGTAGATCAACGGTCGATCTATCGAAAAACCTAACCTTTACCGTGGTGTCTTTACGGTACCCATGATAACTGCTCCAGGAGTCCAGGAAATTCCCGCGCATCGTCGTCAGGCTCATCTCCTCTACCCCCAACGGCTACTTGCTTACGACGACGCCCCTCTTATCGCAGCACTGCCACTTCCCGCGATGTAAGCAGTGTCCAGGTACCGCCGCATCTCCAGGTAACCCCTCTTCACAGACGCGTTACGTACCTTTGCTTGGGGGGACGGATTACCATCGTTGGCCAGGATAGCCCTGTAAGTAACATTGAAACTGTACCACTGAAGCCTGAGTATCACCAGCCGGGACGGATCAGAGCCATGTGCCGGAGGATGGGATCAATGCGCATAGTGAACATTGTGAACAATAGCCGCGAGATTTCGCCGTTGGAGATGATTGTGGGATGGAAGTATGTTACCGACAGTCTAATGATTGTAGTAATGAGCTAACAATGCTAGAACCAGATAGCACAAAGACGGCCCATCCTTGCCTTCGAAGACACTACTACCCGGCGGCAACGTCACAATGCGACATAAGCTCTCGACTTCCAGTTTCTACAGCCAAACCCCAGCTTTCCAATTATGCGATGAACGGCATTCACATGGTCCTACCGTGTCTCCACATCCATACCCATGTCCTCTGGGATCGCCTCGACGAGTATCGTGGCAGAACTCACGAGTACGCCGTGGTGCAAAGCCTTTGAATGATCCGAGACATCAGCAAAGGGGTCTCTTACTTTGAGTAGTGCAAGCTTGTAGTCCTGCGCCTCCCCAGATGAGGTGGGGCCTTGTGGCCATGCGGTGTCTTCGATACCCGATACGAGCGCTGGGGTCACGCAGAGACAGACACGATACCGGGCGTCCTCAGATACTGCGGTCATTTGCTTCGGGTCAACGCTGTTCCCGGGCGTACACACTCGATCTGCAAATCGAGAAGCTCCAGCTTTGATCGCATGAATTCGCACGGCCAGGTCTCAGGCTTGAATTTGTCCCGCACTTCATTCCAAAAGAGATGTCTCGCGAACTATTTGTGGAAGACAGCGGATCGTTTTTCTCGCCAAGGCAAGGACTTGACAGTCTTTAAGATGGCTATTCTCGATTCTTTTGAGAGTCGCTGGCGTGTCTAGGCGTTTCCTTGTGTGAAGGTCACCTTGGCTATGGTCAGCTTCATCATCTCGAATCGAGCGATGTGTTTGGAAACTTCCAGTAATTGGTACGTTGTCAATTTGTACTTGCTGTAGATTGTCTAGCTTGCATCAAGTACAGATATTCACTTCTCTTTCAACTGTGCTTTGGCGGTTTGGGCTGAGCACGAGCAACATCATTGTGAAGTGCATGGAGTGAACAAAGCCGTACGAATAACTGGAGGCCCTTTGTTGACTATGATGGCTGTGTTCACAGCCATTGTTCTACGTTGTCGCTTGTAGACATGGTGAACGCATACTGATACCTATATTTTGTACACAATGTCTTGTGTAGGGCCATGCCCGTTGAGACAACCTTCGCTGAAGGGAAACGCGAGTCTCACTACCAGTGTCTCGTATGTGCACCGATACTTTCCATTCCCATGCGGCTCTTGTAGTCCCCTTTCACGATAAAGTCACTGTTCCGATAGCTTTTGAATGAATGCGCACTGGATGTTAGCAGGAAGGGGATAGGTAACAGCTGAGACCGGTTGCGCATGTGATTCACCAGCTGCCAAGTTCGCTTTCCCGCTCTCTGCTTACGGCCTTTGCTTCTTCTCAGACAATGTAAAGTCCGACCAAAACCAGGTGTAAAGCTTTCGCAGCATCAGCTCAACCATGTTCCATCGGCTAGACCATCTGCCACCCCAACGCGGCCTAGATAGCTCCTTCCTTGGCTACACGACACTCGATGGCCTGCCTCACCGATCCTACGCCCTCTACGTCCTGCGACGGTGTGCCTACATCGTCGGACCTATCATGCGTCGGCATGGCTGGACTGTCCCAATACTGCATGAGCTCTCGCAGTACTCTACCTGCCATGGCAAGTCCCTGACTCAAAAGCAGTACGGCATAGATCGTTATGGGAAAACCACAACCGAGATCATCCCGTTGAACATACAGTTACGTTTACGTGACGATCGCGATCCACGCCGTTTCGTCCATATGAACGACTTGGTAAGGACAATGCTGCATGAGCTTGCGCATTTTGCGCATGCGCGGCATTTCGTGGGGTTTTACAAGTTGAATGCTGCATTATTAAACGAACTAGTCAAAGACGTCGAGTCTGGGGAGCTGCGTCGGCGTGTAGACTGGCGCGATGTTCCCATACGCATTGCACGATTGGAAGAGATCATATACACTATGGGTAGAGACCTGAAGACGACCTTTGCGGAGATGATTGGTGTAGAGAGGAAAGATCGGTACAGATATAGGGTGTGAGAGCCGCGTATGAAAGCATCACCTTCAAGATAGACTTGTCCAGAGCAGAAAGACACGGGTTGTGTTGGTCGAACGGTTAGAGACCAGCGTTTAGGTGTGGTTTAAGCATTCAGCTACGACTTGCCGAGCTAGATGATAGCTCAATCAGTCAGTTTCACAGAGAGTACGTCCTCGAGGCGGATATCATCATCTGCTTCGAGTCGCTTGATCGTGACAACCGATGACTCAACAACCCTATAGCTGATGTGCGTGTGGACTGTCGTCGGCGCCCAACCCAGCATCTGCCATCCTAGTAGCTTCCAGACTGTTCCCTCAAACCAGTCCTTGACAAAAGCGTTCTCACTGATGCCCATTCTACATGTCTGCCCATCTTTGAAGCCAGCGAACTTCAACGACCTCACCCACGATTCTCTTGGATCCGTTTTCTCCCGTCCGCTTGTACTTAGAGGTGTAAAGCCGGTGTGAATGACATATTGTTTCCCTGGATGTAGTGTAACGTATTGGCTTCTCGTCGCCCATGAAAAGCTCTCGCTAGAGAAATAGCAGATATTCAAGGTGCTACGTGGCACGAGTTGGCCAGTCTCGACATCGGTGAACGTGAGCCCGCCATCATGGAGAATCTTGCCGTCGAAGAGGCTCGTGTCACGTTTGTACAATGTAATCGGTTTGTCGTGACGAAGCGTGAGACTGAGGCGGATGCTCAGATCTGTATGTCCGTCGATATCGAAAACGTCGGGCGAAGAAGTGATGGCGACGTCGATAGCGGGTGAACTAGTCATTCTGACTGACAAAAGTGTAGTATCTGATCTGGAAAAGCAAAGGGGTGAGAGCACTAGCTATACACTGGGTGATGCAAAGACAAATGCAAAGCTGCTGCCTTGACGCGTCGCGCCCTGCATGCGCCATCGTCAATCTTACAGGACTTTGGTCTGCGTCGCTACTCATTCTCCCAGACATTCATCTGGGATCATTGCGGGCTCTGCGATCGCATTAGTTCCAAGGATGTGAACCCACCCACGTCGGCAGGTTGAGCAGATGCGGCCAAAGGGGACACCCGATGGATGATGTCATCAACTACGCTAACCACATTTGGCGCTAGCGTGCACACGAGCTATCAGCATATATCGTCACGTACGAGCTGCGCCCACTACACCACCTTACTCTATCCATACCCAATTGCGCGACTCATTTGAAAAGAGGGATCTGAAGAGTTATGGATCTGATACGGCAAGGAACGATATGCGTCATGGCTGCTGCAAAAACTACAATGTTCGCGCCATCCACACCAAAGGGAACGCTGCGACCAAGTGAAGGTGGAAGGGTCTGATGGGAGCAAGACCCCGGAACAAGATGCAGCATCAAGAGCTATATGACCGAGACAATGAGTCTCATGATCGCTCGGTCACAATGGAGAAGTCTAGTATTGATGTGCTGAGAAAGCCATATTTGGCTATGAGATGGCTCTGACGTCTGGAACTATCGCAGGTCACCTCGACTTGTCCCGTCTTAACCGCTTCTCAGCACAATCCTATTGTTCCGCGAAGTGAACGCGCTCAAGATGGGTCGATTTTACGTCTTCACTACGACTCACAATAGGAATTACCAGCCTTCACCACCCGATTGGGACAAGACGGCAGAAACTCGTGCAGCTCACCTCGAGACAATAGCAGCTTAATGAGACAAAAGTTGCAGCCATCGACAGCAGTCCTCATACTTAAACTGCCCTTCCCCTTGGCAGCCTCTATCGTCAAACCACCCAGCTTTCTCTATCTTCTCATTACGACTTTCTCAGTTTCCAGCACGTTACCATACATTCTTCAGCACTCAGCTTCTTACTTCCATCTTTCAATCTTTACGATACCCATTATTCTTTACGATACCTTTCCATCGTCATGTCTTCCTCTACTCTGCCCTCGGTCGAGCTGGTCTCACCCGGCATGCTTGAAGCTGCCACCATCTTGGCTGGACTTCGTCACGCTCGTCCCAGTGATCCCTTTACGACTCCCACAAGGTCACCTTCCGTCATCCTCCCTTCTGTTGAGCAGGCCTCACCGATCGATGTACCCATGGGAGCTGCTCGTGCTGGACACACCTTCGGCCCTCGCTCCACTGGCGCTCCTTCTCCGTCTGCTTCTTACAGCTCTGGCAAGCCTCGTCTGCTCAAGCTCAAGCTCAGGCGCCCCAAGAACACCACCGCGGTCGACTCCACTCCCATTCCCGTGAGCCAGGCTGTCGGCCCCCCCAACGCAGAGTCTGGTCGCTCAGGCCTCAAGCTCAAATTGCGTTGCATCCAATCCGCCCTTCATCCTTCTTCACCCACCCCCATTGCTGGCGCTGGCCATAAGCGCAAGATCGATCAACTCGTCACTCAGTCTGAGGATGACAACGACTCCGAGGCCGACATCATGCCGCCCAAGCGTCGCATGAAGCAGACCGCCCAAGCTCCTCTGCCCATCTCCGCGCCCACCATGAAGCGCAACAAGCGCATCCTGGACCCGAAGCGGGCTGACCACGCTGCGCTCATCGCCACCGCCGCCAAGGCCGGCAACGAGTACTACGACTCGGACGTGGGCGACGTCGCTGGCGACGTCAAAGACACCACCAAGCCAGAACTGTTCCGGAACGTCACTTGGGGCGCATACGCCACCGACTACGCCGACGACGACAACTTCAAGGCCAACCCTGAGTTCACTCAGTTTGTCCCTGGTCGGTTCGAGCTTCTCGCTGACGGCACCGCGTTCGACCAGAAGCACAAGCTGGTCGTCAAGCTCCTCGACAAGAACGGCAAGAAGCGCATCTTCGCCAACCCGCCCCCGCGCAACTGGGCTTCGCAGGAGGCCATCACGGCCCTGAACAAGCGCACTGTCCAGCAGATCCGGCGCAACACCAGCGTCCGGTTCCGTGAGGTCGTCCAGGCCTACGTGGTGGAGGAGCGGAAGTGGATCCTCGCCAACCTCACCGCCGGCAAGCCCACCAAGGGGTGGAAGGCCTTCGTTGAGGCGTTCAACCAGACCTTCGGCGGCAAGGTTCTCGCGGGTACGGCCGGCGCTCGGCCTTTGAGGAGTCACTCAAGTCTCACCAAGGAGGTGGAGAGATTTGGAGCTGACTTCTACATGAAGGGTCGGGTGCCGGTGACGGCCAAGAAGGTGGTCAAGAAGGAGTGAGTGGTGGTGGTGGCGGCGGCGGAGATGCGGTGTGATGGTGTCCGGTCTGTGGGTGCTGGTGGTGAGCTGGGCGCTGGTCGTCCGTAAGTCTCACCTTGATGATCATTAGCTAGTTGTGAGCTGGGGCTGGTCCCTTGTAAGTCTCAACAATTCATGTATACACTCTTTGAACACTCCCAAGATGTCTTTGTGATGATCAATATTGACTGAAAGAATGATTTGTGTGCCTCAAGGCCATGTATGCCAGATATACCTGATGAACTACAATGTATATATCGTCTCCCCGTTGCTATAACCTGATGCATTTTAACTATTGGCACGTGTATGTTATCTCTAGTCTTCACCCTTCGCACCCTAAAGCTGAGTCAGAACTCCATTGCATCCGTCGCCATGGTATTAACCCCCATCAATGCAAGCACCGCCGCAACATCGTCGACTGCCTGCTCGATCTGCTGCTGCTCCTGCTGCACCATCTCCACACAACGCATGACCTGAGATCGCGCGGTATGCGCATCAGCTGGTCGCGCTCCTTCCGTACCCGCGAAATGATCTACGACATCAAACAGCTGGTGGCCATAGCTATCGTCTGCGCTCGCGGAATAGCGTGACGAGTTCACGCCATTCTTCTCGTCCTCGAATTCCGGAAGGTTATATTTTTCGATCACGGTCTTCGTCATGATTGCGATCTCGTTGTGTAGGAAGATTGCATCTGAGTTGGGGTTCAGCATGCGAAACAGTGCTGGTGAAGAGCCGGACCCGCTGATGTTGCATCGAAAGACTCGGGTGATGATGTGCCCGTAGAGCAGGAAGTCATCAAGGCCAATGATATCCTTGAGTCTTTGGAGGATACTGTTGGTGTAGCAGGACGTGTGTGTGTTCATTGTCTCGACCATTTTTACCGTTACAATCGATTACGTGCGTTTTCGGTGCGGTTGGCTGTTGAATGTGATGTTCTGTTGGAAGCTTCTGATAGTGGTTAAAGTGGTAGAGGGTAAAGGGGCGTTTATAAGGGGCCTATAGGCCTTGAACTCGGGAGTGAAATTGGTTGAGTAGAACAAGAGTCAGATCGTGAACCGTTCTCGGTCGATATAAGCGGCGAAGAAGGCTCTCATTCACATCGCCAAGGTAGGGCCACAATGATCGGATCGGTGAATTGAGTGAGCTTCTCAAGGGTCGTGACTCCCGCGGAGCGACTGCGGAGGTCTCAAAGCAAGATGTCGCAAACTTCATCTTCTTGTAAGGCAAGGAGTGTGACGGGTCGGTAGTGACGAACAAAAGCAGCACCTGACTGATTAGCCAAGTAGCAAGAAATTTAAATGCAATATATATATAAGTATAGAAGGAATTTGCGAAGCAAAAGAGAAGGTAATTCGCCAGTCCGTTAAATACTTGCACTTACCTTGTGATGAGTTGACTATTGCTTGTTCGGTCTCATTGTCTAACCTCATTCTATTGTTCTATACGAGCAAAACATCAAAGGTAGTTAATGATTGCGCACGCAGTTGTGCCAAAGTTTGTCGTACAACAGGACTACGCTGCCAAGTGAGTGTAGGATGGAGTGACCTCTACTGCAAGCTGAGCCAAACTGCGCGCAAGACCCTTCAGCCATGATACCTACTGAACAGGCGCTACAGTTGCAGCAAACCCAGGTTCGGGCGTGACGGGTAGATCAAAGGGCGATTGCAACGACAACACAGCTAAGAGAGCGGCAAGATCGAGAACACCAATTTGACCGGCAGCAGGCACATCTTTCCCGATACTACCAAAGCGGAGACAAGAAGCCTCGAAAGCTCGTCGGGCCTGCTCGCGCTGCTGCACAGCCACAACCTGCTCTTCCAGCACTTTCCTGGTCTGCGCATCTTTCGCCAGCTCAGCTGCCTTCTGCGCCTTGTCCAAGCGCCTGTAGATGAAGTCAATTACCACGCATCGCGCAACGAAGACATCCCCTCTCGTCATCAACGAGAATCTCTGCGTGCAATACTCGTGAAATTCCTGTATCAAGGGATGCAAGAGATTCGTACCTTCCAGTACCGACGGTAGGTTTGGTTCGTCCTCGTCGTACATCTCGGAGAGCAAAGCTTCGTGCCACATCTGGATGTGTGGACGAGCGCGCAGAAAGGAGATGAGGTGGGCTTTGGCTATATGGGCCGAGTCAGACTTGCATAGTATGTGCGAGATAAAGGTCAGATAGTAGAACCACTCCACTACCGAAGCGTACGACTGAATCGTGGAAAAGATCGCTGGGATGGTGTACCAGCTGGGCCGGAAGACTTTCGGCTGTTGAGTGTATTCCATTTCGGTGAAACCGCGCAACGTCAAGCTGATCATTTGGACACGCTTTGCTTAGTCTTCGCTGGGTTGTGGTAGCTGAAAGAAGCTCGTGGAATCGCGCATGCTCATGGAATGACCTCGATTGACGGCGTTGTGAAGGGTGATGTCGAGAAACAGTGTCTGTTTGCTGGCGGTCGATAGCGCAAGCGATGAATAAGTCACACCATTAGACGGGACTGTATCCGGGGATGATGCGAGTATGAAGTGCGAAGCGCTCATGACCCCTGGGACTCCAGGTACCGATGTTGCTAGTTCCTGAACAGATCATCAAGTGCTCTACGACCCAAAAAAGTGTGCAGGGTACTCAATGAAAGACGCAAACCACCTTACACTTGACGGTGCGAGAGCAATCTCTCCACCACCCCACCATACATTGGAGCACTGGCCCCCATGTAGTCCAAAGACCGCTATCAATTCTTACCACTCGTTCGTGCAGCCATCTTTGCTCTACGCTGCCCGTACAACAGTAACCATGTCCACTCAGGAGGTTCCGGTAGAAACGCCTTTCCCCGACATGAACATTGACAAGCAACATGGCCCTGTGCACGTTCACAGTGCGACCGCTACAATCACCAGGATCGCTAAGAGCCCACCGTCCGAGGGTTTCACCACGAACGTCATCAGGGTTGTGATGTCATGCACCGGCAACATTGACACCGACACCATTCTCATCGAGAACTCCGATATCCTTCGCATGTTTGTTGAGAAGGAGGGAAAAATAGTCATCAGTTTCACGCAGCTTCCCATGATGATACCGATCTGGAAGTTGGAACCTGCTGGCCCAATGCCGGACAACATGGGTGAAGAGGACACCGATGAGGACCTCCAGATGATAAGGAAAGCTTGGAAAACCTGTCGACTTGTATGGGGGCGCCATGCGGGACTTGAAGAGCTGAACAGGCGAGCAGCTGTGACTATGCGTGCGATGCAGAAGCAGGACGAGCTTGCTGCTCAAGCTGATAATGGTAAGCAATTGCGTTCTTTACTATTTGTTCGTTTGCGCATCGCCCCTGAAGTCAGTCCCCTCGTAATAGCAATCACTGACCTCTAATAAGCTGAACGTCTTAGACGTCTAGCAACAACGCCAAAGAACCCGATTTCTGGACGTCAACGAGCAGTATACGTACCGCCGCCATCGACGACGCCAACGACTCTACAACCATCGACGACCCCACAGGGCACCCCACCGAGGCATCAGTTCGTACTCCCTGGCGCACCAGCTTCCAAGGATTCCCGTCGCGTTCCAAACCAGGCATTTCTGTCCGCCCCGACAACGATGACACGTCCTATGCGTATCGGTGGTCATACACTACTACAGCCAGAGGACGTCGAAGGGCATTGGAGCGATGCAGAGGAAGAGGTTGCGGGCCAGACTGCTGGCGACTCTACATCGACCGGAACACGCAAGCCCGGGTCTGAAGACCTTGCAGCCTTGGTCCGGCGTCGCCAGGCCGAGATCGAGGCTGCTCAGGCCACGGAGGCGGGCCCATCGGATTTCTTAGGCTCATCCCGTTTGGAGGATGATAATGAAGGAGATGGAGATCCTGAGCTCTTTGGTCTCTCGGGTATAGATGACGAGGGAGGTATAGAGGGACAAGTCGAGAACCGGTCGGAAAAAGAGCCTGAAGAGGACAGCGAAGACTTCGAAGACAGCAGCGAAGAGGCCGACGATGACAAAGAAGACGGAGACTTTGGGGAGTCTCTCCCTGTAAAGGGCAAGCGCTCGCAAGGTACCCTGAAGAAAGTCTCACGACCATCTCAGAAGCAGCTTGGAAAGCGACCTGCCAAGCCCACTCCGGTTGAAGCCAATACCCAGCCCCCCAAGTCAAAGCTTCGAAAGACTGGGGTTCCGATCTGGCCGACGACTATCATCACCACTGGTACCGCCGGACCGAGTCTACGACATGTTATGGAAGAAATGGGCCAGATCTTGACGACAGACGCTGAGCGTCAGGAGTATATGCATCTCGTGTGGACACGTCGTCGAGCTGCTGAGGAAGAAAAGGATGCTACCGCAGAGCAAGCAGTGATTAACGACCTCGAGGTCTTCGTGCGTAATCACGGCATTGTGGACTTGCACAACCGATGGGCACGATGGATGGAGTCTGGCGTGAAGACCGCCATGCCCATGTATAAACCGGCAGGAACTGGTGTAATGGATGCGGAGGAGCGGAAAGCGATGTTCGAGAGGAAGAAGAGGGTGCGTCGGGGCTAGGAGGGTTGCGTGGGCCTGAGGTGGGACGAGGCAATTTGGCGCGGGTTCATGGTATTGAGACTTGATAGGGGGTCAAGAAAGCTTTGCGTATGACACTAATTGTGAGCTGAAGGGTAGAATGTCTGCGCTGAAGAGAATACTCAAGAGTGGTATGAATCTTCGATGTGCTGAGCAACGCGCGCCAGGATGACTTCGTATAACCGTATGCTTAGAACTTAGGCGTGTAACTACGATCCACTAACAGTCCTGTGCGAAAATCTGTATCCACGAAAGTGAAGTTACAAGTGTCTGTTGTTCACAGATGAATGCAACGGTCCTCTTCGGATGTCGTGAAGTTTGGTGGTTCAGGGTCCAAGCACGCGTGTCGCGCACGCGACATCGGCGCTAGTTTCGGGGATGATGACGTCATCTCTCCTCACAACAACACCGCAACCACAACCGCGCATCCCCAGTTAACTTCGGGGATATACTTCCAAGCCCGCCCATCTGACAACTACATTGATACCTCAGGATGCTCGTCATGAGCAGGTGTCGTCGCCTCTTTCCCAGCGAAACGTGGACTTCGAAGACGCCTGACGGCGACGAAGACCGCTTACAATGCTCACGACATCTTGCGATGCATGAGATGAATCCAATATTGTTACGGCCCGCATCGGCTGTGCAGAAAATTTTCCGCACGCAAATTCACTACTTCGATGTCGAGCCGCTATGACCAAAGGTTCTTGGAACTCATCGACATTGCTCGTCCTCTTACATGCTCCCAGTCTTACAGTACACACTTGTGTACTGATCATGACCTTTCTGCCTCTCGTCAACTCAAAAACCTCTGAAGTTTAGACTCTCAGGTTGGAAGTCGGTGCGTGAAAGCTCGTCGCAAAGGAAACCAACGGTACCCAAAGCACCCCACCGATCACTTTCTCCACCGGCCGCCACCAATCCTATCTCTTCGACTAAGAGGCCTCGCACGTCTGCATCGGAATTTGCTATCACCGATAGGAAAGTCACAGATATGGGAAGTGAGAGCAGCGTCCCGGCAGCAAGGTCTTTTGACAAAGAACCGAAGCAAGCAGCTAAGAAGCATGAGCCCGACAACAGTGAAACAATTTTGCCTGGTACAAACTTCGGCGAACCGAAACCGAAGCGACACAAGACTATCAGGGCCAAGACAGTCATAAAATCTTCCACTGAGCGCATACCGACTTCCGTGAACAGTCGTGCGCCACAAGGTCAAAGCACTCAACAAATTGTCGATCACCTCCGGGATAAACACTTCCAGCCTCAAATGCGTGAGAAGGGAGGACGCGATGGAAAGAAGGGCAGTACGACCGAAACTCCAACAAGACGTTCGCATCGGAAGAAGGCTGGTGGACAGGAAGCTGGACCAACTACTCCTATGGTAAAGAGTGTAAATAAGTACGGCTTTGAGGTATGGGTCCCAGCTACCGGATCGAACAGCCTTACGGCGAGTCACAGTGCGAAAGAGGAGAGCGCAGAACCTCTCTCACTTCGAGAAGACGACATCTCCCATGATGTTTCGGTCGAACACACCCCCGATACTGCGGTAGCTGATCCGGGCAAAGAGATTACCGGAGACGCAATACCTCAAGGGCACGCCGGTGACAACAGAAAGCACGAACCGGTCAGTGATGTCATTAGGAGCGGCGGGGAAGGGGATCTGGTGGCGATGGAGAACGTTGTCGACACCAGCTTCATTCTAGAACGGCTCAAGACTTATGATAGACGAGTGTCGACCAAAAAGGACACGGATGCGCACGATGCTGGTGACCGGGAAAAGCAGCCAGTATCCGACCAGGACGTTCAAATGGTGGATGTCGATGACTCGCAAGCTAGTGTCACTACTTCTGGGTTTGGCCATGACGACGCAAATCTCCAAGTCAATCACCATGCTTCACCAGGCTTGATACCAGAAGAGGAAGGTATCGCTGCTGAGATCAATAGCCCCCTGGCAGTTGACCTCACAGTTGGAAGAACAACACCTGGCCCCTTGTACTGGCGTGCAGCCGACAAACGAACGGAAACTGGCGTCCACTTCTTCAACATGCCTTTCGAGGACTTGCGTGAGATGACGCGACTCCAGGCTCTCGAGCGAGCGCGTCCGCAGTCATCCGACGAACTGCGTGCTCTGCTGGTCTCCGCGACTACCAGTAGCGATTCCAGTCCCGAAGAGTGCACCCTCGCGGACGCCAGAGTCAGGCTCCAAGCATGTCGCAATGCGTTGTATGGCGTTCGACTAAGGGAGCGAATGGCTACGATGCGTATGGCAGCCGCTCGCGCCACGCAACAGCCGCGTAATCTCGTTGCACAGCTTGAGGTCATCACCGAAGAGGCACGGAAGGAGCTTCTTGCTGCTCAAGATGGGTTTGATGAGGACTTTCGGAATGTTGCTGTCGCCAAACAAGCCCTCAAGAATGTCACAGGTAAGCCCGTGCCAGATCTTCAGGACCCAGAGACGGAAGCGGATGCTTTGAGAAGGGAGAAGATGGTCGATGAGATCAATGGGGCTATTGCAGAGTATGAAGCGCAGGTGAAGGCGCAGCACGGTATTAGTTGAGGTGGACTTGGAGCAAAGATGTCTGGCAAACAGATTTTGATGGCGGGGCCTGTATGGTAATGTGTAGTGAAGGAGTATGATTGGAAAGAGTTGGGAGATCTTGATACAGTAGTAAACCAATGCAAAGGTGCTTTTGTTACTTTCATCAAACTGCTCGTGCAACCGTCTGTGGAGGCGGCAAGCGACCCAAATTCATGTGATGCGAAACGCGATAACGATGTCGCTAGTTTGACTTCTATAGTGCTGCCTGAATGCATGGGGGTAAATCACTTATTGATTCCATCCGTTGCAGAAGTTGGACTAATTATTGGTACTGTGTATAGTCCTTTCAATGTTTTCTCTCGTTTTGGAGGTCGCGAGTGAGAGCGCAAGCGAAAGTGAGACAAAACAAAACAACTCTGCGCGCAAACGCCGACCAGGCGACCATCAATAACATCACATCTCAACGAATTTTCTAGTAAAACTTGAAACATCAATATTCCAAGACCAGTATGCGCAGCGAAGGCACCAAAATTCAAAGCGACACGCCAGACCCTCAGCAATTCTTCACACCAGCGCCTACCCCACCGCTCAACACCACCGCGCCTGAGACAAATGCGATGCAGACTCCCAAGACATACAGACGGAAGAGGCCACCCACGACGTCGAGCAGTCTTACCGTCTTTGAACCTCGGCTCTTCGCTATCATGCCCGAAGCCGTAGCCCACGAGCTCATCAACACTATGCGCTTGATTCTCACCAGAGGCGGACAGAAGAAGCACTTGCTGGCATTGTGGACGCAGAGAATCAAGGATATTCTCCAGAGGCTAGGGAACGGCGAGGTAACTAGGGTGTATAATGAGTTTGCGACTGCGCATGATCATCGAGAAGAGAGGTTGTCGTACAAGCTGCCGTTGATCGAGGACTTGGTAGAGGAGAAAGAAGAGGCGGAGAAGGTCGATGAAGCACACCACGATGTTGGAACTCATAGCGCTCCCGAGAAGATGATGGAAGAGAATGCGGCTGCCCAGGGTGCGCTGCAAAGAGAAGACAGATTCGAGGTCGCACAAGACCCAGATGTCCATATGGAAGACTTACCTCTAGCAAGAAACCTCCAACCTGTCACGATCGAACATGCCAACCCAAAGACAGCACTTTCGCCTCCACCCTCATCGCCGATACCACCACCTGCTCCAATCACTTCTGCAGGTGTCGCATGCGAAAGGCATACCCCCGGTACCTGCACAGTTGTACGAATCCATGATTTCGAAGCTTTTCCCATGACAAAGGTCCAAGAAATCCAAGCCGACTATTACCCAAGTGCTATCATCGTTGCTATGTGCGTACATCGCGACAACAACAACAACCAGGTCACCCAAGTAGCAGCAAGTATGGATAACGGGCCAGTCGAATTCCTCCTCATCAACGACCCACAGATCATCACGTTCCTCGGTTTCCGCCAGCCACAAAACGATCCCATCTGCCTCCAATCCAACCCTCGCCTAAATGAGACATATCAGATCTTTATGCACCCAGGTCTAGCATCGCGGGATCCGAAGGCTTGGCGAGTTGGCGAGTTGGTATCAGCCCGCCATGCGTATCTATATTGGCTAGATAGCAGACAGACCGCTGACCCGAAAGCTCCACCTACTATAGCCGAAGCCAGGATCCTGGCTCCCAAGATAGGTCGCCGAGCTAAAGATGTGTGGGAAGAGATTGAGAGATGTTGGAATCTGGAGCAGGGTAGTAGTGGGAAGCGTTACCGAGAGAACAGGATGGAGTATTTAGGAGAGGACCCAAAGTACCCTGAAGGAGAGGAGAGGATATCTTCGAGGAGTATGTGGGTGTAGATTGAGGAGCTGTGTTTGTATCTTTGATTCAGTCGGACTGCGATGAAAGGTTCGGGAAACACTGCGTTTGCTTGACACTCCAGCCATGTCCTGAGTTGTGCGTAGTCGCAACGGCCACCTCAATACAGTGAGCGTGATGGTCGACTGTTTGTCCCGCGCGTAATGTATGCGCAAATCGATAAGACTTTCTTGTAGTAATAAATACCTCGAACACTTCGATAATAATGAATCCACAAGTGTAAATTGGCAAATCTGAGTCCTGGTGTTAAGGCCCATTCAAATAGGTAGGACTGACTCTGCCACGGGGCATTGATAGTTGCATCGAACCCTAACATCACATTATATTGTCAGGTAATTCAGTTGAATTGCTCGAATGTCGATCCGGACATGCTGTCGATGCTCCCGTGCGTGGTGGTCGATACTGGGAGGCTGCGTCAGGGAGGGATAGCGGGTTTACCATGAGTGTGTATGGACACGACCACTTTAGACTAATCTGGCAAACCACCGTTACCAAATCTCCCTCTCCCAATATACAGGATCGGAATTTTCCCTTGCCAAAAGATCACTCAGGCTCGAGCGCGAAAGACAGAAGATGGGAGGGATGGGGTTCCGCTGGGTAGCTTGAGCTATGACGCACATCGATTACTAATCACGAACATGGCTCCTGAACATCGAAGGGCACCTGGGCAAACTTCATTGCTACACGTCCGCCGGCAAACGTCAACGATGGCCTGATGTCACGATGCTGCGAACCCGAACGACCTCTATTGGAGTCACCTCGCGCTACGAATACAGTTTCGACCCGTCCTCTCCCTCCCTGGTAGAGAGATCATGCCTACCTAGATAACGCGAAGACGACGCGTCCCTCCGCCCACCAACGAACGAAAGCCGAAATGACACCACTCCCTCCTCCACATACAAACTCCATTTTGTCGCGAATCATACCTGTTGCTTCAACGAAGGAGCATGGGCCGATACCGATGCTTACCTATCGATGGCTCGATGGCATCTGGTAGTACTGTGGTCTACAGATTCTCTGCATCATCACCCACTTCGTCATCCTCTGCAGGCGCGATAGCTTCAGTAGCAGCACTTGCTGGAGCTGTATCGGCTGGGGCGGTGGTACCCGGGGCCATCGTCGGTGGTATAACAGGCGCAGGCCGGCCGTTTGGAAAGGAACCTTGCTCGTACGACGTGCGGAAAAGATCATCTTCGTCGTCGGATTCACCCTCGTCGCCTTCGTCGTACTCGTCGCCGCTGTCCGTTGGGTCTGGGTCCGAGTTCCACTGGTTCTTCTCATGCAGCGCCTTTTCTATGACCGGCACCGCAAGAGAACGCCATCCTTGGAGAGGCGCACTTATGTGCTTAACACTCTTAGTGGGGTGAGTGTAGAGTGTAGTGGGCTCATACGGCACTCTGATACCTATTCGGGGCCATGTCGCTTTACCTCGAATCCTCCGACCGTAGTGATCATGTAGCCGGCCATGATACGTCTTACGACTTCCTTCGGGGACATCGAGCATGACTGGTGCGTCGATTTCCATTCGATTAGTTGGCAAGGAGGTTGACTCTTCATGGAGTGACCAACACTCATCCGTCGCGTGCGGCCACCACGCACGACAAATTGCGTTGCCATGCTTGCACCTGCGTAGCTTGGGTTCGTTCGGCACACCGTTCCCGTCAGGTATTGTGGATATGTCCACTGCATCTGGGTCGATAGGTGAATGAGGAGGTGAGTTCACTGGAGAGTAGGGTCTTTTAATCATGCCGACATGTCTCTCTCGTCTACCGTCTGTTGCCTCCGCCCACACCGTTGACAGTAGCCGGCCGTCCGCGACCCAACGAGTTCTCTTCGGAAGACAAAACTCCCGCTTGTTGTATGGATAGTCGATGCTAGCTGTGACCCTTTCCCGGCTTTCGTCCTCTGTTGACCCCTTGGTACCGTTCCCAGGAGCAGGCTTGCTCGCGCCTTTCTTCTTTAAACCCTTCGC
This sequence comes from Alternaria conjuncta, assembly GCF_024043145.1. NCBI lineage: Eukaryota > Fungi > Ascomycota > Dothideomycetes > Pleosporales > Pleosporaceae > Alternaria > Alternaria conjuncta. The sequence goes on along the minus strand of NW_026250090.1, from coordinate 2,331,636 downwards.
TGGCCCTGCATCATTGCCGGCGCCCTTACTCACTGTGTCAGCTTGAGCACCACCTGTCTTTCTTTGCACCCGCTTCGCCTTTGGCATCGGTGAGCTGCTTAGCTGTTTCCCATTTCTCAGCTGCCGACCGGTATCATCAGGCTCCTCTCCGCTCATGGCTGTGGCCTGAGGGGCTTCGCCATCTCCATCAACGGGCAGATCATCGCCTCCGTCGTCTTCGAGATCCTCACTAGCACCGTCATTCGCTGGCCCAACACCCTCTTCATGTTCCCCATCGTTACCGCCTTCCATCTCATCACTGGGCGGGTCAAACGGCGCATCGAAATCCTCGTCTTCGTCAGGCGAATCGTAGAAACGATCTTCATCGCGGACAGCACTGGTCTCGAAGTGCTCTGGGATACCACTGATCTTCACCAATCCCAAGCAGTCGTACGATGTAAGCCAATCATGGGATGATTCTCGCGCGGCAACGAAGACTCCTGACGCTGTCTGGATTCTGCGAAACCTATCTTCGTCGATTTGACCGCCCTCCGCGTTAGTCCTGACAAAGATGTTGGCCGTACTTGGTCTGGTGTCTGCGTAAGCCTCAAGCTCGGCCGCACGTCTTTCCGTGTGCGTCCTGTACTCTAGGTCTGCATCGTCGTCAACGATATTCTCGAACTCTGCGCGACGAGCCTCTATAGCGTCTTCATTCACCCGAAATTGTATCGGGTCTCGTGCGGCTTGCTCCAGGGCTAGACGTACTTCCTCTTCTCGAAGGCCTCCAGGTGCACGTCTCCACATCGGAGTAATAAGATGAAGGTCCTCAGGTTCCACCAGAATTGGCGGCGCGCCAGTCCCGTCGTCTACCTCTCCAGTTTCGATGTTCGCTTCACGGTACCTGGACAGTCCCGTTCCAATCTTTCTCCGGTCATAGTACTCCAGCATGTTACGAAGGTACTGGACCTTTCGAGGGTCGTCTCCATGAGAATTTATCAGCATTGGTGGCATGTTGAGTCTACGTCCATCCTCTTTCTGCACAGCTGTTGGTCGGTCCGGATTAAACCTCAACCGTCTGTTTACCGTGTTCTGATAATATAGGAAGTCCTCAAGCTCTGATTGCAATCTAGTCAAGCGTGCTGCGGCGTTGTTCCTGGTTAGCTTTTTGAATACCTTGCCCTTATTCTTTAGAAACCCAGCGCGTTCGCCTGCGGACAACCCAAGATACTGCGGCAACAACTCTTCAATCTGCTTTCTCACCGTCTCCTGGTTTGTTCTTGCTCCCCCCAGATCGCTTTTGAGCTTGGCCATGTTGATGCCGTTGAACTTGATGTTATCAGACTTCTTTCCGTCTCTTTTTCTCTTTTCGTCCCCTCCATTCTCTTGACCCCCCTTTTTGGGAGGCATGATTTGGAAGCTGATGAAGCACTCTCTCACGGTCAGCGGTGTTTCCTCACTCTGTACACACTGGACCAGAGAATGTTTTGGCAGTGGCCGGCTGAGCGCAGAATGCGAAGACTTCAGGTGTTGCGAGCACAGCTGTTCTTTCCACTTTAACTGGTCTCGCGACAAAGAGTTCTGTAGGACAGCTTTTCATTGTCTCTATTACCGAAGCCGGCAGTGACTGGCCCCTTTGGCGGCCACTCTACTGCATGCGAAAACAAAGAACATCCGTATGCCTCGGTTCCCCCGAACTCCTCATTTCAAGACCGCATTCCCGATGAAGCATCTACATATGCTTAGTCCAGTCATACTCTTCCACCCTCTTCTCTGGTACGTACTCTTCGCCCCTGGCCTTGGCCTCCTCCTTGCGCTTCTCGATCAACCGCTTTGTCTGCCTCTGAACTCGAAGCATACGCTCTGGTCCGTTCAGGAAGTTGTACGGTACCTCCCTCTCTTCCTCCTCTGTCTCTCTGTGAAGGTAATTAACCATGTTAATACCGTTCCATCCAAAGACCTTCGGGTAGCCATGCTCATCCTTTGGCCAGTTTGGATCCAATTGCTCCACTTGAGCAAGCTCAGCAGGGGTAAGCTTTCGATCGGCATTGGGTCTAGCCACGTTGTCTTTCGGATCTCCTTCGGATGCTTCTTCGGTCTCCTCCAACGTGTCGTCAACTGGAACGTCCCTTTCCCTGGCCATACGGGCCGGTTGGCGACGAAGTGGCAGCTGCCCGGGTGCGTTGGCGGGCACGGCGCTGCCGGATACAACGCCCAATTCTTGAGCGACAGTGTCGTCAGGGTTGTTCTTGCCGCCTTCCATGGGTTTTGCGAGCTCAAGAGGAGATGCCACGCCATGCTGTAGCCTCGAAGCTGGCTTCTTAAGGGTGCGCCGGGTGTTGGCTGTGCACGTGTCTCCAGCAGTCTGTCTAGGACGCTTACGAGCACCAAGACCCTGAGCATTGTCGTTAGCAAGAGCCATGATCTTGTCGCACTCGGTCTCACTTACTTGTGTCGCAGTCTGCATGCCGCCAGTCGCCACTCCATCCGTAGTCGACAACTTCAACTTCAACTTCACGATCAACGATGTCTTCGGTCGGGTGGTACGTGTCCGTTTGGTGTCAGATGGACTCACTGTGGCAGTACGCTTGCGCTTGCGTTCGCCGTCGACAGGACTAGAGACCGCCTCCGCCGTCGGATCGACTAATGGTGGTGCCTCCGCCGCATCCTCATCTCCCGCCATACGCACATCTCCGTCTTGATCTCGATCCGCTGCTTCGCCGTCGACCAGGGTAGCTTCATCTTCTTGAGCGCTGGCCTTGCTCTTCGCAGGCCTCACCGCGGTCGTCTCTTTCTTCTGTTCTAATTCAGACCTTGCTGCTGCGTTCGCGCTACGCTTCTTCTCTCGCTCTGCCTTCTGTTCCTCTTCCTCCAGCTTCTTATTTAGCTTCGCGATCTCCTTCTGCCTATTCACCTCTTCTTTCAACTTAGCCTTCTGTGCGGCGGTCACTTTGTCCTTGATATTAGGGTCGCTCAGAGACAGCGGATAGTTTCTGATATCAAAGTCCAACAAGATCCCCACAAGGGCATCCTTCGATATACCGTTGAAATTTGTAAGTGTGTCGTCGGCTTTCTTGAGCGTCGGTCGAAGGGCTGGCTTATTGCCCGAACTGATGTTCACCGGCCAATTCTCGTAGTCGTCCGCCATCGTGTGCAGTATCGCGCGCTGCCGGCTGTCTTTCTGTAGGCGCTGTCTTGGTGCGGTGGGGTCGTGCGGTCGGAGCGAGATGGGCTGCGGAGGTGTGCGCCAAGGATCGTGACTGGGGTCGCGTCGTATGCGGAACGGCACGCGAGTCGCGCCAATGATACGCTTACGATGGAAGTTGCCGAGCCTGTATCCCAGGGTGAGTGACCATGCTGCGAGCAACCCTGGAGGTGAAGCGTCCCTCACGTGCGACGTCCCGCTCTGACCCTACACAGCGCAACCCTAACCGGATTGGGGGTACGTCATCAATCAATGTTCGACAACAGTATGTTCGACAACAGTGTGAGCCACGAAACCCTCTGCTCTGTATCAGCTTCCAAACGAGCTGCAGCGTCGTGGAACACTGCGGCAGTCAGATACAACAGGACTTGAGCTTTACTCGGCTCTTGGCGTAGTCCATGTCTCGAACTGATTGCTTAGACTTTAAGGATTGCGATGTCTCTTATTTAATAAGAAGTACTTTTTGCGTATATAGTAGTTGTATATTTTAGAAGTTATAAGTAGCTTATCTTGCTCTGCGTTATCGCAGTACTATAGATAGAATAGAAGGGAACTAGAATATTAAGTCGCACACGGCAGTAAGTCAACAGTCAAGGAATATATAAGTTGCTTTCGCGACTCACACCAAACTGATTGCTCAAAGCAAAGCGCGCGCTATGAAGAAGCACAACGTGCTGAAATTGTGAGAACTATACTAAGTTTGGTCTATTCTAGCAGACTGCGAGATCGAGCGCGAGAAGAGCATCGCATGCATCTCCATGCCATGCACCGGCTGTCACCCCAGTCCAAGCTTGCACCTACACGCCCACGCTCCTTCTTGTCGTCCTTTTCGCCAAATATCGAAGAGATAAGCTAAGGGTTCTACTTCTTGCTCTTGCGTTTTGGCTGCGTCTTCTTTGCCTTAGATTTAGATGTCTTCTTAGCTTTCCCCTTCCCGGTTGACGCGGGAGAGTTCTCTTCGGATACGTCAGTATCTACTTGTTCGCCATTCTTATTCTGCTCATCGAGTTCTTTTTTATATTCAGTCGACCAACCTTCACCCAGTTCAGTAATCCTTTTCTCAAGACGATTTGCGACACTCCGATCCTTCAGGATATAGTGATGAATAGTACCAGGTTGTTTCGGGTTGTCGTCATAATCATTAGCACGCTTGTGGAGCTCCGTAACATACTGAGCACTCTGAGCTTGCTCTCGATACTTCAAAGCTGTACGGACTTGTGGGCGATTGTATTGCGTGTAGTCATGTTTTTTCGCTTTCTTTCTTGGCGATTGAGGTCGAGGTTCGGACCCAGTTCGCGGCCCACCAGCAGGGTTGGCTGGTGCTCCTGGATCATTGGTGTCTTTCTTTTCCCCCTTTTCACTATTGCCATCATCATCACTATCATTGTCATCGCTACCACCACCACCGCCGCCACCACGGGGACAACCTGCCAAACCACTGCATTCGCGGTAACTGATTGCAAACAAGTCGTTTTCGTCGTCACTAGAGTCGCTGTCATCATCTGGCATCTCCTCCTCGGTCGGCGGGTCGTAAAGCTCATTCGGTGCATCTCGCTCGTCGGAAGTCTCCCAGTCGTTCCATGTCTCGCCCGCTGAAATGAACAGGCCACTCTCCAGTCGCGTCCTGCTAAGATCATTCGCTGTTGCTAATGCGTCATTAACATGACTATCTGTCGGTAGTCCTTCCGAAAGCCCAGTCTCTCGTGCTCGACGTTCTGAGTGTGACTCGTCCATCTCTTCATCCTTATTTTCATCTTCCACTTTCTTCCTTCTCTTCTCAATGGCATCGACATCAAGTTTCAAATTGATCGGCGGATCGAGTGGCGGAAATCGCGGTCTACCTAATCCCACAGCTTGACTCTTTGCCCTTGGTATCCTGACATGTAGGTGATGTGGGCCCATGTTGTTGTAATCGAGTGTCTCCGTTTGACCCACTTTATCATCTTCCAACGATTTGAGAATTGGACGTAGGAATTTATCGTAAGCATCGTCTCCTGAAAGTAGCCCAGGTGGCTGCCCATCCCGTATGGACTGCTGTATTCGGTCTTTCACCTTATCAATGTCTTGGAGATACTGAGAACGATATTCAGGCGTTTGATAATAGAGAAAGTCTTCATACAAGGCAGTCGCATGTTTTCGTGCGGCATGGGCCTCTCGGCGTACAACACGGTCGAATTTCTCTTGCCCGCCTACCGCCTTGTTGGCCACACGAACGAGAGCTATCCGATTTCTGTCATTGATGTCTTGCGCTCGAGCTCGGTTTGTGAGGTGCTCCTCGAACCTGGGTATCTCGGCTTCTTCCTTCGTCTCTTTCAGATTTCGCGAGAGTTCTTCTCTCTGTGCTTCCAAGTCCTGGTAAATATGCTGGGACTCATTGAGACTGTCTGTAGATCTAGGACCGTTGCTCCGCCCCGCTCTCCTGGTGTTGGAGGTCGTATCACCGCTCTGCAACAGTGGTGCTGGTGTTCTCTTTGCTCTTAGATTCGGTCTATTGGAAGTTGTGTCGCTTTGGTCGTGTGGTAACTCTTCTGCGCTGCTCGCGACATCAGGATCAACTTCTGCACTTTTGGGTGGCATCGTCAATCAAGAAGAGGGGTAGAGCTCTGGAAGGGATATACGATAAGAAATAGAGCAACTGGGAGACTTCAGAAGCTTTCAGTAGGATAACGTGACGAAACTGTAGTTGTTTAGATGAACGAGACTGATATTTCATGCTAAGTTCTTTGTTTTGAGCGCTTTTGTAGAGTACAAAAGGGATATGTCGTATTCATCATCCCTGCGTCGCCGTTCCTGAACAAAGGGTTTGAAGACTCTGCGACACGACACAAAGCATCCTGACGTGAAGTATTCGCTTGCTATCGCCCGACACTAGTGTGCCCATCCATCCATGCCAATATCATGCCCTACCATTCTTCGTAGATATCCTCTTCGGAACCATTCCTTGATGGCGACGCTCCGCCACCCATCCAGAGATCGAGGTCTTTCCCTTCTTCTTTTGCCTGATTCATGAGACGCTCGTGCAGACGCCATGAGCCCAGCTGATCAGTAGGTGCAGGCTTGACACCAGGTCGGATGTGTCCGTCCAGGGGAGCACGAACTGTCTTGTGCACGACACGAAATTGCTTTGCGAGGATAGGGTCTGAGTAGTGACCTAGTGAGCGCGCTTCGTGCAGCTTCTTTTCCTCCTCTTCATCTTTCAGACGCTGCTCCTCCTCAAGTTGTTTGGCAGTCTTTAGCGTGCCATCTTTGTTGAGCATATCTTTCGTTGTGCCAGCCTTGATGTTCTTCTTCTTGCCTTTCCCGCTCCTAGTCGCTTGCCGTTTAGTACGATGTCGCTCTGACCCTGCCACTTGCACCTCTTCAACCTCAGTCTCGAACCTGTTGTCGTCTTCTTCGCGGCTGTGGGCCAATGCATCGTCCTTGCTAATGCTTTCGTCTTCCCCAACCTCTTTATGCGCCAGTCCGACTATGCTGTTGTTTGCTTCGAGGTGCGTCTCGGTGGCAAGCGGCTGACCGTTTCGAGGCTTGCGGAGACGCGTGCGTGCCTGAGCTAACGTTCGAGGTGATGTGCTGCCCTCGATAGCAGGTTGTAAGCGGAACCCGCCGTTATTTGGTTCGTTTTGGTCATTGGTCTCGACGTCGTGGTCCTCTGGGGAAGCGTTGGGTTCGCTCCGAGGCTTCTTGGATGCTGTGTCCTTAATTGGCGCAGCATTGCGCTTCTTCGACTCCGCTGGCTCCGTTCCAGCTTTTTTCCGCGTCGAAACGACCTGCTTAGGGATGGCGGATTTAATGGCCTTGTCCGAGCGCGGTAGCAGAACCGCCATGAGCGGGACATTTTGTAAATCCCACTCTGTCAGTAGTTCAACTAGCCTGCCTTTCTTTATTCCTTCTTGATGGAGGTTGCGCATGCCAGCTGCGTTAGCCATTGGCCGCAAGTCATCTTTGATGGTGTATTCGGCGTAGTCAATTGGCTTGAGGTCCTTGACGTCCGCTTTCGCTGTTGACGGGTCGTGCTGATCCAGGATTTGGATGGCGCGTTCAACATTGTCTGGTAGAATCCTTGGAGGTAACACCATATTATGCCGCTGGAAGACAACGTGGGCTGCTAGCGTAGAGGTGAGCTCAGCCGTCGCCCATTTGTCGTCGTCGCCCTTGGCTGGGGCCATGGTGTCCGTGAACTTTCGTTCAGCGTATATGACGGGTGTCTGTGGATGGGGTTGCGGCGCTCGGAGGTGCGTATAAGCGAAGTGTGAACGCACAGCGTAGGGGGCGCTGTGCAGCGGTTGTATTCGGACGCGTCGAGAAGATATCAGAATTGAGATCAAGCGCAAGCAGCGGCATTTAAACAGTGCCAAGCTGGCGGGCAACCTCCGCACCAGTCGGGTCGACGGTTAGCTCCGATACATTTCCATAAACGTGCAGAAGTTCGGCTTGCTGACATAAACTACGAAGGAGTGTCCACCACGTACTACTCGCATAGAGCATGACTTACCAGCGCATTCGTTCACCATCGTCCCAGCCGCGGCCCTCCTGAATCACTCAACTTCACAGCTGTTGCAACTCGGACTGCCCATTACTCCGACCGCAGACCACACCACCAGCACAACTGCTCCGCCCCAACCACAATCACAACCTACACCATGGACCAGACACCAACCGCGAATCTTGACATGGAGCAGCCGTCGTCTCCACCCCATACCGGAATTCGCGCCTTTGCGGGAGACCTTGAAAAGGAGACCACCGAGGGGGAAGGATACAGCGCGGCCGGTAGCTCCGTTGACGCCTTCAGCCACACTGACAATACTGTCAGGAGTCCTACACGCCCCTCGCGTAACGCTGACATCGCCCGCAACCTTCTACACCCGCGCGCTACAACCCACGTCCCCGAGTTCCGAGACCACGATACCACCAAAACTGGTGGACAGGAGGAGGCAACGCCTATTCGGAAGACGAAGGACCATGAGACAGCGGACGAATATGAAGACTTGGAGGAATTGGAGGCACTGATGATCCCAGCGGAAATGAGGTCGTCCCCTCGGCAGCCGGAGGCGTCTCCCAATCCAGAATGGCAACCCATAAACAAGTCTTCGTGGGACCCTACCGGTTTCCCAACCACGTCGGGATGGCAGTCCATCAACGACCCAGCGTTCGGCGAGAACCCCAGCCAGGATATAGGCATAGACAAATCCTCGTGGGATCCCGCCGGTTACCAGACGAAGTCCGGATGGCGTTCCATCAACAATCCAGACTTCGACGAAGACTTCAGCGAAGAGACACCCACAGACGAGCCCTCGGCAGCGCGCGAAGGCTACTTACCCGACGAAGGAGAAGAAGACTCGGGGGATGATTTCCCATCTAATCCTGTCGGCAATGTGACACTGGAAAGAGAGCTGGAGGATACCGACGATGTACTGGACGAGAAGTACTTCAAGCACAACGGCTACCTGAACTACATCAACAACGTCGAGGGCGGGGATGAATCTGACTCTGCGACGGAGAACAAGAAGACAGGTGTTCAAACCAAACTCAAGACGACGAAGAAGAAGGAACTCAAAGTTGTCTTCGACTCCTCGCCTGGCAAGCCCGCGGGACCTGGAAAGTCATTGCCATCGCCAAAGAAGTCTACCAAGACATCCGCCCAGCCGCCGGCCACTGGAGACACATTGACGAAAGACACGGGTCGCGATAACCTCAAGGTCGACGCTAAAGCTGAGCGAAGCTCCAGCCCTGCTTCCTCTTCAGATGAAGCTAGCGGATGGGAGGTGGTAGACGGCAACATCGACGCCCCACGAACGGGCAACAAGTCGGTCCACAAGCTTACGATCAAACTCCATAACAACGTGACCGGTGAGTCCAAGACCGTCACGTACACCGACGTCGAGCAAGATGACATCGACTGGAAGTCCAAGCCCCAGATCGTCGCGATAACACAATGGCGCACCGACGTTTTCAAGCAACATGGAATCGGCACCAAGAAGGCTGCGTACCCGTACACACCACTGGAGGACGCCTGGATGACGCTCTTCCACAGGAAGCTGCGCGCGACCATCGATGCGGGCCACGTCATCAAGCTCCCAGGTCCCGTCTCCGTGATGGAGGCGTTCAACGCCTTTTTCGAGGGCAAGGTACTCAAAGACGCGAACGGTGCTGATGCACCTTCCAGACCACAGCGCGACGTGTCATCCATCCGGGGAAAGCTCGATGGCAGGGTTAGCAAGGTTGCCACAGAGAGGAAGAACATGAGAGGAGTTCTAGAAGGGAAGACAGGCGGTGTTTTGTTTGTTCCGAACGTGACAGAGGACGAGCTGAGGCAGTTTCAGGTGGATGAGTCGGTTGCGGTTGACGACCCGACTGAGGTTGGTAAGAATGCGGCTTTGGATGCTGAGGGGAAGAAGAGCAGGCGACCGTCACCGAAGAGGAAGCGGGATGAGAACGACGCGGGGGATACGATGGCGAAGAAGACGAAGCGAATAAGTTGAGGTAATCAGGATTAGTATCGGATACGGAGATGTCTAAGCCGGTACCTTTGTCCCCAGTACGCATGTCAGCGTTGATCTTGCACGTCGAAGAAGAGGTCTCGTTGTACGTATGAGTCGCACGTTGCCGTAGTCAAGCCGAAATTCATTTGTCTCAAATATATCGGTCCAATCGCAGTCGAGCTCAACCCGTCTTGTCTTCCCAGATTTTCAAGAACAGCTTCCACAGGATGGAGAATAGAATGCCCTGCAGACCGTTGGCGATGATTCTCGTCTTCAATCCGCGCCCAAATAGACCCAATCTGCCGTCTTGACGGATGACCTGCTTGGCAGCCTCAGTATAAGATATCCTTGTATCGTTGACCTGTCGATATGTCTTCACAACGCGTAACGAGTTCGATATTGTGTCCGAAGCGACCGAAGCGCAGAAACCGATGAAAGCCGCCCGTAGTAACCACCATCCGATCTGCTGTCTCGATGGCTCTGTTATAGTTTCAGAGAGGAAGTTGTAGACGGCGAACCAGGGGTAATGTCCAACGAAGGTCGCTGCTGCGGTCGCAAAAGCACCCCACCACAGAGAGCCGATGCCGTCGGTCCTAATGCGCTGCCGGAGTAGACCCCAGCCACTAGCACCCTGGGCCTGTAAGGTAGTTTTCAAGGTATCGATTGGTGTTAGTAGCATCCTGAAAGCTGCAGCGCACGCCGATGCAAAGATTGTCTGGATGGGTGATGGAAGCTGCTTCAAGAAGCCGTTGGACTGCAGCAAGGCCAGGATACCAGCATTGGCGGCTGTGTCTCCGAATCGAGCGATGGGCCCCTGGAAGAGTGCAGCACCCATGCCTTGGTAGTATCGACCTATACCACCGTCTGCATACAGAGTCTTGGTCGCGACAGTCGTTGATGTTCCGTGGCGATATTGGTAGTTCATGATCGTACGGATGGGCATCAACAGCAACACTTGCAGTATCATCGCCGCAGCACCACTCAAACCTCCACCTAATGCACGCTTTAGTGCGCCTTTGAGATCGAACTACGCATGCTGTGAGCTTTTGGAGTTTGTGTGTACCGCGACAGTGCAGAGGAACATACATCGACGTCATCAGCCTCTATCCAGCCTTTGATGAAGACAGCAATGACCAGTATCGCGAAGACGGCAAAAATGCCTCTCCAAATATAATACCAGGTCTTGGACGCTGCCTTTTCCGGCTGGTCGATGATTTCGTCGCTTTCCGATGGTGTGGGCGTGTGCTGACGCGCGGCATCATGCGAGAGCAAGGGCGCGCGCTCGTCTGGCACGCTACCGCCCTCTAAGTCGCGTTGAGAAGGCATCGTGGTAAGTATATGGTGTTGAAGTGCGACGTTACACACTATATCGCCTTCATTCGACGCGTGTTGAGATGGATTACCAATCCGGCGCGATGACGCGCACTCGGCAATACCTAGGTACCTTCAAGCCGAACGAGGCGGACCCACTTTCCGATCACGTGACGCTCAGTCCTGCTGGGCTACCGAGCACCATCTACCAGAAATCAATGACACAGCTACTCATCAACCTCTCGAACACCACGCCGCTACTAGCACACATTATTCGTCTATCAGTGTCATGCTAGTTCGATTTTCACGGACGTTGACGAGAACGTCCTCACTTCCATCTCCGACATGAAGTGCTCAATGCTGCGAGCGAGTGTGACTTTGCTCACCAATCAGCTCGCTGTTAGGGTTTCGAAGACTCGCCAACCCCTATTCTCTGCGCTGTTACGATTGCACGGCTTTGTTCGAATCGTGATAGGGTTCACGGCGCGTGGGAAAGAGGCGCACTCACAATTCGACGAAAAGGTCGCCATCAAAAGTTGTGTCGCCCCATCGAAGTTAGCAGAGTGTTGCTGCGATGCTTCGGGTCGAGGTTACACGGGACGACCTTTTCACAGCCCCCTATAGGTCTTGGCTTGTAAGGCAAGCGATCTTGGTATGCCACACCGATCAGAGGCCTCACAACAGGTTAGTCGTTAAGTCACTGAACCACATCGCTAACACAACGGATGATGTCTGCCGTTTATCCATGCGAGTTCCACTCATCGCGCCCCCGGATTATACAGCCGTGACAGCCAGGCACAGCCGCAATTGCATCGCTAAGCAGGCCAATCACCATGAAATGCACACGAGACCCGAGTTACTTAGGCTCTGTTGTAAATCAGGCCACCAGCGCCAATGTGTGGTATACCAACACAGAAGGTTTTCCGCCACATTCCAGTCATTTGAGCAGAACGCCAACCCATTGAGATGATAGCCGCTGTAACCGTCCAAGCCAAGATACTGCGCCCTAGGCTTGGCTAACCGGTGAGGATGCCCTACTACAACCCTACGATGCTTAAAGGGACGTAAACACCTCTTAAGAAAAGGTTTGTGTTGTGCATATCACGAATCATCTTTCACTACACCTGCATCCACCACCACCACAATGGCACCCCTCCTCTCAACCATGCTGTTCGCAGCCAGCGCATCAGCCCAAGTCACAACCTCCTTCTGGATGCCCATCTATGGGCTAGGAACAGACAACATCGGTTTCGTCGGCTCCGTCATCGACGCCAACGGAACTCACACCACCGTTGCTGTTGACTACGACGAAGGCACCGATACATCCGCTCTGAGCCTCGCTGCCGATACTCCCCAGATTTTGACCATTGGCCCCGACTTTTACGGAACAAAGATCAACATTGGCCCTGCTGCTAGTGGCGATGAGGAGGAGGACACCTACTCACTCGACTGCTCCTGGCCGACCCCCGAAGAAGTAGGGTCGAACCGTACATGTACTGTGTCGTACCCCCCAGAAATCGCTCGGCAACTCTGCGAGAACCCCACTTACCCTTCTACGAGTGAAAGGGTCTGGTCAAGAACACATACCTTCCCTGCGCGCGGGTCAGAGCCTGCAGGTACAGAGACAGTCAGGCAGACTTTGAGCTATGGCTATGGCTCTGCTATCTCGACTGGTACCCGGTCAGCCTTTTGCAGTGAGAGTGGTACGCCTGACGAAGGTTATACTTCCGTAGGGGAGCTCTCAGGAACAGAGTTCGGGACTTACTACCTTGTTATCACTGCGGGGACGGAGAAGTTGGAAGCTACTGCTGCGGCTACACCGACGATGTCAAGTGCTATGTCTACGGGTGCTTCTACAGACGCGACAGGTGCATCTGGGACTGCGCCCGTGCCTGAGGTGACGGAGGCTGGCGCGCCGATGGTTAGGAGTGCGCCGCTGTTGGCTGGACTTGGTGCTGCTGCTGCTGCTGCGTTCTTTGTTTAGTTTATGGCATTGAGGGATGAGATGGAACACTCGTTTGGCAAACTGTAACCCAGCTAGGTCCCAGTACTGTTGAGTACGACATACTGTGTAATGATGCCCATTGGTTTACCTATCTTTGACAGTACTAGCGGTGATTACAATCTACATCGTTTTCCACAATGTCAATCTCGAATAAAACAACAAGGCCTGAGATTTGATACTGGCAGCCACGTGCAGAATACATGCACCAACTATTATACCTACCAAGTACCGCTCAGAACACCCAGCCATGCCACTATCCCGAAACCTTCGTAGAAGCACCACAATTTACCAACCAACCAGCTCTACTAAAACCCGAAAGCATCCAACAAACTATTCGCATCCGGCTCATTGAACTGAGTCGGCGGCGGTTTTTTCTTCGGCTCCTCCTTAGGCTTCTCATCATTCTTCTTATCCTCTTCATCCTCTTGCTCCCCCTCTTCTTCACCATCCTCCTCGCCATCCTCTTCATCACTCTCCCTACTTTCCTCCAGCGTGCCCTTGCTTTCCGCCAAATCGTTATGAGCATGCTCTCGTACCGGTAAATCGGCAATAACAAGCGAGCTCCTCCTGCGTAGCAATTTCCTGGGATCAAAGTCGAAGTCCGTCGCAGATTGATTTCTTCCTTGCGATTGATAGCTTTGTCGTGGCATCGAGGGGCTTAGCGGTGGACGGCCGGACGTTGCTTTTGTTGGTGGTGGTGGCAGTAGGAACTCCCATGTCTTGACTAGATCGAGGGCTAGGACGTCGCAGCCCATGCGGTCGTATAGCCCAGCTGTGTGTAGCACAAAGTCCCACTCTTCGCGCATGCCTATCATTGTGGCTCCACGTAATGTTTGAAGCGACTTCTCGCGGAGTTGTTTGTACAGGACTACCAGGGCGGGGTCGTCGGTGAGGTACGATTTAGCGGCTGAACTGGGCGGTTCGGTGGTCTCAAGTAGGGTCGTCAGTGGTGTGACTAGCGAGCGGACGGCCATATCCTTTTTGTTCAATAGCCAGTATGCCCATGTTGCGAGCCATCGGTTGCCCTCTCTAGCAGCTTGGGGCAGAATCTTGTCTCTCAAGAAGTCCAGCAAGATGGGCGAGTCGTCACCACCGTAGACGCGGGCGACTGCTATTGCGAGCTGGGTATCACCAAGCTGATTATGGAGAACGCTGACAGCGTCTTGTAGATGATCTGCAAGTAGGAAGAACGACGCAGCATACTCGAATCTTCTCCTGCCCATCAATGCATACGCGTTCTTGAGAGCAGCGGTCTTCCAGCGGTCTTCGTTAAAGTTGTTCGATAGTAGTCGATGGGTCGCGCCCTGTTCTCTCGACCAAGTAGCCATTCGCCAAAGACCGACTAGAACTGGCTTCTTCCGGAGGGCCATGTAGTATAGGGCGCAGTCGACGGGGTTCTTTTCGTCGGTTTTCGTGTACTCGTTCCGAGCGATGACCTCAAATTGGGCGCGCTGTAGATACCGTTAGCATTTTCTACCGACAAGGAAGAGTGTACTGTACCAATGCGTTGATGTCGGACATCCACATGAACACTCCACACTCTTTTGCGTGTTGCCACATCATCTTTCCGCTAAAATGTCTGCTAACAAGGTCGACAAGGATATCTTGACTTCCTGAGTGGAACGCCCAGATAATCTCGCGCCACGAGATGGGGCCCTTGTGCGTTTCACTGAGGACATGTTGTCGGAAGAATAGCAAGAAGCGGCCAGCGTTATCGTCAATGGATCGACGATGCTTCTCTACCATTCCAATACACTCGATGATATCGGCCAAGCGAAACTGTTCGCGACTGGTCAAGAGCGGTATCCGCTTAGTAGTCAGAAGCTCTTTGAGGCTAGAGGTGACTTCTTCGGTGACTGCTTCAGGCTCGCTATCGTCAGAGAAATCGGCGTATGATGAATGCACCTCTTTTCGAGATGCAGTCATTTGAGTCTGCAAAGGTTAGCTACATCTAGATAGAGCTGTTCGTGTACATGCCTCAGCTTCTGAGAAGTCTTCAGGTGCGAATCCCAGCGAGCTGTCAAGCTCTTCGCCTTCGATCCAAAATTTGAGTGTAGTGTAAAGCCTAATCAGGATACGCTGCACCAGTAGTAACTTGCCGGCCAAGACGCATTGTGAGAGTAATTGGGGATGGTACGCAGGTAGAGGACCGTTGAGTCTACTAACCGCATCGAATATGTCGATAGATGCTGTCTTCCGTGAGATGGTACGTAAGCTAGGAAATAGCCCTTCGGACACCTGGACATGCTCATCTTGAATGAACAGCTGGTTGCCTGCACCAATGACCAGATTACCACTGCTTAGCCATACTGAATCGCCGATCGGATGTGGCGTGATGTCGCGAATGCGCACGTCACTGATCTGTACCCAGGATGGACCGGCATTGAGGTAATCGTATCGCAGCTGGGCGTAGATGACGACACGGTGGGGGAAGCCAACAGCAAGTATGGACTGGTTGTCGGGAGTAGAAGACCAGTCGAGATCCTGGATGATTCCGCTGCCTTCGAATGTCTCTTCATGTTCCAACTGGGCGCTTCGGGTATTCCATATAGTGAGCGTAGTTCGATCAGCATCGGCCAACGCAGCCTTACGTATCGACGTGCCACTAGCAAGTGATGGATTCTTGACGCCAGTCTCGACCTCTGAAGTCAACAGCCAGTCCAGTCTTCGGTCTTCGACGTTGACGCGCGCAGTCCAGGACTTGATGATTCCGGATTTCGTGTATGAGATGGCTATGTCTCGCGCAAAGGTGTCGAGGAAACCCGAGATGACGGGTGCTGTGCCAGCGGGGTCTACAGGCAGTACAAAGGCAAGGTCGTCGCCAGACCCAAGGTTGAATGTGGAGAACTCTTTGAGAGTGATCTCTGAATGACCGTTGATATAGCCATTGGTTTGCGTGATGACGGGCTGTTCCTCACCCGCAGATGCATCTCGCTCCGGTTTTGGTAGTGTGACCTCCCAGCAGATGCCTTTCATCTCGGAACTAATAGTGGCGATGTGTATGCGCTGTCCGCCAACTTCGACCTCGGGTATCACTAGCAGACACAGAGGTTTGCCTTGGAGTTTGTATGCGAGCCGTGTCATCTCAACGGCTTCATGACCACGGGTATCCCAAAGCGAGATCTCGTCATGATGTAGGAAGACAATGAAGTTACCCTCTTGTAAAAGAGCAGTACGATGGATGTGCTCCGTCACTTTGACGCTGCAGTGTCGATGTAACGTCATGCCCTGATCGCTCTGCCGCTGTAGCCATACAATGCATTCATCTGTCGTGGTCCGCGATACCAATGCTCTTCCGCTAGCTGTGCGGTTGACCTTCTTGATGGCATGCGAGTGTCCCGTCCACATAGCCTTGCGCTGAATGCGCTGTGGCTGTGAAGAAGGGTCGAACAGATAGTCGATGCGCGACTCTAGCCACTCGATGCGCCCGTCAAAGTGATGCGATAGCAGGGTCAACTCGGAGTCGGGTTTGTCGCCGATGAATGCGTAGAATTGTACATTGTCCTCAATGGGCTTTGGTTCCTTGGCGAAGTGCAGATGCAGTCCATCGACATGCGCAATATTGAAGACGTCGGTGACCTTCTTCTGTTTTGCCCCTACGTTCTCAAAACCCCACGCAGACATGTTGCCTCTATCATCCAGCACAACGCATATCTCCGGGTTGCGGTTCGCGACTTCTATCAGGTGATGCAGCGCGATGCCGTGGTCTTTCTCTTCTGCCGAAGCCTGTTGCATCGCTCTTTCCGTCGCGTGCGTAAAGTGTTTGCCGTCGATGAAGAAGGCATATCGCTTCTTCGACTGTTGCTCCAGTGGTACATGGCGTGACATTATAGACTCGACGAGGTCCACCTCGGCCCACATGTGCATGCCATCTACGCCGTGATGCTCTCCTGGTACCCAGACTCGCACCTTCTGGTCCGCGCATATTGTGTATAGTACGTTGTCCGTGGACTGGTCTTTGTGGTACGGGTGCCGCCAATGCAAGCCTGTGATGGCCTTGGGGTGTGGGAGGTAGAAGTAGTCGAAGCTCTGATCCGCCGAACCGAAGGATGTGCGTCGCCATATCTTGAGGAGGCGGTCGTACCTGCCCGTCGAAGCTATTAACTCGGCATCGGGCGAGAAGTGCGCGAACTTGACGGGGTTCGCTAGCTGCTTTGTCCATATCCGTTCGATGTCGCTGTGGGTGTTGAAGAGGGTGAGGGATGCGCTGCCGACGAGCAATTCATCTGGCATGCCCCATGAAAGAGTCGTTATCGTGTCATCGGCGTCAGACAGGGACGTGCTGCCCTGTTGCGACCACTGCGCATATCAGCAGTCGTTCCTAGCTGCCCCTCTTTGTGTGCCCACCTTGATCGCGCCTTCATCTTGCCCGTATGGCCGGTATATGTATATGTGTCGCGTCGAACATGCCGCGAGCTTGCCGGTGCCCTCGTCGATCGCGACTGCCTCAAGGTCGAATTCCTCGTCGATGTAGATGGTTTGGAGGACGTGGTTGGGTCGATCGAGGATGATCAGCGCGTTACCGGAGATGTAGACCTACACGAAGCGCAAGTCAGTCTTTGTGCGCGTCGCAAAGGGTGTAGTCATACGATTATCTGGAGGCCTTCCCACAGGCCATGAGCGACAGCTTGGAGCTTAGCCTGGGGTCGCCCAGGAAGGATACCGCGCATAGAAGTTATCGAGCTCGGCTACCGTTGATTGCGCATTATTAGGCAGTCGCTGAATGTCAAGTAGCGTCCAGTCGACAGTAGTACGTGTGGGCGTATATTAAGCTTCCGGTGTCTCGCGGTACGGGATGCGACACCTAGGGTTCCTAGAATGTTGAAGCTCACGCGCACGATCCACGTGGTATGTCGTCACCTCGGACATCGGCAATCGTGGAGAAGAGATGCGGCACAGCTATTGCTGCAAGCGAATGGAACGGGTGGGGAAGCGCATAAATCGCCCTATTGCAACAGATGGGGTGTTGCGCGGAG
Source organism: Alternaria conjuncta (assembly GCF_024043145.1). Taxonomy (NCBI): domain Eukaryota; kingdom Fungi; phylum Ascomycota; class Dothideomycetes; order Pleosporales; family Pleosporaceae; genus Alternaria; species Alternaria conjuncta. The sequence goes on along the minus strand of NW_026250090.1, from coordinate 2,313,684 downwards.
TCAAGATGCATTGTCGACGCCTCGGGGTTCCTGCCAGCCTTCCGCGTGCATTTCGGAATCGGAACACTAGCGCGAAATCAGAAATGTCGGCCCGGCATCGACGTGTCGCGCTTAAGCTACATAGACGCGTCTTTGTGGTATCTGGTGTCTACATCTATCCTCGTTCATACTCGCGCATGGCTTAGGCCATCGTTCTCTGTACCTTTCCTTCAACTTCACCCTGCTCACCCTTACCTTTCCACTCCACCGTCACGGTAATACCGCGATCATCGCCCTTCTCCTTCGCATACGTCAGGCTTCCCTCCAATACCGTACCCTTCTTGTATGCTTGCTTGTCTGCGACCTCTGGATCGAGCAGCAGTACTGCCTGATGCCAATGTGTAGGTGTGTTGCTTGGACCCGTCGAGAAGCCCAAGCCCGGGATACCGTTCATACCCCAGTCAACGTTGTCAAGCGTCTTGACATCCTGGGAGCTGCCAGGGTGAATGAAGATCGTGTCAAACCATATCGCAATGGCCTGAAGAGATGTGATGTCGCGGTCGAGTGTCATGCGAAGAGGCACCTTGAAGCTCAGATCTTGCACCGATACAGTCTTCATCTCCAGCAGATGGCTTGTCGCAGTGCCGCAGAGCGCCTTCTCGGGCACGTCAAAGACACCAATTTCGTGTGTATTGAGCAGACCGCCTGGGATCATGGGTGAAAAGTCGAAGCCATAAATGTCTTTCCAGAACTTCTCACTCGTGCTGTCTGCTATCCAGTCGGCATCTGAGATTGGTGCGAGGCGGATGTTGCAGTGGGATGGTACCATGATGCCGTCAGGCTTGAGGTACATATCCCGTGCGCGCAGGACCGAATCCAACATGCCTTCGAAGAGGAGACCGTAGCCCATCCATTCCGAGATGATGATGTCGACCTTCTCCTTGCCTATCAACCGCTGGGTATTGAAGTCTTCAGCGCGGCCTTGGATCAGTTCAATACGGTCCTGGTACCCGTTCTTCGCGATGATCTCCTTCGCGCGGACTGCGATGCCAGAGTTGTCGACTGCGAACACCTTTTTCGCGCCTGCGCGTGCGCAGAAGAGGGAGAGGATACCAGTACCGCATCCAACGTCAAGCACAGTCTTTCCAGCAAAGACCTCGGCATTCTTCTCGATGAAGTCACGGTACCCTTCTGTTCGTACGCGATCCTCGATCATCTCACGATGGATGCTGTTGCCCTTGTACGACTCGAAGTAGTCCTGGTCCCGATCGTTGGTGAGCTTGATCTTGGAGAAGTCTTCTTGCATGTCCTTGTGCATCTTCGCTTCATACTCGTCGTAGTCGATGGCCTTGCTGTCGTCATCTGGCATGAGATCTCCAAGTTCAAAGAGTAAGGCGTCATCTTCCAATACTGGCTGTAGGTATTTGTCGCTTGTAAGATCGTCTAGAGTTACTTTGATACTCTTGGGATCTGTGCCTTTTTGTGCTTCTGATCGGAGGTAGTTGATCAGCTTGATGATGGTGATCTCGTCCGCGTCTAGTGCAGACAGTCAGTAGTCATCCGAAAAGGGTAAGGCGTAGAACGTGTAGATGAGCGTTCAACATTGTCAGCCGTACCTGGTCCAAGTCCTTTGATCGTTGCCGGCAGATCAAATCCATTTTCGGTTTTGTTGTGCTCTACCATGTCCGACACACGAGTCCATTGTCGATCCGAAAATAGATCTTTGAAAGTAGTCGTATCCGGCTCGCTTGCGTCTTCGACGATGCTGCCGACCGAGCTCGCGGTGTCCGATTCAGTGTCTGACATGCTTTCTGGAGTGACTTTCGCTCTTTTCGCGAACGCAAGTCTTGAGATTTACGCAAAAATTGCAATGAGGCGGGATGTCGCGTCAAGTTTCCTTTGGTGGGGGAAGGCTCTGCGGTTAGTGTGCTTTTGTGGGCGATGCTGCGGGGCAGGTTTGTCGCGCCTGCCGTATCGATCTTCGCACCTCCTTTCATTCTCACCTACCGATTCGCTCGCCATCAACGCTCATCATCTTCATCCGTGCCATCAAGTATATCAGAGTCCCCTGATCAAACCGGCTACAGCTTGTTGGCTAGCATCATGAACCTCTCTTTGTCTACAAATTCAGCGCAATGCCACAGATCGTGCCTTCCATCGTGCGACGCTGCGACATGCCATCGCCATACACGTTCTCCTCGTCAGTCCCGACTTCTTATCATCCTTCATCTTTCTCACTCAACGCTCACTTCAGATATTGGCAAACTATCATGTCTCTCACCATCAGCAGCATCGTGTCACTCGAGCGGCATGTATAGTCACGCACGGGGGTCACACCGGGTTTTGCTTCCATCCATTCTACGCTTACATATGCTACCCATGCGTATGTTCAGTGCCAACAGTCGCTATTAGTTAAGTCGCTTTGTTGCTGTGCGTTCAGTCAATGATTGACAACGTCGTTTATAACTTCCACCAATCTCAACGCGCACATGGAACTTTTACCGCGTCTTCGCTGCACCAGCATCGGGCCGTTGCCCTGATCAGGGCCGTGGCAGTTGTATCTGACAGCTACTCATCAGAATCATCCTCGAGCAGCTGGCGGGCGAGCTCAATGGCGTGGTCAGTCACACGTGGCTTCTTGGCTGGCGGAAGGGCATCGGCGTCCACGTCTGCTGCCTGCACGACCTCGGCCTTCACGTCCTCAGGCTCTTTCGCGTCTTCTTCCTTCACGGCCTTGAGACTCTTCACATCATCTGCCTTCTCCATGTACTCGGGCTCATCGCCGTTTCCCACCTCCTCGTCTGAGGATTCGCCAGCGTCGCTTCCGTAGCCATGCTCGACTTCCTCTTCGTCACTTTCGTCAGCAGGAAGCTCAGTCTGATCCTCGACTTCATCGCCGTCGGATGACGGAGCATCGCGCTTGCGTTTCTTGGAGATTTTGCTTGCAGTCGAAGTAATGCCGGCACCGTCGTAGTCTTCGTGAACCACAATGTCATCGCCAGTCTGTGTGTTCACAGACCGGAACTTGGGCTTGTATGTCTTGGGCTTACCGGTGCCCTTTCGATGATTGGCGCGCTTCTCAACTGGAAACTCTGACAGAGGGATCATGTGTTTAGGGTACCGCTCCTCTTTGCTCACTACGCCGCCACCTTCAACCAGCAGTCGAAAGTCTCGGGCGTGCTCACGAAGATACGCCATCGTCTTGTTCTTCGTCTCATGAGCGGACGTGATCTGTCCTCGGAGAGCGTCCAGACCACGGTTCTTCCCACCAGCCTTGTTGATGGCTTCAACGATCTTGGACAAGTCGGCGGTGGTAATGGTGTCGTACGCGTCAAAACCCTTGGTGTGAACGAAGTCGTTGATGCCAGTGTACATGGCGCAGATCTCTGGGACGGTCCAGTGGTCACGGTTCTTCTTCTTCTCGTAGGCAGCGTTGGACCGGCGCGAGATCTGGTCAATCCACTTGTTGTATGCGTCTTTCCATTTCTTGTCGTTGGGATCGATGTTGGTGAGTTTCGACTGGCCAACGTGGACGTGTTCGTATGCGCGGGTACGGGCATTGAAGCGGCGGAGTGCGATGCTCGGGGTGAAGACCTCATTGATGCCCTTGAAGGTCCGCTCCCAACGGTTCTCGCTGACCTTGTTCCATTCTACCACGGGATTGTTCTTCTTCTCCTTGTCCTTCTTGGGAACCTTGCAGCTCTCGAGGTCAGGGAAGAAGATGCAGTCATCGGCTTCGTACAAGTCACGGTCGGCGGATTCGCGCTTCTCTGGGATTATGTTCTTCTGTATGAACCAGCTCTTGCCGTCGGGCATTTGGATCTTGAAAGTCGCCTCGATCTTGGTGGGGTCGGTGTCGTGGGGCGCGAACGTCTCTTTCGATGTGAGCTCCTTGTTGACTAGCTCTCGACCGGAGTATGGTGCAGGGTCGTCCGACAGTTCGCCATCGCTATCTTCATCAACTGGGATGGATTCGGCACCCGAAAGGTGTTCCGGTGGGCTGCTGACGGGCATCTTGATCTTGATCTTGCTCTGGGGTGTTGGCATCTCATCCGCGCTGGGAACCCCGCGGGCCAGGCTACCGATCAGGTGGGGCGACATCTTCCTGCGTCTTTGTCCGCTTGTGTAGGTTTATCGGGTGCGTACAAGGTATGTATTGGGATGCGTGGGGGTATGCGCTGAATGAGCAGAATCGTGGCGAATGGTGGAGAAACCCTTCAAAGAAATGTGTTAGTCAATGCGCTTCAAACGTCGGATTGGACAGATGAGACGATTCAAAAGGTTGCAGCGCTGTCATCGCGTCCAGAAGTCGATAGCGTTAAAACTTACGGCGCGACGTCGACTATGTTTGCCGGGTATAGTCGCGAAGTCAGATGCGCAGATATCACGCGTTACAATCCCGAGCGCGCGCCAGATCGAATGGGTTGCTATGATCAAGTTACTTCAATTTAGAAAGTGGAGGTCTCAAGCTGTGGTTACGGTGTCGCGCTTGGTCGTGGAGAGAAATGAGCAAGATATACGCCAAGGAAGGGGAAAACTCAAGACTTCGAAACAAGGCTTAACAAGTTGGGACTGTGCGCGCGTCACTGCCTGCAGGAAAAGGCCTCAAAAGGCTCATTCACTTCTGGTGCTTCGCGTCCGAGAAATTACGCAGTCACTGATGTATTAGGGCGATTCTAATCGTTCGCCTGGAAGAAGTTTCTGGGCGTGTTATCGACGCGCCGGCTAGCCATGAGGATACGCAATGTTCAAAAACCATCTGATATATGTTCAGATGATCCACACTGCATTGTATGTTTGCGCCGATGACTAGAGTGGGTGGATGGGAGATATCATGTTATACGCCCATTCACTATCGACTAGTCTAGTTACCGTACGTAGATACGCTGAAATACCTCCTCGAATCGATGCCTTCAATTGTCTCCGGTCTCGTACTCTCGAAAAACAACTCGCTGAAGTCAAGGCGCACCTTATAGCGACGCGTTCTTGAGATATCAGCGTTCAAATCGAGTCCAAATAAGCACACCAAATCGACACTGCGAAGGCTCACGAGGCGAAGGCTTATCGCGTAATTGCTTTAAACGTCTTATGATGAAGTGAAGCGGTTATAGAAAAAAACACATGATTTGCTAGATTCACTGTCTCATACTACCAAACCGCTCAGCCTACGCATGCGCAGACGAGCAAATCCTACACGTAAATCCCCCAGTCCACGGTACACACATCTTCCGCTCCAACTTTCCATCCGCGAAGCAATTACCCCTACACTCCTCCACCGTCGGCCAACTCCCCTTCTCACTACACACCGTCTCCACAGGCTTCATCGGCTTCACCGGCGTCTGTCGAACCGGCGCCTCAAACGGTACCGTCTTTGTAGGCGTTGTGCGCACCGTCGTTGTTATAGTCGTTGGGTCTGCCGTGGAATGTACTAACATAGATGTAATAGTAGTCGTTTGGTAAACGGGAGGTAGCTCGTGAGGACATCTTGATAGGCCGATCTTGATGCCGCCGAGTAGGGCGGCGATGAGTAGGGCTGTGATGAGTGTCGTGCAGGTGGGAATTAGAAACCTCTTCTTGGTGAAAAATGAGTGTCGTTTGTAGAATGGGCGAGGCGGGAGTTGCGCCTCGTCGTCGTGAGGGAAGTAGGGGTGGTTGGGGTCGATGTGATCGGCGGGGACGCCTGTGCGTTGGGGCGCGATGCCGGAAAGCTCGATGTTTGGTCGTTGAGACATGTTCATTGCTACTTCTGCGCTGTTATAGATTTCTGGGATGTTGGATATCGATGTTGGTCTTTAGTATGCAGCGGTCAATGGGTTGCATAATGAGGAGGAAAGTGGCAGAGGACGTTATGTAACCGCTTTGACTACAGTGAAAGAAAGGTGGCCAGCAAAGCATTATGATCACAGCGCAAGCACACCGCTCCAAGATTACACAATGGAATTTTAGGTCAAATTACGGCAAAATTTGCAGTATCGCTGTCATGTTGATGCGTAGACCTGACACTTCACCTACGGGTGTCGCACTAGTCAGCTCTTAACCAGAACATAAATAGAATTGTAGGCCATCATAGACCGTCGATGGCCTGTCAAGAGTATGCCCGACTTGCTTTTGCAAGATGAACATGCACGCACAGTTACGACGTCTCATCTCCATGCTCTCGAGGCACATACTTCTCCCAATCCTCCTCCAACAATCGTCTTGTCTCATCCGTCATCATCGGTCTATTTTTTGTGCAGTAAATAAAATGTCGTGTTCCTTGGAAGTCAAACCAAAATCGATCTTCCTCACAACCAGTCATTGCGGCTCGTTCAAGGCCTATTGCGATGATCGGACAGGCACGACCACGAAAGCGTCCCAGTCTGTTACTTTGCGAGATTTTCAAGAATTCGAAAAGAGACTTACGAAACTCCGTTCCCTGAGGCCTTGAGATGTGCATCATGTAAACAGTCATGTATAGCACCAAGAAAACCTGATCCTGATATGCTTGTGATATTGCTGCTTTCTTGGTGCTTTGAGCTTGAAACGCGACTAGGATCACGTCAATCAAAAGTTGATCAGTCGACTTCCCATAATCGACGGTGACACGTTGATCAGGACGCACTAGGCCAAGTAAGCCGTAGATTCTGTCGCGCGGATCTGCACAATCGAGTCCAACATAATCGTGCAGTGCGGCGCGTATGTCGAGATGTATAAATCCACCGATTCTTCCCAAAGAACTCTTGCAGATAATCTGATACGCTTGGGCGGGCACGGAGTGCCGGAGATAGTGATCGAGGGTTTCAAATCGAAACCCCCATCCACGTGTGTCATTCACCAGCCAGACGCCTTTCACAAGGACCCTAATCTGCCTTGCCAGTAAGAACTCTTGTACAATCCAAAGTCTTCTGAAATATCCATTGTGGAGGATATAAGCTAATGCCACTGGTTCTCCGGCATCCTTCCATACACATGCAGCGTCGTACATGTTCTTGAACTTGTCGCATCCACGTTTAGCAATGGCAGTCGAAGGGCTGGCCTTTTGGGAACCATCTCCCAACCAAGCAATGACTGACGTAGCTTTGCTGTATATATCACTCATCATCTGCACTTGGTGGTTGCGCTCAACAGCATCCGACTGATCAATACACAGCTGGTCAATCCAAAGATATTGATCTGAGAGCGTCTTGTCGCGGCACTTCCGGAACTCAGTGAGAAATTTAAAGAGATTGTCTCGGATCTCCAGTCTTCCCTCCGCGATGTAGACAGCATTGTTTGATGGTGGACCCCAAACATAGGACAAGGCTGTGTATGGCGGGGCTTCCGAGATTTCGAAGACTTCGATGTCGAGACGTATAGCATCGTCGTTCTCCAGCGGATCCAGAAGCGTGACAAGTCGTATTTGCTGTGTCGAATAGTCTAGTGGCTGGTATTGGTATTCGTCAAACGCCGAGTTGGCTGCGGAAGACATGTTCGCTCAACGGCTGCCTTGCGCCTCGGCCTAACATGTTAGTGCGTGTCATGTATGCGGCAATCAGCCATATCACCTACCAAGATACCATGCAGCAGACAAAGTAGACTCGGCGTACGATCAAGCCTTGGGAGGACCTGGGGACTATGTGAGGTTTGTGGTGATCGCGACAAGGAAGTAAAACAATGTAAGCGGGGAAGATGCGCGTGCCAACGTGTTGCTGACTGCGTGGGCTGTGCAGACGTGTGTGGCTTGCATGATAGAGACTGTGTCCAATGAACAGTGAGTCGCTGTAGAAAGCGCTAGGCCTTATGAGGCTAGTAGCTGCAGGAGCAGGTTAAGTAGATAGCAGTGCAGTGACTGAAGGGACCCTGAGTACCAAAGTCAAAGCAGGTCAGCGGGTCGTACACATAAGTCAGGATAGCGACCGTGTGGACATAGATTTGATGGGTATATAGCGCCCTGGATAGGTATCGCATGGAATCTCTCATAGCTCCAGAGCCAGGAATCTCAACTCTGTGTAACGAAAAGATTCCGCTTTCTCCTGACCTTTGTGTTGCTCGAGGCCAGGAATATCAAGACACTCTGTAGGACTTAGCCATGCTATCTAGCCGTCATTAACAAACTGATCATCAGTACCGCTGTTGCGCCGACGCCGGGTCTCGGTGCTTCGGTCATGGTTGCCTGGGGCCGGCTCTGGACGTCCATTGGCTCGCGCCTGGTCCTCAATGATGTTACCATGGCTCCCAGAGGACCGTCGACTAGAGCGTGAGGTGCCTTGGCGTGGCCGTCGTGGAGCATTTTGCGGGGGGCGGTTGCTACCGTCGTTGCTACCAGATCCTGTAAAGCGTCGAGCTCCGTTAAAGCGGTCAGGCGGAAGCTGGCAAGACGGGCCGCGCCATCGTGAACTGTTGCGCTGCCCATTGATTGCTTCGGCCTGGCTGCTGTCTCGAATCGCGAGGGCGGGTGTGAGCATGCTGATATCGGTCTTTGCGCGCTTGGTAGGGGCCGTCCTCATCGTAGTGTCACTGTCAGGAGCTCGGCGCCGAGAGACTCCATGAACACTTCGTCCTTGTAGGCCTTGGTCCTAGAACATTGTTAGCTTTGATCTCGAGAACTACCTAATACTCGAAGACATACCTGGAGTTGAGCACTCTGTTGGCGATTTCGACTGGACTGCTGATCTTGCTTCATCTGCTCTGGGCGGGCCTTGTCATCTGCATCTTGCTGAGCATGCTTGTCCTTGTTCAGACGTGCCTCCAATTCCTCAATCCACATGTCTTTGGGGGTGCTCCTGCTTTGTTTCTGTAGAAGCCTTCGATTGCGCTTCTTAAGAATCGCGTTGAGGACGTCTTCCCTAATCTCTCCGCGCACTTCGATACGGGAGTCATGTGGGAGGGGAATAACGTCTAAGACATTTCCAAAGGCGCCCGTCTTGGGTTGGTATGGGCAACCTATTTCTATGTCATAGACGCCTTTTTCTGGGGTGCACGCGACCTTACTGCCCAGCTCTTCGTCCCAGCAGTAGTATTCTGCATCTTCTGCTTTCTTGAGACCGAAGCAATCCACGCGGACTTGTATGGGCTTCGATAACGGTCCGCGTCCTCCGGAAGTGCCGAGCTTCAGGACCTCAAGCTCGGTGGTGTTGTCGATAACGATACCGTATCTCGTTTTGAAACAAAACCAGCCAAACTGCGTCTGGACAGCATTGGGGTCATTCGCTTCGCAAAGGACTACATGAGGGAAGTTCACGATTGTACCCCTCTTGTAATTATCCTTGTCGACAGGGGCGTGATTGTTCCATCGTGTTTTCTCGGATTCTCTCCGCCGGGGCCCGCCGGTTTGTTCAGGCCCAGAGACTTCTCGTGCAGATAACATCATTGGTGCGCTTGACTGTCGATGCGCGATTGCGATGCAGACGTCGTGACAAAGTTCTGAGAGAGGATGTACGCCGCTGGTAGAGCCGCCTGAAGTAGCGAGCGCTTAGATTGGTCGGCGCTGGATATTGGACTTCCGCAGTGTAGGATTCTGCGCTGATATGGCAAACAGTTAGCCCGCTGTGTTCATGTACTAGGGGGTATCGCTGGAGCTACTTCGGTCGTGTGGTATCGTGTCGCTCTCGGAAATGGCAACAGCTTACCTATGAGCGAATTCTTGGCGTTGCATAGTGAATAGGGCGGCGGAGGGACACCGCGCACATTCCACGCTCACTTAGCCTTTAAAGTATTTTGCGTAGTCGAATCTGCGCACTCTCTCCGTAATCGTCGGTCCTACAACAACTTTCTTGCCTTAATATCAAACTCGTCGAGAACAAGACATCCAAACGTGGCGGCTTTCGTAATTTGACGATTGACGCTTTTACTCGACATCCGGCTTACATTATACCACAAACTCCTGAACATGTCTACCACTCAGGGTGTTTTAAAGACCGCGATAAGCCTGTACAGGGCGGTAGCGGGCTATGTTCCTCTCCTCCGTCACTGCGAAGGCAACATTCCCCGCGATAATGGACGTACCAGTGATGGCGCTGGAGGACGATCAATCTTATCTAAAATCGACATGTCGTCATTGCCTACCCAGCTTCTGATCACCTCCGTCCAGTCTGGAAGAAGCAAATACGAAACAATGCTGGAGCTCCGGTCCAAGTCGGACTCGATCAAAGCGGATATCGCGATGGTGAAGTTGAACGAAAAAGACGCCCAGTCGACTATCCAATGCAAAGAGGCGGCTATCGAGAGGATAAATAATCGGATGCAACATCGAAGTGGCAGCGGAGAAACGAAAGCCCAGCAACGTTGCCTGAAGGTCTTCTTGCGCGAGCGCGACGCAGCGATGAAGACCAAACGAGAGATGCAAAGATTGGTCAAATCGCTTACGAAGGAACGCGATAAGAATCTTTGCTTATTTGCTGAAGTCGTGATGGAGCTTCAGAAAACGTTTCTTTTGCCAAAAGAGAAGGGTGATCCTATCATATCAGAGCAGCATGGGCATAATATCGCCCAGGAAGAAGTGGTGAACCAGATACAGGAGCACGGACAAGCCCTGATACAGCAAGACAGTAACATACCAGAAGTGAACAATGTTCAGTCGAACAATTCGCCAGGCGCCGCCCAAAGAATCGAAAGCGGCAACTCTCCCATCCGTACCCAGCCTGTAGAGGCCTCGCAACCCGACGTCCGTAGCATTGTTCTCGACGATGGCTGTCTTGATCAGCAAGCCGAGAGCCAGTCCATCAACATCACTGCTGACAACCAAGATGTATCGTTGGACCCGCTAGTGGAAGACAGGGGTGGCTCGCCATCCATCATAACGAGTTATTCTGCTATCCACTTCGAGGACCCGCAAGAGGTGCAGGGTATGGCTGAACCAGGAAATGATGGCGATGCTGATGGTCGGACAGTCCATGAAGTGCAAGAAGTCGGAATCGAACAAGAGACCGGAGAAGCACTTCCCCACCAAGATCCGTATGTCAAAAGTTCCAAAGAAGAGTGGGATAGGATTGAGCAGGCCATCAAGAAGCTCGAGCGATGTGAGAAGAGTTATTGGGAGAGGAAAGAAAAGTTCGAACAGCACTACAAGACGTTTGATGAAAAGCTGGATAATTTCTGCTCGAGCAACCCACACTTGAGTAGAGCGGATGCAGAACAGAGATTCGGTGCAGCCTTCCTCAAAACGGGGGGACACCTCCGTTACTACTTGACGGTAGGGGAAGAATGGCTGAAGAAAGCCCGACTTGAGGCGAAAGAAGCAGGGGTCCACGACTGCAACTCATGGGACCAGGAGTCTGGCTTCCTTTCAGTGGCGGGTGAAGGTCCGGATCCAGAAGACACTGGATATATGAGCGATACTCGTGATCACGAAGTGGTGAAGGAGTGGCTGCAGATGCCTGAGGGCCCAGAAATCATGCAGCCTTCGGAGTTCAAATTCGCGACATCGAAAGTGAACGTCGATCCTTGGGAGAGCCATTCCACAAGGGGGGACTCAAGCAAACGGAAGAAGATAGACGAAAATGTCGACACTTGGGAAGTTCAGCCCTCCAAAGCGTACTCAAGCAAGCGGAGGAAGATCGATGGGAATGTTCCTTGGGTGGCGCCCAACGACAGCAATGATAGCGCATATGGCACGGCCAAGGAGGACAGGGGAGACCAGAAGCAATCGCAAAGCCCAAGGAAGAGGCCTCGCGCAAGGGCAGAGGTAGGCCGTAAGCGACGTGCCCGATCATTCGACGCGCTTCCGGGTCACAGGTTTGTCAAAGATATGTTTTCCGACATGCCTGTAGAGGACCACAGCGTGAGTGTTGACCCCTCTAAGATAGTCGATACCGAGTACTGATATTTCCACAGGTCTGGATGAAGCGAGATTACCGAGAAGACGTCATCATGGTTGATGACGAAACGACCGACGACGAGACCTGAGAGACCAGGTAGCAAATTGACGAATTGCGAACATTGAAATCGGTGGAGTGGGAGGATGAACCTGCAACTGAAGCAGCTACATGCAGATGTAGCAAGTTGAGACCGGAGGCATTGGGTACTTCATCCCACTGGCAGCAGCGACACACGCCACCAGAGTCGCCACGCTGCACAACAGCAGAGACTCTTCCGGTACATATGAAAGACTCGTATAGCAACGCGTCGAACGCGTCGTTGATGCGGAGGCGGAAAGCAGATGAGAAAAAGCTGATGCAAAGACATCGGCGAGGACCTCCGATGCGAAGACATCAGGAGATACCCCAAACAACACCGCCAGACAGCTGAGGAAGTCACTGGACAAAAGTCAGGGCGTTTGGTACGTATGCAAAGACATGCCGCCGATGCAAAGATATCGGGGAAGAACTTGGTGCAAAGATATTGGGGAAGGACTCAGTGGAAAGACATCGGGAGAAAGTCCGACGCCAAGACATCGGATAACACACCAGCCGGGCGGTCTGTGCACAAACTTTACAACCCTCGTGCCACACTACAAAAGACACACAGCACAAACACTAGAGCGCGTATTTGACTCAGACTACCGACTGATCCTGATTCGGACTGAGCCTCCACACACAATTACGGTACTGCGGTGGCACACCGGACACCCCAGCGAACACCTCGGCAACATCAAAGCCCTGGAGCTATTCGCAATTATACCGTATACCAAACGGGCTGGAATAGACGCAGTAGTAGTAGTACCTTGTACCAAAAAAGACATACAACTTGCCCGAGGATGAATCTTTACACAAACCAAACATGTGTCCTCCCCACCTCCCTCGCGCACATCCCCCTGCCCTCCATCCTACTCCCCGTATCTCCCAATCAACTCCTTCATAATCCCATAAGATCTATAACCCATCAAGTCAGCAACAAGCCCTCACATCCCTCCCTCCAACACCAACTTACTTCTCTCTAAACCCATCTCCCCCATGACAAGCACTCGCATGCAAGTTCATATAAGCACAGTAAAGCCTGCCTCTATCCTCAAACCCCTCCACCGGCTCACTCTTCCCCATAATCCCCACATACGCATCCGTATACTCCTGCCGACCCAAAATCTTACTAGGATCACCGCGCCAAATCGCAATTTCCATCTCGTGGTGCGCGTAGTATGCACAAGCGTCGAAGGCGTAGATTTCTCCAGTCGTGGTGTCGGTGCCGATGTTGCCGTCCCAGAGGTCGCCGTGGATTAAGCTGGGTTTTATGGTGCGGCCGTTGGATGTGAGCGGGTTGAGGAGGGCGGGTACGACGTGTGTGATTAGGCGATCGGTGCATTCTTGCAGGTCTTTCCAGGGCCCGTTGATGGAGTGGTTGAGTTCCATAGCGCCGGTGAGGAGCTGAATGAAGAAATCTTTCCAAGTGTCTTGCCAGGCTGTTTGCTGGGGTAGGTTGCCTTGACAGATGTTCATGTGGAAACCGAATTGGCCAGTTGGTGACGCGCTGGAGAGGTGGAGTGTGGTGAGTTTCTTGCATAGTTGTTCTGGGTCGGGGGGTTGGTTGGTGTCCATGTCTAGGAAGGAGCAGAGGAAGAAGTAGGAGGCGGGGTTTGATACGTTGAGTTGGCCGTATGCAAGGGGCTCGGGAACGAAGGTTGGTGCGGCTTTGTAGAGGGCACACATGGAGTGGTATTCGCCTTCGAGCATGGCTTTGCCTTGGTCGCCGTCTGCGCACTTCATGAGCGTTAGCTGCGTTGCTACCAGGGTACCTTGTTGTCGACAGGGGGTTGTAATTACCTTCAGGAAGTACGACTCTGGTTTTTTGTCTACGCGTGTGGTGTCTATTCTTGCGGTGACTGTCCATTCTGATGCGCCGTGTCGGTTGCAGCTGTGGACCTTAGTGCCGGGAGGTAGTTCTGCTCATGATTAGTAGCTATCTAGGTATATTACGCAGTGAGATGTATGATACATACTGTCTATGACGACCTGATCGAGTGGGAAATCGCCTTCGATGCGTCTACCATGGCTTGTTCCCCGAGTCACCAAAGGAACTCTGCCTAGTGACTCGGTTGGCGGCTGCCACTGCTCTGCTACTTCTGGTGTGGTAGACATGATCGATCCAAGTAGTTTTGCCTGTTAATCCTTTGAGAATACCGAGTTATGCTTGGGAAGTCGCACGTGTTTCTATGCTACAACGATCAATGAAGGCTGATGCTGAGTGTTCGCGCGTATGACCCATGACTACATCGTCGTAAACGGAATTCATTCACAACAGCAGGGGCGCCCTTGAAGGTTTCAGGTAAGTATCTTGTGGTTGAATGAGTCATGTGCATAGGCTTGTTGTCGGCTCGCGCTTTGTTCAGCATGGGCTGTACTACATTCAATACCTGCAGTCACCGAGCTAGCGATAGTTTACATAGTCGAACAACGACCTGGGTATCTCCCATACGAATAGAAACAATGCCTATACCCTGTCCCAAAATGCTTTTGGGGGTAAGAAAAATTTCCCCATGCCCATAACGCCATGCTATGCCTTCCGCTACGAAGCGAAAACACTTCCACTAAAAAGTGTAGTTGTTGTTACCGCCATACTCCATCCCCGCATCGTCGCCCAAATGATCAACATGCATAAACTCGTCGATAGAAAAAGGGTCCGCCATATTACCGCCACCCATATTAATATCCATCCCATCATGCGACTGCTGTTGTTGACCCATAGGCTGACTGGGAGGATCCAGGCCCTCGACAACGCGGGTCCCTTTGGGCACGGAAGCTCCAAAAGCACCGATGCGGTCCGGTTGCGCCACACTGGCTCCTTTGCCCTTGCCTGTTGCGTCGCCACGCGAGTTCATCCAGATACCGTTTCCGCCCTCGCCGTTCTTGACTGCTTTGGCAAAAGGCTCTTGGAAGACGAGACTTGTCTCGTACCAACGGCCTTTGATGTCGTCGATGTCTATCTTGTAGGCTGGCTGGATGAGCTTCCACCACGCTGCGGTGCGGGTGAGGGGTACGAGCATGCGGTTTCGCCATACCATGTCGTGGACCATGCGCGATGGGATGTTGTTGTTCTGTTGGGGTGGTTTGGGGGGAAGGTTCGCGTCTGGAGCATCCAACGTGGCGTAGCTGTAGACGTCGCCTATGGCAATGACTTTGGTGGTGGGCGGGTTGACAAGGACTTGCTCAATGATGTCCGTCACGACCATGAGATCGGTTCCTGTGGCGCCTATGCGCAGACGGACAGCCTCGCCTCTCCAGATCTTCTCGGCGCCCAGATACATGCCGTTATACTGTCGCACTTCGTTTCCCTTGTCGTCCTTGTTCGTCTTGAGGCACTCGAAGAGTGTATACGTGGTATCGATGGCTTTTGCAGCTAATATAGACGCGTCGACAGACGCTATGCCCTCACCTCCCTGTCCGCTAATGAGTGCTCTCCAATCCGTGTTGTGATATTCGAATTGAGGGTTCTGCTGTAGAAAGGGAAAGGTGCAGCTGGGGGCAGACCAGGCGAGCCAGGGCTTGACATGGTCATCGGTCTGCACGAGTTCTTGTGGAGGCGATTCAAAAGGATGCGACAGAGGCTGAATCAGGTATGCCCTGCTCATAGGCACCTCTTTGGTAGCCCATCTTCGTACCACCAGTCCCAGACCCCAGGCTGACGTCTTGGGGCGGAAGAACCACACCACCTCGCCGCTCCGGCAGAGGAATTTGTTGTATGACAAGTCGGCTTGTTGTTCGATGGATCGTGGCTGGGGGAGAGGTGTTGACTGCAATGTCGGAGGAGCTCTGATCTGTGCAGCGGCGGGTGTGGGGGCAGGTCTGGGACCGGCAACGGGCGTAGAAGGCTTGACGATGGGACTCGGGATAGGCGCACCGGTCGACGATCTTTGGGCAGGGATTTGCACTATGGGGTTGCGTCCTGTGACGTTTGTGTTTGGTATAGCGCCACTGGAGCTGTTTTCGCGCTTGATGAGTGCAGGCTGTTCTTGCTTGACTTCGACCTTGACCTGGGGCTTCTCGACGTCGCCGGCGGGCGAGCACATCTTGCACGTGCAGTTGGCCATGTCGCTGTTCTCGTCGGTGCACAGCCACAGGAGATGGGGGAAGAACTCGACAGGGCTCCTGAAGCGCTTCTTGGGGCCTTTGGGGTATCCATAGAGATAGGCGTCTTGTCTGTCGTGGCCACCGCCCGAGTGGTTCTTGACTGTCTTCAGCTGGCCGTCTGCCTTGGTCTTGATGTGCTCGTATAGGACGTAGTTCTCGGGCAGCTCCCACAGGATGCATTGCTGCCACCGATCTGTCACATGTCAGTCATGTCAGTGCGCTGCAGCGAATGTGCCTCGCATAGCCATACCTTCAAATTGCTTCCCTCCGATCTCGCGCAGGAGCATGCCGCCCAGTTTCTTGCGCCAGTCCTGGTGCTTGGGGTCCTCCTTCTCGATGAGGCGGTAGAAGTCGCGCTGGCCCTGGTCGTTGGGCGACGTGTTGAGCTGTTCCTCGGTCGGCCCATTTCTGAGCGGCCGGCCTTTGAGGTTGACGATGTGCTGCCCATCCGACTTGGAGGCGAAGATGGGGAAGAAGGGCGTCATGGGCTGTTGCGCCATGGTGGTCGAGGGTGGTGCGCCAGATGCGCGGGCGTGGGGACTTGGTTCGCGAAATGTCGACGTGTGGAGGTCGCGGCGTTGGATAGACTTGATAGCTCGGAACGGTTCCGGAAGGAACGCCTGCAAGTCGCGCTAGGACGCGTCGGCCGCAATCGACGTATCGCCTCCGCGCCTGGCGATGCGGTGACGCTTCACTTCACTTCACCGTGAAGACGCCCAGTCGTCTTATCACGCTCCTTTGGGCACGCTTCGTCGTTTCATTTCATCCTCACCGTCACCGGCCTTGTCTTAGACTTTTCTTGCCGTCCTTTGTCTTTCTTCGCCTTCCGACTACACTTCCCTGTCATTTCTCTTGTGCCATAGACCCCTTGCCAATTCTCATTCACTGCGCAAGACCTGCCTACAAGATACCCCACGGTTGTCGCCATGGCGGGACATCCGGTCATCACCCTGGGTTCGCCCCAGCCCATCACTCCCAAGAAACGAGGTGGCATCTACGAAGACCTCCTGGCGCAGTTCGGATCCGAGAGCTCAGCCCAGTCGGCCACCAAGAGACGACGCATCTCTTCGCAGCAGGCGACCAAGCAAGACGAGACTAGCGACAACAAACGCAGCCTGCGCGCGCAACCAACGCCAAACTACGTCGCCTCCGACTCATCCGCAAACGAAGCCTCGCCATCCACGCCTGACCACAAGCCCAGGACCGTCGCCGACAAGTACCCTCGCGCCTCCACAAGACGAGCTGGCGCCAACGCGGGAACCAGCGAAGACGAACTTGCCCCCTCAGCCCGCCCGAACCGCAAGACAAGCGCCAGAATCTCGGCCTACACCGAGGAACTGAAGATGGAGAAACGCAAGAAGGAGCGCCAACAGTCTGGTGGACTTCGTCGGAGCACCCGCGACAGGAAGAGCACTATCCTAGAGTCCGACACCATGCCTACCCCGTCACCACCTCGTCGGAAGTCAGCCCGGCCGCCGCCTAACCTCGACACCGCTCGTGCCCGTCTCCGTGACGACATTGCTAAGAAGACTAAGGCGAGAGCGAACAGCTTCCTCGTCGCCAACAAAGACCTTTTCCTCCCGCTTCTGCCTAAGAACAATCAGGTCGCGAAGCTTGTCGCCCAGGGCGATGCGCAGCCCATTGTCGAGTACGAAGAG
Source organism: Alternaria conjuncta (assembly GCF_024043145.1). Taxonomy (NCBI): domain Eukaryota; kingdom Fungi; phylum Ascomycota; class Dothideomycetes; order Pleosporales; family Pleosporaceae; genus Alternaria; species Alternaria conjuncta. Next base: position 2,296,091 of record NW_026250090.1, on the reverse strand, counting down.
CTCTCGGAGCAACCCAAAGGCGTCACCGCTGTAATGAAGCCATACCAACTATCTGGTCTGTCATACTTGGTCCATCTCTACAACAACGGTTTCTCTGGTATACTCGGCGACGAGATGGGTCTCGGAAAGACGCTACAGACATTATCGCTGTTCCAGTATCTTGAAGAGCTGGACGAGAAGAACGGTGTCACGTCAGAAGAGCTTCGGCCTTATCTCGTCATATGCCCCCTCAGTGTGCTCAACTCGTGGGTCACCGAGGCCCAGCGATGGGTACCACAACTCAAGGTCATGCGCTTCCACGGCGCCGTCACCGAGCGAACCCGCTTGAAGCGCGTCATAGCTGGCATGGAGGACATGAAGGGCAATGAAACCTCGCGTGCGAAAGATCGGAAAGCCTCGCGCAAGGCTGGCCGAAAGGCGGCCAAGCTCACCTCCAACGATCAGCAATCCGACAACTACAAGATTGTCGTCACGACATACGAGACTTTCCAGGCTGAGCAATCATGGTTCAAGCACAGCTTCGCCTGGCGCTATGTCGTCTTGGATGAAGGACACAAGATCAAGAGCAGTGTCACCCAGATCTCCACAGCCCTCAAGAGCATCAGTGCCGAGTATCGTCTCATCCTGACTGGAACACCACTTCAGAACAACTTGGTCGAGATGTGGTCGCTTCTGACATGGCTGTACCCTAACGTCTTCGATGACAAGACCGAAACACTTTTCAAGGAGTCTTTCGATCTCAGCAAGGGCAAAGCGAACAAGCAAACCATGACAGACGCCCGCCGCTTGCTCGAACTTATTATGCTGCGACGTATGAAGGACTCTCCCTCTGTCAACCTCGGCCTACCGCCCAAGGAGGAAATCCTGCTCTATGTACCCTTGACTCCTATGCAGAAGTTCTGGTACACCCGTCTTTTGACACGTATGGACGATGGAATGCTCGACGAGCTCTTTGCTGATGGCAAATCCAAAGAGAAGGCCGCCATCGAGCAGGACATCGAAGAGAACAAGCTACTGGCGAAGATGGAGAAAGTAGACAAGGTGGTCAACTCCGGCGGTGCCGAGGCTGATTGGGAAGAAACCACCAAAATTCTGCAAGAAGCCGTTGCAAAGGAGCAGACCGACACCGACACCAACAAGGGCGCCTGGAAGAAGCTTATGAACCTCGTCATGCAGCTACGCAAGTGCTGCTCGCATCCGTACTTACTCCCCGGTGTCTCGCCCGATCCCTATTACCTCAGCGACCACATCATTCGCGCATCCGGCAAGTTCATCCTCTTGGAGAAGCTTCTGAAGCACACCGTCTTCAACGAAGGCAAGAAGGTCCTTATCTTCTCTGGCTTCACTCGCACGCTCGACTATTGTGAAGACCTCTTGTCTCTTATCAGCAACCATGGAGAGCGCTTCAAGTCCCTTCGTCTTGATGGTAGCACAGCTCGAGCTCGGCGTAACTTGGACATCCGCCTTTTCAATCAGAAGGACTCTGATTACAAGGTCATGCTACTCTCGACCCGCGCCGGTGGCTTGGGTATCAACCTCACGAGCGCCCAGGACGTCATTTTCCTTGACGAAGATTGGAATCCGCAGATTACACTCCAGGCTGAGGCCCGAGCTCATCGCATCGGGCAGACCAAGAAGGTGACTATCTACAAGCTCTGTACCCAGGGTACTGTCGAAGAGCAAATGATGGGTCGTATTCGCAAGAAGCTTTACCTCTCGGCAAAGATCACCGAGTCGATGCAGAGCGTTCATGGCAAGCAGATGGCCGATACCAAGAAGGCTGGACGACCGTCTCTGAGTGAAGACTTGCCGCAAATGGATGCCACGCAGCTCAAGACGCTTGTACGGCGAGGCGCCCAGGCACTATCGCATCCGGAAATCGATGTCAAAGAGATGGTGTCTTGGGATCTGGAGACTATGATGGCCAAGTGCCGCGATGCCCCTGCCGATTTGACCGACTCAGCGACACACTCTGAAGTCGATGAGGATAAATGGCTCTCTACCATGGAGCGAGTTGAATGCGCTGTGTTCGAAGGCAAGCGTCATCAACGCCAGCTTGACACCAGCTGGAAGGCCAACACATCGGCCGCAAACATCCTTCCAGACAACATCACTCGCGAGGATCGCCGTAAGGGGAAAAACACTACTGTCATGGTGGACGGCTTCGCTATCAACAAAGAATCCATGAACTGTGGTGACTGGGAAGCCGTGCCAACATTCGCAGGCAAAGATCCTCGCCTCGCTGAACCAGTCCGCGAGAAGCGCCGCGAAATCACCCATGAAGACCACTGTCTCGGCTGCTTCGAAGACGCAGATGCTGGACACCTGATTGAATGCAAGAGCTGCCCCCGTGCTTACCATTACGACTGTCTCGATTCCCAATACAAAGCCAAGGTCAAGGGCTTCGCCGGCTTCTACTGTCCCCAGCACAACTGCACCGACTGCGGCAAAACCACCAACGACGCCGGCGGTCTCATCTTCCGCTGCCGCTGGTGTCCCCAAGGCTTCTGCGAGGACTGTCTCGACTGGAACGAAACCGAGTTGATCGGCGACACCCTCCCCGAATTCGAGCTCATGGGCGAGCAGCACACAACCGGTGGCTTCTACATCAAGTGTCCCACGTGCGTCGAGTCGGGCGAGGAGAGCGCAGAGCAGAAAAAGTGGATCGCGAATATGGAGAAGCAGTATAAAGATCAGCATGATATTTGGTCGCAGGAGCGCGAAGAGGCGCAGCGTCAGCTGAATGAGATCGACGCTGATGATGAGGTTGCTTCTCCGCCTGCTCTTACTGATACTTCGCTGCCTACGCCTGCGGTTGGCGGCTCTCGCGTTGGCACTCCTGTGTCTGTGGAGCCTGTTCAGAGTACCAAGAAGACTGGCAAGAGGGCTGAGGCATTCGGCGAGTCGCGCGAAGAGAAGCGGGCGAGGCTTGATGCTCAGACTTGGACTGTTGATGAGGATCCGCTGATGCAGGGTCTAACGACGTACAAGAAACGGAAGGTTTAGACGACGCAGACTTGGCTTGTTCAAAAGTGCGAAGTCTGAAGAGATGGATTCCTTGAAATCGACGATAGGAGCGATGGTTCTGGTTGTATTCCGGAGATTTGTTCTGGGCGTTTAGGAGCTAGACGTGGCATGCATGGATATACCCCCTCTTCGTTGTTCAACGCTTTTCATGGTAGTCGTTGATTGAGAACCAGTTGATACGTTTAGTCGTACTAGCGATGGTTGAAACGATTGAGCGAATAGCGGATGAGCATAGTAGCGCACTAGCGTGGCATGCGGCGATAATAATGAAGTCTTTGATTAATCTTGCTGTTGAGATGGTGTATCAGTGCTCGGACTTTGGTATCGATGATGCTGAGAAAGACGTCCCGAAGGCTGAGATACGGACAAAACTTTGCAGAAATACAAGAGTTATGAGCAAGAAGTGTGATCATAGAGTGCTACTATTCACACTCTAGCATACTCTTTGCTATATTGATATATTGATACATCAGTTGAAAAAAAGAACTGTGAGGCGTACACCCGCCTCACCCAAAACGCCATTGCTGCCTCATACCAGGCCAAAAAAGCCTTACTAAACCCTCTGACCCATCAATCTTCCCAAACTTTTCCCCACTTCCCATACCACCTAGCCACATCTCGTCGAACCGCCACCTAACGATCCCGTATCCAGTCCTTCAAGCTAGCAATACTCGACCGCCTCCTCCTCCTCGACCCACCCCCCTCCATCCCAATATCCATACTCCTTCTCCCACTATCTATACTCCTCCTCCCCTTACTCTCCGTATCCAGCACAACAACAAGCACAGTGCAATTATCCGCGCCCTTCATCTGACCCTCCCTCGACGTCAACTCCTCCGCAATCTCCTTGGCCTCTTTCCCAGATTGCCACGCATCCACCGCCAGCCGTGTGCACTCCTCCGCCTCCTTCGCCGAACCGACGCCGTCAGACGCGAGGAGGATGAGCGACTGGCCGTGCAGGGTGCGGGTGGTGAAATGCGCTTTGTTGGAGACGAGGTCGTGGACTGCGGTTTTGCCTGGTGCGAGACCGGTTTCTACGCCGATGAGGTCGGAGAGGTCGTGGCCTGCTAAACGGTTCACGCGCGGTTTCTTGTAGTCCAGATCGCCCAGTGCGCGCGACATGCTCACGCCGCCGATGCGGGCGATGCCGGAGCGGTAGTTGATTTCGCCGCCGGCATTTTCTACTCGCCGTTTCTCCAGTGGGCTGTCGGGTGCGTGTTCTTCGCTGAGGGCTTCGACGTTCCAGCCGCTGGAGCTGACGCCGGAGTCTACGCGCGTGGGCGACTGTGGCGATAGCGATTGTGGGGATTGGGGCTCGTGGTCTGCGAAGAAGACGTGGCTGTCTCCTAGGTTCGCTTGTATGAGCAAGCTCTGCTTTGTGTCGATGAGAACGAGAGAGACGGTTGAGCCTCCGTCTAGGTTGGCGTGGTCTAGATCGCGGTCGACAGCCAGCAGAGCTCCTTGTATCGCGTGCTTATACTCGGCTACATTGGACGGCTTTTGGATGGCGATGTGCTGTTCCAGGTGTGTGTGCAGATGCTCTGCAACATGGTTTACTGTTTCTGTACCCCCACTGCGACCCAATCGTTAGCTTACAAGCCACAACATTTGGGATTTTGTGTGACGCTGCTTACTGTCCATCATACACGGCAAAGACAGCGAGTTCTTTCCGAGCCTTGATCGAACCCGGCGTCAAAGTAACATAACGGTCTTCTTGATCTTCTCTCGCACCCAGAATCTGTGGGGAAGAACGTTAGTAGGTGTAAAGAGAGATCTCGGTCTCAGCTCGGAAGAACCGGCATCTAGAAGAGCGGGAAGAAGCATGCAAGGAACACACAACGCACCCTGCTGACACCAACGTCAATAATGTTAACGCTCATACTTGGTTTTTGGCGTAATGAATGGAGTTTTTCGCGTGGGATGTAGTAGTAGCAGCAGCGACAGAACGGGGGCTCCCTATGTTTGTTATTGCCAGCAATGAATTACACATCGTCATAGGCCAAGCCTTGCCCAGCAACAGCTGCTTGCGTTGATAAGCGGCGGCACACGCGACCCTCACAAACACAGACGTCATCTACCCTTCCTACCTGCATACGCTGAAACCAATCAGGAAGCCGCCCGCGCCACAGTTTATTGGCTTATGTACTCAGCCTCAATAGCCTAGACCGTGGAGATGCGCAAGTGTGTAGCTGCTTCTGGGTCTAGAGCACGGAGAACGTGGAGAAATCAAGGGTCATTATGTGGGGCACGTGACGTCGTGATCTGGGTTGCGCGAACGGCGGGCCCCAGAATTATATATGAGCAAACGGACCTCGCGCTGAGGATGCTTGTTGCCGGTGTATGCACATGCACGCCCTTACTTGGTGTTGAACGAAGCTACACTTGAACGACGGGGGCTGTGTGCGCGATATACTTCATCGGCGGGGCAGTTTACCCCTCGTGATGCGTGGTTTTTAACATTTGGTATGTCGATCTATCATTGCTTGGCTGTTGAGCGAGCTTTCCTCGTGAAGCTTGATGTACTACGGAGTATACTCGAGAGAGACTGAAATGGTTGAAAGAAAATGCCTCATCAGCTTGCACTGCCTCGTGAGCCAAGAGCTCCTAGATACGAGCTGCTTGTTCGGCCCTTTCCACTATCCACGAGATCCGCATGCCTTCGTCCGAATCCACAGTATTGTGTTTCTTGTTGAGCATGAGTCCGAAAGTCCGAGCAGTACCAAAGGACTCCCGGCGACACCCAGAGGATGGGCGGTCCTCCTCCTCAAGCCTTCCGGGTAACACCGCTGTTCATCCATTCGTCTCGCAGCTTCTTCCAAATTCCATTTCCCCTAAATCCCCAAGCCCGTGTCTCCTTCTCCAGATTCGCAAGTTTGTCCTTCAGTACCTGATTGTCTTGCTCTTCGTCATTCCGTCCAAGCTCAACCATCAGCTCCTCGCAGGCGATCTCTTCGCTCATGCACGCGCTGATAGCGCTCAGACACTCCTCCAAGTCCATATCATACCCATAGAGCAACTCTCTTACCGTCTCCATGGCTCTTCGATCGGTCTTTAGATGATCCAGTAGCCCACGAGGTACTGAGGGCGACTTCACACCTTCGATTTTGACACGGCAGCACGGACATGTGCGATGTGGGTATTTCGCTTCATCGATCTTCGGTGTTCTCATCCACTGCTCTAGACATGACTTTCCAATGATATGACCGCACTGCTTGATACGCACTGGATAGTCACCTAGTAGTTGTAGGATAGAGGAGTCTTGGAATGAGGTGTATGAGAGTTGGCAGATCGGGCAGCAGCCGGCGTTGTCATCGACCACAGAAGTGTTGTCTGCTGTGACGGTGAGGAGTGAAAGTGGGATGGCGCACGCGAAATGGTCGACGTTGGTAAATTCAGTCCTGGCGAGTATAACCTCGCGTGTCTCATCTAGCCCGGTATCCATGTCGGATGCGCGCTTCAGACGCTCATCAAGCTTTTGAGCGACCTCACTAACATCTCTCCGGCGTTGTGGATAGTCAAAGTGAAGGACGGTCACGAACGCTGCCTGCAATCGCTCCTGTGGCGATGCGAGATTGCTGTTTGCGAGTGCCATGTACAGTCGTTCCAGATCTGTCCAGTCCTTTTCCCGCTCTTCCATCTGCTTCTCCACAGCGAATCTGAACATTCTTATCTCGTGTTCCCGGGTCATTGTTCTGTCATGGCAGTCGAGCATACTCAGTAGCCACCGCCGCGCGGCATCGGCTTGTTTTTCAGTCTCTTCATCGCTTATGCCGGTGAGACGAGAGATATTTGCTGGACTTGGAAAGTGCTGTTGCTCTAGCTTCTGAAGTTCTGCGGGTGTCATGGAAAGTACGTCCTTGGGATTCTTGTGCCTGTACCCGAACTTGCGCAGGTCTCGTATGCTACGTAAGTGTGTACGCACACGTCGATATACTGCCATCGTTAGCAGAGGATCTCAATATGAAGAGGTACGGCGTAAATAAATTTCAGGGTCGATGCAGGGCATGCAGGTGAGTTACGTACCTGCGGCGCTCGCCGGCGCCTGACTTATTGGCGGTACCAAATCTTGAGCTTCGGCGGACATGATTGCGCAAGCTTGCAGAGAGTGCTATGGAATTTCCACGGTCGTGATAACTCGAGAGCGGGATGGAGTGGGGGGGTTCGGAAGTGGAAGGTACCAGCCTCACGTGTTTGCTCTACCACGAGGACGGAGCGACCTGAGTGGGGCAGCCCTTTCACACCCCGCACGTGACTGGTGCCTGTCGCGGGGTGAAAGAATAACCCGACTACAGGTGCAGATAATTAAGTCAGGAAAGGACCATGAATCATGCTGACTATGTAGCCATCATGGTATGCTGAGGTGATCGGTGGCAGCTGATCACCTGGCCAGTTTTACCGAACGTGCCTCTTATCCTTCACCTCGCAAAGTCCAGGTGCATCTTATGTTGTACGAGAAGTTACTTTTACAGTCAATATATTAAAATCACAGCCGATCACCTAGTTATGCGCCACAGGTCCCGCGAGTGAAGCTATCTTTTCCCCAAACTACCCGAAGCAATGAGTGCGCCTATCTTTCGAAGCCACTGTAAGTCCAACTTTTTCGTCTCTGACCTCTCATACCCCCTCTGCATCGCCAGCTCACCCTCAAACCACTCCGCCGACTTCTGTATCCAAGAGTGCCAGTACATCTGGTCCTCAATGTTGTCACGCTCTTCCTCGTAGTTACGAAAAAGTTCCTGATACTCCGGTTCGGGAAACAACTCTGTGCGACAGTAGGGGCAAAGATGGCTAGCCCCTTGCCCAGCGTGAATCCAGCGTTCCAGACACTCCTTATGATAGGCATGTTGGCAAGGGGCAGTCAGTACTCCGGGGGAAGGGCAGATGTCAGACCAACAAACTACGCAGTCCACGCCTTCTGGGTCCTCTATCTCTGTGGACACATCGGTGACAGGAATCATCGGGCCTACCCGTTCCATTTCTGACGCTTCCGATAACCTTTCTTCGATTTCGTAAGGTTGCTGGTCATAGGCCATCTTAATCCGTTGCAGTTCTTCGTTGAGATCGAATTCCACTGGTATACCAAATTTCTCCCGTATTTGACGCATGCTGGCTTCGTATTCATCTAGCGACTTTCCGTAAAGACGACACTCGTTGAAGATAAGTCGCTGGATGAAGGCGTAGTCGTTGCATCGACCGAGGCGGCCATCAAGAGCGTCATCGTATGGGTAATCAGTCCAGACAATTCCCTTGACATTGTGGAAGGCTTCAAGAAGTGCAGTGAATGCTTCCACTGTAGCTCTAATATCCTCAGACCAACATGACTGAGGAGTGATTGCAGCTGCGTCCAGAAGAGTCAGGGTGTGAGCCTTCCCCATTGAACGCTTGACGTGGTCATTCCAGTTGGCGTACACTGGGCTGTCTTTTCCATAAAGCTGATCAAAAAGCTCCTCTATGCTGTCACGTAGAAATATCGCGTTCCAATCATCGTCATCTGTCCAGGTAGCGCCTTCCACGTCATCAATTTCCCGGTCGACCCATGTATCAAATACTCCGGTTTGAGATGGTATAGGCTGAGACGGAAAGCCCAGTCGTTCCAATGGGACACGAAACACGGCGGTCAGAAATTCTTGCTCCTCGATTGGGCCTCGTGGAAAAGCATATAGTCTTGTTGTGAGAACGAGATTGAGAATGCTGGAAATCGGGTTTTCGCTCATCTTGTTTCGGTATCTTCGTGTCGCTCGAATGGAGCGGCCTGGAATTTGTTTGCTGTGGGGTCGAACTCGTGAAGAATTTTGTCGCCATTTCATTGCCTGCTCTGACAATCTGTCAGATTACAACGTGCGCCGTAGTGTCGGAGGCCCATTGTGAGAAAGGTCTGCTAGCATGCGCAACGTGAGAAGACATTGCCAAATAGGCAATGCAGAGTGAATGACAGTATAGGGGATGTCCATATGGTTTTCCGGTTGTTATCCTCAATGATCCTCCTGGAGTAGTCGGAACTTTAAAGAGGATCGCGCAGCAGCCAGATCGACGAAGCGGTGAAAGCTTTCGCTCATACAATGGTCAAAGTCTCCACACTCTCCACCTCTTCATCCCAACTGTACAGTGTCCCTTTGCCAACCCTTCTAAACACACCGTTCCCGGTCTCGACTGCCGCCAAGACTAAAACCTCGACGTAAGAAGTTGATGAGTCTTCCCAAGTACACCCTTTGATGATAGTGAGTTCCTCCGGAACATACGTAAATCTCTCCGGTACCGGGGGTTTCCTAAGGCCATTGGTGGAAGCATGAAATGCGGTACCCTCCTTCGGAACTCGGCACGTCAATCTAGAGTCTAACTCTTCTTCCGAAGGGGAACGACCAAGAGGCGGGCCAGGTAGAACACCATACTTTCGGTCGTCGTAGCACCACCACCCAGCCGAAGTACCGTCAAGACTATCCAAACAGGAGAAATATAATGTGGCTGCACCTAGTACAGGTCCTAGTGAATTTGTTTTAAAGCATCCCACCAACCGGAAGTTCGCACGTTCGGCATCCCAGAAAGCTTTCACGCAGTGAGCTTTGACGACTAGTTTCGCGTCGCTAACGGATCCAAACGGATTATTGCCATCGATTTGAGTGCTCACATCAACTATCTGGATAGGTGGAGGAATGGCTTCACCATGAGTCCAATTATGTGAGGGCGAGTTGATGCGCCCGTCAATGCTTGCCCAGCTCCAGGAAGGCGCTCGATAATTGGCCGCTCTGGCGGGAAGATCGCTGAGATCCAGTGTGAAACTTTCCCAGAATAGCGAGCGCTCCATCTCTCTGCGCCAATGACCCGCGAGATAGTCATCATGTGTAATTTCCTGTACGCGTGATGCGATGCCTGCCATGGCTGGTAATTTGTCTGAAGGGAACGTAAGCTGGCGAACGCTATACGCATCTACCATGGAGTACCATAGTCCGTGTATGGAAGACTGTATGATGCGTATGAGGAACTTGTAGAAAGCACGGTCGTCGCTTGCTCGGATCAGGGTCGGTGGAGTAGAATTGCGATACATAGGCGCGCGAAGATCGAGGACATGGTGTGTTCTTCCGTCCTGAGTAACATGGGCCAGAATATGCAGTGGCTCTGACGTTACGAGACGAGTATGCTCTTCCAAAGCATCCGCTTGGTTAACGTCACATACGAAGCTGTCTTTCGAACATACTTTTGTCCCCCAAGCCTTCTCGTCTTCTGGGTTCTCAAGGTACCAAGACCTCTGAAAGGCCCTGGCGAGGAACTCCAGGTTGTTCCGTACACTTAGGTTATATTTCGCGCTCACGACTTGCCCATTTTGATCTTGTGATGTTTCGCAGCAGCACCAGATCGCTTCGCGTTCAAGGAAGCATATCGTCCTTTGAGGTAGGTACATCTCTTGCATCACCCATGCTCTGGAGTCCAAGACATTGGAGCCAAGTTTGTCGGCCGAGCTGCGTACCTGCATGCAGTCATTGACGGAGGTGGGGGCGGTGACGAAAGCCTGTCCTTTGTAGTCTCCAAATGATGGCGGCAGTGCGACAACATCGTTCCTAAAGTTCTCAGTTGGACGGAAGGGGACAAAGATTCCGGTTGAGGAGTCGTTGGCTACTGATGCTGCCAGTGTTACGGTGCTGTCATGATAGATTGAGCCCATGAGCGCCGAATGCTCTTCCCAGTCGCTTTGCGAATTCTGCACGATACACAGCCTGTCGATAAATATGTACTTGATACCGAGCCGACGGCAAGTAATTATGGCGTCTTTGAACGTCTTCGGAAGCGCGGCCCAATCTATGGCATGCATATGTGCTTCCAGATTCTCGGTCGTGGTCATACCTTCTCTTGAATGGCCCCAACAATGACTCAGAGCCATATAGCGAGCATATATACCCTCTCCTCGTATAAGATATGGGCTTTCACCCTCTTCGGCCACATGTATCACTCGCTCTGGCAATTTCGGAGTACCGTTACGACAACTTGTGTGATTGGTCTCACAGTTGGCCAGCCAGCGCTTGAGAACATCGAAATACGCCTGGGAAGGCAAGTCGTTTAGTTGAACACGACCGGAAACGAAAGAGTGTTTTGTGCCGGGCAGAATGGGCTCTGAGCCCAACTTGTCACCTAGAGAAGGTGGTTAGACAATGGAGGATAGAAGAGCACGCTTCAGTACCTTCTTCGACCGACAAAATCATACAGGCTACCGCCCATTTCCACTTCGTCCAGATACCTACATATGAAGCGCCCTTCATCTTTGGGTGCCAAGGGTATAATTTGCCCGGGATGATTTGCAGTTTTACAGAAGCCTTGAAGCCTGTACTACCTTCATGAGAAGTAGCGCCTCCAAGATATAGTTGCGAGCGCATTGAGTGTTCATCGATGCAACCGCGCAGCATCCTGCAGAGGCGACAGCCTGCGGCCGACGCTTCCAATGCAGCCAGATCATCGGCATGGCGATAGAAGTTCGGGGGGTAGAGATTGGAGAAAGTCAGACCGCTGCAAAGATGGCAAAGTGACATTGTGAAAGCATGGAGCTGTAATCCGAGGACGAAGCAGACGTTGAGCCTGAGGGACGGCCATAGCTGCCTGGAGTTCGCTAATGCGGGGTGTAGCTTCCAAGGTTGTCTCAGCTAAGGCGGTTCGCTACAGTGTGGCCATGTACGAACGTTCTGTGATCGCAACCTGTTGGCATATGAGGACAAACATGTGGATTAAAATTCGATGTGCGGTGGAAAAGATCAAAGGCCCAAAACATCAGTACCAGCGTTGCGACTGTATGGGCCTAGTGCGTTGAGGAGTCTTGGCGCGCGGGAAGAGCCGCAATTACTCTGGCATCACCGAGACGCGACCAAGACATAGCACGCATACCCCTCGATCGCCCTTTCCTTGCGCACCATGACCCGATAGCTGATTCTTCTTCTTCTCTTCTTTACACCACACACACTCTCTCACTATGGCGTCGGCGGTGTTTTTTCTCGACCTGAAGGGCAAGGTATGGCGGTCAGGCCTCTGGGAGGGCTACCTATTGACCATCGCATAGACCCTTCTGGCGCGCAACTACCGCGGTGACATTCCCATGTCAGCCGTCGAGAAATTCCCCATTCTACTGAGCGAGGCCGAAGACGAGAGCTCGGCAGTCCCACCATGCTTCTCCAGCGAAGGCATCAACTACCTCTACATCCGCCACAACAACCTCTACCTCCTCGCCTTGACCAAGCGCAACACCAATGCCGCCGAGATTCTCCTGTTCCTCCACAAGATCGTCGAGGTCTTCACAGAATACTTCAAAGAGCTCGAAGAAGAGAGCATAAGAGACAACTTTGTCGTTATCTACGAACTGCTGGATGAGATGATGGACTTTGGCTACCCACAAACCACCGAGACCAAGATATTGCAGGAGTATGCATCCCATACAGCTATACCATGGCTCTATAATAACAACAAGTCTGCAGATACATCACACAAGAGTCGCACAAGCTCGAAATCGCACGTCCACCCATCGCAGTCACAAACGCCGTCAGCTGGCGAAGCGAAGGTATCCGATACCGCAAGAACGAAGTCTTCCTCGATGTCATCGAATCGCTCAACCTCCTCGTTTCCGCGACCGGCAGCGTGCTACGATCGGAGATTCTGGGTGCTGTCAAGATGAAGTGCTACCTATCGGGTATGCCTGAGTTGCGACTAGGTCTGAACGATAAAGCCATGTTCGAGACCACTGGAAGGGCTACACGAGGAAAGGCTGTTGAGATGGAGGATGTCAAGTTTCACCAGTGCGTGCGATTATCAAGATTCGAGAACGACAGGACCATCAGCTTCATTCCACCAGATGGCGAGTTCGAGCTGATGAGCTACCGCCTGAACACACAAGTCAAACCTCTGATCTGGGTAGAGTGCATAGTCGAGAGCCATTCAGGCAGCAGGATCGAGTACATGCTTAAGGTAGGCAGGTCTCTGGAATTCTGGGTGTAATAGGCTAACACTTTGCAGGCACGAGCACAGTTTAAGCGACGAAGCACCGCCAATAACGTCCAGATCTCAATTCCTGTCCCCGAAGACGCAGACACCCCTCGTTTCCGTACAAACATCGGCACTGTCCACTACGCGCCTGAGACATCCTCCATAGTGTGGAAGATCAAGCAATTTGGTGGTGGCAAGGAGTTCCTCATGCGCGCCGAACTTGGTCTACCATCCGTGCGCGGTGATGACGAGAAAGGTGGCGGTATGATGGGAGGCTTCGGTGGTAGCATGGGTGGTGTTGGCGGCGGAAAGGCGAAGAGGCCCATCAACGTTAAGTTCGAGATCCCGTACTTTACCACATCAGGTATTCAAGTGCGGTATCTGAAGATCATCGAGCCAAAGGTAAGGACAAACTATGATAGGATCGAAGAGGCAGTGGCTAACATGCGCACAGTTGCAATACCCGTCGCTACCTTGGGTACGATACATTACACAGTCAGGCGACATCGCTGTGCGGTTACCCGATGTGAATTAGTGGTGCTAAGAGAGCGCTGGCGACGAATATACCAATACGATTATGAAACCCGCTTTTCATGTATACTGCATTATTGAATGCGTCTCATGAAGGAGATATGGTGGTATATGACTACGAGTGAAGACTCGCAGGGTCCGGAGAAGTATCGATGAACTTGGCGCATGCGTCAACGTGTTGTACCTGGCATGCACGTACACTACATGCTAGTACCAAAATCCATATGCGACATTGGACAACATGCCCTTATGCAGTGTAGCCTCGCATGCGGGGTCCGCCTCATTTCGCTTTCGATTTGTTGATCTGCTGAAGTTCTTAACTTTGATCGTCATCCGTTTTGAGACTTCTCTCGTTGTGGGATGAAGGCGACATTATCATTACGAGACAATGGTTCAAAGGTAACATGCACGACAGCATTGCAGCTACTAAAGGTTGGTCAGCGTCACCAGACAGTGTATTACTTAACTCTAACATCAACAGGACGCGTACACCGTCGCACACAACCCATACCCAAGCGTAATCGAGTAGCGATGGTGGTGTCAGAGTGAGCGTCTCGTCGGTGCTTGCGCCTCCGTCTCCGCCGATGATCGACAGTGGGGTCTGCATCATGCGTTTGGATGTAGTTCTCTCGGCTCAACCTCAACTTGCGACACTCCATTGTCAAGCTGAATGCGCAACGAACACAATGGCTGCAGCTCCCTGATCGTGTTGAGCCATCCTACTCCCAGCTTCTACCTTTGGTAACGCGATAGACGCACGCAATTCCAACAACCGACATATGCATGCGCGGTAATACCACAGCACGTTTCTCCGCGTTTTCTCCCCACCTCCATTCTCCGAAAAAGCACGCTGCAGCACATCTCACGCCGCCCTTTCTGTTTATAGTCACAAGCCCATTTTTCGATATACACCATCTATCCAATCACATATTGCACTGTCCATGTTCGACCAATGCAAGTTCATCGTCAAGCTTTGATCGCCTGTTTGCATAGTCCAGTACGCTCCACTACGCTCCACTACGGCATGCCACAAGGCTGAAAGCCTGACCCTGCATCACCACCATGCCAATGACGCTTCTCGCATAACCCGGCCGACTGCCGAGACAGTACGTGTATAGGCTTGCGGACGCGTAAGCTTGTAAGCGTTGTTGCTTGTCATCTCTGATCGTAAGCTTCTCTACTGCTGGCCTGGCGATCCAGTATAGGTGGACTAACCTCAGCTGAGCCTCGCGGGCCCCCTCCGGACGCGTTTCTATGACGGAGTAGTAGGTAAGCTATGATGGCGTCCAATGAACGAGTGGGCCGCGTATGTCGTGTCTAAGGGTATTTGTATGCTGCGGTGGTCGCGTGTGGGAAACGTTGTTTTGGAGTTACGAATGCACAGGCACGACCGACACTGACGGGTTTGGGTATCGTTGCACGGAGTTGGTTACTGCATACCTACTGTTTGTTACTACATCTACACGACATAACAACAACGGTTCCCCAGACACAGACACGAATACCACGACGCCAACACCACCACCATCATGAAGTTCACCTTCACAACCATCACAGCGCTCATCGCGCCCATCCTCGGTCAGAGCATCACGCCAGCTCCTACATCAACTGATCCCTGGTATGGCTCCGGTCCACCATGGGCATCCTCCGACCCAGGGAAATGGTCTTCAATCTATGAATCCCTCCTCTCAGCCGGGAAGATCCCATCGACTCTAACCGCTGCACCTTGGCCAACTGGTAGTTACGGACCCGATCAAGGACCCTGGGGGCCAGGTGGACCGCATGGCCCTGGAGGACCGGGAAGACACTGGGGAGGTAAATATTCTCCGTCCTGATCCCTCCCCCAATCCCTCACCACAACGCAACCCAAATCACATACTAACACCCCACCCCATAGGCCCAGACGGTCCCGGCCCCTGGGGCTCCTCCAACTTCGGTCCCTACAGCGACTGGTCCACACGCTCAGACTGGCGGTCCGGCCCCTGGACCGCATGGTGGGACGGCAGCGCGTGTCCGCCATCCGACTGGCCCGGCTGGACAGCAGGGCCCTGGAGTAGTTCTGCGCCGTGGACCAGCTGGAGCGGGTGTGAGGCTAGTACGACGGCGACGAGCGTTGTTACGACGACGGTTAGTGGGAGCTTGGTTACGACGACGGCGTATGGGTTGCAGGTTAATGCTGCGAGTGGGAGTGGGGGTGTGAGTGATACTGGGGACGCGGGGAATGCGGCTGGGGGGAGGGGAACGGTGGGGATGGGGAGTTTGGTTGCGCTTGTGGGGTTGGGGGTGGGTGTTGTTGTGGGGTTGTGAGATGATGGGGGAGAGGGATTCGAGATGTCTATTTCCTTAATCTCTTGGCTGGAAGCTCATTTCATACTATCACACATATGGTCATATCAGTGTAATGTCCTAGACGGGGTAACGCTCTTCCCTCTCGTATATTCACATCATGATCCATTGAAAGACATGTGCATGTTGTATTTCGCTCACATTGCATCTACCTGGAAAGGGAACGTACTGAAGATCGACAGTATGTATCTCACACTTCCTACATGTGCCTGTACAAACCAGACGTTATCTCCATATGCCTGATACTTTAAGAACTCGTTCTACCATCTACAACATCCTCGTCATCTTCGCCTTCCACCCCGTCTTCTCCGCGCTTCCCTGCTCTCCACTCCCCACACTAATCCCCTCATCCACCACACCCGCCTCATCGTAAATCTCATCCGGATACACCGCCCTATCGATAAACGTCTCCCTCGGCGGCGCAACAACCATCTCCAACAGCCCATACACCAGCGCCGTCGCCGTAAACCCTAGTAACCAACCAAAGCTATACGGCCTAGCACCCACACCCGCATCAATAGCCGGATTGATAGATTGAATGAACCCCGGCATATTCGGCGCAACGCCAACGAGAAAAGCGACAATGGCGCGCCAGTTGCAACCGGCGGTGTACTTGTAGATACCGTGGTACTGGTACAGCGCCAACGTATCATACTTCCCACGATGCACAACCCAAAAGTCGACAACCATAATCGCCGCGATCGGACCCAGGAAAATCGCATAAGCAGCCATGAAGTTGAGGAAACTACCCGCGGACGCAAGAATCTTCCAGGGAACAAGCGCCCAACAGAGAACCGCGCAGAGGAGCTGGCCGCGGCGGATGTTGACGTAGCGGGGGAACAGGGCGGTTAGGTCGTTGGCAGCGGAGAGCGAGTTGGCGGAGATGTTGACGCCGAGAGCGGCGAGGGCGAAGGAGAAGGCGGCGAAGAAACGACAGGCGCGGTTGTCCCAGTGGGCGATGAGGGCCATGGGGTCCCAGTCCAGAGTGCCGTATTTGACGGCGCCGGCCGAGGTGGCGGCTACGCCGATGAAGGCGATGAAGGTGAAGACTATGGGGAGGAAGGGCACGTAGATGCATTGCCATTTTACTGAGACGCGGGAGTAGCGGGAGAAGTCGGACTGTGGTCACGATTAGCATGTGTCTAGGTCTCCAGACGGAGCTCCGAATGGGAACCATGGAGGGTTAAGGGGGGGGGGGGGAAATTACATGATTAA